>NC_134923.1:10400649-11025649 GCF_051014615.1 Bombus vancouverensis nearcticus
AGTAGACAAATATGAACTAGACTTGTTCTGAGATGTGGAAGCTATTTGGTTCCGTTGGGATATTGCTAATTGTATTATGCAAAGGAATCTAAGTGATTACTAAAAACTGTTGTATTCATTATTTTTCTTGAAAATATTTCTAAACGAGAACTCTTCCATAAACCTGTATATTGGCATCTACCTTGTCAGAATAGCAAATGACGTTATCCAAAGGGAGAGTCTGATTAATTTGTAGAAATTGTCATTTATTATTATTTCATTATTATTAGGAATATTCGTAATTACAAAATTAGGAATGAACCTGTATGCTGCAGTCTATTTCGTTGGAGTAACAAATTTAAGAAGAAGAGAATCTAATTAATTATTAGAAATTACTAACATACCTTTTCATGGGAGCTCATGTGAGCTCTGAGCTTAATCTCACTAGTGTACTTCTTCTTGCAATGCAAACAAGAATAAGATTTACTCTCGCGTGATTCATCATTCCAAACCATATGTTGTCTATCAATTATTCCATTTGCTATATTCTCGTTACTTTCCTTCCCATTTTGTTTGCCGACCATAGTGTAATTTTCATAATCGTGCAGCTTTTCTTTTCTCATTTCGTGACGAGCAATGTGTCGTTTCAGGTCGTGTGCCCTCGAGAAGGCTCTCCCATACCTGGTGCAGCCAGGATAAGGACATCCTTTGGTTTTATCGTTTCTTAGCCGAGAGTGAACATTATTGGACGACTGTTTGCCATCCTTGGTGTAATCTTTGCAAGATTTTTCAATTTTCTGACTGGTAACTGTGGCCAACTGAGCTGATAATGGAATTACAATAGAGATGGTTTCATTGGTTCCTGGATTCACTATGGGACCAACATGTATGGCTGGAGGCGTCGCCAGGGATATACCATTTTCATTATTTTTACTCATCATGATCCTCAGTAAAATTTCCCAGTTCTTGAATACTAAGAAAGACAAGAGAAAAAAAGGGAACATTAATAGCTTGTTTTGTGTCATAGGAATTTCAATTGTAGGTCATTGGAGAAAACATGATAACATGGGATTGATCGATAACTTAATAAATTTGGAAGTACTTCCTTATAAAAAATAGCAGATGCGATATATTATGTTCTTCTCTTGTAATCTTTAATTATTACGAGAATCGTTTTTTGAGAGAGGAATGAAATGGAGTGAATGGAGAATTTAATCCTATGTTCATATTCAATATTCAACGAATCAATATCGTAAAAACCTAGTCCTATGGAAACTCGAGAAAGCGTGAAACCGATAGTAAAAGACAAGTACTTGTGTTCTTCTGTTTTTAATTTGTATATGCAACTCAATGTAATTTAGATGT
Source organism: Bombus vancouverensis nearcticus (assembly GCF_051014615.1). Lineage (NCBI taxonomy): Eukaryota > Metazoa > Arthropoda > Insecta > Hymenoptera > Apidae > Bombus > Bombus vancouverensis. The sequence continues at coordinate 10,401,994 of NC_134923.1, forward strand.
AGTATTTATATCATCGAATCATGCATGTACAGGGAGTTCCAATAATGATTACATTTTAACATCTTCGCTATAAAATAAGGAGCAAAAAGAAGAAAAATATTCTGATATTTTACAATGTAGATGACTTCTTGAACAACTTTAGGAAATTTATATCTATGGAGATCGTTTATAGCTTCCATAAACAGGTAAATGAAGCCTTGTGAAAAAGTATTCTAAATTCCCAGTAAATAATTTTGTTTTAGAATCTTCAGTTTATCAAGAAATTTTGACGTATGGCCATAAACTAATTTTATTAAATAACTAAATAATTTTGCTTGAATCTTTCCAAGCTTGCCAAGAAATTTTGACGAATAGCCATAATTATTGAACCACCCTGTAGATGCATTATTCGCCATGGAAAGGTCTACTTCTCCAAATGAACTTTCCCTCGAACAATAGTATCGAACAAAGGTAGCATAACAAAATCAGTAGCCATCTTGAATCGAGCAAATTCACCCTCTGTATTCCGAATGAAAGAAATTCGCAGTTACAAGTGACATTACATTCATTTGCATTTCAGGGGACTACGAAACAGTTCTGGAAACGGGTTTTTACTTGGTTTGCAACCTTGCTCCGCTTTGATTCTTCGATCGCCTCCCTCTTTTATTCGACACGTCAGAGGCTGCCTCAATGATTCATCCACCTCACGCCTCTTCTACCCTCCCCTTGGAAAGGGCGAGTCGACACGCGACATCACGTATCATTTCCTTATCCACAAGTATTCAACGATAATTTCATTCACTGTTAAATAATTTTTATTATTTATACATGTACCTATATGTAGAAGTTCATATACAGTGGTTGTAAGAAGTATTTATACGTCATTAATATATATTATAGTATATAATAAATAAATACTATTATACTATATATTATAATATTTATTATGGTATTAAATATTTAGTATTTATCGCAGCATTCACATGCTAATTAATTAGGCCCAAGTACGTTAAATCTCGTACTATTCAGTATTCTTTTCACATGACTATAAAAATTTGATACCATGAAAACGAAACGCATAGAATGTGGTAAAAAGACGCTTCGTTAGAAAATAAGGGTATGTTCAAATAATTTTTGCAGCCACTATATATATTCATGTATATATCTATTTCACGTTATCACATATTTTTGTGTACGACGAATAAGCCGCGCAATTAATGATTCTTTCCTTTCCAGACTTTCTCGAGCAATTCGTTTTCTTAACAAGCACCCCACCCGGGTTTGCACCGGGTAAAAACGAACGACAATTTTTCGCGGATCGAAAGGAATTCTGACGAGAGACGAGGTTTCTCCCTTTCTCTCCTTATCCACCTCTCTTCACTACCACGAGAGCCTCTCTATACCTTGTGTACAACTCACACGATCTTTGTGAACACGCGCGCGGTCGTGTGTTGCCGTGCGTTACAACGTGGATGACTCCTCCACGGCGTGGATGAAACGACTCACTCGACTTGCTCACTTTCCTCGCCGCGATGAAAGTGTGCTACTACTGATCAGGAACGCGCACTCTCCCTGTTCGTTTCACGGACGCGGTACCTCGCGCATGTCAACGTCTGTCTTGTTGATATATTATAGCTCGATGAGAGTATTGTCGTGATGTTATGCTGTTCTGTAGATTTTCTTCCTTTTTTTCTTTTTCGTTCTGTTTTATTGGTAATTTCTTGTTAATATTTGTTTTAGGGAAAAGGGGTGAATGATTAGGGAGGAAGAGGGTTTCAGTTTCATTAGATTTAAATTAAGTTAAATGTAAATTAGATTTAATTTAGATTGGAATTGTTTTGTAGACAGATAGGGGACGTTCGTATATTTATGGGAAATTTGTAGATGCTGGAATATACAGAATGTACATAATATATAATGTACATAATATACTTTCGTCCACATGTTGGACGAAAGTATTGTCATAACGTTACGCTGCAAGTTCTATAGATCTTCTTTCTTTTTTAGTTGTTTCTTTATTGATGATTTGCCGTTAACTTTTATTTTAGGAAGGAATAGCGTTTGGATCAGATTTGAATTAAATTAAGTTAGGTATAAATTTGGTTTAATTTAGATTTCAATTGAATTATAACTAGATTGTGGATACCTTGGCATTTATGGAAAATTTGAGGATGTTAGAAAATGCGGAATATATTGATACATACATAACAGGCAAAAATGTTTTGAGGAGGGTGGCTGAATGACTGAAAGAGAAGCTAATTTTTTAAAAGGATGCATTAGTCTTTATTCCGAATACCATGATTTTTATTGATTCTTTATACTCTATCTTTTTATATAGTCATAATTAAAAATTTTATACGAATGTAAATTCATTTTTAATTATGAATTTATAGAGATAAATTTTACATCTATGAATACAACTTCTAGAAGAACTCTTAGATTTGCAAAATCCATCGAGTCATATAATACAATGGAAACGTTACTAAACTGCTTCATATCAAATGACACACCTTCTCAACTTCCCCTGAGATCACATATACCGAGCTTAATCAGCTAATGGCGCGGTTGAAAATAATTACTCTCGAATGGGTAATTTGGATCAAAAAATGATATTACATTACGTATGTGAAACGACTCGTCATCTTTAAACATTTTTAAAAGTCAAAAATATTATAAAGGGGAAAAATCAGCTTTATTATGTTCGTAATAGTAACGTGTGCAAATGATATACCTACATTAACGAGAAAATTTCATGAAATGAAATGTACGATTTAATTAAACGCCCGTTAAACACGGACACGTGCACTGACAACAACATCTGCGCTATCACATTATATTAGGCACCTAATGTAATTATGTAGTAGCTACTAATCAACGCAAGTGTGACGGACACGAAAGGTCTAATCTATTAGGTAAACTGAATTTCATCCACGCTTAGTGATCATTGCATTCTTCTTACTTTTTTAAACATATTTTATCATAACTTTACTTTAAAGATCTGCTGTTCTAATCACTGGATATTAATACAGGGTGATCTAGAGTTTAATAGCCGAATTTTACATAGGTCATTTAAAGTTCCATTGACATGTTATAATAAAAGTACGAAATACACAGAGAATGCGATTTTTGCCATCAATTTTACGTGATTGCTTATAACAAAATTTGACTGTTAAATACCGGAATATACTGTATATTTTCTTATATTTTGCAATATGCATTTTTGCATATGCATATGTTGCATATGTTATATGCATTTTTAAATGAATGCATTTCACATTAATGCGCGAAGAGTTGCAGTCTAGTAATTTTATTTTGTAGTAAGTTAGAAGATAGCACATGCATAGAATAATAGTGTTTACAGAACTTGTTCTAAATTATTTATTGTTGCTGATGGAGAAGTTTGTTTCTTGTAGTTTCCTTCAATCTGGAGTATGGCGAGGCTTTTATACTTGATGCTAAAATGCTCGTATACGTCTAAGTAGATTTATTGAATATGGAAATTTTTATATTGACAAGATCTCTTTTTCAATCTGTTAAGCATATCCTTTAAATAGAAACTTTCACAATCGTCGAATTTGAAATAAAAAATGAATAAATTTCTATCGAGTCGGTTTCAGTTCTTGCAAATGTAAATATAATATGAGTCATTTTTAAATAATCTGATTGACGAACTAACTCATGTTTCTTGGTTGGTAACTCGTGATTTTATACAGGATATTTTGTAGCATATTAGTACTGTTCTTCCTTTCTAAAGATCATCTGATTTACCATAGATCTACTGTAATAAAAATTATTATTCTTGCGCGGAAAGTATTTTGAATTATATTTAGTAACATATTTCGATAAACGTGATAGGGTGAGATAGTATAAAATATAGGTACATATAGGATAATATATGTATACATATATGCATAAAATGCATACAGTGCGAGGTGGTTGTAACGTGTAGGTTTATTTAATAAAATAACGAGTGGATGAATTTGTAATAGTCAGATATATTAAAATACGTACAACTACTAGTACAAAGTAACCGTCTGTCGTCCAGTGCTGCTATACCAATCGAAGAAATGATAATAATACTGTTGTCGTAGGTAGCACGTTCATACATCTATATTAACGGATGTTACCACGAAAAGTGAAGTTAAGTTAAAAAGTTAAGTTGTAACCTAAAACAACGTTGATATTTAAAGGTACAATAATATGGGTCCCTCCTTTGAAACTTTTTCTACGGCTATGTGCCACTACAAGTATAATATAGATAATATAGATAATACAATATCAGAGATATAATATGTATAGATAGCATGCATGCAGAATACTATAGATAACATACAAAACAGAATATTATAAATAATATAGATAATGGAGCATAGCATAAATAGAACAGATGTAGAAACTATAAAATTGTTAAATCCTCAATGTTTCAGGGTTTAACGTTTTAACATTTTAACATTAATAGATTTAACATTGAGAAATATTGTGTCGTTGATTTGTCATTACAATCCATTTATTTGTAAAACGTTACATAGCATTGCACGTTTTTATTGTCAAGCATTTTTTATTTAAATAATATTCTTCGAAAACCGAAAAATTATAATATACAAGTCATACGTATGGCTCCAAATAAATCGATAAACACTCGACACTAGAACACACAGTGCATAATAACGACAGAAACATAGTGGATAGACGGTGTAAACGAAACTTGATCAGAGCATGCTTTGGTATGCTAAGTGGTACGTATTAAGCTAATTAATGGATGCATCTCGGCATAATTTGTGTGTTCAGAGTCTCTTAGTTACCACGGTGTACGCGGTTCCTGTGACTGATCGATACTTCTAATTTCATCGGTTGAAGAGGGGCAGAGAGGAAATGGGTGGAAAGGGAGAGGAGAGACTAGGAGGTGGAGATGCAATCGCTTTGGTTGTCATACGCACAATCACGAGGTTGCGTAACATTGAATCTACGATGTTCGAAAAGAGTGAAGCAACTTCGGATTTTCTCCCCTTATGAGAGTCATATAAATGCAGATGTGGTCGTATTTCCGGTATAGAAACATCGGTATCATTTCGAAGTATACATACAGCAGCTCACAAAAGTATCCGAACACTTGCAGAAACCTTTTAGCAAAATATAGAGGGTGTCTCGGTAATAATGCTACAATTGACAAGGAACCGACCCTCAATTTGTTTTTAAATTAATAACAATCAACTGTTTTATTAAAAATTGTACTTCGCCCCATAAAATATTCAACACTAACATGTTGCATATACACGATCTAACATACAGGACATATGTGTAATCTGTAAAATCTGTACATATCTGTAAAAATATAAATTAAAGATTATTTATATTTTCTGTCATATATGAAATTATTGCGCAAAGTGAAAATGGTCGTTGCACGAGAATCAGATAATTGATCGTTGTATATAGATATTTATTCCTTGCCGATTGTACCATAACTACTAGGCTCATTGCATCGCTAAGGAGATTTCAAAGAGTTTCACACAACACACGTCATACATTTATACTTATATAGAATATATCATAAAATAATAAAAAAATAGATAATACGTTATAATATACTTGTAAAAGTTTTCTACAAATGCTAAAATACTTTCATGAGCCACTGTATATTATAATGTACGTTGGCGGGCATAGGAAGATACCTTAGCCCCTGGCGAATGGCTTTTCTTTGGAACTTACCAGCGCAGTGGGTGCGCTTTCATTTCCATAACACGTGAATGTATATGTATATGCTTGGTCTTATTTCCTATTGAAATCGAGGTTTTATGGTTTTCAGATGCAGCGTGTTCTATTCGTATATAGATTTTGCGATTGTTTCCAAATTATGGTAAATTTGTGTGGATAAGATACGTACAATAAGTAAAGCAATACATTGTACCTTTTTTTTTTTATTAAAAATTATTTGTACTAAAAGCTACACAGGAGAGCGTATATGCATATGTACAATGGTCTACTCGAATAATATTTACATAAATATTATCTACATTTCAAGGTACACGTGAATTAATATACTGATCAAAATTATAAAAATTGCGTATCATCGTCATTGTTCATAGTATTTCTTATCCATTTTACGTAATACTGTATCCTAGTATACACATCAGGATATCCTGGTCTAGCACATCCTGATCCAAAAGAAGTGACGCCTGCCAATTGCCATACTCCGTCTGCGCGACGGCATTGTAATGGTCCTCCAGAATCACCCTAAGAGATGTTACTATTTTATCATTTAAAACATTATTTATAAATGTATATATGTATATTTATATTGCTAAAAACATTTACGACACTAATTACTGAAAATATTGTTAAAATATTCGAATCAAATTTTAATAATCTTGAAACGAAGAAATGTGTACCACAATACTTTTATCTTGTAACTTAAAATATTGCTTAATATCATATATATATATGTATATACAAAAATTTTTAAAAAGATTTATAACTAATTGTCGAAAATATTTTTTAGGTGTGCGAATGTAATACCGAATATCCTTAAAAGGGAAAAATATTTACTATAAAGCATAGTAAATGCTTCAGAAGGCGTATTAAAATCGAATTATGACGAGTATGGAGAGATTTTAATGTTAATTTCACATTGGTATAAATAGCAATTTTATAAGTAAAGGAATTGACGTGATTCATCTGGATAGAGCGTCGTCATAGAAAGCCAGATTGCATTATCCAGAAAATGCAAGGATTCCAATCTACTTAAGTGTATTTTGATGATCGGTGGTGGATATCTTATGTAACGACGAAAGTAATAACTCTAAATTTCATGAAACGAAACGATGAAAATGTTTTAGAATTTGGATAAAAAGAATTGCTATTGAGATAATAAGATTAGAACAATGTTACTCGTATGCAGCATAATATGATATAATAATATCAAGCATTCCAGCTTACATTTTTACTCGGCAGGAATTTAGTTAATATAATATAGAAATTGATTATTTACCACGCAGCTTCCGGTCGAGCCATCAGTGTGACCAGCACAGAGATGACCGCTTCGAAGCGATACCGATTTCCCATAAGCTTTCATGCATTTTTCAAGATCTAGCAATGGCACTGAGGCTTCTAATAATGCAGTGGAAAGTGACTGAGAAGGTCCGTATCGACCCCAGCCAGAAGCGACGCATTGTCTATTCGCAAGCTCCTCTTCCGGCTCCGGTAAACATATCGTTCGTACTACTTTGGACAAAGGAGCTGGTCTAGCTAACTTCATCAGCGCTAAGAGAAAATTGAATATCCTAAATTTTAGTAATTTTAACACAAACTATCGTAGTTACCTAGCTTCTTATCAAGCCAACGATACCACTTTAGGGTTAAAATCGTTTATTTACCAATATCGTGTAAGTAATTGTTGAATCTCTCATGGAGGATCACTCGTTCAACAGGTAGCCTTGCCGAGCCTCGTCCACCGGAGTCTAATTCCCATTCCCCGACCACCGCCGTCCACAGTGCACCAATCGGTAAATTGAAAAGCTCGCTGTAAGTAAATATCCAGTCAGCTTATAAATCGATGGTGATCAAAATATGTATATTTATATTTAATTAATCTTTACACGTACGGATAAATTTCATTGGCTAACAATATTGTATATTTGTCTGATAATTTAATAAATCTTTTTTTTTTTAGACACTCTATATAGTGATAAGCTGGAAGCTCGTCGCTAAGTTCGTATAGATTCAATGAAAAGTGAAACCCACTTATGAATGCAATGAGCAGCTGTGACGACCCAAGTGGGTTCAATGAGAACGCCGCCGCACCAGTGACCGATAAATCCCAATTTTGGGTGGAGAAGCTGTAGAGACACCTGCCAGGGCCAAGAGCCTCGTTTACTCGGTTTCCCGTTAAATATTCGACCCGTTGTACTCCCGACGTTCTTTTGCTTGTCCACAGTAGAAGAAGTGACGTTTTTCACCGACAGAATCGCACGTGGCTGCCTATGCGATGCTGAAGGACATCCGCAAGCTGTTATTCAAAAACTCAAGTTTCCCACCTCGTTGACTTTCACTGGTAGTCAACTAATATCAATTAAATACGTAATATATTCAATGATTTGACGAAACGGTTATTTGTAGACTGCAAATTTTTACGAATCCACGCGAAATTTAAAGATTTAAAAGTATACAAAATGCATATAATAGTTCTATGATATATGTATAACAGTCCCCCTATAAATTCTATTTCTAATTCTAATTCAGTTTAGTTACAGAAATAGGACCTAGATGGAGATCTGTGTCACTCACTAAATATTATTAGTGCTTTTATTTTAGCATATTAAATGCATCCTGCAGACTTTTCCATTTCTCCATTTCTCATAAAGGTACAAACAATCTATTTATTATATGAATAGAAATTGCATTGAAATGTTTAATGGCTATCAAACTTGAAAAATAAAAATGATCTTCCTTAAAAAGTTAAAAGACATACAATATTTTAAAAATATCTAAAAATACATTATAAACAATATTCAAAAAATACAGGATAAGTGTTATAGAAACGGTAGCTTAACATTATGTTATACTTACAGAAATGATCTTCCTGAACGATCCTCAGGATCGTGCAGTCGATCTCCGCAAGAATGAAAAGAAGTATCGCCAGCCCACCGCGAAGATTCATTTCCAGTAAGGGAAGCACACCATGTATACAACTATCTTCTTCAACCCCGTACACTTTATTGTCTCATACTCTTCATATTGAATTATAACCATATACACTTTGAACTTTACTATTTTATCGATAATGAATTTTTTTGATATACCTTTCAATGTTTTAAGTCTCACAATGTACACAAATCAATTTTTTTACTATCAATTAATTAATTTCTATCATCTTTCAGATAACATCACAATGATATTAAAAAGACACGCATAATCGAAGAAAATAAAGTAAACGAATAAAAGGTACTTTAACAAAGATATGCAGAAAAGTTTACAACTTTTAACAAAGACGATAGAGGCAAGTGACGAGAGTACGACTAGGTAATCCTTGTTGCGGATCGTTCACTAGAACGAGTAAATCCTTCGAAGGAACTTACTTAGAAGAAAGTGATCGTTGACGATTCCTATCGAAGAAGGGGAATATGCATACTTGCGATCACGACGAACCAGTGGAAACTGGCAGCTCTTAAACAGACGAATATCGCTCTCACTAACGAAAGTTACCTCTTTGCCATCACTGTCTTTCTTCCTCGCTCTTTTCATACCAATTAGAAACGTTCATTTTTCTTAGATACGATTATGAATCACGTGTCTTCGCAAACGCGTGCAGTAAGATCCTTCTATCAATGAATCCTTTTTTTTATTATTGGCTATTTAACTCCCAATTAACTCGCGTGTTACACACTTCCTTTAGAATAGAATCAAATCTTCTTCGTTGATTTTCAGATAGGAATTTTAAAGACTATCTCTTTGAGAAAGAAAAATCTTCATGGGAAAAAGAAAGTTGATCACTACGTTGAGTTTAAAGAGACTTAAGATATTGTTTCAGCTCTGCTAATGAGATAGTGAATGTAATTCATACTTAATTTTATGTAGATTATATTTCATCCAATGTTGGATTAGATCTAATTATTCAAATTTAATGTTAATTCGGTGTTTAATTTAGTACTTAATTTTGGTTCATCTCAATTGAGCTAAATCTAATAAACTTGGCACAGATATAATTTAATGTTTAAGAGGAGCTAAGGACTGAAGATTGTAATTAAAAAATGTGTTATTTAAAATAATCTTTGTCTAATTTGAATCCAACTTAGTGTCTAAAAGGGCTTGAGGATAAAATTGTAGGATTTAAAAAATGTATACGTCATTCAATCTTAAACTATCAAATTTAGAAATGGAGATATTTTCATGGTGATGTCTAGATCTAGAAACCCAATTCGCCTACTAAATACATCCTGCGTTACAGATCTTCCTTTCAGTCTGTAACGTATAATCCGTTATGAATCATTTAGTTGTAGTTTCTCGTAATTACGCATTATCGAGGCATCGGAGGAACGATCGCTTTTTTGCTTCACGTCGAATTACCCGATGCAGTAGCGTGTTTACCAACAAACCTGTTAATCATTACTCTCGAGAAACGGATTCTCGCTGAGAAACATAAACGCACGTATAGCTTGTCATTTCACTACAACGAGAATGTCAGTGATGCAGAGCAGTGAACCTAGAGGACGATTCAAAAATTCAGTCACAAAATTCTTGGAAAAGGATCATTATATTACATTGATTATCAAATTAATTCATAGAAGCAGACGAGCAATACTTACAATACTCGATTTTGAAATTAATTCTTTCGTAAAAGGCAAAAATAATAAAAACTTGAAGATAACATTAGTATCTTTGGAATTTACTTTGTTAACGTATAATTAAATAATATAGGTATCACAAATAAAAAGATTTATCGAATATTGTTCTATGAGAAAAGGAAGAATGTTCGAATTTGAAAACTGGAAGACGTGTTTTGAAAGGACCTGTATAACTTTTGCATAAAAACGTGTTAATTATAAATTGAGAATATTGAGAACTAAAAATAATAGTTTGTTTCCTTTTTTGAAGCAGCTTGTAGAGTTCCTGTTATCGAGGCCATTTCCATGAGGCAAGGAAAGTGAGGAGGAATGCAATGTGACGTCGAGATAAGTAACGAGTTGAGCGTGTTTAATTACTCTCTCTGTTCACGAGAACATTTTTAGCATTGCTAATTCGTTCAAAGAGAACTTTATAGCGTTATAAATTATGAAACTCGATCGAAATTACAAAAATTCCACGACGTAAATTATATAGTTGAAACAAGGCAGGAAGCGTGTAAACGAGATTTCCTTTTTTCTCCCTTTATAGTTCAGAAGAAAGCGATGTAAAGTAAAATTGTTTTCTACGAATCTTCCGTCGTTATTTGAATTTTCTATGGTTCAATTTTGTCACTATTTCAGCTAACATCGAATAATTTCGTATTATTTCCACTAGAAACGGTCCAAGTGTAATACTTGTATAGAATCAGCTCTAATTGTGAAAGCGAAGACAGTAAAGTCGATGAAAGCGATCCTTTTGTTTTTCCAAAGCGATTTAACATGACCGTAATTCCGTGTGTTTCACGTTCAATTGAAAATTCCTACATGCAGAAAATGAAAATATTCCGTTTCAACTATACATTGCTTACAGGATGTACAAAATGTTCATATTTCCCCCTTGTAATAATTTTTTCCATCCAATTGTAAAAAAGTGCATCTAATATTTATGAAAAAACGATACACATTTTCACTCATTAATTACAATAGAGAAAGTTGTAAAAAAACTGCTTTCTGATATCCTTAAAGAACATAGTGCATGCACCATTTACTACACCTGCATACTTAGGTAGTTTTCAAATCTTATGGAATTATTTACCATAATTGAAATTTAAAAACTGAGATATAAAACTGAGATATCTTTTGATACAAATTCATATAAATTTTTTATTGTCATATCATTAATAATAATATGTAAGGTACATATAATATATATTATAATTTATTATAATTTGTAATAAATTATAATAAAATATGTAAAAGGTTATATGTAGACCGGAAGTGTTATATTGCCCGGATATAAAAATGCAATATGGCGGCTGAGGAAAGGTGGGCACATGCCACAAAGCAAGAAAACACATCGAGATCAGTTATATATATTTTAATCAATTTGTTTTTATACCGGACTACAAGGGTATATATATATTTGTTTATTTGTGTACTTTTTTTTATTATTACAGTCGATTGCTTTCTCTTAACCATTCCAATCAATACAGATTGAGATTCGAATTTACAGCAATATATCGCGAGTAAGCAAATTAGCCTAATTTGATACGGCGTTTCCTTTTAGATCAACCAGACTCGAGAATCGTTATAATATACATGTACAATAATAAGCGTGCTGAATGTGTAAAAAGACGGAATAGATTGAATCCATTTAGGAGATAAAAATTGCTACAAAGTATCTTATAAACTGTAATTGACAATACAATGATATATAGTCAATTAGAACATTTTTTGGTAAGCAATACAAAAATTTTATTCATTAATGTTGAACGATTGCAAATACACAATTATATATTTCGAAAGAAAGAAATTACAATACCCAAAGGTCAATTGTCCCATTATCTTAATTAAAAAAGTTTCAACGTTGAAAATGTTTAAAAAAATATCCCAAAAGACATAGATGTCTTTTATAAAAATTTAATGTAATACAAATAAACAAAAAAGAGAAGAAATTCAATCTCTTCTTGAATCTAACAATATTTATCTTAAAAAATATTAGATTGTTCCTTACCGAACAAAATTTTGAAATGTCCACTGCAATCATTCAGCATTTCTGTGATCAAAAGATCGAGCAAAAAAAGATCAATGTACGCGTGTTCAGCTGTGTCGTGGAACAACGAACAGTTCAAGACCTCTTCTGTTAATTACATTGCATCAGTATATGTATACAATTGATTGTGTAGGTGAACAAACGAGTGTATTTACAATATCGGTACAGACAATATATACAGGTCGAAAAGTGTAACAGACAGTTTCTCGTGTTTGTGATTTTAATCCTTGTCGAATACGATTACTCTTGACGACTAGTGATTGTAACAGCATTACAGGAAAACGATCGCGTTAAAGTGCGTCTCCACCAGCGTTCGCGAACAATATGGGACTCTTTGCATATCAAGAGAAAATACAAACTCGAATTTGAAGTCGAAAAATGTGGAAATAGAAATCCTGTGTTCGCGGTGAGAAGTTGAAAGTGACATCCACACCGGCTAACATCTCACGAATATCGTTCCCAGATATTTCATAACCATTACGCAATCTTCTTGTAAACACTTCGTTGTCCTAGTTCTTAACTGTCCTAACCCCATTTTTCTAAAGAACGTAATTAGCTAATGCACATATGTCTCATCGGTATAAAGAATACAAATTCATGAAAATATGATGAAAATTCTACTTAGCAAATAACAAATATTCAGTTCTCTTAAATTCTAACTCTATACGATTATATAAAACTACATGAAATATAAAGTCTAAATAAAACTTTTAGCTGTAAATAAGAACTAGAGCAACGACTTAACAAATTCACGCCTTATTCATAACATTTGTCTAATTAAAATAAGATCAAATATGATATAGTTTGAATCATTTATAATTTTGTAATTACAAGTGATTGACAGTGTTCGTGTAGTGTTCGTCGGTGAGTATCCGTCTTTATGAACATTGACCGAATTAACAAGATAAAGGGACGACATATCGCAAGAAGACGCAAGAAGTTTGAAGGTTTCTTTTTGTTTTTTATTTTTTTGATTCAGATCAATGAAGATGAGCAAAATCTTCAAATTTGTAACGCGACGTTTCCCTTCACAGGTGATTGTTTTTTATTGTCTGATTATTGTTTCGCTTTACACAACATTCCAATAATCCATTCATTTGCCTCTCTCAAGGATTAAAAACACAAAATGATACAGTTCTCGATTGAACATAAAATGCAGTAGGGCATTTCCGATCGTTTGTCTCTGTGTGGTATTTTATTTTGCGTGTTCATTACCTTTAATCGTCTTTGTCTGTACATATTTATACGAAATCGTTATCATTAATATCGTACAAAGGTAACGAAGCGGAGGAACATTGTTGAACGATATATCAACTATCCTAAAAATATTATATTCTTTACATCAAACGTTTTTCCATTTTTCAAATCTCGTTTTCGAGTTTTGTGTTCGTGCACGAAACATGTTAATCCTTTTATAGGCGGTGAGACTTATTCTTCTTTTTAATGAAATAGACACACTACTCAAAACAATTACGTAAGGTTAGAACTTTGTAAATAAGGAAATTATTGCATTCAAATTTCATAAAGGTACATATAATGCATCCAAGAAAAAATAAGTATATATTGATTACATACATATAGTTATATCTTTTATATTTTACAATAAATGTGTATGTATATATATTCTTTCGTTGATTAATAATATACTACATATATTCTACTTATTGATCACTTTCTCGATAGGATATTTTGACTAATATTTTGATTTTATTGCTTATATGGGTTAACCAGTTAAAGAGATTTTGAGCATGCGTATGTTTCAACGACATAATGAGTTTATTGAATGATTTGTAATTGTTTCGAGTAGTGCACAAAAGAATAATATACTGTGACAATGAAATATCACGCATTTACTTACGAACATGATATAATGTGCTTTCTGCGTTAATCACGTAATTTTGACGGACATGTGTGAGCAATTTGTATTTTCATAACATGAAATAAAAATACAAAAGCAGCTTTATTAAAATTTTCACCAAACTACAAATCGAATTTAGGATGTTAAAGGAAATGAAACAAATAAGATTAAAATAATTTCCATGCTTCCATGTATTCTTTATTTTATCTCTAGCATGAAAGGAAAAAAATTGATTTAAAGCACAAGTCAACTTGCACATGTCCTACGTATGATGCATAAGATATGTTGAGCAAACTTGATTTTGTACCATATGAACTTACAGGTAAAACCTAATGGATATCACAATCTAAAGCACGGCGATTTAGATGCTGGATAAATTATTAATTAAAGGAAATATAGCGAGGTGTCCAAAATTTATTCGATAACGGTGCGTAAGGAAAAGCCATTCAACTTTTACTTTTTTCACACTCGTCACAAACTTACATTTACTTTCGTTAATTTTGTACTATTCAAAATTACAACTCATTTCAGGTCTTCCATTAACGCGTTAAACGCGTCATTTTTGTCATTTTGTTCCTGGGAACCGACACTAAACTTTTTATTTGTACACGGACTGCCACGGACGCGTTTTTTGTATTAACACACAGCACCGCTTAAAGGCGAGAATTCCTTTGTGCGTCCAATGTACGTACATGTCCTGTGTCAAAAGCAGTCTTAAACCCAAGTCACACAAGCAACGCTATCTCGCTGCGATATCGCAGCCGGCATCCGTCGGGCACGTTTGTACCTTTACAATGAAAAAGTATGCTTTTGTTTTCGCAGTATCTGATTTATCATGTGATTCGAATTTGACTGCTCTTGGCGCAGATGCGCGCATTAAGCACACCTAGAACATCCCGCCTTAAATGGGGAGCAAAACAAAATGAACTTCGCATAATATTTAAGATATTTAGATAATGACTGTATAAATTATGCAGTTTAGAAACTTTAAACTGCATAATTAACAAAGCACCAACCTAACCTCACTTTATTTCTTCCGCTATTCGATTCATTGATCGTATCGATTTCTTATTGATAAAATCTTAAAAGCTGTCGAGAAACAATTTGATAGCAGAACTAATGTTAGCTTGAAATAGTCTACTACGGAAGATAGAATGGAAGGGAAGAGATGTCTTCGAAAGCATTTTTTGAGCGATTCGGTATTTATCGAATGATTATACCTGTAACGAAGCTTCTTATGGAAATACTATACAATACGTTTATCGACGATAAATCGCAAGCGTGTTCGTTGCTTAATTCCAATTACGTAAGGCTCGATTTACACGATAGCACCTTCTCGTTTTATTTCACAAATCTTTCCTTTTCGCGGATGTCACTTTGATTCTTTGGGCAATGTCGAAAAACTCAATTGGTTAATTCTTGTCTGAATCAATAATTTAACATATACAACAATAATAATACTATCAATAACGAAAAATGTTATTATTATGTGGAAATAGATAGTTTTTATGGAGGTTAATCTTTTAATTCTAAGGTTAAGCTCCATCGTTCTACCAGTATAATAAACGTAACATGAATTCGAGGTATAAATAGATACAAATCTCTTTTAATTAAAATTAGTTAGTGTGATCGTATCGTTAAATTCGATTTTTCAATCAAAGATCATATTTTTCCAAAAAATACCTCGAATTTAACAATACATCTAACATTTCTGAATACAGACATTGCATCGCTACTTATGTCGGATTTGTATTAACAATTCATCGCACGCTCGTCTATTTACTGATTCTAGAATAAAATAAGTAAACATACTATTTCCTTGTGATACAGTCTTAAATTTGCCTCGTACTCTCGCTCTGTTCTCATCTTAAAATGTTTACGAACTATACACAATTTTTATACAATTAGGCATATTCGTTTGTTTATCGTTTATGTCTTTTTTTTTTTGTTACTTTTACGTTAGATGATAAATATCAAACGAATTTTCGCTTATCATCTGCATACCGTACATACTAACACGGATTGGCTTTCGTTCTTAGGAACGTAATTATCCGCGTGATATGGTTCGCTTTGTTTATTCATATTACTTTTTTTTTACTTTTGTTGTTTCTTTTTCTTGGTTTTAAATGGTCCGTAAATTTTGTGTTCGACGCAGCAGGTAGTGCGTGATAAGGCCCTAAATGTACATTCAAAAAATTCATAAAAACTTTTCGGCAGTAATGATGATAGACACGTGCGAATCATTTCATAACATCTCGCGTTTATAGTACATTTATCATACGCAGCTATGCGAAAATTGTGTACGTATATAGATCGGTACGAACCGCATAACATTTCATTTAGGCAGACGAGCGATTTGCGATAGCGTAACCGCCGTGGTAATTTCCTACTACGTTTATGCGTCCGATTTTTGCGTTAATTTGCCGCCACGTTTTGCGTTCCCGTGTAAACTACTTCATATAAATCTATGCTATTCTAAAACGCAGCAACAGAGTGTCGCGCCGCTGACGTTCTCGCAAACCGTTCATCTATACCGAACCTTAGAGTTTCCTCTTCTGCAGTGAAAATAATTTATATGTAAAATATTTTCATATAGCGTAAAATAATTAACACATTATCATCTGTTCACGCTTCTTTAATACGCCGAGCAAGAATATGCGGCACGAAGTGCGACGCTTCTAGAAATTCGTAAACAATTAAAATAGACAAGTCAATAGATTAGTCAAAGATACTAATTACATTGTTTATAATTATATCAGACCTCGACTAATACTATTTATAAACATAAATAAAAGTAGCGGTAGTTAGCTAGATCTGATAAACTAAGGAGATTGGGGCTAGTTAAGTGCACGCGTACTTAACGAATATTCAACCTCGATTTTCTCGAGAACGGAGCAACAGAGCTCCATACGAACAAACTTTGTTTTTACGAAAAGATCATTTCTCGTAGTACGGTAATTAAGGAAAAAACACCTCCACAATAATAGGCTAAATGTAACTGTAATATTTTTGTTAAGCACTACAGTTAAACGATTCGACTTGCTTTAGTTTCGCAATTCGCACGTGTCTAAAAGATAATAAAGCTGAATATTACACATTTACATGTGATTGGGGAAATTTTGGGGAAATTATTTACATTAAAAGTCGATCTCGTTATCGGATCCGAAATAATATCTCGGATAGTGGTTTATCGAAACGAAATCGCATCTAAAGCCAGTACAGTTTTTTCTATAGATCTGTAACTTACAGTACTGCCATTTTAACCGGTCAAAGTGGTACGTCTTGGTAACTGACTGTCGTTATCACTTTTATATAAACTATCTACAAACTCTGAAATCAATCTAAATATTGAATGTTATTATATCATTCTAACCATTTCTCTTAGCCAAAGAATACAATTCCTGGAATAAACTCTCCTTTGCTAACTGGCCAGATTTAATTTCAACTAACTCGTTATAAGGCAGTACTGTATAGGATTTATTTTTATATTAATTGTAAGTATCTAATATTTGATTAAGCACACGCCGGTTTTCGATCCCTTTCGGTGTATGTTCTAGTTGTACATTCTGGTCTTGCAAACACGACCTTGAAAAATGTTGATTCTGGTGTTCATTAAATAATGTATCAGCACCACTATACATGTGTGTATGTATGTACTTCGAAAATTTCGATAATCGAGTTTCACCTAATTTTTTCACTGAATCCCTGAACACAAATTGGCATCGAATTTTTTTCTCTCCCAATATATTTACAACAGATAATTCTTTTCTTTCATTCTTTATTCTAACGATATTCTCGTCGATACTAATGATATTCTAAAGTAATGTTAGTAAAAAAAAATGCAAAATGTTTTCTCTTAAAGAAAAAAAGAAAAAAAAAAGATTAATTGTGAAAACTAGGTGAAACTGCATTATTGATTTTTTTACAGTTTATCATTGTTAAAATAACGTTTGATTTCGTTATGTCGACATATGTATAATATTTACGTGTATATACAGAGTGTATCAAAATAAGTGTCGTCTAAAATAATTATTTTTTATCACTTTTTCTCTTACGTTGTCCAAATAGAATAATACACTTTTATCTCAGAATACCATGAAATGTAAAAGAAGAAATCTATTTGATTTAATTTCTCAAGGTCACTTTATATATTCGTTGCCAATGGTACTGCATGAAACAAGTCCACGCGCAATGATTTTTGATCGATTGGTCGTATAAATTACAAACATGGTTTATAAATAATTAGTTACAAATATATCGATCTTCAACTTTAATCTTTTCTAGACATTAAATTGTTCAAAGGTCACTGCATAGTTATGCATAAGTTCATCAGATACTTTTTTTATATCTTCATGGTATTAAAAATAAAAATATAATATTCTTCACTCGAAAATTCTTTCGTTCTTTAATGAAAATTCTATTTCGCTCTTCTACGTTATTTTGGTAATTTGTAATTATTAGACTCCGGATACTTATGCATTTTTTAGAAATGTAAAAATGCAAAATCTATAGAACGCATAAAATGTACAAAGTAGAGTATTTATTATAATATTTAGTACATGAAACAAATTTCTATTTATATTCCACTTTCTTTAGTTATGTTTACAAAAATCTAAAATCGCATAAGCATCCTCAGTCTAGTAAGTATTTTATACGACACTTTTTTCAGAACATCGTGTATACGGGTTTCTCGTATTTACTTAGAAGTAGAATTCTTTCGGGAGAACGAGAAAACCGAAGAAATCGAAATTAATTGCATCGACTAAGATAAAGGACGGGAGGAGATTAATGTTTTCGATAACGACTCCTTTCGTATTACTATAATATGCGATAACAAACGAATTGTGTGTATGTGCGCATAAAAAATTGAAAAATACATGACATAGAAAATGGAAGGAACTTGAATAACATTTGTATAGTACATTATACCTGATTTACAGAAATGGCGGCAACGCAACCTTCCACGGAACATATTCTTGTTTAAAAAAGTCGTTAGAAGTCCCATTGAAGTAGGCACGTATATATATATTGAACCGTTTTATACGTCAAGAAGAAATTAATTTAATGAATTTTAACCCTCAATCAACTATGATTCAATCATCTAAGACTCATCAACGAAACGAAGAAACGTATTTTCAATGACAAGATTTGATTTTCTAATTTTCATTATCAGGTACTTCTTGCACAATCCAACTGATATTATTAATGAGGTTTTACAAGTTACAATTTACTAATATCAATAAATTCCCTAATATAGAATTAGACAATTTTTTTACATAAATTAAAAACTATTTGATCGCTCTATTTGTTGAGAAATTGTTGTAACTTGTCAATTCACTAATATCAGTAACTGGTAAATTATTGTGCAACAGGATCCTAATTTAATTTTAATAGTTTTATATGCAATAACCATAATTTTTTGTTATGGAAAAAAGGTATAATTTTCATCACCTTTTGATACTTTTATGATTTTACAGCTTCGAACAAAATTAAAAAACAAAAATATAATTATAAATGCTCATATTAATATAAAAATGTGTGTATAATAATGCCACAAATAGACACTAAAAAAAATATATGTGACCCAGTCATCCGTTGTTCGAGGGTTATAAATGTTAATACTATTGCAATTGGAATATTCAAAGAAGTGTACAACGAATAGTACAATTACGAACGTGTGTCGTATTTGAAAGTTAATATTTAAAAAATATTCTGACATCTAAATATTCAAACCACATGATTATTTAATTATCTAGTTTGAATATTTCAATTATTATTAATATTAAAGAAGTTCAAGTACCTAAATCGTCGTTATTAAAGTACACTAATTATCTGAAGGAATTATCTTTTTCGAATACTCGAAGTAACTGCCGTGTGTTATGATAAATTGATTCAATTACTGTATATATTCTGACGTTAAGTATGTCTTAAATTATTATGCACATAAATATCGTAATTAATATTATTAACAGTAGCAACTGCATATATGCATTTAGCACTTTCTACAAAATCAAAAATATTATTCCAAAAAAAAGTTAATTCAGCATTAACTGTTGAATAATTTAATTATAGTAATTGATTAAATTTTGCTAGTTGTATATTTGCAAGAAACATGTCAACAACTATTTAGATTAAATGTACATATAAATCGTAATTTCTATTATTTATTAGCATTGAAAGCCTTATAAAATTGATTGTTAAATAAATTACCATAAACATATATATCAAATACGTGGATTTCTTAGCATTTCGAGCATACAAATGTGTTGTACGAATAAATGATCAAAAAATTGTATATAATATATTTAATTATTACTTAAAAAGCAAATGGATTAAAGTAGATTAAAAATTGCTAGTTCTAATATGTAGCACTTGAATACTCGAATTAATTTTAATATGAGCAAGCATAAATACGAGCTAAAAACTTCAATATTTATATGTACGTATTCATGTGCATATTTATTATGTATATATAATATACTAAGTACTTTACGGCTAAAAATGATTAAACTATGAAAAGAAATTACGCGAAAAAAATTACAAAAATTGCAGCTAAAATATTATAAGAAAAGATCTTCAGATCTGAGCTCAACAATACATTGCACTATAAGTAAACAATTAGAAAAATGCATTCCATTTAGTTATAATTATTTGCTACGATAAAATATCAAGTATACAATTTTAAAACATTCTTTGTTTAAAAATACTGTTTCATTTGATTCTCTATATCTCAATGTAAAAACAGTTAGAAAAATAATACCAACTGAAAATACATATTTCACAATAACCTTGACTTGCATTGTCTCATTGAGTCAGATCAATTTGGAAAGTGTATTGAGGATAAATTACCTCAATTCCTAAATGATTCATAAAATATATTGAGGTTAGTTTACCTCGAGGCGAGTGCACTGATATTTAGCACATGGTCTCTGACGCTGGAGCAGGTACCGTACTCAGATTCTTGTCGTTAGGATCTGAGCTTTCTGAGTCCCGGATCGGTGGCCTTGAAAGCGTTTGTTCGATCTCCCTGGTCACGCAAATTGTAGGTGGAGGCCTTCGAGACTCTTCATCGATGGCAGAAGCTCTTCGAAGTTGATGCCTGTGTTCGTTCGATATGAAGAAGGTAGCTTCATCAGTATGCAAAGGCTCCTCGTCATCTGCGATGTACCTCCTCTGTATTAAATCTTCCATCTGTTGGTAATCGCACTCTTCAGCATCACGAAGATGTTCATTCTCAATTTGCCAAGCCATCTCAG
This sequence comes from Bombus vancouverensis nearcticus, assembly GCF_051014615.1. Taxonomy (NCBI): domain Eukaryota; kingdom Metazoa; phylum Arthropoda; class Insecta; order Hymenoptera; family Apidae; genus Bombus; species Bombus vancouverensis. The sequence continues at coordinate 10,423,456 of NC_134923.1, forward strand.
GGTTAGACATTTCTGATAAGTTTCTAGCTCTCGAAGGTGGTGGAGAAATTGGCGGTGTTCGAGGTGGACTTAGAAGGCCACAGTAGCTCTCCAGCTCATCCGTTATGCTTGTATATTCGGCATGCATGGCTAATAGGATAGACCTCTGCGTACTACTTGTTGAAGACGATGGAATGACTGCAACACGTGGCTCAGCCCACGTTACTCCTCTTGATATGTTCGATGGTGGAAAAATCGTTACATCATCTGACTCTGAACGTGTTCTACTATTTTGTCTAATAGGTCGTTCTGTAGAATCTTGCCTAGGAATAGGTTCCGAAGCTGGCGCTTCGCTGCTGGCTTCTCTGCTCGGTTCTTTGCTTGTAGCTTCTCTGCTTGTTTCCCTACTTAATTCTCTACTCGTTTGTCTACTTGGTTCCGTACTTGTTTCCTTGCTACTTGGCTCTCCACTTGGTTCTCTGCTTGGCTCTCTGCTTAGCTCTCTGCTGTCAGAATGCGAATCCTTCTTTAGGATCTCTCCTTCACCATCTACTTTGCTCGCTTCAGTTTCCTGGCTTGTGATTGTCTTTATGTCATCTTGAACAGTGTGTCCATCTCCACTTATAGAAGACTCGTTCCTACTGAGGTTCTCACGGGATATAGCAGTTTCTGAATGTTTCAGCACATCATCATCTATTGATGGGCCTAGGTTAAGGAAAGTGCCATCAGTCATCGATCGGACCAATCTCTTACGTTTAATCGCAATGGCTGGTAGTTGAGTATGAGAATCTGTTTCTGACAGAACTTCTGAGCGTTCTGATACCCTACGCTGGCGACCGTCTATATCAAAACTAGATAAGCCCTCCATGTTGGGCATGTGAATAGCCATGAATCGGTGGATAACTCCTAGGTGTGCCAAAATCTGTTCATTTAATTCTTCCAATTTGCGCATACGAAACTCCACTGCCTATAATAATATCGAAAGTTCTATTATAATATCTGACAGTAAATTTATTAATATCAGTAAAACATTAATGGTACAGTATAATTACTTGAAGAGATGCATTTTGAGTATTTTCTTTCTTGTCAATGTCTTCGATCTTCGAATGCATATTCTCCACCCTTTCTGTGGTAATTTTAACACGTTCCTCTGTAGACATTTGCAGTTTCAACTCTTGCTCGCGGAAGTATCCTTCAACGCAATCCTCTTCAAAATCGTAGAGGCGCTCCATGTCGTCTGCCTCTAAGAACAACTTCAGTCCATTGTCGTAGGTTTCACCAGTGTTTGCTTTCCCTTGTGTTACATATCGCAGCAAATATTTCACCACCAGATATATATGACAAACTACAATGAGCGGAGGAGGTAAAACAGGTTTCTGTTCATACTCCATAACAACAGTAAAACGTTGGAACATCCAAACTTGGTGCGCCACCGCGTTTACTTCATTGAAAATATTATTGAATACGGCAATCAAAAGATTTATTAACAATATGTTTGCAATTAAAAGATAAATGGACATTACAGTAGGTGTGATCCACCGGCCTGGTAAACATGGAATCATTCCTGGTTCGTCTCCGCAATCTGGATCTATGTTGTCGGCATACACCTCTCCATATAACATAAAATATGGTTCCATAAAAATCTATAAAATAAAAATATATATTCTTTATAGAACAGAATAGAATAGAATATAGAATATGAAATAATAATAACAAACTAATATGTAATAATAATAAACTGAAATAGAAAGTAAATATTTGTAGAAAGTACATACATCACGAATAATCCTCAATTTCGGTTCGGCATTAGGGTTCAAAATTGCCTGTCGAGTGACTCCAAAACTCATTAATACCACTATTAAAAGTACCACAAAGTATGTCATATTTTTTACCATTTTTCCCATCATTGTAACTAAAGGACCTAAGAACAATAATATAAAATTTATTTATTATCTATGCATTCATACTTCATATTTTTGCTAACTTTCCATTTAACTTGCGTGACATACCAAAGTACTTATTTACACCAAGAATGTTCAATATCCTTAAGTACCAATAAATGGAATCAACGCAATAGATGACACGACCAATATCGAGAGTTGAGTGTCTTAAGCGTAAAGCTAAACCAATTTGAAAAAAAATAATAGCAGCTGCATCACAAGGATTCCACATATTCCATGCCCAAACACTAAATTTATGTGAAAGAGTAGCTGGTTCGGATGTTGCTATTTCTCGTACTTTTTCACATCCTAATGTACAAATATATGCAATGGCATAAATCTCTGCTAATGATGGACGATCATCCATATGTATGAGAATGGAGTATGAGAAGAGAACCAAGAAAATAATGTATGCTATCTATAAAATAAAAAGAATAAGTTTAGCATGTAATATATTAGAAACTTAATTATTTCATGTATAAAACTTACAGCATTAGCCCAAAATTTTGTGATGGGAGCTGTATAAAATTCATACAATTTTTTCCTCAATCTCAATGGCCTGCTGTTCTTGATGTCATAGTAGTCAGAGTTTATACCATATGTACGATGAATTCCATCATCGTTATCTGTCAGTACTTTACCATTCTCTTGTACAATTGTCTCCTTGATGACAGTAGTGTGTTCGTTGCTGATTAAAGCCTACATGAAGAAACCAGAATTTCAGAACAATGTATACAAGCATTAAGATAGATTGTAAAGGACATTAACACATAGATAAGAATCTGTTGTCTTTATTAATTCTTGATCATTCTCAGAAACCATTTACAGTCTGGATGTTGCTAACAAAATAATCAAAGAAATCAATTGGATAGAATGGTACATAGCATGTAAAAAGCACATACTAAACGAAAAAGTTCTTTCTGGCATTCTAGAATATTATGAAAGGTAGGAGTATATAGATGACATACATTCATTTCTGTACAAATACGTAATTATTTACTATTATATAATTAAACTATATGATCATGTGGAATTATGAATGAAATGTACATTTCAAGCGTACAAGCATGGTGAACTTGTAATATATTTTGTGAAAGGGAGTAATTACTTGCGGTATTGTATTTCAATATAGAGATTCATAGCAAGTATTGTAATAAAGAACTAATCCAGTACAAAAATATTTTAATAAATAGAGAAAATAAAAATAAAAATAAATAAGAAAGGTGTAAAAAAGAGTGAACTTATTTAATAGCTACAATAGAAGATAAAGAACGATAGAATAGAGTGCAAATAGTGTTAAAAATTATGGTTGTATAGAACATAAATTGTTAGTGCATGTGGGTAACACGAGGGAAGTGAAAATTTAAAGTAGTTACATCACCAAACAATATTTTTGTTTCTCCATGACTCAATTAGAAATAACTTCATAAATAGAATATTTGAAATACAAGGTTGTATTTTGGTACATTAAACAATAAATTAGTAAGAATAAATTATCAAAAACATACGACTGGTAATGGTTAGAGATTTTTTAACCGCTAAATGAAAAACATCGGTATGTCGTGATGACACATTTTAGAAATCTAAAGCTGACATACATATATAAACATATATCAAGTAGCTTGTGTTATTATTGTTAATTTTTTATGAAAACTATACCGATATTTTAGCGGTATTGTTTTTATATTCGACATCAATATGGACGATTTTTTTGTTAAGTATTTATAACAGTACAACACGATTTGCTTTAGAATAGAAGCGTTAGTTATCATCCTCACCGGTACGGATTCCGATACTGAATAAATAGAAGTTTTCCTTGATGATAACTAATAACATAAGAAAGATAGTTGAAAAGTGCACCGGAAAGTGTAAACTTATTGGTCATAGAATCATTGCATTTCAGGTCATTATAGATATACCTTAGCGCCTTGTTGGCTGCTGGATTTGTTGCGTACGCTCAGGCTCCTGCGCTGACGTTTCTAAAAAACAATTCATACGCATACCCACATAGTCTATGAGTCACAAAAACATTTCAATACCTCTAATAGCGATCGATACACTATACCATACAATACTGAGCAATTACTAGACATACAATACCTTTCCAAACAATATATACTTAAGTATACATATCTCAATAATAAATGAAATAAAATTATATACTATAATTATATTTCATACATCTTATCTGCCTACATGTACAGAGAAATAAGAATTAAGAATATAAAAGGCACAGTTTAAATATAATTATGATCTGTTAATAGTATTTTATGCTTTGTGTGAAATATTTAAATATAGATTTAATACAAATATAAAAGAGTTGTAAAACGTTTCTTTTTTCATTATATATAACGTAAATAGACATATGCGTATACGCTTCTATATAATGGTTCAAATAACTGTTCAAAGCCAGCAACCACATGTACCAACTGTGTTACTGAAAGTTATCTCGAAAATAAACTATGTTCTAAATAATTATTAAAAGTGACTACATTTTGCATTGAATTTATTATCGTGAAAATTTGTTATTTACAAATGACAATACTTTCGATAACTTGTATAATGAATGGACGAAATTTGAAAACGTTATCCAAAATAATAAAGCAGTGATTGCCACTATGTTCAGAAATAATAATTGCAGCGTGAAATGTGTAATGATGAACTCTTATAAATGCAATGATAAGCTGTATTAATTATTACCAAATATTCTACATTTTTATAATAATTTATTTTATTCATAAAATAGGTTCATAATGACCATAAAAATTAATCAACACTAAATTTTCATAAACCTTAGTCTTTTTTAGCTGCCAATAACTATTACATAATTAGTTAATACTTTTATATCAAACTATTATTAAAAAAGAACATTTATTACCTCAACATCTGGACCTGTTGGTATACCATGCTCTGAATCACTATCTTCTTTCTCATCTTCGAGAGAGATCAAATGTTCTTCCTGAGTTTGTGGCATCAGCTGCAATTCCTCGCGACTTTTAAATTCCAAACACATTATATAAAATGGACAAACTAACCCAAGTACAACCTAACAACAAATTAAAACAATATTATAAAATATGAAAAATATATTCTTTACATTATTACATCCAATTCAATCACCTTTAAATTCGTATTCTTTCTCGTACGAAGACCTCCCATCCATAAATCAGCTAAAATAATTTGGCTACAAGGGTGTGCTAAAAGTGGTCGATGATTAGCCGTGACAGCCAATGAAAGACATGTTTGACCAGACCAATTTTGAAGTTCAGAAGTTAATAGCTGTTTCGTTTGATCGTCATCTTGACGATAACAATAATCTAACAATTCCAAAGCTATACAAAAAATTATATTGTACAAAAATAATAAAAAAAGAAAATATTATGATAAATATTGTATTGCAAATATATTATATTATTAGTACCAATATTTTCAAATTCTTTTCCATAACTCCGCAATTCGTCATAAACTTCCGTTTCAAGATCATCCTCAGCAGCTTCGTGCGCCATAGCTTTATACAATTTAAGAGCAACGAGTGCTTTTGCTAAAGCTTCTTCCCCGTGTTGCCACATTAATAGTGCCATTTGCTGTCGTTTAGTTAACACAGCCCATATAAGCAACTCATTGAAAGGATAATCAAAAAGCGGCGTGTCTCGATTAGCTGGTAAAGTTTCAGCGAGCAAACTCATTGTTAAGCTATCTTGTTTACTACCAGATCCCGAATAGTAGCGACTAGTGCTACCCAGGACGCAGCTATTTCGATGCATATGTTGAGGATGTGCCCCAGATCTCTTCATCACTTTGGTATAGATCATACGGAATCTTCTGCGTGTGTACTGCGACCGATACGCGCCACCCATTAATTTATTTATTACGAGGCCGATATCGTGCAGTGTGTACATGTAACCCCGTGGAATATTTGGTCGAACGTCGCGGAGAATGTAGCCCAGTGTGTTCGAAGGGCCTTCTTTCTAGATAATCGATATAAATAAAAAGAGCATGCTCATTATGTAATAATTTTAAATGCAGGATGTCCTATGAAACAGCCAAACTTTGTCATTGTATTCTATAGTTATAGCCAAGGAAAAAATTTTATATAAATGCTATATTAAAATATAAATGTAGGTCATTTAAAGCTTAACTTTAACATCTTTTGCTTAATTATACTTATAGAAAATATTGATACACACACACATACACAGAATTTGGCTGATAGATCCTGAGATATGTTATATAATAAAAGCAAAGAACTTACGGTATTGTACAATTCCTCAAGGCGAGGTATAGACAAGAATTTACGCATAGAGACTCCATTTTCTAAGAGAAGTTTCACGAAGTCAATTCGATCGTGTTGCAAAGCTTGCATCATTGCCTGTTCTAGAGCACCTGATGGCCAATTTTGACCATACACAAATATTTCACAACGCGCTATGTCCACTCTATTCCAAATTAAAGATAATGATAGCTGCTCAGCAGGGGATAATTGCTTGGACTTGAACAGAGCTGTCAGAATCGTTTGGTCAAGTTCCTGTGGCCGCTCTTGACTTATTCTAAATACTGTTATCTGTAGAAATTTAATTTTAATGATTATATAATGCACAAATAATTAACCCATTCATTTATATGAATAATTTATCTATATAAAATGACTAGTGTACCAACCAAATGTTTCTTACGAGTACATTGCAAAAGTTCAGAGTACAGTTGTGATGCCTGTTCAGAGGATACTTTGAAAGTGCGTTTGATAGTATCTAAAAGATGTCCTCTCATACTTTCTAATGGTCCCTCATTCTCTCCATTCTCTCCATCTCCTTCAGACGCGTATCTAAATTTTTTATTTACTATCATTGTCAAAATATAATTATATTAAGAAATATGTATAGCTAGTTGGTCATGACGTTCTTACTTATGCATAAAAGCGATGAGATCAGCTGCACGACCTGATCCATCGCAAACTACTACAGGAACAGGAGGAACGTCTGTAACATACTCTAAAACTGATCGAATCGTATTTGTTCCTCCTTCAATTACCAATGCCACAACAGGAATACTGCTGTGTGTGTCTGCAATAAATTTTTCATTTCATGTTACAAAGATTATTTAAACAATATACATCTAAATGTCGATACTTACATGGCTGTAATTTTAGATTAGAAATATATTTTTCCAATCTTCTACGCAGCACAATTTCTGCACCATATCGACCACCGGTACCATTATCCACCAATAAAAAATATGCATGACGATTGTTTAAAACTGCATATTTAGACCTAAACAGTTGTAATAAGTATGAAAATAGATATTTATAACAAATAGTACATTAACCATAGAAATTATATCTTACCACGGAGAGGAAAGACATTCATAAGGTACTTCACCTCCACGGCCTACAAGTTCATGACTTTTGTCTAAAATTCCCCATGGTGCTATGCCAATACTTACAACCCGACCTTGTCTTTGAGATCGTTCTAATAGCAGGGCATCTCCTACTTGTCTTGTTACACCTACGAAATTGAAATGTAATGTTTATAATCAGGGATCATAATAGCTAGAATCAAAATTTAAAAAGTTGCAGTCTAAAAATTAATATTGGTTTGACAACTAAGTGATTGCGGATTTGTCATTAGGTGGTATTGATAAAATCTGCAATCACTTAGTTGCCAACCCAATAGCTTAGTTTAGATGATTTTAGTTATGAATAATCACTGTAAATGAAAGAATTTTAAAATTTCTGTAAGATTTAATGATTACTGCCTTCTATTTAAATCTTCTTTTCAATGACATTTTTCAAAAACTTTAGACGTAACTGTTATTTTTGATCTCCATTTATAATAGAATTTATACAGTTATTCCAATAAAGATAATTAGCCTAATTACATTTATTTCAATCTACCTGTATTAGTTCCACCTGTGAATATCCATGCACCGGTTGTCTTTGCAGCCTTCAGCAAACCTTTCCTTAGAACTTTTTTCAAAGTTGGCTGCAGTTCGAAATTAGATCGACCACCATGCACAGTTATTAGTAACTTAGGTAATCCCAGATTCCATTCTCGACACAACAATTGTACTATTGGTTCTGGCCTTGTGTCATAAGCAAGTCTCACATACTTAAAATTCAATATTAATATAAAAAAAGAAATATATTATATTTTAATATGTACATATTTTTCATTTATTTACTTGAGCTTTAGTTGGATGAGGTCCACCTTGAAATTCAATGGTACCATATGCATCAGTAGGAAATGGACGTGTATTTTTTCCAGGAGACCATTGTTCTCGATCTTCTTCTTTGGTATTACTAGGAGTGTAACTTTGAACATCTATACCAGCTCTGCAGTGATGAGTATAAGAATATCCACAACAACATCTATAATAATCAATCATTTATTAATATTTTTACTGAGAGGAAGAGGCTAGATGTAACTGGGTACAAATACTCTTTAAATAGAATAGAAGCATGTGATAATTTTCTTCATAATATAAAGCAGAATGCTATAGAAAACTATTGCATATAATTGTACCATTTTACAACTAATCGTTTTTTTTTTTTTTTGTCAATATAAAGGGATTGCTTATGACTGTACAAAATATATTTCTATATCTCACCAACATAGTTTGCTCATTAAGGAAACTTATAAATGTACATGGTATCAAAATAACTATTAGCTACTGACAATACTGATTTTACAGATAATAGATTTTATGACGATTATTTTCATAACAGGTTTCCTTAATGTAATTATTGTCCAAATACTATGAATTATAATATTACCATAATAATATTTGTATAAATATACGATTTGATTACTTGGCTGCATGATGTAATGGATATGAACTCTAAGAGAAAATGAGATGTTTTATGAAAAGCAGTAAACAAAAAGAAAATTTAAAATAAAATTTTATCAGTGAGGTTTCTCAAAAAGAAGCAATTCAATGATTATATAATGCAATTTTGGTGCAGATTTTATGTATGCTACGAAAACTTAGAGTCTAACAGCTCTTTTAGTACAAACCATTATTGCTGAGAACTGTATAGAATGCATGTAATGTAACAGTACTTTATTAATGACTACTCAAAGATGTGGAAAATAGTATATAAATTATTATTTTCTCTTTAAAGGAGAAATATTATTTAGCTTACATATTAGGGAAATGCATATAATACTATTTTGGAATATAATTTTGATATATATTTGCAGAAGCAATATTAAATATCTTTGTTAAGTCACCTATCCTTCTTTTTTTCTTTTTTTCATAAAGAACACAAAGTTCTCAATCTTGACAAAACCCACAATGAACTCTCACCTGGAAGTGGTGATCACATCATACTCTGCATTCTTATCTCCCTTTACTTGCATAAACCTATAAATGGAATGAAAGAAAAAAAAGTAAATGAAAGGAAAATGAACATAAACAATTATGTTAGTAGTGACCTAGAAAATTCAGAAATAAGTTTTTTATAATAAATATTTGTAAATGTATATAAATAATGTATGTATATAAACAATTGTAAAAAAATACTAATAATTGTAAGGATCATAAAAATGGAAGGTATATTTAAAAATCGACATTGAAAAGCAATATTTTATAATATAACGTTAAAATTAATAATTATAGCATACAATCATCATTGTTAATGTAATTATGCTGTTTATATTGCCTCTGCAAAAATATTGTCCTTTTAAAGAAATATGTATTCAAAATATGTATATATAGCCATTTATCAATGCTCAATAAGTATGTTTAACAAAAGAATAAGTAAATAAATAAACATAGAAGTTCAATAAATGCATGATGATGATGTCAAGAATGATATATATTGAAAAAAATTTATTTGATGTATTCCATAAAAATATGTTTAAAGTTAAAATAATTTTTAATAAATATTTTTGCACGTTTTTAACGTTATAAACACTCATTGATCATAATGTGGGATATGCAAATGTATTCTGTAAGAATATCTAAGTAAAAAATAAAAAAATAATGAACATTACATACTTGTGTTCATCGTCAGCACTTGGAATAAATTTTGAGCATTCTCTTTTTTGAAAAGTTGCCTCTATCCAACTGCGTTCAGTTACCTAAAATATATTTGAATTATTCATTTATCATTACAAAATGATATACACATATATATATTTACAAAATATGTAATATTTACAGTGTTAAATGGTAAAGTAAAATGTGATGTTTGACTAAAATATCTTTTCTTAAATAAAGTAGAGTAAACGAAAACATGAGATACCTTTGCCTTTTTTCTCTTCATTTTAGGAGTGTTGGCTCCACAAATAATACTTCCCATTGCCATCTTGATACGTATATGCATTCACCTTAATATTAAGCAATACACTAACTAAAAAAAAAAATATCAAACAAAACTAAGTACAGAACAAGAAAAATAATAATAAACTAACACATAATAAACTTATTACACATTTCTGACTCTTGTATTTAAAATAATTATTCTTTACAGGAATTTCAAATATTACACTGCTATAAATTAAATCATTAGTAATTATAAATAATACAAATAGAAATTATATATAACAATGAATAATATAATATTTCTGCGTTTTTTCCTTAGGAAAATATAGAGTAGTTAATAAAACAAGTTTGACTTAAAGGAAACCAATAAAACTTGCATGCAATAGAGATAAGATAAATGATATAGATAAGAAAAAGAAATCTTAAATTTCTCTTTGAATATGTACTTTCAATACAAAACCTGAATTACACATAATGCAACATATTTTCGTGGCAATTGAAGTTCATTTATTTCACTCATTATAAACAAATAAATTATATACTCTTAAAATTTTATTATATGATAAAATAATTCTACAAATAATATATACCTATACAATTTTGTTTAACCCAATTCAATTCATTGCATTTTAATATTCATTATTTGATATTTATATCAATAATAAAGCTATGAATCATTAGGTAATTAATGGTAAGAGAAAAGGCAATAAGTACATTTTCTGAAATGATATTTTGGCTATAAAAATGAGTAATATTGTTGAGGTAATGTTATAGAGATATAATGCATTTTATGTTAAAAGTATTGTATTATACTCACCATACGACAACTTTTGGTTTTGTCTATCATATCTACATAGAACTGCATCAACAATATCAATGTATATTTGAAGCTTAGTAAAACAAACTTGCAGTTCAAAAGTAGTGATTATGATTAGTAGCTAGCAGTAGATACTTAACTGATACAATTAAATTAGATTTATCTGAAAAAAATTAAGAAATCATTTAAATGTAAATGTATGTTGATAACAATGTTAATTATGATATTATAACACACACAATTTATTAGATTCATTCAGGATATGAAATATCCTTTTCTTCAAATAAAACTTTAACGATACAGTTAAGATTACTTTAAAACATCATATTACTTAATCAAAACAATTTCATATGATTCAATGCATTTTGCTAACAACTACCTAGTTTCATTAGTCCTAATTTATAAAAATTAACTTGTCCTAAAATTAAAAAATTCCTGGAGTAGTTCTTTTTAAAATAATTTATAGAATTTTTTAATAAATTATACATTATAGAAATTATTTAAATGAAATAGAAAATCTCTTTAACCTTCACCAAATGCTAAATTTGTTTCCAGTAACTTTCATTTAACTTTTTGTAAATCTAACTCATACCAGAAAATTACACAAATATTTTCATTATTTGTAAGAATTAATAATAATAAAATAAATAAAGGTTTTTAATATTGAATATACATAATTTCTAACAAATTTGTTCTTTAACGTGCTAGATAATTAACAATAGAACAAGATTACTACTAAATCGATTTTAATTCGTTGTATAACATTATATATTTTCTACCATTACTCACACTTGAAATAATCAATTAAATAGAAATCATCAACCAATTAATTGGAATCAATTAAATAATATTCAGATGAGTATTGTAATCATGACAGTTTAAAATCGGCGGGAAAATTCACAATTTGTCATGTGCTTATAACTTAACCTCATATACTTCTAAGCATGACCATAATATCAAATACTTTTATGAGTATTTCAAATTTTAATGAAAAATAATACAACTATTAAAACATAATCTACATCGTATGGAAAATGTCATAATTATTTAATATTAAATAGAAGATAATAACATTGATTTATACGCACCTTAAATGTATACGAATGAAATTTTTTCAAGTAATCGTATTCATCGTGTGTAAAACATCGCACATGTAGGGAAATCAGGGTTGAATGTATTTTTTAATAAATTTATTTTACAGCACTTCTTGCAATTCATAAACTTCTTTTGCACTGTTTTTTTTATCTTACGTCACACAAACTAACTGCACTATTTCGATATTTACGCACGGTGTTTGCATCTTTCTTTTTACGTTACGGGACGTTTCATTATTTAATCTTGTACGTTATATGTTTTGGAATTTAAAGAGAAGCGTTAATAGAATATAATGGAGAGCAACGTGGTAAAACGTTTTGTGGAGAGAATTCGTTCTATAATTCGCGTATCATCCCTTGGAAATATCGAGCTTGCTCCCCTGCATCGTTACTGACAAAGTAGGCCAAGAACAAGGTTAACACTCGCATGGCCGTCGCGGTCTGGGTTTGCTCAGAGCCAGTAATGCATTTTCTTCCTGAATTTTTTAATATATTTATAATATTATATTTATATAATTATATATTTATAATATTATAATTATAATTCGAAGCTTAATTTTAAAAATATTATGAAAATTGGAATCATAGCGAATTTAATTTGATAATTAAAACTATTGACTTTTAATACATTTTTTTTTCTTGATTTCTTGTACAACGCTATTATTTCTACAAAGAATTTGAATTATCTCAAATTTGATTACATTTTCCATAACTAAAAGTCTTGAAAATTAAAAGAAAAATTACTGTGGCATAACAATTTAAAAATTGTAACAATGTTAATCAAAACATATTCCATTCGCGTAAATCAAGCTTTTCTAATTGAAAGCACCAGAATATCACACAAAACTAAAAGTGATGATACATGAAACTGTAGCGATTGTCACGATTGAATTTCATCAAATATGCAAATTTTTCGTTTCACTATTCGAATATTGTTGATACATGTATACTACTGTCGATATTTTACTGTGCGATTATTTATTTGTGATAATGTTACTATTTTCGATAAGTATTTTAAAACTCCAATTTTGCGATTACAATACTTATGTAATATTTAACTAACTACGCATTTACAGAAAGGTTCAATATTTGAAAAAAATAACTGACGTAAAATTGAAACTAGATAGATGCATGTTACAAATGATAAAGATTAGATCAAAACTAGCTTGAAAAATGTAGCATTAAAATGACTCAAAAACAAGTGATCATTTTTTCTGTTTAAGAAATGTGTAAATTATTGACATCGTAAATTATACGTTAAATGAACGTCAATCATTTTTTTTCGTACATATTACTTTGTCTGTTATTGGCTTTCAAATTAAATTTGAGATTATCTTAAGTAGAGATCTGCACGTCCAAAGAAACAGTTCTCTAAAACGTACTTTTTAAAAAGTTTTTACAATGAGATACAACACTATACGTTCAATAACAATAATAATAATCTTTAAATCATAGTTAATATTTTTTATTTAATTAGTCAGTCATTTATACATAGAGATAATATAATAATAAGATTACTGACAAATTCCGTAAGTTACACTATATTTACATTAGACATGTATAATAAATTGCATAATAGACTAAATAGTACAAAAGAGAAATTTATTCTGGTTTTTCAGGACACGATACTTTAGGTTTGTTAGACGATTCTGAATCTGTTTTGTTAGCTCTATTTGATCGCAAAACCGCGCCTGGACTAGGATATGGCCTCATTTGATAAAGTGGTCCTGAAGCAGTTGTGTCTGCTCCTGTTTTAGCTTCATTGTGTCGTGCTAAACCATCAGACCATTTTCCCCTATAAAAATCAAATAATTTGAACGTGTTGTTGTCTATATATGAAAATTAATTTTATCATAATTACTTTATTAATATAAATTAATAAATAAAATGAAATTTACCGTGGAATATCACTGTAAGATGCTGGATCCATAGGATCTAAAGTTCTGTCTTTCTTCTCTTTGCTCTCAGATTTTTCTAATCTTTGATTTCTTTTACTATCTCCTGGTTTGTGTCTTGATCTAGTCTCTAATTTTTTATCTTTCTTTGTGTCTGGTTCATCCATCTAGATAATTAAACAATTATTTGTGATAGTGCTAAAATATACTGGACATTACATTTTTATTAAATTGAAGAAACTGATTACTAACTTCCATTGGCTCTTGTTCACTACCACTGTCATCACTAGACATATTGTCATCCTGATCTGCTGCTTTTAGATGTAATTCTTCTCTTAACTGAGAAGCTGGTTGAGATATTTGACATTTTGGGTGGCCCGGTGGTAACCAAGATACCAAATCAGATGACCAGTCCCAATAATAATGTTGGCCACTATTGATGAATTAAATAATTATATGAAATTTGATATAAACATATTTTCCCTAGAAATTATAAGTAGAAAAAATTGATACTAACGATCCAGGGTCATAAACAGCTTTCCAGGTTTCTGGTAAGGGGTACTTCTGTATTAATTTTAATTGCTTTTTCAAGTATTTGTCAGAAGGTTGTACATGTCCAAGACCCCATAACTCTTTGCACTTTTTTGTACATTCATGATAAATATTATACTTATTGGGACAACCACTATATCCCTAAAATAAAACGTTTATTATTTAATATTTTTATATTATGGATATTTGCATTATTATTTATTGTTACTGTATTTAATATTTTATAATAGTTTTTGATATAATATTTACCATAAATTTTTGTGATATGTCAATTTGGTTAATATCATCTTTTGTACTATCATAATCTTCAGCTATTACTTCTTCATGGATTTTTTTTCTTGATTCTTTTTTTGTAGATTCTAAAAATATTATTTGATTTATACATGATGTTGTATCCTCAGCATTTTTTAAATTTGATTATGTATGAAAACACTAAGGTTATGTTCATTCTGAATTACACATTAATAATTTGATCTTTATAGTATTTATGAAGCATAAAGTAGTAAGATAAAGAACTATTATTAATTAAATTATCAATTCGATATAAAATGATATTGTTGGTTATACTGTGTTTTATGCACAAATGAATAAAATTATTATACCGTGTTTTTCTGATCCAGTAATAAGCCCTCTTTTAGCAAGCCGTGCAGCTAATGCAGCTGGAAGTGGCATTTTAGAATTTTAGTACTTCTTCACTTCCTTTCTTTCAAGTATGCTCTTAATATGAAAATATTCACACAATTTACCAACAGAAAATTTCCTTATTCGAATTTCGAATACACGTAAATTTCAGTCGGTTGGAACTTACATAACCTCATAACATTTAACGACGAAAGCGCCAAACAAATTCCAGATAGATGTAGATATATGATATATGTATAATTTTTTAAATCTTTTTTATCATTGTGAAATAATTTTTTAAATTTCAAAATTAAGCTATTTCCTATGAAATTATTCAGAAATTTTTATTTTTTTATTTTTAGTAACTAAAAGTAGTCGTTGCCTACTGTTGGTAAGTATAACAATTTAAATGCCTTTACTCCTTGTAAAGTTTAGAAATAAAAAAATATATTCATAACAAGATTTGATTTTGTAACTTTCATTACTATAGTTTTGATAATTTTATATTGCATATAATTTTTATTATATGCGTATGTAGCTTTCATGACTTCTGTTTTATAGTTTTATAGTTTTTATTACACATTATTTTACATACTTCAAACACCCTGAAGACACTGAGTATATTTTTAAATCTATAAAGAAGAAAATTTAATTGTAATTTCTAGAACTTGTCCTTAATTGTTAAAAAAATGGTTTAAATATGTACAAGAATACATGCGAAACAATTATTATAAAGCTGAAAAAATATGATAAGATGTGGACTATGGATTTTACACACATTGATTCAAGCGTCTTGAATAGATGAAAGGATAGAATAAGGAGAAATGGGGTAAAAAAATAATTTCGAAAAAATGCTCGACTTCATAGACGACACATGGTGACAGTAATCGTTCAGAATATATTTACAAGAGCAGTACAAAGAATAACGCGATATTACACGTACATATTTGTTGATACGTATACTAACAAGTAATTGGTAAGCAGGTGAACAGTTTAATTGTTAATTGAGGCACGTGACAATAAGGCATTTCTACAGAGGACAAAATACGATCGTGCATATGTAAGATTTCATTTTTCCACGCTTCTTCAATGTTTGTTCATTATTTAAAGCATCTTGAACTTGTTAATTATATTTGAGAACGATTTGCGACTTCTGTATATCATGTGTTCCTCTTAAAAAGCTGTTAGAGTCATATGTGCCACGTGTTGTATTAATCATGATTATTTAAAAATTTTAAACACACGTATATCTTCTTTAAAATATGCCTTTTACTTTTTATTAAAAAATATCTTAGGAAGAATTTTATTTCCTTTTTTAAATTGACTTAATTTTTTTTTAGGTCATACATCTCTAAATTTCAAGCTCAATAAAAAGACATTTTATGCCATGACCTGTAACAACATGATCTTGGAGTAATATTAACTAAATTTAAAATATATTAGCAATATGCATTTTATTACTAAAAGATGAAAACATATATAGCGAAAATGTTTAACGAGATCACTGTAAGTGAAACACCTATACATACTAATATAAATCGACGAAAATATTTTACCGATGCCTCAGATCTTTTGAAGATCATGTTGCAACAGGATATTGAACTCGCTCTATAATTATGATAATTAACAGACTGCAGATATTTATGCATTTATGAGGAATTTAAAGTGGAAAAACCCTCAGAATGGATATAATGCATAAAAATGTATACAATACCCAAAATACATGATATTTAAAGAATGAAACAAATTTTTGTTTAGATTCTATTTCATTAATCATATTTATAAAAATATGAATATTGTTTGGATATTTGCAGTCCAGTAATTTACAATAACCTTGAATGCACACATTGTTTTTTGCTAATTCTTAGTAAATTTTAGACTAATTTCTTTTCAAGATTTTTGTTTATATGTTTTAGAATATTGAAGGCATTAAAAATATAATGGCAAACAAAAAACCTCTGAACGTCTGTAACGTCTGAAAATTTAGTTAACGTAACCGAACGAAGTAGAGTCGTAGAGCGGCGCTGATCTTACATGTACACGATCGTATGAATTACATTAGTGGACGTCACAATGAAAGTTGTGTTAGTACGTCGGTGCAAAAAATGCGTATCTGTGTGTTATTTATCGCTTCTCTGCGTCTCATTACACCGATTACTGATTACACAATAGTATACCACATTATGTATTCGTTTAGAATGTGTTCATGTATACTTGTGTATGTACGTGTTATGTGTGTGTATGCATGTGCACAGATTGTACAAACGTGGTAGAAAGATTTATCGATAGAAAATTAATTACAAGTTTGAAAGTAAAGAGTCTTGAGATCAAGAAGTGTCGAAGTTTAGATAGATTATGATGATCGAGCGACATCCAATGGGTACGGATTGTACACATGTAATATGGTGTTTCAACATTTGCGGTGCGACACTTTACACAAGGAAAATACGTGTTTTCGTTCCTATCGAGAAAACAGAAAGAGAAAGAGACAATGAGATAATGAAGCAGAAACGCGCTTCTCACTGATAGAGAACAAAATTATTAAAAAATTATCTAAGAATTTCGACACACAAAACAATTTGAAAAAATGAAATACCCGAAAAATATTAAAATTATAATTTTATAATTTTAACAATTTTCTAGTAATATTTTGCTTCAAAAATTCTTTTGTAATTCGTTAATTTTAGCCACAAAAAAATTGAAGTATAGGAATAGTATTTTGTATAGACAATATGCACGTGTTCGTTTTTTGCATATGATCAGGAATATTGAACAACGAAGATGTATATATTAAGGGGAAAGAGATGTTTACGAAGTGGACAGTCATGAGATCAATGAATGAAACATGATTATGAATTAAAGAGAAGAATTTACAATGACCACAGAAACACATCACAGTGTTAGTAGTTTTGTTTATTGGAACGTGTGCGAATCTTATTCTTAGTCTTTCATTTTAAAACATGATATATAAGTGTTTTCGTAGATGAGTTATTATAAGTTTTAAAAAATTTCAAATGTAGAAATTTTTAATAGAAAATTCATATTTCATTCGTACACGTCCAATAGCTCAACAAAGACGCACAGTTTACACAACAATATGTGTATACACATTTTTTCTAGCCACATAATTTATGCGAATGGATTGTAATAGATGAAATATATATTTTCTACTGTGTTTTAATATATATTGTCTTCTTGAAACGAAGATATTATCTTTCTATTAACCAATTCTTTAATTTAAAAAGACTCTGAATTCTCTTAAATTTTTATGATTTTAATTTTAAGTGTTCATTAAATCTGGAAAAATTCACAAATTAACAAAATATAACAAATGCATATATTACATATTTTACAATCCACTAACATTGAAGAGAAGACCATGGAACAGGCAATATTTTGTAAATACATCAATTATTTTGTACATAGGAAACTAATGATTTTTTAGTCTCACACATACCTCTCGACATCATATCCGGTATCGAAGAAACTCAGATTCGAGCTTAAATTTGAATTCATTTTCTATAAAATTTCCTTTCTCCTTATAACACTGAACCGTTAGAAAAATATTTAACTATGAATTATATTATATCTGTGCTTCGGTAAAAATGGCACCTTTTCTAACATAATTCTTGTGCGAAAAGATAAATCAATTGATCAAAACAATCGATTTATTTAAAAAAGATTTCACTAGAAAAAAATACAATTATTGTGTACCTATTTTATGCAAGTTCTTTGAAGGTTAGTCGAATGTTAAATACATTAATTGTATAAGATATCTAACCTTCAAAAAAAGATATTCGTAACAAAATTTGACTGTACAAATTATATCACAATTGGTGAAAAATTGTTCATTTGCTTCGAACAAACTATGTATAGATGTTGGTACAACACTTTCCAAGCACGTGCGAATCCGATATTTTTCTCTGCGTAGCACACTATAATTTATGAATGACCTTGGTGGTCCAACGTTCAAATTTTTCTATAACTTCCTAACACTTTATTTCTTTTCTTATTCTCCTGCATTCTATATTTTCAAAATTTATCTACATTTAATCAAAAAAAAAAAGAAAAATAATTAATATATATAAATATAAAGAATCATAAAAATGTCATTAAGCCTTAAAGAATATTAAGGGACGTTAGTACTATGATAAATCAATTTTAAACAATATTGTTCGCAAAATATATCGATATTGATATTATTATTATTATTTCCCTATTCTGAAATTTCGGAATTCATTTTTTTTTTTCAAAATTCGACTAACCTATCTTTCGATCGATCGATCGACTCGATTCGCACATGCTCGAGTGGCACTTAAATAAAATACTGCCAAATATAAAAACCAAGTAAAATGTATTCTATGAGAAACATCATATCATTATGCTGATACACTGAAATATAACCACAATGCGTGTTTACAATGTTTCGCGCGCGCACGTGTTCATGTCATATGTGTGTTTATACGTCTGTAAAATGTTTATGCGTATATGTGTATTTTAGTGTATTGTTATGTACGAGGAGAAATAGTTTTTGTGATGTGCATAGAGACCGTACGAAATAATCATCGATATTAATTTTCCCTAATTTCTCAAACCTAATTCGCTAATAATTATACTGACCGAGCAATGGATGATGCGGCGCGTATGGTAGTTTGTGATCAGTAATAATAATAATAATAATAATAATAATAATAATTAATAATAATAATAATAATAATAATAATTAATGATAATAATAATTAATAATAATAATAATTAATAATAATACAGATATAACGATAATAATAATAGTTAATAATAATAATAATAGTAATAGTAATAATAGTGGTGATCGTGGTAGTACTAGTAATAGTTATAGTAATAGCAAATAGTAATAATCGCGATGACCGATGATCGATGAAGGATGGGCCTTGACAAGGATTCACGATGATTATTATTATTCGTATAGGATATTGACAATAACATGTAACAACGACCGGATATGTCGAGCACCAAAGAAATACGTGTAATCTAGTTATGTTTAAATCGGGCAATTGCGAGCACTTTAAAATAAGTTATCTTTTTTAGGTTGGTTCTACCGTCATCTTTATATTTTAACAATGAAAAGGGTCGAAGTATTACGTCAATCGATAACAATAGATAAGAGAATCGTAATAGAGAATATTTTTATATATAATCGTAATAGAGAGTATCCTCAGAATGATACTGGATTTTTAACAGTTTTATTATTGAACAAGTGTCTAATTGGCAATCTCAATTAAAAAAAATATAACGTTATTAAAGAAATACATCGGTCGTTTGGAAAAGGCAAAGTGAGCAATTCCACAAGTTAAAATGCAGAGAAAGGTGATGGTGTTATCACTTTTCAAATTTTAGGATTCGCTGTTACTTATATCACTCTATTAGAATAAATAAATTTGTGGGAATAAATCTTGTAACTTGTGTAATTATGAATATGAAAATTAATTACGAAATTGACAAAGAGTGGAGTTAATGGGCTTAGTTCGTAAGAGGCTCATATGTTATTAAATTAACGCTATTTTAATATTAATTTCTGAATATTAGGTATGTCTTTATCGATTTAAATTTTAGTTTTGCATATTACAAAAATGTTTAATTTTAAATGTATTCATTCAATGTAATTTAATTGTGATCGACTTTTTTGTGAATGATTATCGAAACGGGGAAAAGTAAGAAGAAAGAAAGTGACTCGCATGTGCTCGATTTTCGCGCGACAATTGCCGGTACCATTTCTATTCTGGTGTGTCGATTATTGTACCATCATCAGCGTGTGACATCTTTTTCGACGTGCATTATCAATGAACAAACAAGACGAATAAGCGTGTCCTTCGTAAAATCGTCTCGCAAATTTCACGGATATACAACGATCTTGACAACCACGTGACAGAGGTGATGAATTACAATTACGATTTTTCAATAGTTCAAGAATATTACCAGAAAAAAGAGCACAGAGAACGAAAAAAGGTCGAAAAAGAAAGAAACAAATAAGGAGGATATGCAAAGGAAAAAAAGATGATCGAATTGTCTCTGTTTGAAAAATGGTGAGAAATGTTCACGATAAATGACACTATTATGAATTACGGGAGGGGAAAAAAAAAAGAAAAATAAAAAAAAGATTACTTTCCTTTCTGTTTTCGCAGATTTATCACTGGCTACTTAAACGCACAACTCTATAATACGCCATAATATATTTTTTCTGCTTTTTCTTGTGTTTGTGTTTGTCTGTTTAATAATAATATCTATATAGCACGTTACGCGGTTACTTTTTTTAACTTCGGTATAATTACATATACAGAGTGGTTGTTATTTCTTTCTATTGTTAAACTCCTTTATACACTTTTTTCCTTTTCCTCTTTTTCTCGCTCTTTCTTCATTGTACTCTGCACTCGACGTTCAAGTGGGCCGCTCTTTCTTTTTGTTTGTCAACAGTGCAACGTAAACAGATTTTTCATTCTTCACCATTTGCTTCTTTATGTATATATATATATATATCGTACAAATAACAATATATCGCTACGCAATAATATTTAAAAAGTATGTTAATAATAACCATACACGCGGATTCCGTGCGTCTCGAAACTATAGATCGATCAATCGATCGATACAAACACGAAAAACAAGAATCCCCTTCGAATCGAGGATTATTTTATATATTTATATATATTTTTCTATTTTTTTTCAGCTTTTTTCCCTTTTTATTATTTATCAGACAGACAACGTTGAAAAAAAAGGGAGATCGTTATCGATTGATCGATCGGAGGGTAAGTTTCGACAATAAACACACGATCGATGGTTAACAATAAAATGGCGGTATATTCTTGAGTTTTACCTTTAAAAATGTGATGCTACGTGGCTTTACAGATATGTTCAGTATTTTTAAATTTACTTTTACATACGTATATATATATACATATATATTTTATGTATATTAGATTCACTTTTACTCTGCAGTGACAACAGTTGTGGCTAGTACATTTATACATCCTCGTATAGTAATTATAGTTCAACTTTCCATCTCTTCCAACATCATTTTCTTTCTTTTTTCTGCAAATATTCGCTTCGCTATATCATCCTTTCAAAAGTGATACTTGTGCCGTGCTTTGAGTTTTCGACCATGTTTATACATACACACATGTCGCTTTTATATTTTTTTCTATTCAGTTCAAATCGAAGTTACAACATCGATTTCTCGGATACTCGATTCGATTTTTCGCAATCGATCCGTGACAACGAACAGCGATAACGGTCGAAAAATATAGGGAGATACTTCGAGATCGCATAAAGATAGAATAGAGATCTTGAATTTTCAAAATTCTTTAATTTTTTCATTATCATATCATTATTTTATCATTAAGAATCTTGATTTATAGTTAAGCTCGGTTGCATTACAAAATATCAACTACTTTTTTCTATGTAGTATTTTACAAGAAACGCTACGAGAATTTTCTGTTCAATTTCTTTTCTATTTTTTTTGTCTCCTTCCCTTTATAAGTAAGAAATAAATAAAATTTACTTAGGAAAAATCTTATTTCCTATTCGTTAAAGAGACGTATTTTCCAGTTTCGTAATGTTTTTCCGGAATAGATCGATCGTTCCGCGACATCTTAAACGAAAATGATCGCTTGTTAAAAATCGGTTGGTTCCCAACAGTTCACAACGATTTGCTTTCAAAGGCACGAAAGGTTAATAAATCGATTCGTTAACTAAACTCTTTTTATATATTTACAACATCTTTTTTATTATATATATTTCTTTTCTATTCTAAAAAATATCCGAGTTTTGGAGTCATTCGAATGCGTCAAATAATTTCGAATACTTCGGTTGGAGAAATTATCCAATCTCTTCAATGTTTAAACGGTCCTCCGCGACGTAACGATGGCGCCACAGTGACGAAACATTTTGAGACGAGAACTTCGAATATTTAGACATCCTCGGATATATATATTAAAAAGGAATTGTTTTTCTATTCAAAATGATTAATTAATTTTTTAGAAAGCCGTCCAACATCCGACTATTCGAAATTGCACGAAATCCTCGAGTAACGAATGTTTCTTCGAAAAGACGAAGAAGAATGAGGAGTAATAGGAAATTTGTTAAAAAAAAAAAAAAAATCGAAGCGAGCATCCATTTGAGTTCTGCACGTGGCCAATAAAAACACGGTTTTCGATAACGGTCTTGTCCAACAACTTTGCTCCCGTACAAAAGGCTCTAATTCTGTTTCTCTACGTTTTTTTTTATCTTCTTTTTATGCTTTTTCTTGTTAACTCCTGTATGTCCTATAGTTTAATGCATACGACAACATTTTCTAAATGATGGTCCATTTCGTTTCACAGCGTTCCAACAACTTCGATAATAGTCTCTGAGTTCTCAACTACTATATAATCGCCGACGCTTTACGTATTTGCAATCGAATATTTTTCGTTCAACCCTTGTTGTAGGTACAACCGTTTGACCAATATAGGAGAGTATAAAATTCTTCTATTTAAATTAATTTAATTGATCCAACTTAGAGGATGGTGAAATTCTCTCCAAGAATAAATTGGATAATGGTACCATTTTGTCTCTCTCTATTTATCATAAGAGATTGGCAAATATTAATTATATAACGTCATATATAATATATAACACTTAGTAAATAAGTAAATAATCTTTCAACAGGGTTAGAACCGACGTAATAGTTTAACAAGAGGACCAAACAGATACACCATTTAAAATGGTACAAAACTCCATATTGATTTCTCGGTTGTGCCCCGAACAAGATGTAGATACAGATCGAATTTGCTCGCGCGTATTTGTGTGTATGTGAGTGTAACTTATGCAACTTACTTCATCATCATATTAAAAATATACATTAAAATGGTACGCACAATCGCGTCGTTAACGTACACCATTTAACAAGTTCCCTACCTTAAGTGGTACCACTACGTATTTCTTAATTTTTCACGTGGGTATCTTACAATAAAATAGATCGGTAAGCAAATCGTAATCCTTGCCTTGTTACGAGACCATGAGTACCGGTGGATCAAATTAGAACGATTTCTCTCAGGCAGTCTAGCATTAGAAGTACGCCTAATAATCGGCTAGACGAGACATTAACTACGTATGCATTGTAAAAGAATATATTACATGCTTCATAACTCTGTATAAATTGCATGAGGTCACAACTGAAGATTGAATTTTGAATTTTGTGCATTAAGCGAGAAAAAATTGAACTAGTTCACATTATTGATTTCCATAAGTTTGAGATAATGTGTACTTGGGACATCATAGATTAGCTTCTTTAGTGTATCTTGTACTTATCTGCTATATTAAGATATGAAATGAAGAACGATTTTTACTTCAATCAAACTCTTACATTCATCTTTCTGAAATATGAAAACATACTATATAATATGTCAGTCAAAGTATTCGACATTATCTTGCAGCATTCTCAAACTTATGATCAGTAGTTATGTCTTGTGCCAAATTTATTTGTTGAATCTTTTTGAACTCTCGAGTATCATTATTTCTATTGATTACATGTAGATATGAAAAGTTTGTGCAAATCGCTTTGTCTTATACATACAAATGAAGCACAATAATAACACTGGTTGTTTACAACACTGCCGAGAAATAATCGTAAAATATCAAGTAACGGATAATATAATTCAATAATTATATTATTCAATGCGATCCACCTGTAGCGATTTAAAAATTGAAAACAATGCAATCGTATCGTAGATTATCTTTCAAGGATTTACTTCAGGCATGTACACTTAAGTTCAGAGATATATATAATATATATCGATATATATATATATACATACATACATATATATTATATATACATATATATATATATATATATAATACCAATTCAAATACAATAAATTTTGCATCAATAGGAAAATGTTTAATAACTAGTGGAGACATATATATATATACTTTTTTTTAATACATTAAATCTTACTTTTTTCGTTATGAAAAATAACAATTTCTTTATACTTTTTTTTCTTTGATAAAAAAGTGTGTTGGCTAAGAGATTGCACTTTGTGATCATCTTAAAAATTTGTGATTAATCATTAGTGACTATACATTATATATCTTATGTTTCGCACACCGATTGTTCGTACAGTCATTAGATAGTTTCTAACTGCAACGTTAGTAAAGAAACAAATTAATATCGAAGATTCATACGACTCTTCTTTCTTTACCTTCTTTAACGTACGTATAATATAATCTTCGGTTACAGTATAACCAAGACTGACTTGCCAGGTTGTCGATTCGTCGACAGAACGTTGTAAAACAAAGTCTATGATTCCACTAATTTGTGTAGTACGGATAAACCTTTCTACCACTCTTTCTCTCTATTTTCTTCTTTCTTTCTCACTCTATTCAACATCTCTTTATTTTACTATTTTTAATCCACTTTTTTGTATCTTTCAGTATGATACACACTTTTCTTTACACGTAGCTTGTCGACGAGTCACCTTATGCGAGTCACAACGTGAACAAGTCAACCTGAAGGAGGGCCACAAATGGTGCCAGGCACTATTTATTCATATACCGTTTGTGTATTCCATTAATTACGTTAATTAATTACAGTAATGTACCAAATACGACTCTTGAGAGCAGCTCGCACCAGGATACATCCTGAGATTGAGTAAAGCATAGGCTGAGACCATCCCGAAAGCGGTTTAACTTAGGAAGAAGACTTTCTGCATTTTACAATTGCAACCCTATCTTGCCAACTAATTATGGATTTGACTAACAAAGCATTTTACAAGGATGTACTATATATAATAAATATTCTCTTTCCCTATATTTCATATTTAATTTAACTGTGTTCCACTGTTATAGAAAAATCGTGTGCCATGAATATTGGATTTAAATACTGATTCAAATAAATTTGCTAATTCTCATAGATTATTATTTGGAGATAAATGCTTACAGAGGTGCAAGCTCTCGTTGTGTATGACTTAGGCGTTAAGGGTTGCAAAGTTTCTTCCTTCCGTGTCACCTTTCATTTTTTTTCTTCATATCAAATGTGCAAAATACTTGTGGAAAATGTATATAACGTATGTATATATGTATACATCTGCAAGTTCGTGTGTATATACCTTTCTTTTCTGTTTGAATAATCAACACTATATTAGATGCTTATTTCACATGTAATATGCATATATCTCCTCTATTATCTCATAATAATCAATATATTAATTTTCGATCATATTTTTTTTCTACTGAATATCGTAATTATTTTGAGTACAGCAGCCGATTAATTATTCAACATCTTTTTGTTTATTAGCGGACATAGACCGTTAATTAGTACGCTAAGAAAAAAGAAAAAAGAAAAAGAAGAGGGAGAAACTCCGCTACTTTAAAAACAAACCCAACGATTTGTTAAAAAGAAAATTAAACGATCTAAGACTCATGAATGTATACATTTTCTAATAAAATGTACTCCATTGATCGTTTATAAAGTAAGAGTATGATTCTTTTCTCTGGAATAAAGGAAAGAGATATTGCAATTACAAAAAAAAAAAGAAAAATTGTAAAATTAAAATTTATATACTAATCGAATATCATTATTCTCTGACTAGGCATTCAATTAAGAGAGAAATTATGTTCATTGCTCTCGGCATTCATTATGTAAAAACATTAATTAACGGATTATGCCGCGGTCTTGCCTACCTACCATCATAACGCACAAAAAAAAAGAAACAAGTAACAAAGTACAATTATTTGTAAATCTCTAAACCGTAAATCCATTAAACGTTTTCGAAAGCTCTTAGAAATTCGGTTGTCGATGCACTTATCTTCCGAAATGCTGTGCTCCCGATTCGTTTCTTAACATCAATTCTAAACGTACCGCCATTACCTTTCTTCACTCGGAATAGAATATATCTTCGCCATTAGCGACAAGTATCAAAGACACAATATGCCATGTCACGAAGAAAATGACAATGAATAAATGACATATATACAAACAACTTTTGTATTATATACATGAAAATATACATATATATATATCTTTTATATATAATGGATATTATATATATATATGTATCCATCATATATTGTATAATATAATATATATATATATACGTGTAACGCTTCAACATTATGGCACCGTTATTTAATCGTCAAACAAACGTATTCTTTTATGTGTATGCGTATGTATGTGTATGTGTCGTGTTACGTGTGTTTCTGGACTTTTAAAATATAAACAAATTTGTGTCCTCTCTTGTCCAGCCAAAGTCGGACTCTTCGTAAGGATTCTTCGTCTTACGCGCGCATCCAACTACAAGAAGAGAAAAAAAAGAACCATGGCCGAACATTGCGTATAATAATTAACGAGTCTTTGACTTCAAGTCCCGGAACTTTTCACAAAAGCACTATACGCCGTTGTACGTAGAGGTATGAAACGATCGAGCGATTAACCGTTACGATTGATATTAAGTCGCCCAGCCCTCAGTGATCCTGGAACGCTTCATCAGCGGTCCATTCTCATAGTCTGAGTTATTCCCACCGTTTCCCCCGGCGTTCGAGTGACTCGTTCGAATATCTGCCACTGTGCCGCTTCCAGGTGACGGAAGGTTCGTCGGCGTTATACTACCGGAGTGAGATGGCGGTGGATTACTGCTCGGTCTGCTCGACACAAGATTCAACGATTGTGGCCCCGGATGAGGTACATGATGTGGAGGTGGTGCACCGGTACTGGACGAAGGTCCCACGTTCAGAGTCGTGTGATGAAGATTGCTGGTATTACTCGGCCCGCTGTTCGAGCCACTGTTGCCACCGTGAGGATCTCTAGGTGGACTAATCGGTTCACTTTTTATCTTCACTGGTAATGGCGACGTGGCCGGTGGCGGTGTACTGCTCGACACTGCCAGATGGGGAAGACCACTGTAATCAAATAAATTTGAAGATATTAGATTCGATTATGAGGATTCCAGCAAGATTGATTCGCACTCTAAAGTATAACATCTCTGAAGAGAATATGCTGACTGAAGATATAAGACCAGGTCTTGACTGAAGAAATTGTATATAATAATTAAATTGAAAAGAAACTATGGCTTGGATTAGGTTTATCTTATGTATCTTTCTAGAATATCATTTAACAGATTTACTAACACATATTGATTATTATAAACCTTACACTAGCATCAGAAGCAAGATAAAATATGCAACAAGCCGTCAATGTATTAAATATGAGTATATAAGCATAATATGTTTTAAAATAAGTATATATCGTTAAAGCTCATTGTCACTTCATAGATGAACTGTTATGTGGGTTTAGCATTTAATAAGTTTGAGTAGCCAAAGTAATTAATTGACAAAATATTTTTGTTCAAGATCCATGTTTCTTTTAGATCCAAAGGATTTGAGATAAACTGATATGAAGATAGTTTTAAAACTTTGAAAATTTGACTGCAGAAAAAGAATTTTAATTCTCAGTGAAAAATGATACGACTCACTAGCATGCTACAAACAACTATCCAAATAAGAAAAAAAACTATAAACCTCCAGTGGACGTTGTTTGATATTTTTATCAACAACTTGGATAAATATAGAAAATCCGTTGTTAGAACGAGTACCGTCGTTGCAAGCACGATTAAACTTTACAAATAATCTTTAATCTTTTCTTGAATAAGCGTTTATACAATATTTTGCGTTGTAAGCTTGTTTCTAAATATATTTTCGTTTGTAGGAAAGATGACGTACACGTGAATGAACAAAATGTAATTAGAGACTCTTAAAAAGTTTTGAATGATAGATTATACCAACTGGACATATAGTTTCCTTTCACAAGAATAATTATGAAATATGATTTACCTGATGCTGGACATGGTGGCTGCCGAATACATTGATAAGTCATCAACGTACCTCTGATGAGACCATGCTAAGCTTCCTAAGTCTGAGGAATAATCCGTTGGTCCAAAACTAGAATATCCAGCTGGAACTGATGGTGTTTGTAGTGCTACTACTGGTGTGTTCAATGTGGATTGTGCATGGCCACTCTGTATATCGGAAACACAAAACAAAAGACCAATTAGAATGAAATATTGTGTAATTACATAAGGGTACTTTTCATGTATCTATATATTACTATCCATAGTGTGTGAAATTGCACACAATTACACACAGTTACACTATTAGATCACTAGGAAATTGCTATAAAATATCTTACATTATATTTAAATACTAAAATATAGTGATTTTAAATTTGCGAATTACACACCATAAAATTAACAAAAATTTAGAATTTGAATTTTTATGATTCCTTTTAAATGAGAATTGAAATCCAAGATTAAGAAAAATAAAGATTTCTAAAATTTCATTTCGAAAATTTCATTTCAAACAAAAAATATCCAATGTAATGATAAAAAACATAAAGTATATAGAAATATCATTAAAGTATAACTCAATTCCAAACTCAAAAAATATGAAATAAAATTTTTAACTGAATGCACTGAATAAAATGCATTGAAATCAAGCACAGTGCGTACTAACATCGTAACTAGTGTCTTCGGAGAGAGGTTGCGTAAGGGGTGTTGGAATAACTACTCGAAGATTAGTCCTGTGAGGATGAGGCGGCGGTGGAGGAGGCGGAGGTTGTGGTGAATGCCTAGACGGATTACTGCCTTTGTTTGCACTGCCTCCTCCGACTCCTAGTGCCGGCGAAGGTCCTGGACTAGGTGAACCTCCTAGTGGTGATGCCGATGGTGGGTAACCATTACTCATTTCCAACATCCCTCCTGGTGGATATACTATAGAAAAACAACAAAATTAAGATTTATCGTTTTAGTAACTAATATAGGAATTAACTTATCACAATTATTATTAATATGTCGCACTAATAAAAATTGCAAAAGTTAAAATCTTTATTTGCTGAATAACTGAATTACTAATTATTTAGATACTATTCTTAAAAAATTCTTTTCTTTCCATCACGAATCTATTAATATTCTTGCAGA
The DNA here is from genome assembly GCF_051014615.1 of Bombus vancouverensis nearcticus. NCBI lineage: Eukaryota > Metazoa > Arthropoda > Insecta > Hymenoptera > Apidae > Bombus > Bombus vancouverensis. Next base: position 10,453,597 of record NC_134923.1, read on the forward strand.
TCAATATGTAAAGTTTAAGAATCGATTACATACCTGAATCTGTTTCAGAAGACGACGGTCTTGGAGAAATGCTGGTATGCGCCATTTGGGGACTAGATCCAAGTAGAGATTCGCCATAACTATTTACTGGTACGGATACAGGTAGAGTGTAATTAGATTGTCCCATTGCCTGAAATCGCAGTAAATCACGACGACATTATTAATACAATGTTCACCAATGATAGACTTCAAGAGAATTGGCAAATTCTGATAAGGTCTTCGTTTCGAGATTACGTCTTCATTATCCCCTTGCCCATTTCTGCTAGATAAAATTCAATAGTCAAAATAAAAAAAAAATATATATATATATATACATATAAAACACCCGATCAAACAAAATAAATGCAAAAGCAAATTTATATCCATTCTGTGCATAAATAAAATAAATTGCAAGGAATTCCTACAAAAAAATAAAACATAGAGTCATACCTTTATATTTATATAAATGGTGATATTGAAATTTTCAGGAATATATATTTTTCCAAATTGTACAAAAATAATTCCTATAAAAAGATTGAAAAAAGAAAATATAAAAAAGAAAGGATAATACTTCGTATTTATATATTTAATGTTATACATGTGATTAAAAATTTTGTGATTATAAATTTTGAGATATACATTGTCCAAATTATAAAAAGATAGTACATATAAAAAATGTTTAAAAAAAGAAGTAGGAAAGAAGGAACACCTCAACCATATTTTTACATTTAAGTTAAACGCTATAAATGAGACTCAAACTTTTCAGTTATACGATATTCAAGGTTTCTCAAATTCTGAAGAAGACAACTAGCCTCTATTGCTTATTCTGCTTGCCAAAATAATTATGAATGCCGCATTAATCGCTACCAGATGAAGCTTGATACAATGTACACAGTAAGTCCGACAAACGAAACGAAAAACAGATTAACAACTAACCAGAGATTATAATACCCTGGTTTTAAATGTCTGCCAATATCATGGTTTAGAGGTACAAGCTTGGCTGTTTTGTAAACTTACAGGCTCACGTTGCGATAATAAATTAAACGGTGCGAATTAAATCGAACCGTCACTGATAAATTGCTTGATGGCGGATTGTTAAAACCTAATAAATGTAACCAGGAGGACTAACGAATTGCTTCGAGTCATGTGAAAACTCCGAGCCAGAGGTTCCCAAAGTGAAACACCAGAAGGAACAGGCGGCCATTGTAAACTTCCAGCTACTATACGTTTTCAAACTGATAACGAAGAACAGCACGCTATTAGATGTCGATAGTAAATTTATTATGGGAAGTTTGGTGATTACTTGAAGAATTTTTCTTCCTTAAAGTCATCGCTAAGATTGATCAGATTTCAGAAAGACGAAGTTATATAGGTAAAAATTATATTTATAACGATGTAAAGATGATTGTTTTTTTTTTTTATCGTAAACTATAATATTTAGACATATCGATTATATCTTTGAAATATATGTACTGTCATTTTACTAGTTTGAAACAATTTTTTAATAAAGAATTTCTCAGATTACAAATAAGAATCTATAGAATTTCAAGTTATAGTCTAATATTTAATATAGTTTTTGAAAATATACAGAAGAAGGGAAAATCCTTGGAATCTGAAATTCAGAAACAACAGAAATGTCAATAATCCCATTCCAGTTTCAATCACTCGTGATACTCAGCAACACAATCTCTCACCTTCAGCACTATCCGTTTCTACAAAGATCAAACCCATTAAGAACAGTTTACACCTAAAAATGCCAACTTGATATATGATACGATTTAGAAAAATAACAATTTCTCTCAATATACATATGTATATAAAATTTCTTGCAATATATAAGGATTGAAGAATTTCACCATATACAAAAGAGAAGAGATGCCGGAGTTTCAAATATCCCAAAGACATCGATTACCGATCCCAATAACCTCAAATCACCAAAAATACCAAACCCCAAGTTCTACACAATCAAATTACAAAAACACTAAAAAATCTGAGCAATTTCGTACGCCTAAAATACCTAAGATCGACAATACCTATCACCGAGGGACCGTCGTTGCGGGACATCCACGCAATTTTTCCAGCCGTCCCAGGTATTCTCCTGGCCCGGGACTTTTTCTCTTTCTCCCTGTCTGTCCTCTCGACGTCAGTCGGCCGTCGAACAACACCGAACGACGACCTCCACTTACCCGAGTGCCGTTATGTTGGTGCCTCTGCATCATCAGTTGGAACTCCTCGTCGATCTTCGTGTATTTGGCTTCGGTGCGCGGAGTGAGATTGTACTCGATCGCGTCAGGCTCCGGACTTTCCGGGGACATGGCGCCCTTATGTTCCTTCTTGTTGAGTGCCTGCAAGTGTCAGCAGACAGGTTCACGTGACCACACCGCCCGAGGGCACTCAACCTTCGCATGCACGTTAATTTAAACGCCTAGCGTCACACACATACACATACGTATACACACAGTCGACTAATCTCTCTAGTTATTTTTCCTTCTCTCTGCTCTTATGTACGTAGCTTTGGTGTATTGGTTATTCGTGTGTGTACTTTTACTATTTGCATGGTAAGTGAGGTTACGTATGCGTTTATGGGTGTGTACGGGAGAGAAAAGGAGAGAAGATATCGCGTGTCACGCGACACGATGGTCGACGATGGATTCGTGTGAAGGATCCATGAACGACCCTGACCATTATTATGCTCGAAACAATTGGGGGACTGGGTTATGGGGCCGATGTGGGGATTGGGCTAGTCGATACTTAAGGGTTGCGATTCTTTTCAAACGTTGGTATTGTATCGAATAATATCGAGCATTATGTTAATTATTCTATGGCGTTTATTAACTTTTATTAGTTTTATTTCTGAAACTTTCCTTTTTTACAATAAAGAAGTTCAAACGATAGCTTTGGTTCCAAATTCAAATTGCACACTCTTTTGTAAAATACTTTTCTTTCGCTACATATTACGGATTTCAAGTATATATTAACCTTTTTTAAGAAATGGAACGTTTCAATTCTTTATAGGGATTAATAAATTGACGGTTAGCAGAATTAGAAAAAACGGTTCTCTCCCAACTGTTTCAAGCATAACGCATTGCAAAATTCCTATAAAAGAATGTTGAACATGTATAACCTGTCTGGTATTCTTTTCGACTCACCATACCGATTTAAATATTGCAACAAGATTTAATGCACTATTTATATTGACACGATTATTCCCTATCGATCGATTGGATATATCTTTTCTAGTAACTTCCATCGCTGATATACCTGAAAGTCTAACAATAAGAGAAATATGTCTTCATGCGTATACAGAGTGGTCCATAAAAATTCACTAATTATGCTACATTTTACATAATTCAAATACACTTTTTAATCCTTTGTAAACCAAATACTCGTTATTATATCAAGATTATAACACTATGCACATGGACTATAAAATACTACAAAAAAAAATATAACTTTTTATATCACAAACAAATATATTCCAATTACTTCAAGTAATAAAATAAACCTGGGGAAGCACTAAAAAAAGAGTACATAAGAAATATCAATATACTCTTTGTACCACCACCGGAGAAATAACCTTAATATCCGTAATCATACGAAAGCCAAAGACAGGCAAAAGAAGTGTCCTCAAAATGAAAGTTTCTTGTACGTTGCTTATTCCATCCAGTCATCTGTCTTTCGTTGATGCACGTTTTTTTTTTTTTCAAGCAACATCAAGCGAGACACGCAACGGAACCAGGGGTGGTCAGTCGCCTCTACTAATGGACCACCCTGTATAACACCGGTGAAAAAGAAGGCGCGCAGGAAGCGGGGCCTGTAGCAGCGCCGCGCATGTAGATTTGCCGCATGCCCATGTTGTAATTTCGATGATCGACAAACTTGAAAAAGTTAATAACCAATGATGATACGCGAGAGTATCGAGCGTCGTGCAATTTTTCCCTGTGAAATCTCTCATTTACTGGTATATCAGCGATACCTCGAGTTACAAGATATGCTCGCCTTCCGGCTGATCCAGACACGACGACTTGTCGCGTCGGTAGGGCGGGGTTATTTGAAAAATATCACCGGTTCAGTGCCGTACGAAATTCATGGTTCTTGAAAACTTCAATAATAATTATTTTTTTTTTACGAACGACGAAGCGTATTCAGAATTCTGGCAATTTTGAAACCGATGAAAAGTTACGTTGCAACATTTATTTAACACTTTGAACTATTTGCAAGTTTCAATTTTACTGAATATACTTTTGTTATTGGGAAGTTTGAAAACTTGACAGTGAAATTCTGAATTGCCTGTAGAATCTCAGAATGAATATTTGCTAGAGAATTTTAAATCTACTGAAAGTGCTACGTAACATACAATATTGCAAATTTTTTAATACCGTCTCTAAAAATTGTCTAACGTTATTAAACGTTCTGTGAAATATACATCTTCTCATAAGAAATATATAAGAAATAATTCTGAATAGTAATTTTACTATAATGGAAAAAGCGTGGTATCTTAAATATTAATCCTTGAAAAATAAAGAGTTTATATCGATTGAAGAACTCATTTTTAAATTATCCTACGTCCAATTTGCATAAATACAACGTAATCTACTTGTTTCCTTCTGCATATTTAGAACATACACATTCCTCCTAAACTATGCTTTCTGTATCAACATACTAATGAAAGAAATCATATACTGTAGATAGCTGTAAGAAAAAGACCCGTTGATAAGATGTTTTGGCTATTATAAGAAAAGATAAAAGAGCAAATAATATTTACAGAGCATAGAATCCCCAAGATAATTATTATTACGGCCACATAATTATACTGTATGTAAATAATGATTTTTATTGGCCAAGGGTAGCTTTCAGATCTTTTTCTTGCAAAACGTCTTCCAGTTTGTTCAACAGAATTGGTTAAGCGATTTGAACGCTGCACAGTATCTTCTGGAACAGTCTAATCGGCCTTGGAGATGCAGAGACGCGCTTCAAACATACTCCGACATTATTTACATGAATGTGAGGCAAGTCTTTCGGAAACAATACTCATTCAGATTTGAAACACGTTCATCTTAATCTCGAAGAAACGTTTCCATTATTTAAAATAAAGAATCATACTACAGGGCAACTTTAAAGAATAATCGTGAGACATGTAACCTCCGTTTTTGAACAGAACTAGGCTATAACGGGTTTATATTCATTGCAAATATAGTAAACATGAGTTCTTCAATATTTTAGAGTACTAGACTATAGTTACTATGGAAATTATAATTTCATACTGGGCATACTGTATTCTAAAATTCTTTTGCACAATAATTCATCAACTAATTATATTAGTGAATTGATATGTGACTATTTATAGGTTGTAGACTTCCTTTTTACAAGAATTTTGTACAAGAAATAGGATAATAGTTTTTAGTTAATAAAATTTACTTCTATAGTTTCATTTTATTATCAATTCTTCTAGTTTTATGTAAACTAATTCGTTAACACTAGAACTACCAACCTGTAATTTGTACTTAAATATATTGTGTACAGAAGATTATAGGTAGAGAGATATTGTGAAAATAAATAATACCAACAATACTACCAACGATAAACTTTCTAATTCTCTAGTAAATCAACATTTTAAAATGTTGTTATGAAAATTTAATTTACAGAATTTAGCCCAGAGTATGGAAATCCCATTACCTTAAACAACTCTATTTACCAAACAAAATTCTCTAGATAATAGCTATCCTTTTTTCTATCATTCCATCATCTACTCATTCCCTAGATGGTGGACATTCGGAAATGTTGTTGGGTAGCTTGAAAATTACCAAGGAGAAATCGGCTCACCTCGATGATATTCTTGTTGGTGAGGGACTCATGGGGTTCGTTGTACTCGGTGTACTTGAGAAGAACCTTGTCCATGTCGGTGCTCGCATACTGATACAGCTTGTTACTCGAACTGAAGATAATCAGAGCGATCTCGCAGTCGCATAGTACCGACAGCTCATATGCCTTCTTCATTACCCCAAACTTCCTTTTGTTGAATGTCACCTGTTGGACAATCATCAGGAATCAATCACCTTCACCATTTGCCTCTACCATCCTAAATTATTCGTTAATCAGTAATACAAGTTAATGAAAGCGATACGATTGTTATCTGCCATACATTAGCGTTTTTCATTGCTTCTATTTACTTTTACGTTGATGATAAACGTTAAATATCGTGATAACAGTATCGTAACAAGATTATTATTTATATGATATTGTGAATAGTATATTTTATCTTTAATATTTTTTGAATATAATATTCACGTTACGTTCTATCCAATCTTACATTATATTTATTTAATAAAATACAAATAGTATTTTCATATTTAAGAGTTATTCTCTATATTTTAAGTTTTAAATTTAATGTATTCGTAATATCACTATGTAAATATTAATATTGCCATAACATCATTGATGATGCAATAATAACTAGTAACTTGTGTGAATGGAATTCTGTTTTGAGTAGTTGGCAACACATGATAATACAATGAATGAATGTAACGCAATAGCGGATATTTTCTATGAAGTACTTGTGGCTTCTAGTACTCGTACAGTTAGCGTAGATAACACTATTTAGAGTACACAACAATGCTTTGTGTAGATCGGCACCGTGTTATTCATTTGGTATTTATGTTTATAGAGGTTACAAATACAAACGTTGTATTAGAAAAAGAAACTGTGCTAGAAAAATTTATAAAAAACACGTACGTAATTTACTACGTAATTTATTTAACTTTCTTTTTCTTTTTATGAAGTTAGGGTTTTCTTTTAATGTAAACTTGTAGTACCTGACGATTCCGTTCGTCCGTGATGCGCGAAATTTGAATCTTCTTCCGACCCATTTTTGAACGGCGTTGTGGAGATGGGACAGACCTTCGGAACCAGTGGATGGAATATTAAAAACACTGAAACAGAAAGAATCCCCTTGTTTCATTTATATTCCTTACAAAAAATTGAAACATTAATCATATTAATAACTGCTAATATTATTACATTAACCTATAACTAAATGAATATTTTATTGGCGTTTAAAATATTATTGAAATTGATGTTAGAATTATTTAAATAATTTAAGTGTAACTATAATACATAAGTGTAAATATAATACATTCCTTATGAATGTAGATTATATTCATAAGACAGAAAAGAATCATTTTCCTATTATATCGTATATTTTGAAATAAAAAGAAGATTTATATAATCTTTTGATTAAACATACTTCTTAAAATAATCTTTATTTCTGTAACTCCTGCTATATGATATTTTTTAGTTAATTTGCTATTATCCCGCTATAATCTTCAAGTTAACTGCTCATTCAACTTGATGAGTACTATATATTACTTCTTTTAACAAAATATTTTAATTCTGAAGAGAATTCACTTTCAATATAAAATAGAAATTCGATATGAAATATTAATAACAATTTCTTTATATTCATCAGCAAGTTAGGAAATTATGATCGAGTCAAAAATAACTCAGAGGAAATAGCAGGGCTAATAAATCAAATTAAAAAAAAAATATATAATTCACTAGTAGTAGACCATTACTAATAGATTATTGTAATTTCCAAACAACCTATGAAGCCATTCAATAAAATTAATCGCATCTTTATAAACGAGAGAGGATGATAAAACATAACAAGAAATAAAAATTCAGGAGGTAAACTTAAGTTTTGACGTTTTAACCATCGCCATGATGAAATTCAAGTTTGAAACGGCGGCAACTTTTGAACGATGAACAAAAGGGACGTGATTTAACTGACGGTTTGAAAACAAAAAGCGCGCGCGTACCCATAGAAAACTAGAATGTAAAAGGCTTATATATCGCATGCAGTTCGAAACGTGCGCGACAGAACTGGACCATGCGTTTCAAGTCTAATGGTGAAACGTGTATAAAGCACGTGTCGCGTTCGTGTATCGATTAATGTCGTCCGAAGAACCAGTCAACTAACTTCGATGACACATTAAATTCGACGGAAAATAACGGACATGTCTCGTTCGTGCTTCCTCTATTGAAGCTCACTGAAGTTACATTATCTTTCGACTAACCTCACTTTCGATTATCGTTCTGTTACTCAGAAACATTGCGCGGGAATTTTGAATGATTTTATCGACAAGAGTTGTAAATATTTGTGTTCTAGGCTTTTTTTTTTTTTAATTAAAACAGATTTTGTCAGATGTTGGTTATTAGTAACATAAATGGAATCAAAATGGAAGAAAACAACTAGATTGTGAAGAATTTGGTTTTTTTTTTCTTATGAACATGAATTCTCTCCCACAAATTCTATATTAGGTTAGTTTGGAGTGTATAATAATTTTTGTTTCGAGGTAAACAGTATCGATAAATATAGCTTATTTTAAACCAAAAATGTTTCATAAAAGCAAGTTATCACTTGAATTAATACACTTTCTTATAATTGTGCAAGAGACAATTATCGAGTGGTTTATAATCTTATTACGTAAAACATGATCTAATATTTATACAATGATACTTCGATTTTCATTATTTCACTTAACCAATAAATCCTTATTAATTAATAGAATTACAAATTTATAACAAAATTTTTAAACTGACTGGAAATAATTTCGATTTCATCTCGTCATGAAAATTACTGTCCGATTTTATGTAAATATCGCTGTTGGGTCATCGATGATACACGTGACGATGAACGTGTTGAAAACATCGAAACTCTGTATTACGTTAAACCGCATTGTTTGTGAATGTCTCTTCGCGAATGGGACGCAGAATTCTATTGAAATGTGGATATCTCTATCGCTTGAATACATTACAAATCCAGGGATGAGCTGATTCATTTGTCCATTAGTAATCGTGACTAAATCCAGATTCTCGTTAATTCATTATTATCCAACATATTGATCAATGGTGAATTACTTGTTTCATGTCTATAGTTCAATTAAAACTTCTTCAATGTATATATATATATATATATATATATATATATATATATGACTAAATAAATAAGCATAAATATTTATGGAGTTCTTTTCCCGTATTAAGTAAAACTATTCGCTCGAGTTATGTAAATCAAGCAACAAATATATAAAAGTAGGATTATTTGTTCTATTCTTATATAATTATTATATTAATTACTCTACTTTTAGATAATTACACATTTTTACGACATGTCGATAATGTAGTTAATAGTTCTGTCACTCTGATGATAAGAATAAAAAAAGAAAGTCAAACGAAATATTACAAAACAATGTCATCGTATTTCAATTACGTATGAATAACCTATCCGAAAATGTGAAACAAATTATAAGGAAGTTACAGTTTTATAATTATATCATCTGTTTACCATATTTTCCACAAGATTTCATTCCTCCATTTTATATAAAATATTTTTCTTATTCGTAGAAAATAATAACTAATCGTTTAAAGAAGCAACAAGTAATATTTCGAAATGACATTTGTATATGAATACGTAATTAGAATTCCGAGCGAAAACAGAGGCAAGATCAATCAATTGATTTAACGCAATGTTTTATCGATCGTAGAACAACAAAGTTGTAATTAACTCGTGGTTCTGATATTACAAGGATGGCGCTGATAAGGAATGATGCAAGATAAAACGAAACATTTCTCTCTCGTTTTCCTGTTACCGATGCGAAGATGGTAGTTAGCAGTAATGAATCAATTTTCGCTTAATCCGATCGAGTTAGTACATTCGATACTCGCTTCAAAAGGCTACTGTATAGGATCTTTTAATTTGTAAACATACTAAAAACGATAAATCAAATACGAATGACGTATGAGATGCTGTTAAAAATATTATAATAACTTTTTGAAATAGTAAATTATAACTTAATTTCAATGTTTTTTTTAGGTAATAGCGAAGCTCTAAATTCGATTTAAAAAAATTTATAAAACAGTTATATGAAATTAGAACAATAGAACTATATAAAAAAAGAGACAGAGAGAAAAATTGAAATAAGATATATTTGGCTTTCTAATTATTATTTATGTATTATAGGTTAGTATTTCTTTTAATATTTTGTTCGTTTCAATTTTTAGGGATCGTATTATAAAAATAAGAAAATTATATTTGTAAAAATAAAATGGAATTTTTCATCCTTTTCATATTAATTTATCTAACCTAAAACTAACAATAAGCTAACCTAATTTCGTCGTTCGGAAAAAAATCCAGATGGAACTAGGTATAACGTAATTAATTACGACGTTATTGCCATTACTATGGAGTAAACGCGTAATAAACGATCGATCGCTTTCCATTTTATCGTCGATAATTAATGTACATAATAATCGACTTTATCACTTGAGTTTCCCTCAAAGTGTATGCGGAGTACAGATACATCGAATTACGTGCCAATTAATGATGGTTAACAAAGGAAAACGCATAGACTTATTAAAGCTGCTATACTTCTTATTTCAAATGTAAAAAAATATCTACACAAATTTTTATTACTATTGGTATTCTCAGGATTATCTATCTTAATCTCTGTAATATTACCATCGTCAGTATCTTGGAAAAATTTCTATCGATGAATTAGAATATATTTTTTTTAATCTTTAGATGATATCGTTGAGCAGTAGATAACCTAAACTATAATAGTTCGGAATTTAACTTTTTTACAAAAAAAAAACTTAATTATATTTACTTATTCATTCGTTTAATGAATAACAATACAAAATTGAATAAAAAATTGAATACTACCGAATATAAATTTTAATTTGTATTGATAAAATTAACAATGCTATTTATCGCATATTATAAGATAATAGAACAGATATTAAATTACATAACTTAACTCAATTTTTATACCAAAGTATCGCAGTCACTTATAATTTAACTGATATCACTTAAATATCGAATTAAAAGATATATTACATACTTTGACCGAATCCATTGAAAAGTAATTAAGTGAAAGTTTCAAGAACCAAGGAAATTTCGTCAATTAACATAATAGGCAAAAACGAAATTTCGTTTGAATTTTAAACGCCATTCGGTAAATGTTATCAGACGATAATTAATCAAGATCGATCGACGAAGAAATAAAATGAACTGTGTGTTTACGTATTTATGTAAATGAATCTGTGGGAGCAATTTACAATGTTCTCAGACTAAGGTAATTGCAGACTAGTTTAATAGTGTGTACTTCTTTCTTCTCTTTGTCAGCTTTTTCTGTTTTCAATGCTCTTCCATCTTCCATTTAAATTACGGTCCCTTGCTATAATCGGCAATTGCTAGGTACGTCAAGTGTAATCAACGATAATATTGCGCTACTGTAATGTCAGCAACAGACGAGTAGAAAAATCAAATTACCTTTGCACCAGTCGTGATTAGATAATGCATTATGTATTTCGAAGGGGCCTTCGAGATGCTTCTAGTGTCTCTACTTCACTTTATCGAAAAACATCGTAAATATGTGTGGTGTAATACTAATAAATATTTAACTTTCATGCTTATGCAGATAAGTTCATTGATTATTCTAAATTCTTGAAAAATTCCAATTTTGTTTTCAAATTTCAAATGTTTGATACGATTTGGTTGGATAAATCGATAATGTTCAACTTCAATAATCAAATTTCAGATTCGGTGAAATTACTAACTATTTCTACGCTTAAATTTTGAACTATTGCGATAGATTCGATTTGAGAAATCGGTCAATTTCATTAATCGAATTTGGAACAATCGATGTAGTTTCGATTCGATACGATACGATTTTCATCGGGTTTAACCGTCTATAACCTATTCGAATATTCGATTGCCAACGTTTATTCGATAAATCGAATTGTACCCACTTTGATTAATTGGAAACCTGTGTTCGATTGTAGTAATAAAATTGTATCGTATAATAATAAAAATTATTTGGAAATTAAGAAAAATTGCATCTAACTCAATCAATTAATCGCTTGCATTCGATAGCTTTCTCTCGACTGATGAATTCCAATGCTCGGATACACCGAGTCCGGTAAAAACATAGGCTTTAATGTTGTTCTAATTCTAAACTCCATCAACTATATTTACCGAACCCCCTTTCATTCATTCCGAGCACGCGATCTCTCGCTATATGAATTAACACGCGTTTCACGGGCAAACGTTATTTTTGTCGTGCCTATCTTGTGCATCGCGAAATTATGTTGCACCGTCACCGATCGTAATTATATCACACTCGTGAATCCGTCGACTCTCGCGATCAAATCAAAGGCGATTCCAATACCGATTATTGCCGGTCAAACACGCGATTCGCCTTTACAAGGACGTTAAACTAACCACAATTAAGCATTCGACAACGACTAAGCACAATTACTTCCAATGCTTTTTATACATCTATTACTTTCTTTAAGTATAAGACGATTTTAAATACTCGTCTTACTATCTTCAATTCGTAAAAAGTAAAAAAAGCTTGCAGCATACGTAAGCAATTTCAAGGTTAGCTTTAGGTTAAACTGGATTATCAAATATTAGATTCAAGATTCAAATGAGACACTGCATATTTAAGCAAGTGTGTTCATTGAAAAGCATAAGAAGAACACGGTACACAATACTGCAGAGGTTAGGTTCCGTTATTTCATATATCGGACAAAATAACTGAATTATTAAATGTTAGGTACACGTAGAAATGATATTAATTGAAAATCAGAAGGAAAATACAGTAGGGAGTAACTCAGAGAACAGGTTTCTTTACTCGATATTACACTTAAATAACCAAATATTAGATACGAGCGAAATACGCCATGTTACTAATTGTAGATTTCACGTGAAAAATATAAAGTCCATTTTCGTTGATTTTGAGGTTATCTAACAGCTAAAATAGAATGTTACGTTATGGTATAATTGAAAACGGGGATAATCTATATAAATTTTTTCAAAGTAGGTGATGAATTTTTCTAAGCTGCAAAAGGAAAAGTAAAATATAAGTGCATAAGCGACATTACGATAATAAAAACGCGTATTTAATTCAGGACTTATATAGAGACACGGCTTCTTCGGTAACTAGACTTCAAATACGTAGTACATTTACCACAGAAGTATAAAAGATATGTCTTGTCATATTCTTTCCCTATGATCTTCCATTAATAATATTAAATATATATGAAAATATATAATGTCCAGTTCGTTATGGTACTGGAAATGTTGCGATATTATTTAGAGCGCGATAAAGTCCCTTAAAAAAGATGATTTAATTCCAACCGATGTACATTTATCATTATCTATTACAGTGTGATTACACGATAAGCGTCAAGTTACAATCGAGACGAATTCCGCCGCGAATTTTCCATTTATTTCAAAATAGAAGATAATGGAATGAATCGTTCATTCAGCAAGCCGATCGCACGTTTCTCGTATTGTGAAATTCCGCGAATGATTATTATTGGCTATCGGGGGTACGCGATGAAAAAAGAAAGCTCGAGCAAAAAGCAATAGACGGTCCACCCGCTCGATGCTTCTCTTTGCTAGTGACTAGTGACAATAAAGAGAACACTCGTGGAGAGGCTAGAGAGAGAAGAGGTTGCCGCTCGAGCTGTCGTCCGATCGAATTCGGTTTATTATACAAGAGCGTAGAACGCGAACCGAGGGTCAGCGACCACCGCGTATTTCTCTATACACGTCGCATTTTGCACTCGCGTCCAGAAGCTATCCCTATCGAATCGAGTAATGTCTCGCTATATTATGAACCACCAGCTTTTTATTCTTTGCTCCCAGCTGGAAATAACAATCTGTGTTCAACGGACTTTATAAATTGATGTGCGATTCGATTCCATCTAAAGATATTTAAATAAATGTTACTTCTATGATTTTTATTCAATTACTAGGCTGCGGATTTTCACGCATTTATAGAAAATTTGGAGATTCGAAAATGCATAGAACCACGCAAAAGTATATCTGGTATTTGTTATGATATTTAGTAGGTAAAATTTCCGTCAAAGTTGCGTTTTTTAAGTTCGTAAAAATATGAATTGCGATATTTTTTTGGAATATTTCCGCTGATTCTCTTAATTTACATATCTAGTTGTAAATATTTGACGTTTATTAAATAGACGCTCAGTCGAAATTTGTTAGTTTCTTGTAATTACAATTTTTCTAAAAATTTTGCTTTATTCCATATAATCTTGTGTGTTTTATTCTATACGTTTTGTGGTGTCTACTAAGTAGATATTGTGATGCAATATTTTATTTTCTCCTAATTATAGTTTCTTGGCGATTTTCTATTTGTTTCATGTAACATTGTGTATTGCTTTATTGAATAAATTTTGTATTGTGTAACGAAAGAAATCTAAATTTGATGAAATTGCCTTTAACTTTAACGGACATTAACACAGCATTCATATTCTACATGCGACATATAGATGAAATTATTACACTAACAGTCAGCATAACCCATCTAGTAATCTTTAATAGTAATATTTAACAGCTTAAAAAAATGTCTAAAATTTTGCAACAACTTTAAAGCTAACAATTACTAAGTACCATTAGTAGTCATTAAATAGAAAACCAGCATTCCCAGATATTCGTGACTCTTAGTGACACTATTTATCTTAATTCCTAACATAATATAATTACTAGAAAAATATTATTTTCCATGGGTGGTCATGCTATATCAAACTTCGATATATGGTATCAAACATTGATAACCAGAGAAGATTTAATACTTCATTGGTCCCGATATGCAAACCATACTAATACTGCTTTTAATTCTGTTACGAAACAGTAATATCATATAATAATATTCATAATTGTCTAACAACAACTTGATGCTAACACCAATGCAATATTTAAATGGCAACGTACTAGTTAGGTTAAGTTGCAGATGGGCTACTTTAATTTGCTATACTAATTTCGATAGGAGGGCTCATACGAGTTGCGATAACATATACTTTATCACATTGGAAGCGTAGCTCGACACGTGTACTTAGTACATAGTACGATATGTTGAACTTTGCCAAATCGTTTCCTTCGAATAGTTTGCAACCGGATAAACGTTATCTCGATATCGTGGAGAGTTTGATTCGCCCGTTGATACATCATGTGATTGTGTCGTCGTTCGCAAAAAACGTGTTAGCAGAAAAACAGAGACGAACCCTATATATAAGCGGGGCAACCAAAATTGCTTTCCTTTTTGTTAAATACTTATAACATTTAACGGTGAGTGTTTATGAAATAAACTCATGAATATTTATAATATATATAATTTAAATTTTGACAATGATCGCATAAATTGCAGACTTCAAATGTTTAAGAACCTGCTAACTGATACTTTTCTGTAACTACATTAGAGAATCGCGCAAGAAACATAAAAAAAACATTATACTATTTATACATCGTATACAGTAAATCATCCAATTTGTAGAAATTTCTATCATAGATAAAATTCGTTCAAAAATTTACCAATTATATGTTAATCCGTTTATACCACTAAGTAAAACCTTTCCTGTATGATATTGATTTTACGTTATTATGTCACAAAAATAATTAGAAATATAAAAATCTATTACAACTCTAAATTAGATATCTGAAAGCATTTTAACGAATTTTTATAGAATATTTTGTAGGATTTAAACGTGCGAAATTCGCGCCGAACCTAAAACATCCTAGTGCCATTGCTAATGATAAATAACTGTAGCCAACTATCAACAAGAAAAGAACTGTTTCACAATTGAATACTGCGTTTGATAAACTCACCGACTCGAAGTGAGCTCGATCAGTCGAACATTTCGACGGCTCGTTCGCCAATCGATCGATCTTCTTGCGCACACTGAATCGATATCAAAACAAAGATGGCGAGAGATCGCGCACTCTTCACAGATGTTATTATCACAATGTAATTGGAGAATCTCCGTTCAGGCACTCGGTCATGCGAAGTTTCAAAAACCCTCACGTTTATTGTCTGTATCAAAATTCCATCTGTATCTCAATAAAAATCTGGACTCGTAAAAGTGACTTCTTGATCGCTCTACGACCATAAAGAGAAAGAAAGAGGGAGGAGAAAGAGCGAAAGAGAGAGAGAGAGAGAGAGAAAGAAACGTATTATCCGAATGATATAATATTTGTCTTCAGATCCACTTCCGTTGTCGACAAATGTTAAACTAGAGATTCACGGAATAGCCTCCATTGGTCACAATACAGTTTACTTCGTTACAGGCACGTTTTTCAAACTTTTATTGAAAACTAGTCAGCATCTAATTTTCATTCGCACACGCAAACACACATGTAGGAAATATAGATATATATATATGTACATATGTATATATCTATAATATACGTATACACGTATATACGAAGCTATAAGTGAGAAAATACAATTATCGAGAGGTTAGTCTAGTCAAAGGTGCGAGGAGAAAAGCTCGTTCTCCAGAACGGACGTCAATGGTCCCGCGATCGATATCTCCCCACTAACACCCTCGCGAAAGGTACAACTTTAAGATCAAAACAAAACTTCTCGTCGAAGCCGATTACGTAGAAATAACACACGAGCTTTTTGGCACGTACATCAAAACTTGCACTCGTTTTTTTTTTCCTGGTGATTCGATCAACCACGCGTCACTTGGTTCGCACGCTGGATTTCATCTGGGGTTCGTCAAACATCGACAAACAAGCCAATCAACGTATTCCATTCGATAACGACAACGTATATAATACGGCGACAACAAGAAACTTCCTTTATTGTTTCGCGATTGAACGTCTTCTTCGTCTTCTTGCACTTTTGTCGTTTCTTTGTCCCCTTCTGGTATGTATCACGATATATTCGTGATATATCGATACTTTCTCCTTCTGTGTTCTTTTTCTCACCTTTACGACTTTATTAAACGTGTAAAGATGAACGCCAAGCGAAAAAACGATTCTTCAGGATCCAGCTAACCAGGAAGCTAGGTTAGCTAGGTTAGAATTATCCTGGCTGACTAGAAGCGATGACTAGAAACGCGCGTCCGTTTCTTAAAATATATTTTTTTCACGTGCGGCGGAGCCGTCGATTCGCACTGTGCTCCACGTAGAAGATTCAAATTTAGAAGCGTCGTATCGGACGGTAAAAAAGCGGGCCGCGCGCGCCTCGACCAGTTCGCGGTCGAGCCTGAAATAAAGATTTGAGGAAGTCGCGTGGAGAGCACGGGAACGAAAGAAAGAGAGAGGAAGAGAAATAGAGAAAGAGGGTAAATGAGAGAGGAGGAGGGGGGCGCCTGGCCGTGTTGCACATACCAGTCGGTCCACCTCGCCTCTGAAGTTCGCCTCGGCACGCCGAACTAACGTCGACGAGGTTCAACCGTTGATTGGCTCTCGCCGAGATCGACGTCAGACGCCGACTCACCAATTGCGCGCCGCCGTATGTGCCGCGCATGCGCACCGCTTTCAGCCTCGACAGTCGCGCTGGCATTTCAGCTTCGACCGCGCGTTGAACGACGTTATTACAGTTTCGTGTTATAATCTTCCACTGTCAATTAGTCCTTTTTTATGTCCATATATGGATGATCGAGTCTTTTAATTATTTTAACACGTTGATTGCCACGCAAATTTTATATATTATGCCCTGGAAGTAATAAATTGAAATATATTATATTATAACATTTAATTTTTGCAAAATATATTGTATTTGCGCACTTTCTTCTGACGATGTTATCTAAATCATTCACATTGTTGAAAATTGTTTAGTCCATGAAATTTATCTTATTTGAACTGTTCGGAACAATTTAGTTCTAAATTTAGTTCTACACAATTTAGTAACGTGGGTCACCGGTGGTCACCGTGGTAGTCAACGTGTTATGGTCACATTTTGCGCTTAGAAAATTCAATTACATGATCTAAAGAGAAAAGGAAATTTTTTATTTGAAGTGATTAACCCAGCTGCGCTTTTTATATCATTTCTAACCTAGTCCTGTTTTTCTAACGCTAAGAAATGTTTTACTTTAATTTCCTTTTGATTTTCAGTTTCAATTTTATGCTGCAGTTTTGCTTAAAATATTATAAGTCTCCTTGCTTGTTGAAGTAAGAGTAAAATTGGCATATAAAAATTCGAGAATCACAGCAAGGTTAAAAATTAGATAAAGTATTGTAGATAATAAAAATAAAAGTAAATAATAGTAAGTAATAGAAAATATTTGAAATCTGCAAAATATGAGATACTTAAAAAAAATGTTTAGATAACAAGTGAATATTATTAAAAAATGTCAACTTTTATAGATATTGTCAACATATTATATAAATAAAAATGAAGAAATTATTCTAACAAAAATATACCAGATGAGGCTTTTGAAGCACCAACATATGACTATTCTTTTTATTTCAAATGTAAAGGATTTCAAAATAAAGCATAACATTCAGAATAATATACATTCTTTTAAGAATATAGGAAAGTAACCGAAATATTGCTGGTCATTCATAAACGTTTCGCCCATAAGTTGTAAGTCGGTTCATGTCGGAGTCAATGTAAATTATAACCACAAAAGTTCAGATAGCTATGCGTAAAAGTGGCATCTTTACACTTTATTAATATTTCGCCAGCCAGAAATAACGACGCGGTTAAAGAATTTAACCGACTACACTGTGTCACCTGTGGTACTCAAAGTGTACGTTGGAGGATGAAAATAACGAATGCATTATAAACGGTACCCCATTCGAACTACGATTATCGATCGATACATGTACATTATTATACATGTGTTCTATCGATCGTTCGAGTAATAAATCAAAGTCAAATATGTGCCGTTTCTAACATAACAACATAAGATAAAATTCTACCGAGTAAACTGTCAGACGTAAATATATTCGATATTTGATTTTGATTATCTGCGATTAGAGTTCGAATTTGATTCGATTAATCAGATTTTCATACATAGCACAATCGATTTCTTAAATATCGAAAGATTTCGATGTCGATACAAAAGATTTTGATTACATAGTTGTATCATCGAATTTTGATTTATCCAAGTTTCGAGCTTAAGATCCTTAAGTCATTGAGTATGAGATTACATAGACATGATACCACGCATAATGGAAACGTCACTTTTACGTGTCAATAGCTTGACGCGAGTACAGTTCTCCTACCAGTATAATGTCACAGCTGAACTATCAATCCGTACATGTATATATATTAGTCTCATTTATCCCTGCCTAATCCGTTATATACACATACAATGCCAGATTTTTAATCCCATACGTTTTGTTTTATTATGTCTATCCAACATATGTTACATGCATAATATACAAACATTAAACATTCATTGAGTACATCAGTCTACAAAAACATGAACATTATTTATATTTATCCAAAAAAACTTCCACAAATGCCGTTATGCGGATCATTTCTTATTAATCAAAGTTTGTCAACCGTATTAGTTAATTTGAGGTTATGTTATGTTAAATTCTCGTCATTGCGGTTATGACAGTGAATCGTTCGATTGAAAAGGAATTAACTGATGAAAATCAGGGAGAGATCATGCTTTTATAGTGACAAATGGAATGCTAGGAGAAAATTGTTGACGCTACCAGGCAATATTCTAACTTGTATGGGATCGGTATTTGAAATTGACAAGACGATTGATCGAATATTGCGGCGAATACGTCGAATTACGGGGGCAGACAAATACAGAGGCCATATCACGGCGGATGCCATCGGTAAACTCGAAAATCCAACTCGATAAATATTAAACGAGCCGAGACGCTTGATGGCTGCTAGCGACTAGCTTCCATCAGTTATTCGCCAGCCATCCGACAGCCGTGCGAAATGAAATTGAATCGAGGAGCCACATTCGAGTCGCTTGAACACTTCGAACCTGATTACGTAATATTTCAAATCAATTTCGATAGATTGGGGGGGGGGGTGTTTTTCCAAAATGGAAACTGAATTCAAGTAACACTTGTCTTTGGTTACTTTAAATATATTCGGCACTTTATCTATGTATTAGATGAAATATTATGATAACTGCATAATTCTACTAATTAAGTAATTTAGGAGTTTAATGTGAAAAATTTGTAACAAGATATAAGATTTTAATTGAAGAATAAAGATAGATAATTTCATACAGATTTGGATAAGACATATTCGAGATAAATTTGAATAACCTGCTTGAAAATACCATTAAAAAAACAGTGCAGTAATTATGGAAGTATAATGTTTGAACTTAACACGTTCTCAAAATCCGAAAATTATTTAACAAATCAAATGGAAAAATTAGTAGATTCTACCGTGAGATTTAAATGATGAATATTACTTCGATCGAGAGAATTACTTCTTCGAAAAGATGAAGTCACCCAAGAGGGCACACACGATCGTCACAGTGACCTGAATTTCGGGCAAGATGAGGGAAAAGGGAGAAAATCAATTGACTGAACATTTTATCAAATCCTAATTTTATCAAATTACGCTCTCTACGATGAAATATTCAAATTGAACACTATTGTAAATCACTAAAAGTGACTAACGAGTGTCACATTCCCACTATAAGAAAAAGACTTTTAAAATCAATTATGAACCTAATTATAACCTCCTAAGAACCACCTTTACCACAGTTTTCCAATTACATGAACTTTCGAAAGGAATTTTTAATTTCTAAGTTACAGGAACAACTAATTAAAAAGATTGTCAATTTTCTTCTAATAAAATCATTACAACATAACCTAATTTATCCTTACCAAATGACACTAGCCACCGATAAAGAACGCTCACAGTTCAAATTCCTCTTTCAAACTAATACAGTAATAGCAAATGGAAATAGAGATTCATCCTTACAAGAGAGAGAGAGAGAGAGAGAGAGAGAGAGAAAGAGAGAGAGATAAGAAGGAAAAACAAAGAGCATCTAGAATCTAGACTGGCAGAGTAAAAACGTCCTGTCGAATCATCTTCGTACGCGAAAAAAGCTCAGCAGCAAGAGCTGGCAATGCCTGTCGATATTTAACGAATTATCCCAGGTGCGGGTAAATATAAATCTACTCCAGGTCGGATCGTATGTATTATGCATGAGCTGCAATGTAGCTGTCCCCCTACAGAGGCCGGATAACCTAACCCGTCGAGAGAGCCGGCGAGTGTTCAATATATCCTAGCCTATCGATCTCGTCGACCGAGCGCGAAAAGACGCGAGAAACGGGATAGTGGATAAGTAATTAATATTCTCCGGATAGAGATAACGAGCGATACCGTAGAGAAGGCCAACACTGGTCAATTCCGATACACGCGTGCCTGCACTCGAGTTGTGGCCTAAAGAGGACCAACGGGTGGACTAGTGACACAATAGTGAGATAGAAATACAATATGTTTAGGGAATTTTCTGGGAACTTTTGTTTGATATTATCTTGTCTCTCACGTAACTGGTTTTGTGGCCATTATTTATAAGAAATTGAATACTAGGAATTTAAGAAATGTATTATTTATTATTAGATACTATTATTTTAGGAAATATATAAATTATCCGATGTGTATATATAAAATTTCCAGTGTTACATAGACTACCTTAGATCTAATTTAGTTTAATAGATATTAATATAGTAAGTGGTCCAAAATTGCTATTTACATTCATTTACATAAAAATATGAATTTGAATAAAAATCCGCAGTCCAGTTATAATATTATTATACAATACGAAGAAGATAGAATAAATTTGCTAGATTTCATTTACGTTTTGATTTATTAATTTCGATATTAGATTTCAGTTTCGTTACATTTTAATTATATACCTGGATTAGATACCTGGGTTGGTTTTGAGTTGCGATTATTGAGTAAAACCTTTATTAAAATTTAATTTTTCCAACGAATGAAAGATCCCTCTGACTACAGTCAATGAACAAAATCAGGATAAATGTAATAATAACTTTATATCAAACGTAGACGCAAATAAATGTAGAAAACCAGGATAAATATACCAATAATAATTTCATAATAATTTTATACGTTATTTAGTCGAACAGAATTAGTAAATTCAAAACATTAATTTGAACGTATAAAATCATATAATTATTGGAAATCTCATTTTTCCCATTTATGAAATAGCTAATCCAGAACCTGCTAATCAAACAATTAATTTTTTCCAAAACGGACGGTGTAATTGCGTTTGATGACGTCTAAGGTTGCTTAACAGTTACAACACAATGTATCGCAGTGAGTAGACCGATCGGTGGCAATTGTGTCTGCAACAATGGCAGATGTCAAATTGTCGGATGATCTTCGTTGAACGCGGAACGTAAGCTACTTTTGTGAAGACACGCCGATACATTATGCATTCTTGAGCGTGCAAGTTTACGCGAGATGCTTCCGAGAGGTTTGCATTACAAAAATACCTTGGACGAATACTTGGAACTATCGATAACTCGCTACGAAAGTCTAAACTGTCCACACTATTTGTAATGCGGCTTTTTTCTTTGATCAGAAAATGAATCAGAATTCTCCATATTTGACTTATACAATTTTCAAATGTTACTTTTTACTATTATGCTTGTAACTTTTAAGTTAAAGACTCTCGTTGTAAAGAATAAATAAAATAGAAATTTTCGAGTATGATTTTACTTCAACTATAATAAACCGTCTTTTATCGTAAACATTTTTCTATCCTCTTATTTGAAGCTCATTTAGTTTCTATACGAAATTATTTCATATACGTAAATTACTATCGCTGTTATGAGACCTGTCTGTTACGATTATATTGGTAACGTTTGAAACCAGTCTGAAAATATATAGAGGAATTACAAGATATTCAGTACAAGCACATATGTATTTCGCGGAGAAAAATTGATCCCGCTCAATATTCAACGGGGCCATATTTAACACTTATCGTGTACTTAAGATGGCTATTCATATGTATTATAATTCTCTACTAAATATACGATTGCAGTCAGGATCTTGTATCTCCTGATCTATCCATAGATATTTTCAGGTTGGTTTCAAATTTTATCCAATGTAACCATAGCAATTCTGTCTAATTACAATTCTAATGTGATTTTAAAATACTTTATATAACACTCACAATATGAACATAAAAGCTTCTCATGGTAATGATACAAATTCTTTCGTGGGTCAGTGTACATATTATATGAGCCGTCCATAAGCCGAAGTGACAAAGTTCAATTTTTGAAACTTAAAATTGTAGTGCCAAGCCACTTGATTGATGCTTATCTTATATAGTCTCGCCAATTTTCTCTACTTTTTGTTTTGTATAAATAAACGGCTTATAATATTATAATACACCAGCCGATAGTGCTAAATTGTACAGTTTCCACTGCTTTTATTTTCGAAGTATGTATTTTATTACAAATCTGTTATTTCATTCATATTCACTTTCATTCATACGTGTATTATAATGTAAAATGCTAAATAAAGTCAAATATTTTAGAATTTTTCAATAGGTGTAACGAGTACTCGTACTCGGTGTCCTAATATTTATGGCCAGTATGTACAGTGAATATAAATTCAAATACATATTTAAATCAAAAATCGTGCGATAGCAGCGCCATATGTTTAGTGTTCATTTTTTCAAATTATTCCTCCTAACCTCCTTCCTATTCCTAACAAGAGAAGAATATGTAATGCATATGAATAGTTGAAGAGAGAGATAATTTTGTGGAGGAAACCATACATGCACACGTAACACAAAGACAGGGCATGGAGAGCGTTTCCATTTCATTGATTGCTCGCGTCGCGACTCGATGGGACGGAACGTGTATCGGGTAAACGTCAGCGTGGCAAGTTGCGCGGCCGGAATAATCGGCCCGCTGAAACGTAGTTAATCATAATGCCGATTATTTCGCGGATAGTTGCAGGAACCGGCGTCTATTTCCGTTTCACCGTCCGTCTCGTTTCTGTCATTCCCGATACGATTCTATTTGCGAGTGATCGACCGGGTCACACGGTTAAGCGTCGTTCATCCGATAATGAAGATGGACTTCTCGAGATTTTCCTGTAGAATTTAATATCAGATTGAACGCGGTGCACGTACCGCGCAAGATCGAATCGAATCGAGTTCTCCGAAACATTGGAACGGTCCCTTTATTATCGATCGAGGCGCCTCTCATCAAATATGAAATTTGGAAGATGATAAATAGCATGTTCTCAGTTATAAAATAATATACCGAGGTCACGACACTTTAGTTTTCTAATTTGTCTTCTGGAATAATATTAGTAAATTGATAAGTTATAAGCAGAGGGCGGATTTTTATGCACTTTTATATTTTTATAAATATAACTAAGGAAATGGAACTTAAATAGAGATTCGTTTCATCTGTTAAATATTATAATAAATATTCTACTTGGAATGTTTTTTGCACCTGAAAATTTCCTATAAATGCATAAATTCCCCATATTAGACAATGTTTAGTTATAAGATATAGGTTATAGTTTTTCTCTTACGATTTTATAACTTCCCATCAAACAGAATAATCAAATAACCTATAATCTCAAAAATAATTAATTTTATTTGTTATTAATTAAACTCGTATAAGCTTTATTACCATAATAAACTTTACTAATTAAACTTATTACTGCTATTTAAGGGTGTTTATTAATATCCTTCTTGGGAAAGTTCAGCAATGATATTAGTTGAATTGTACATGAAGATTTTGGCATACAAAATAAGGGGATAAAATAAAATATATCTGGATAGAAGAAATATTTGATATTATTAAAGATCCTATCATGTAATTAAAACATTTTCTTGGCATAAGCTAAATTAGGATAAGCCCTGACTGCACATTCCTCGCTGATGTTTATTTATAGGTTATGTAAGTGGGCAGTAAGTCGTTTTAACAGTGTACTGAATCGTGCATGGTCCAGCATAGCGGCTGTTCGTGCACAGGGATAAATTCACGGATGGTTACTATTGGGGTTCTTAATAATGAAAGGGTTAACACGTTCCCTGTCGCGTGTGTCGCGTACGTTGAATTTACCATTGAGATCGGATGTTTCCTCTGCTAAATACGGTACGCCATATTTTACGAAATTTCAGATGAGTATTCCAAATACCTATAATCATTGTTTCATAGCAAATAATATATGGTGTATAATTTTATTCACTGATAAATTTCATTCTTACAGATTATATAAATATTATTAGAATTTCGCGTCATGGAGCAAGTTGATGGTTTTAATAATAAATTATTGGATCGTGAATCTCTATGCAACTATAGAAAATTGAAAGATGATATGGACAAATATATAAAATTATAAAATATTCAAAATATAATTATCGTAATATTTAGCGGATATAACAAACTTCTGCTTGGGTTCTATTCTTTTTAATTATGTCTACGGAAATGTGAGTTTACATAAATACCAGTGAATGGATTATTATTTTTACAATATATTAGGAAAACTGTTATTTTAATAATGATAGGATTTAAGAATCTTCGACGATCACAGGTATTGATATATTTTTTTAGTAAGAAAATCACGCGATTGAAATTCAAGGTGGGTGCTGGAAAGATTCGTTCGCTTTGTTTTTCGTTTCTTCAACTATTTCCATCTGCATGTTAAACGTGCAACAGAAAAACACATTTAATCGAACCCATTATGTAAATCAGCTTTATTAGTTTGACTTCATTTCGCTTTAGATGACATGCTATTTATTTATCTATTTATTCCTTTACGTACAGAAAGGATTTTCTATATATGTGTGTGTGTGTGTGTGTGCGAACAGGATATCATAATAATAATAATAATAATAATGATGATTGCCAAGGAGGAGAAAGCTTTTACATAAAAGTTCATCAATTCTGAAACAGCTATAGTTTACGTTAACGAGATTCGAGATTATTATAATTATAAAGTGGTGCTTTTTATAGATAATTATTTAATACTTTGAGAAATAATTTGTATTTTACTCGTGAGAATACTAAGTACGGAATTAAATAATTCGCTACTGAGAAAACAATAATGCTCATTTCCATACTAACATTTTCCACTTCCTAGAAGTTCTTATAAAATAATTCTACAATTAAGCGTCTACGATAATTAAGTATGGCTTGTCAGAGTACATAATTTTATTACACGCGCTGTTATACATGGTATTTCAAAATTGTACGATTCTACTAATTATTTCCTGATTCTACTGATTCTACTAATTCGCGAACTAACTGTAGCACAGCTTTCAGTAAGAATTACTTTAATAAAGATCGACCATATCTCTCGATAAAGATTACGAACAACGGAACTCGTCATTTTCCTGCGAATTGCAAATATGAAAGAAAATAGCGCGATAACGCGAACTAAGTCCGCTATAAACTACAACTTTCGATAAAAATAACTTTAATAAAGATTGAATCGCTCTCGAAGAACGATTAGTAAACCGCGGATTTCTATTGTCTGAAATTTAAAAATCCGTTAAGAATATAAAAATCTAAAAATTGTTAAATCATCGAAAATGTATAGGATACAAATGATACGCAAACATATATAAAATAACCGCGACATAGTATTTTTTATAATATTTAACCAGCAAAATAATTTTGCCACCTAGTTATCGTTCTTTAAATTCTATTGAAGAATTTATATTATTATATTTCTATTACAGAAAAGATACGAATTAGCAGAAATATCAGCAACCTAATGGTTAGAATTGTCATCGAGAGATACGAAGGAAAAATCGCACGATCCCATAGGATGCAACGGGGTTCGATCGAGTCGCATAGCCGTTGAAAAAGCGTGCTCCGGAGAAAGCGGGGAAAAAGCGAGGAAAAAGGGAACGGTTAACTAGACGCGGATACCTTAGAGCACTGTGTAAAAGGGATGTCGGCCCTCGTGATCTCCTTTTGCTCGACGGTGCGAAGGAAAAACAATACCTACACGTAACAAATACCTTTGGAGAGCCCCGATCAATAGCAATATCGGGACACACTGTGCCGTGGTACCCTATGCTCTTGGATATGTACGAATATCGCATTATGACTTTCCATCGTCTATACTTTTCTCAACAATCGTAATATTCTGTTGGAATTTTTCCAGCGTCGTTGAGTCGATTAAATTTGCCGAGTTTCAGATTCGTCGTAAGTTGCTTCGTGTTTAACGAAGATCAGAAATTATGTCGAGCCTAGTCCTATCTAGGTAAGTTGTAGTGGAGTTAGCACTTTATGTTGCTTTAGATAAGTGCGTCATACGAGAGGAATTTCTTAGTTGGTTCCGTGTGAGGAATTTTTTCTGGTGGAATCGGTGCATCACGTCGATCGTTGAAATTTCTCGTTAAATACCAACCAAATAATAAAGCATGGAAAGAAGAAAAATATGGAAAAGAAGAGAGTTGGGAAATATTTTGAATTTTTCTAAATTTTACCTAGTCGGAGTTTCATACTTTCAGGGAACCGGACATTAACTAAACGATAAAACTTGGCAAGGAAACGCGAACGAAAATTCCAAAATATTCTCCATCGATATTCTTTTCAATATTCAGCCAGTCTAAATTGTACAGCAGAAAATTCATATTTTTAGAAAAGAACCACATGCTACAACTACAAACGGAGAATACAGCTTTAAAAATGTTAAGAAAATTTAAAGAAATCCCTTTACGGATTTCTGTAACCTTCGCTCTTCCGACATTCGAACAATCAGAATTTCACATCGCGAAGAAATCTTCGACCCTTCCAAGATTCAGCCGAGTTTCCTACAATCGAAATTTCGTATTACCGAAAGACCTGAATACTAAATTAAAATTTCAACTTCGAATAGCAGAGCTTCGACAGCGTTAAAAATTGCCAAAAAGGCTTCCAGTCTAACCTACGAAACCATCATATTTCGTTTTAACAAGCGGACAATAGTTGCCACTCCAGCTATTTCGGAAACAACCCATCGCACGAACTCGTGAGATCTCGTTAATCGTCACGAGACGTCAGCAGACGTCCGACGAACAGCTAGCTTCCCGTATAAGGAGGAAAGGCTGGTTTTAAAGGATGGAGAATGAAAATACCAGGTGGCCACCAAACCATCTCTCGGCTCTAGAGCGAAACTAGCGAGTCGAAAAGGCGATCGTAACGGCTGTCCTGTCCCTCAGACGCACGGCATTCGTGGTCCAGGCGGCGTCTGTTGCCGTACCGGATATCCGCTCATCCTGCCACCACCGTAGAAACATCTTGGCTTCCGACGACGCTGGAAAATCTCTCTGCAGCCCGTTCGCTTATAAAATACGAACACGTGTCCTGCTGTGTTCGAATATATAGGCCTTTCGATAAGTGTTCTCGACTCGGTTTCTATTACGCCTCGATAAATCAATTTAGACTGGGTTTCAGTGTTTTCGATTCGAGGAGCATGATATAACTTGAAATATTGCCGATTGCATCTCTAATCGTTTAACGCGTGTGTATAAGGGCATAGATTTAGCGATGTTTAGTTTAGCTGATTATTTTCAGTCGTTGATTTCTATGGATCGGACAGTTAGGATGTTTATACGTGCTTTAATAAATTGTTATCGTGCGAATAATTTATTTAGTATCTGTCAGTGGAGCTCGGTGACATAGGCGATGATTCTGAATTTTAATGAATAGAAAAAAATCTATAATAGGACGTAAATTGAATGTATAATAGAAACAAGATGAAAGTGTTATATCTTTCCATCTTAGATATAAATAATTCGTTAAAATTCCGCCTGGAATCACTTACTCCTCGAGCTTCTTCCTATTTTAGAATACGTAAATGAATTTCTCTCTGGCATCGACCACAAGAAGTTAGTCAATCACAATTATAAAATGAGAATCGAAGCTTTACCAACATGATAGAAACGTCGTCACTCTTATTTGTCTACGAAATATCTATATATAATGGTAGGAAAAGGTAATATTTTTCAGAAAACTCGAGGGAATAATAATTATTCCGTTGAAAAGATAAAGAACGATAGTAATAATTATACCCCTAAGGAGGTCAAGAATAATAACAATTATTCCTCTAAGATTATATAAAATAACATCGAGTAGAAATCCATTCGCTATCTTTTACGTTGCATTAATTACCAATTCGCTTTAAATTTATATACTTTCTTCTCACTCGTCAATTTTAAATTAAAATAAGAACGTAGAAGTTTAGAAAGTAATTTCCTATCATTTGAATAAATAAATTACAATCGATGGAAAAGTAAAGTCTAAGAATAGATGATAAAATCTAAAAAAAAAAAAAAAAAAGAAAAAAGCAAACCAACTTGATTTCTATGTTATTATTATTTATTTATTTATCGCAGCGAGGCTCAAAGTCCAGTGGAATCGTTCTGAATTAATTTCTATGTCTAATAGCAGGAAAAGACAAACGTGAAAAGATAAAGAAAAACCACAACGAAGTAAAAAGCAAATATAATAAAAAAAAAAAAAAAAAATAACGAAAACAAATATTCAACCAAGCAACGACAAGTTGCCTGCGTCGATTAAAAGGACGAAAGGAACTGCATTCCCAACATACTTCTACGAATGGCAAAAAAGCTCCGTAGAACGAGTTTCGGCGCGTTCATCTTTTGAAACGGGACGAAATCCGTGGCAGAGGCACCAAGAGCTGCCATTTAACCGTGGCACGTGTGATCTGCGCACTTGGCACGCGACCAAAAGCGAGAGAATAAGACCAAACTCCGGAGATGACGTCACCAGGTGACTAGTATCACGAAGACCGGACGAAATCTCCGAGAGCGAAGCCATCCGATCATTCCCGTTTTGCAGTGTGTTCACAGTGTGAACTATCGCCAGGCACACGCTTTCATCGACGACGAGGGGGAGCAACAGGTTCCACTCTCTCTCTGTTTTTACGGTTCCACCGAGAAAACCAAGCCCTTTCGACTCGCGACGAAAGCTTTGTCTCTTAGCGATTTGCTCGATCGAAACGATTAGAGTGCGCTTGCTTCCCCGGGGCGATCGAAGAGTGTTTTCGATGCTTAATAACGATTGCACGATGCTTTTCTCTGTACGAATTGTTATTGTTTGCAGATTTACTATTTGGAGCTCGTTGTTTCTAGAGAATTTTTTTTGGTCACTCTTTAAAAGTTTGGTATCGCTTTTACGTTGCTGTCTGAAAAGCTCTAACAATCCTGATGGTTCGAGGTGGTTTTCATCGGATACATTCTACATTTATCTCGATGCACTTCGACCATCGTTTGGAATCGATAGAGCAAATAAGTGGATAAGTGGAAGCGCCCCTCTTTTATGGTGATTTTAGCGAAGAATCGAATAAATCAAAATGTGTTTTGTCCTTACACGTATTAGAATTCTTGCGTGCTCATAATTCGCCGATAGTTGAGCTTCAACGTTCTCAGGCTCTTCTCGTACATGTCGGTTTGGAAGTTATACTACAGAAATATTTTTTCTATCGATCTGAGACCGCCATGCCGTAGATTTGATTTTTTGGTATATAAATATCAATTGGTTCGAACGTTTTACTATTTATACGTTTTAGTAATCAAACGTTTCGGTACACGAATATCCTACTATTGGGATGTTTCGCTATCTAAACATTCCACTATTTCTATATTTTATTTGCCATGTGTGCACGATGCGTAAAATTCTCCATTTCAACTTTACTTAAAACATTGTTAAAACATTGCAAACAGTTCTTTCTGTTTGCAAAATATCGTCTGATCAAACAAAGAAAGTAGCTAAATAGTAGGATCCTTGAAGGAGGTTCCTTACTTATAAATCCGACTATCCGACTTCTATCACGCTAAAGTATAGATTTTGTCCACTTGTTACCGGATTGGCCGACGAGGCTATTTTTCTATTCGAAATCTCAAATGAATTTGTCGACTGTCCACAGCTCCTTAGCCTTATCAACCTCCACGCATCATCCTATCCTCCAGTCTAAGTCTCATTCCTTCTATCCTCTGTTCTTCTCCTCCAGATTTCACCATACAGACGCCCTACATGCCAATTCTTGACGCAATTATTCCAACTTTTTTTCCACCTCGACCAGCAACCTCAGAAAGAAGGTTTCTGTAACTTTAGCTAACCCGAGCGATGCACTAACGCAGTTTTAACACTTTGAGCACCGAGTATGCTCAGACAAGAATATAGCCTGAATTCCCGCGTATCTTTGGAGCGATTGAAAAGATACAAAAAGGTCGCTCAGCAAGTTCATTCTGATTTACATTTCGATCCGATATACATCTATTGAATCATAAGGGTGGTTGGTAACTGGTGGTGCAAGCGGAAAGAGGATGATTCTACGCGAAAAAATAAGTCGAAAATATAGAATAAAAATTTGTCGTTCAAGGCTTTGTTTTCGAGAAAATCGACTTTGAATCGTCGCTCGGTACGCGTATCTTTGGAGCGATTGGGAAGATACAAAAAGGTCGCTCAGCAAGTTCATTCTGATTTACATTTCGATCCGATATACATCTATTGAATCATAAGGGTGGTTGGTAACTGATGGTACAAGCGGAAAGGGGGTGATTCTACGCGAAAAAAGAAGTCGAAAATATAGAATAAAAATTTTTCGTTCGAGGCTTTGTTTTCGAGAAAATCGACTTTGAATCGTCGCTCGGTACGCGTATCTTTGGAGCGATTGGAAAGATACGAAAAGGTCGCTCAGCAAGTTCATTCTGATTTACATTTCGATCCGATATACATCTATTGAATCATAAGAGTGGTTAGTAACTGGTGGTACAAGCGGAAAGAGGATGATTCTACGCGAAAAAATAAGTCGAAAATATAGAATAAAAATTTTTCGTTCGAGGCTTTGTTTTCGAGAAAATCGACTTTGAATCGTCGCTCGGTACGCGTCCACTTTATCGCGTCTCGTTATAACGGATCTCACTGTAGATCGTTGTCTCGATGGAAAAATTAAAAAAAATTTTTATTTTATATTTTCGACTTCTTTTTTCACGTAGAATCACCCCCTTTCCGCTTGGACCACCAATTATCAACCACCCTGTATAAATTTATATAAAATAAATTCAATTATATAGGTGGCATTTTGCTCCACAACTTTTCTCCATCTTTCACGCAACTCGAATATTCCATGCTTGTGAACCTCTCAGGTTTCTCGGCGAGAAACTTTTCGACGTGATTTTTTATGACGACCAGATTCCTTAGAAATCGGAACGAACTTTCCGAGCGACCAATATCATATCTAATACTTTTTTTTTTTACTGTTTTAACAGTAGTTAACATTTGTACGGGATATGAAGTACGTAAGACGCGAATTCGCGTCTGCAGCCTGCAAAGTAAATTAATTCAGCGTACTCGTACGCTTGTTCGTCTCATTGTCTCGCAGAGACTACGTGATACTTATCTTCCCCTTACTTTGTAACCACCTTCTCGCAGAAACAGATCTTATCCCGTTTAATTAATAAATTAAATGAAATTACATGAAAACGCGAGCAAGATCGCAATAGAAGAACTTTAGAATCAAGAATTAAAGAAGTTCTACCTTATTTCATTCTAAAATTAAAGATACCTTCTCGTTCCTCCGTTCCTTCCCAAGAAAAAAAAAAAAAAGAAAAAAAAGACAAGAAAAAATATGAAAACGGCGAGGTTTCTACTATTTTGAAAATCTCTGTCGAATCGAAACAGAGACACAGACACCTAGTGTTCCTTTCCCCGAAGAAAGTTTCTCTGTGCCAAGTGCGTCTTTAAAAAGGGGTGAATCCCGTCGATCATTATAACACAGTTTCAAGGTGGTCGAGTGACGAGCTACAAATTGATCCTCATTCACCCTTCTCTGCTCGTATATGCGAGGGAAAAAGCGCGCGAGCACACCAAGCAAAGTTACCCTGAAATAACTCTTGCAGATTATGCGAGGTGAAAGAAGATAAAACGCGTATAAAGAGGCTAGTGAAAGTGCGAACTAATTTAACGTGTAAACTACTCTTGGCCTTTACAACGTTAATCTTCGCCAAAGAAATCCAATCGATCTTTTATTCTTCTCTCTCCTATTTTCTTTCTTTTTTTTCTTTTTTAATTCCTTTACGATTCCCGATAAAGAATGGTCATCCGGAGATATATTACTCAGAATTTCTTACGTTTAGCTTCTACAATTCCTTGGTTCAATTATTTATTCGATTATTTAATCACATAGAGGACGAAACAATTAGAATACGTGCATTTACAAAGACAGGCAGTTACCGAGCATAGACACTTGCAGAGAGAAAGGAAAATTAGAGCAAAGTATAAATGACAGAGCATAATTATACGTTAAATTAAAGATAAAGATAACGTGTCTCGTAGATCGCTCGCTCGAATGATGCATCACTGGTGAAGAAGAGATCTATGGGGACTGAAAAACTATTAGCTATAAAGCAAATATGATTTAGAATAATTTAGAATATAAACGAGACATTGAAACAGTAACGGGCTCCTTTAATGATTCGAGTGGCGCAATAATTTTTTAACGTTATTTTTTATTCGAAAATTTATCGCGAAATTAATAATTGGTACGTACTTTTTATCATATTCGCAACGTGTAGAACTTACGATTTAAAATGTAAAATAAAATAATAACTTTTAAAGGTGATTTAACGATTCTCTAATCGATATTCGTGCATACTGATTCCTAATTTTCCATAGGTGTCCTAATAATATTTACGTATGGGGGTGCATGTGTGTGGAATTTCGAGGATTGAAAAATGAATTAGCTAAGATGACGAGAACGATGGATCCATGGTATAGCTTGGTTAGATATAGCGAGCCGATCACAATGATGCGAACGTGAACGAGGAGTAGGTATTCGTCGTTGTTACGTTCGATTTGGACGATGATCAAGGTGACGAGCAAAGGGCAGAAGAACGAATGTGACGTTCCATCTGCGTGTTATTCGCCGATCTACATTTACATACTAGGTGTTTCGTAGCAAATAAATCATCCAATTCGAAGAAAAAATTTCCCCTGCCTCAGCCTGTATATCTTAATTTTAAGTATTTATATTCTGTGGGAATTTATTCCTTCATTATCCTATAATTTATTATTACGTAATACATTTATTATCCCGTCCGTATGCTTTCATATTCTTCGAAGAGATATTTTGACGAATTTTACACGGTACATTCGAATAGAGTCTAAGGAATATTTCGATATTTCGATAAAGCACAATACACGTCGTGGATCTTTTCGATAGGATCTGCAGGAAACAAAGAACCAAGACTCTTTAGGTCGGATATTATTTGGTACGTTATTTTAATGAAAATTTCTACTCTGCCCCTTAAATATATCAAATACGTGAAACGTAGCTTCGAAAATAATCGAACAATTCGGAATGAAATTTTACCATCTTAAAAGTAACTTCGACCTTTCCAAATTTCTCTTCTTCCAAATATCGCAGATATACATTTATACGCAATTATCCTATGCAGAAAGACTTTTAAGAATAGAAGCTGGTATTTGCCAATTAATCTGAATTCATTGAAAAATTCCAAATATAACTTGAAACGCGATTATTCCATGCAAAAGCATTTTTTAAAGATAGGAATGCTCGAAGTTGCAGAAATATTAACCGCTCGAAATTAATCCACGTTCTTCTAAATATTCCAGCTGTAATTTTCAAGTCGACTATCCAAAAACGCCAAAAATTCCAAATATAACTTTAAACGCGATTATTCCATGCAAAAGCATTTTTTAAAGATAGGAATCCTCCAAGTTGCAGAAATATTAGCCGCTCGAAATTAATCCACGTTCTTCTAAATATTCCAGTTGTAATTTTCAAGTCGACTATCCAAAAACGCTTTCGATGATAGAAATACGAAAAGTTGGTCTGAAATTTTTACCAACACACCCTGTATATAAAACGTTTGGCGAGTCGAATCGAATATTTCTCAATGGAAAATCTTCTCGGATAGCGTTGCGAGAAGAGAATTTGATTGCTTAACATCGGAGAAAAAGAAATTCGTTCTTCGAATCGAACAACTCACATGTTTCAGAGTGTTTATTTAAATTGTTCGAGAAAATGTTCGTAAAAACACGCAGACCGGCGTCCGGCAGACGCCACGAAACTTTTGCCAAGGGTTAATGAACAAGATATGTTGGCCGACGATTTCAAAATGTTATATTACGACTACGGCCAGATGCGATTGTCAAAATTGTGCTGGCAACGCGTCACAACCGAAGACTACAGGGTTTGTCTGACTAATATGCGCCTTGGTGACACATTAACTTTTAATATGGCCGACTAGTATAAGGGTCTTCTACTGTAATCTATTTTCTGCCTGAAATTCACTCTATTACGTTTGCAATATTTATTTGAAATTAATTGATCGATATTTAAACGTCACTGTAGAATATATCAGCCTATTGTCGTATTCTGTCGGAGTATTAACAAAGATCAACTAGGATTGCGGACGATATACTCTTCTGTATAATTTTCTGCAATTTTCTACATGAAATTGACTATATTACGTTTGCAATATTTATTTGAAATTAATTGATCGATATTTAAACGTCACCGTAGAATATATCAGCCCATTGTCGTATTCTGTCGGAGTATTAACAAAGATCAACTAGGATTGCAGACGATATACTCTTCTGTATAATTTTCTGCAATTTTCTGCATGAAATTGACTATATTACGTTTGCAATATTTATTTGAAATTAATTGATCGATATTTAAACGTCACCGTAGAATATATCAGCCCATTGTCGTATTCTGTCGGAGTATTAACAAAGACCAACTAGGATTGCAGACGATATACTCTTTAAATGAAAAATAATATTTCTTAATAATATTATTTATATTTCGTATCTATATTTATAATACCTAACAACAATTTCTTATACCGATATATTTTATATAATAGCTTCTCTTATTTCGGATACCGTAGAATACTATATATATATCGTGGAACAATAATTTTTTGATAATTTACAGTGGCGATAAATAATTTAGAACGAGCGAATATTACGTTGCGAACTTTACGTAGCACGATCGAAGGAAATTGTTACGATGTTCTGGATTGGAAACTTCATTGAACTGAATAAAATGCTGACGAAGAAAAGGGATAAGAATGATCGAGGTGAGTGCGGAATATTTTCTTGGCTTGGGAGGACCAGATCAACATCCAAGCTTCAAAGCAGAGGAATGTAATATTGTTGCATTAAACGAGAAGACGTAGTAGGTACGATATAATCGATCGTATCGCGTTATTGTGTGACAGCGTAAAAGAATAAGATGTATAGCGTGGCACGAATATCCTTTTCCATAAGATATTCGCTCGAGTATTTTGACTACGATACATTCTAGTTGCTTTACGAGTTTTATAAAAATGTTGTAAATACGTTCAAGCTTTTACGACTGAGAGATAATTGTTGAAATTTATTCGGCGTAGAACCGAGACACTCCTCTTTATTTATTCGTGCTTCTTCATAAAACATGAACGTTATTCGTTAAAAACCTAATGTCACTTACGTCCATAGATAAAGCAAAGAATTTACGATACGATAAATTTTCTTCGTCCACGCTTTCACGAGAATCGCCTCTTACTTTGCCAGTACCTACAGCCAAAAATGTATTACGCGCTTCGTTCAATTAAATTTTCTATCGCTCGTTCCAAACGTTCGTTCGACTTTCTATCAACTTTGAATTACAATGAAATTCGAGAATTTCAAAAATAATTATTCGAATAATATGTCGAATAAGAAATCTACAATTCCACCCGCGCAATCTCCAAAGCCATTCAGTTTCACTTTTTATCGTTCATTCGTCGAAAATTCGCTGTCGTACTAAGAATTCATCGTTCCTTCAACCACCTTACGAGGTCATAAACATAAACGTACGTGCACTCGCCAAATCCCTGGCGAGCGATTGAAATTCGATAATAATTTCAATTCAACGCTGAATCCGAAACCTAGAAAACCTTCGATGTCGACCAACGAAACAAAATTCTGTCACAAATAGAATTTTAGATCTCGCGAGGATCTTAGAAAATGGTGGGAACTTACGTCGAAACCTCTGCGACAACCATGACGAACCATGATCTCGCAACCACCGATGATCGTTCCACCCTTTAATCCACGTGGATTCTCCGCACGAATTTGTCCGTAATCACCATAATCGCGCCGGAACGTCCGAATATTTCACGATGTCGATAAAATTCACGAAGCAATCGAAACAACGTGGAGCGAACGTCCGTACGACGAAGCAAAACAGATGTAGAATCGAACGATACACGCACACACACGCGATGACAATGGTGGAATGGAAGAAAATCGGCAAGCAACGTTGACGATGGTTCGACGGACGTCGTTTGAGAGCGACTTATACAGGAAAGTAAGGAAAATGTCGTTGACGAATGATACGCGTCTGCCTGAGACCTGCACGTGAGAGCAGAACAGCTTTGAGGACTGTACGATACACGCACGATCACTGGCAGAGATGTATACCACTGGACCCAAGGAAGTGGCGAAACAACGTGGAAGATCGACGTCGGCGAACGCCACTGGAAAAGAAAGGGGAATAGGTCGACGTGTACAGACGACGAAGAGAACACGTTTCCTTGATCCTGCTCGGCGTGCAACTGGTCCCGCGTGTACGGCGGAAGATCGGGCATTTAGTGGTGAACCGAGACCAGCAACGGGAAGAGAAAGAACCGAACGAAAACGTAGGTCCGACAAGCGTGAAGAGACAGAGAGAGAAGAGGAATAGAAGATGCCGGTGTGGCGTGGTGTATTAACAAACCGCGTGAAAAGATCCCAAAAATAATTTCGGCGTGAAGAAATAAATCCGGGTGAGGCGGTCGCGAGGGTGCCTAAAAGAAGGTTCGCCACCGGGTGCCTTCTGGGAATGAAACCGGCATACTATGCTCGAGTTATAAGAAGAGCGGTGTAGCGATCGCATCGGCTAGTCGCTAAAGAGTTTTGCCGCCGCGAAGAACGGGAACCAACTCGACAGAACAGAAATATATTACTCTAGAAACCTATCAGACGTTTTTGGAACACTTACGAGTTGCTATGGATACGCAGCAGCTTGATGGCGAAAAGCGGAGGAGAGAGGTTAGAAGACTGTCAGACATAATTCCGACACTTAGCAATCGTTGCAGTCGCATGGGAACGTGATGGGGAAGAATGGAGAAAGATTGGATAACCTAGAGAGGCTGCTACGAGTATTCTGAAACACCTACGGAAGCGACGATGAAGAAAGACAGAGTGGACCGAAGGAAGAGTAACGTTCGATGTAGAGACCTGTAGGAAATGTTTGCAGCGCTGACGAATCTCTATAGCTGCAGAGAATCGTGATAAAGAATAGAAGAACGTATAAGAGAACTATAAGACATATTTGGAATAGCTATGGATACGTAAGAGTTTGATGACGAATAACGGAGAAATAGACCAAAGGAAGAGTAACGTATAGTTTAGAGTTGCAACAGAAACATTCGTAACACCTACGAATCTTTATGATTGCACAAGATCGTATCGAAGAATGAAAGAACGAATCGAGGGAAGAAGAGTGGACAACCTAGAAAATAATCAGAGACGTTTGCAACATCTAAATTGTATCTATGGATACGCAGACGTTTGATGACAAAGAACGAACCGAGAAAACAGTTTAGGGATCGGCTACACATGTTCGATACATCTACAAATCTCCATGAGTGCAGAGGAAAAATCTATCTCAAACGTTTGAAAAACGGATACGCAGAACCTCAAGAACGAAGAACTAAAATGTGAACGAAGGGGATGCTGCAATCGGGCATCTACCAATCTCCATACTTAGAAAGAATCGCAATGACAAAAGATAGGAAACCAAGTGGAGAACGTATAACCTGAAAACCTACGAAAAATATCTGAAACACCTACGTAGGAATCTCTACGAATGCACGGAATCCTGACAAAGAACGGACAGAAGAAATGAAAGGAAGAATAGCGTATAACGTAGAAAAGAGGCAAAAATATTTGAAAGACCTACGAGTACCCACGGAAGCACAGAAGCTGGATGACGAAGTACAAACAAAGGGAATAGAGACCAATCGGACATATTTGGAACACCTAGGAACCTCTAAGAGTGGGCAGGATCGCGAAGACGAAGAATGGAAGAAAGAACGGCGAGAAGAAGGAGAAAGGATGGTGTCTAGAGACCCATCGGACATATTTGGAACACCTACGAATGTTTCTATGAACGCACAGGGTGGATTCTCAAACACTGGATACTGGTTTGCAGTAGTCGTTGTTGTTGTTGTTGTTGTTCTAGTTTGTTGTTTGTATAGAGAATAGTCGACGTGAGAGAGAAGAGATAGTGATGAAGAGACCGAATATGCCGATGTGGCAAGGCTCGAGACGCAACGGCCACAAGGCAAAGGCAAGGCAAGCAAGCAAGGCACAAGCAGGCAGGACTTACCTCTGCTGTTTTTAGAACTCCACTCCCAGAACTGCGCGGGTCGAGCCGAGCCAAAACCAAAATACCACCGATATAGCTTTTCTGCGATGGTCTTTGTGTGCGCGACCAACCAGCTCTTTCCTTAGGACGTCCAACCGGCTTGCACCGGAGTCGAACGAACCAACCTTACCCTGACACGAGTCTACGACCACGAACATGGATGATGATGACGATGATCGAGACGACCAAGACGAGAGTTCAGACATTTCGATGGTGCATATAATAGTTTGAAGAATTGAATAATTCTGTTATTCGGTTGTTCGATGAAACAAACGTTATCGAACCAAGCATCGGAATGTTGGAGGATGTCGAGGGTGGTTCAAAACGACGACCAAGAATAGAAAAGTTTCGAAGGTGCATCGAGAGAAACTGTAGTCGTATTGGAATAATTTTTGTTGCTTTGGAATGTTGGAGGATGTTCAAGAATGTCGAAGGTGATTTTAGAACAAACAAAAAAAAAAAAAAGAAAAAGAAAAAATAATAAGAGAAAAAAAGAAGGAGAAACGAATGGACTTTCGTATTACGGGATTCTTGTAGGTGATATTGGTATGAGACAGTGATTTGTGAAAGGGTTATCATAACTGTAATTGATGGAGAAATTGGCAAATTGGTTTCTTATATTGAAAGATGTTGTTGAAGGTGGTTTTGCCAAAATGGATTCTCCTTTTATGAAATATCTATAGAGGTAGTTAAACCTGGTACGAGATAGTGATTTGTGAAGGGTTATTATGATTGTAATTGAGGCAGGAATTGGCAAGTTGAGTTTAAATAATGGAATAATTTGGGTATTTAATTTTTGGTTTGAAGAGGTTTCATGAAATATTCTTGGCGTGTATTGACAGTGATTAACCTCGTGAATGACGAATTCTGGTTTTTGAAAGAATTTCCAAGTAGCTTGTCGTTAAAGTTTCATTGAATACTAATTTTGGAAAATTCTGAGATTTTTAGAAAATTGTTTTGAAAGGTTGTGTGTGAATAGTGCGCTACGAAGTCTTTATCGAAGCTGCAAGGGACTTTCTGCTTCGAAGAAGTATCTCTTTTTCTTTTGATAACCCAGTGACACCAGATAAACTAATTTCTTTGATTCACCATTTATTATATATTTGTACATAGAATATTATTTTTAAATATGAAATACTATCATTGTTTATGTCTGTTAGCGTACTCGCTTCGTTTATATTGCCGATTGTATTACGATTTACGAGCGAAATTTTCATATACTTTCACGTATTTTTCTTCCATATTATTTAAGTTCAATTTTTTCTCTTATTATGAAAAAATAAGCCACGAGTTACCTTTCTATTGCATGTAGGAGCCAAGATCCAGGGTCGGTGTTGCATTCACGACGGCGGTCCTGAAACACAGAAAAGAAGACATTCTTGATTTTTGAAAATTATAAAATTCAAACAAAAGTATCCAAGTTGATATTTATTTTATCTTTTATAAAAAAAAAAAGAAAGAGATCATAGCAATGGCAATATTAAAGATATAGTTTATCACGAGCCACGTGAAAATGTTCATCCGTCGGAAAGAAACGCTCTTGAGGACTTAAGTTTCTAAACCTTCAATTTTCTGAACACTCCGACTAATACAACTCATTACGCATGTACATAACACGTATCACCTTATATATCACTTTCGATTATCAGTATATAATTATCATTTTATACTACTGCAGTTATTTGTTTACAGAAAAGAGACAAGAAATTGTACATGATTCGCCGAATAAGTACATTAAATTTAATTAAAAGTATTTATTATCTACTCTTTCACGAACTGCCAGGCATCTACAATTACGAATAATGAAATAACAATATAGAAAGACACACATGTGAAATTAGTTCTAATATTGACTTCTATTGATCGAACTTTTGACACTCCTCGTGCGAGATAATTCGAATTGGAAAACGCAATAAAACATTACTCCAAACCAGCCCAAACCTAAATCAAACTTAATCTAAACTGAACTCCTATTGAAAAAAGGCCGATTAAGATCATCGAATAATTGGAATCCAAGAATTACAAACGAAAACCAAAAGATTGCAAATCAAACAATAGCAAACCAACCGAAACCAGTTGAAACCAAATCCAATCTCACCTCGATTAAACCTGGAAAACATTATTATTCTCAAAATAAAAAAAAAACTAATCCTAACCAGCCAAATAATTGAAATTCGAAAATGAACCAAGATAGGAATATCCTTATGGACTTATTTTATTCAAACCAGCTCGATATAAATCGAGCAGAGAGATGGCAAACGAACGACATGACGTAATGTAATTCCTATCCATGCCTGTTCCTTCCAACTAAAAACCGATTTTCTTCCATCGGTTTGGCTCGAAGCATAGGTTTGTGAAATTCTCGACGATCGAAATCCGCGGCAGCTTGTCGTAACGTCCAAGTTTCCATAATTACTCGAGGGCAATTGGATCAGCGAAGCACCAGTCACGCTGGAAGATTCGAATGAATTCTTTATGCCATCTTCTCCGTTCACCGTATTCACCTTTAATCGGGTTAACGGAGCATGGAAGCTTCTCCAAAATAGCGGTCGTTATTAATTTAAGCCACTCTTAATACGGTTCCATACTGCCTGCCACCACGAAAATCGTTATCGTTCGTTCTGTCTTGCTTCGATCGGAATGGATCGCCATTTGAAAGATGGCAGAGTTCGAAAGTTCACACTATTGTTCATTTATTTTTTAACAGGTTATTGGATACAGTATTTGGCTTGTCATATCGAAGTTATATGAATGTCGTTTAGGAGATGGCACTGTTTGAGCGTTTATAGAGAATTTACTTTCGAGTATATGAATATCTATCAAGAGACTTTTGAATGGAATAGAATAATTTTTGTGCAGGCATATACGAAGGGGAGAAACTTGGAATTTCCATTCTTCAGGGGATTATCGAGTATAGCGTTTGAGCTAAAATATCTCAATGGATAAAGTGATTATTGCGCAGAAAGGAAAAGAGAGGTAGGAAATTTCCAATTTTTAGAAAATTATTGTACAGAATATTTGGGATCAAATATCTTTCTAGAAATTTCTTTACAGAAGATAATGATTTTTATGTAGCAACATAAGGATAGTTTTTTTTTTTTACGATATATTAAAAAATAGGAAAGGGTATCAGGAAAATTATATAATTTCGAAGGTTATGTAACAAATTGCCCAATTTTCAGTTACCAATCGTACCACTACCGATCGCTCAATATTTTTTTAAACCGTCTTCCACTTCCTCTTCAACGTCCACCATTATTACAGCAGAACACATACGTCAGAGAAGTGTCAGCTCAAAAAGCGAGCCAAATCTTGAAGACCAACTGATTCATTGATGAGATCATGCAACTAAAACCAGCACGGTCGTGCCAAAATACCCGGAAATTTTCTCTTTTCTTACTTGC
The DNA here is from genome assembly GCF_051014615.1 of Bombus vancouverensis nearcticus. Lineage (NCBI taxonomy): Eukaryota > Metazoa > Arthropoda > Insecta > Hymenoptera > Apidae > Bombus > Bombus vancouverensis. The sequence continues at coordinate 10,496,249 of NC_134923.1, forward strand.
AAAAATTATATATAATATATTATTATATTACTTATGTGGTGATCGAATCGTCGGAATATATCTCCGTTCTACTGTAACAGTTAAGGGTTAATCGCAGGATGGTGACAATAACTTCTGTCTTCTTAGAAGAATTGCAAAGCTTTAGATGATGAAAGTTTCAGGTCGTCGGATGAAAACTTCGTTTTCGAGAGATTCTGATGTTTTTGGTTCCCGAATTCACAAGTACAAATTTTACATCGCCAGATCTAAGGAAATTAATTTGTATATTTAGAAATCCGAAAATCGGAGTTTAAAGTTTTACAGAAAACCGAAGTTCTAAAACAATTAACATTAAATTCACGATAAATGTTTGGAATAAAAATAATATCGGCGATAACTGGCGTCTGTAACAGAATTTTACATCCGCAGTTAATCAACTTCAGAAAAGCTAACATCATAATTCATTAATTCCAAATATGAAATTTACATATTCAAAACCTATTAGAACAATTAATCCTGGTAAACCCTATAAAAAAACTAAAATTTCATAATTGAAGACAGCGTTAACGTTAATTTAAAGGAATTTGAAATTGTTAAATCAGAAGAATTGAACAAACAGTGGACACAGTTGGCGATGAAACGAAGTTTCCAGGGTGAAACAAAGGCGACAATAATTTTTGCCTTCGCCGAAGCCGCCGACTAGGAAAGAGGAAGGCATAAAACGACATTGCTCCGGATCGGCACGTGCCACTCGATAAATCTGTCGGCAGCTGACGGCACAGCCGGCTGCAGCCTCCCGCCTGCACTTGCGCTTTCTCCCTTCTTTCTCCCCTGTGTCTTAACGTTTCTTCCGCCCCCTCCTCAACCTTCTTGCAATCCCTTCGCTCTTACGTGAACTCCTCGCGACCCTTCTTCGCGGCCACGCCAAGCGTTACATGTATCTTCGTGACTGAATGCTAGGATCACATCTTCGAAGCATTACATTATAATTGGATGCGTATTTTTATTTACGCAGAAGTGCAAGAACGCACAGAATTCGCATAATATAGAAAAGTATATAAAATACGCGAAGTTTATCAGCTATTATAATATGAAATTTCTGCCACTCTAATTATAATAGATTTGTCCATTTATTAAATGAATATTTGAATTAAAACATTCGCTGTTAATTAGAATATAGCGAATCGCCATTGAAATTGCATCTTTGTCCGTGAAAAACGTCTTTATTTCAAGTAACAATGTTTCCTCTTCGATACTATTTTGTTTGCCTTTCACAAATGCACATAACCTATACTGTAAAAATTGCGTCAGCGTTGGTTAGCGTTATTACTTGGACAATGGAATTGACGCATAGAATGCGTCAATAGCAGCGAATGTTAATTAGTGCTCCTGGAACCGAATTTTGTTGTGCTATGTTCTCTTTTCGTTAATTATTTATTACAGAAACATGCTTCCTCTAAAGTTTTCACGAGAAAGTATAATGTACTAAATGAATTTATTTCATTAGAAGTCATAGAATTTGCAAATTAGAACCTTCATAAATATAATGTAATACGTATCGATAATTAAAGAAAAATACATCGATAATGTGTTACTAAATTTTAAATTGTACGTAGCCGTATTAGAATAAATGATCCTAACCTTCACCCACAGTATTATTCGTATGATGAACCTCTTTTGCTATTAATTTTTTCCAAATGCGACTGCGATTGTCTTTATGTTAACAAGATTTCCACAATAAAAAGGATAAAATATATGATAGAATACATAACAAAGATCTCAAAATATATTGAGATAATGGCAAATTCAATATACACAATGTGATTCGCGGGAGTGCCAACATGCGACTACCGAAGTTCCACTTCCCTCTCCAATTAGATCTATTCACCTTAAGGTGGTGTCGCTACAAGCGACCGCAACACTCAAAGCAAACTTTTCCTGAATTACTAAATTCCTAGAACTTATAAATTACACGTATGTGTCTAACAAGAATAAGAGGAAATATATTTCGATCTTTTCAAATTACTTTCTTTACGATTCTTAAACCTTCCATAGTACCTTGAAATATTTCTAGAATTAATAAATTATTATCTTCGTACTAATTAATATTTTCTAGCAATTTTTATACAAAATATAGTTAATAATACAGGAAAGGCTTAAGATTTACTTCATCAAATTCTATACTCTCTTTCGTCTATTTTTTCTAGTTATTAATTATCTTATATTAAAGTGGTTTGTATAAAAATTATTATATAAAAAACTTAAATATTCATTCTGAATCACTTTAAAGCAATTTTGTGTATTTTACAGCAAGTATAATAAAGGAAAACTACGTGTCTAGAACTTCATTGACGTGTAAGAAACAAACATATCAAATTTCAAGATACGTTTCAGGATTACGTAAGAGAAGATTCACGAAGAAAACAGGAAACGAATTTTCTAACTGAACCATTACGTTCTACTTTACGACAAATAATTGTAGATTCGTTTCTAGGCCCACGTTCTAAACGATCCAGGAGGGCCTGCATCCCCAAGAGAACGTGTGCACACGTGTATAATCCACGCTACAGCTTAGCACGTACGACGATGCTTCAGTGAAGGGCTTCTATGCTTCTACACGCGCATTCATTCGTGCCTGGATTACTCCGCTTGAAGCTAAACATGGTAACATAGTGGAATTTGGACGAATTTCAAACAAAGATACGAATTTTGCTTATTACATCATCAAATTACTAATTACAACTTGTTTCTTTCTTCAATTTTTACATTCTTTTCGAGAGAATTTATCTAAATTTCAAATTCGATCGAATGTAAGTTTAAGAGGTTGCAAATTCCCATTTGTTCTAATTTACTATCGTTATGCTATCTGTTCCAATTCGAAATCGTTTCCTACTTTTCATACTTTTTACCGGAATTTATCTAGATTCTGATTTAGATAATTAAAATGGAACATAAAAAATGTATATGGTTACCTTTTTTTTGAAGATGTTACGTATAATTGATGTCCCGAAGAGGTTATGTTTAATTAAAGGTATAATTATGATTTTACGATTCAGAATATTTAATATCTCGTATATGAGGTCGTCTCTCGATTTTACCAGTCGGTATAAAGAATTTAAACATATTAACTTTTCTCTATATTCCTCATTGTACTGTTACACTTTAACCCTTGACATTTTCTTAACCCTAACAATTTCTTTGCACAACGAAAGACTTACGTTTAAGATCCCACGCGCTCCACATAACCTCAACCCTATCTTACAATAACCGCCTATGAAAACTTTCTACCGGCAAATACCAAAAGTTAAAAGTCGAACTATATGAAATATTTTTTCTAATCTTTTTTCTTACTCAAAGAAAGTGATTTACGTCGAAGTTCAAAGTATAACGATTGGTAGTTCAAAATACTAGTTAAAGATTATTTTATATGAACCGTGATTATCTAATTTAAATTGCCCGAACTTTATCGAATATAGCTGACATCAGTAGAAACGTAATAATCAGCACAAGACGTAAAAGCTATAGAGATCTTTCGGTACGCAAAGTTCACAATGAATCTTCGAAACTTAAACTTTATCAAAATGTTATCTTTGGAAGCCAAACTGATCAACTCTACTTGTTACCAATTTCACAATTTCATTACATAAATATACGATTAATATTGAATTTTCCAAAAACAAATTACTTACTTGCGTGCTTTCATTTATTACAATGAAAATGACGTAAATAATAAGAAATTTCAAGATTTTCAAAATAATGTTTTCAACATTGTCACCTTTTTCTGCTTTTCGATTTATGCAGTTAATGAATATGTGACTTCTGAAATATTGCCTCGTATGATCATTACTTAGCTACTAATGACTAGCACCAATACAAATCTAACAATCGATACTAAGTGTAATAATTATGCAAATTTGTTCATACATAAAGGTCAAAATAAGTCTTGGAAACGTTTAAAAAAGTCATCCTCGGGAATCATCCCCGTGAGCGAGGCCGCAACTGCGCGTTAGCAACAGATGGAAAGAGCCGTGGTGCCGCGTGTCGCATATTACGTATCGCTCATAAAACGGCCAGTTATACGCGTACACACGGTACACGCTTCATCGATCAGCGTTACTTGCGTCATTGCAAGCCTGTCGTATACCTATAGCCAACGCAGTTTCTTTCTTCCCTTCGATCCACCGCGAAATTAATACGAAAACTAATTAATTAAAAAGAAAAGAAAGAATAAAAACCTAAAAGAAGAAAAAGACTTTATCATTTGTTCTTATTCTTCTCTTTCTTATTATTATTATTATTAGTATTATTATTATTATTGCGTTAGGTTTTCGTTCGTTACGAGCTTAGGTAACAAGCGGATTACAAATATAAGCAAAAGAATGGAAAAAGAAGCTTTCTTACAATTTTACCCCCATTAACAATAGGATAACGATTTTCTTTGTTGCGCCGATACGCATATCGATCATGACTCCTACAATTTCCAGTTTCAACTGGAAACGAAGACTTTTAAGCCACCCAGTAGTACAAATCGAGGGGAGGATCGTCGACTAGGAATCGTTCGCGGGCTAGAACGAACCCACGAGCCACGAGAGATGTTGGCGCGAGTGCAACGCGCCATATTCTTTGTCCTATGACACGACGATGTTAAAGCTCCGTGGCTAAAATTAAACGCAGCCGCCAGGGCTGAGTCTAAGACCGAGGCTGAGCAGGAGCAGCCGCCAGAAACCAGAGCACGTGCTTCAACTAAGTGACGTGTGCCTTCCTCCCCCTCCCCGCCGCGCCACGTTTTCCGTTCACGTTCCCTTTACCCCCTTCACTCGTTCCCTCCCATTCTCACCCCCTCTCTATCTCTCTCTTTCTCTCTCTCTCTCTCTCTCTCTCTCTCGCTCACTCTCTTTCGTTTTCGAGAAAAATCGAGTTTGAAACTTGTCAAGCGTACTTGAACTTGGCTAATTATCGACTGGGTTTGAGTAAATATAATCAGCAGCAGGCTTTTCTACGTGCGAAAATAAGAGAAAAATGTGGAATCAAATTGTCTCGTACGACGCTTTGTCTGCGAGGCAAATACATTAGGAAATTTATTACACGCTTGTACTAGGCCAACTCTTCATTGAACTCTGTTTTCTTCGAAACAGAGCTTCACGCGTAAACGTTTTATTCCACGTATATTCCCCCTGTATCGTGTACGAAGATTCGCAAGCACAGGTGAATAAAAACACGTAGATAGGTTCGAAGACGTTGGAGCTGCGATTGGCCAAGCAGAGAAGCGAATAAAAGCAGGCAATTATTTATATGACGTTTGGTATGCAAGATATAACGAAGAGGAATTTTTGGTGGAACGTGTACGCGAGTTAGTGATACGGTTGGCTTCAGGGGCAGATTGGTTGCAATCTGACAAGCTTCGAGATTGTTAAAGCTTAATCTGTTGGGCGTTTAGGACTATATTGTTTTGGCTGAGGTTTGGAAATTTGTGGCCATTGTAGCGCATCTCGAGAGTAACCTCTTTGCGAGGATCGATAACGAAATTTCCGTGGATAATAGCAATCAATAATGAGGAAATTATGGAAACTAGTTGAAGTTAGAGTAAATGATAGAATCGATATATACGTGAACATTAGAATTATGGCCGATTTCGAAGGCGATACTAAAATCAATAATTACATCTATGCAAATAATTAAACTAGTATTATACTATAATTGATAATATAATTAATATCGATATCAAAATCGATGATTGAGCTGGTAAGTGAATCAATGCTATTTTATAATCAATGCTCGAATCGATATCAATTTGAATGTCGATATTAGTGTCGATAATCGAAACGATTTTCATTAAAATCGAAATATATGTAATGGAAGTTGGTCTAATTGCTGTTATATCGACCAAACGATCGATCAATATCTCGCGTGCGAGTAAACCGAACTGAGGGAGCTGATACAAACATCCTGCACCTCACACGTGGCCTCAACCGACTGTAGGACACGTGTTCCTCTCTCCTACAGAGACATTTCCCCATAAAATCAGCCTTTCGATAACCTATGAACGTCCTAATAGAAATTTGATCTCACTCCGTTTAAGATTCTCTATTCCATCAACAGCACGACCAACATTCCATTTCTTTACATAGGAATTAATAGTTTCAATTTCAGTCACCAAACATTTCTTTTAGAATATCTTCGCCTATTAAATTGAAACTCAACCTAGAAAATTGGATCAAGATTTACATCATAAGAAATTTCAACCATTGATTCTGTTATAATCTCCATTATGTTCGTACCAATTACTTGTTTCAGATACCCTTTTACTTTATTATCCAATCCCTTAACTTGCTAATCCTCAGCTCTAGAAAGTACAATTCTGAAAATCTCAGTGACAGTACACGAGATTAAAACGTTTCCTCTTCTCTGAAAGACATAATGTTCTATGAGAGAATCTAATCCTCCGAAATACTACCACTTTTCGTCATTTAGTCATATAGTAATTTATCAAGAGTGTCATGCGAGTCTATCGAGAAGAGAAAAGAAAAGCAAACAAAAGATCGAATTGAAACGAAAATCAGACGATCTTGATACAAATAATCAGGAAAAAATTTTTTATTTTAATGAGAATGGTAGCGGATAACGTGGCGGGAGGGCAGTACAAGGAGTCGTAGCCTGCACGTAGGGCCACACGTCGTCGGTTATAGGACCCCATGGTTCGCCATGGCCAACGCGATGCGACCAGACACATATTAGAACGATCTGAGTCTCGGTATGTTCTCTGGTGTGTACAGAAACGAAACTAAAATGTTCACACGTGTGAAAAATAACGAAAAAGAATCAACCGTTATGTAGCGAAATTCTTAAAATTCGTCAAATTTTATGCAGTAAAATATATACCATGCTTTTGTTTATTTGATTTTCTTGAGCTATCGCCACAAGTTTTATTAGCTCTTTCGCACTTTCTTCGCCAGATACGCAATTGGTGTTTAACGAAGCCATGCCGGCTAGCAAGGTCACATCTATCTAACGAGGTACGTCTAATAATTGATACAACGATTGCTAACAAGTACGGAACTGTGAAACCGGTCGAGTAAACAACAGAGAATGTCGAAGGAAACGTATCCAGATAGGTGGATAAATTGTTTTGTATTGAGTATTGAGAGTATTGAGATAATCAATTACGATTCAACTGTAGCGTGAAATGTTTGTCTTGGTCGTTTCAATAAAACGATCAGATTGTTAAGGAATGATTTATTATAGTATTAGTATAATATAGTACTCTAATTCTAATAAAAAAGACACTTATCCCATATCCCAATATAGAACTGATTTTAATAAAAACAAATCTCTATTCTATTTTATTCTAAATAATAAACCTAATTTTAGAGGAAGGTAACCCAGGATCTTTACAAACCCAACTTCCAAATTTGTATCCCTCAATTCTTCTAAAAATTATAAACCTAACTCTGATATAAATTAGAAAACTCAGATTCTCCATTCCATATTCTCCGAAAAACCTAACGATCTTTTGACCAAACGTAAGTCCAAGTCCAAGGACCGAAGCTACGATCACGGAAGAAGAAGAACAGAAAGAAATGACTAAAACGGGAGGAAATCTTCCAAAAGCTTCTATAACTGATCCAATCTCATTTCATTCTCAATCCCAGCCAGCTAAGCTAGCCGATATGATTCTAGCAAAAAATGTGGCAGATCGAAGGAACTATAAAGCTATCGTGAAAGTACAGAGCCATCCGCAGAGATTCTTCTGCAACTCTGTGTGTCCCTGTTTGAGGCGCGCGCAAACTGGAGCTTGAAACGCGATACTCGACGCGCGAGACGATACGCGGGCCGATTCTACTCGAAGCGAAGCAGAATGAACGCCGAGGGCCGGCGAAAAGAGAGGGAAAACGAGGTGGCGTGAAGGAAGAGGGTCGGGAAAAGAGGAAAACAAGAAGAGGGAGGCTCGTGAGTTGAGTGAACGCACACTCGAGCCGCGTGTACGCGGGAAGGGAGAGGAAAACCAACATACACGTACATACATAAACACATATAAAGAGAGCGAGGAGAATCTCGCATGAACTACGTTTATTCCAAACGTAGACTCTCTCAGTATTCTTCTTCTTTTTCTTCTTCTTCTTCTTCTTCTTCATTTTACTCTTATTCATATTTTTCTTCTTTTAAAGGCTTCGTTCAGGGAAATGGTTTCGTACGAAAGAATTTTCTTAAGAAGCTTCTGTCTGAACCCTTTGTGTTTCACTTTACTGCTATTCGGTATTTTTATTTTAATCGACTTATATTTCATATTCTATAAAATAGCTTCAAAGGCTTTGGCCGCAATTTTATACTTTCATAAAACTTTGTTACATATCGACGCACATTTTATAATTAATTGATATCTCGTATTTTTCTATTTTTTGAAGTTTTTATAGTAACTAGATTGCACGTGTTTATGCAATTCGTATTTTCATGCGAACAATGAAAAACGTAGGACGTAGGCAGGCAGATAGTTTTACTTACTGAATGGAATAACAACAGAGTATTGTGTTTACTTTTATTAAATTTTGCTATATTATACCAGAAATTTCTGTATAATTACTAGACTGAGGATGTTTACGCATTTATGGAAAATTCAAATGTACAAAAATATCTAAAATAATATATAAAAAGAACATTAGCTACAACATTTTCATCTGGAAATAATTATTTATATTATGGTATTTAATTTGGATTGAATTAATTTCTGTTTAAGTTTCATTTATTTCATTATATCTTAAAAACTATGAATTTGTAAATGTATGAGATGTACTTGTAGATGAATGATTATAATATAATAATTATGTTTGCATGTACAGCTTCATTATTTTATATATATAAATAAATATATATATATACATATATGTAATTTTTATTCGCTTACTAATTTTAAAAACAAAGAATAGGTTTAATATGCTAAAAGTGAAAAGAAATGGAACAAAATACAGCGTCGAGTCAAGCAAAGAAGTAAGAAATGTTTAAGCTTTTCGCGATTCGATACGAATTTCATTTTGCCAGGCAGGTGAGAACTAATTAATTTGCAGAGAATAAAGGATAATTTAGCGGCGAAAGATTCGAGATAATTATGAGAACTACTTTTCACGTATAATGTGATGTAATAAATAGTATTATGGAAATTAGGTAATTAACTCATAATAAGTAGTATAAATTGGAAAGAATCTAAAGGTTGATGAATAGAAGGAGGAAGTTTTTTCTAATGTTTGATGTCAATGGTTTTTTTATGTAAAAAAATGCATATCCTTTTTTTAACGATATTATATCACTTTTTGTAGAAATGATTCATGGAAATCGTTGGAACTAATCGATGGTTAAATTAATTATATACCGTTTAATGTCAGTTTATATCATTTTATAAAATTTAAAGATTTGTTTTACTTTTTCATTTAGAATAATATTAATTTTTCTTTCATCGAAGGGTGCAAAGAAAACGGAAAGAAGTCTGATAAAAATGGTATTTCTTTTCTAAAACCACTACCTACGTTCGAATATTTATCATACCACTTAAACGACATATCGTGACTCTTCTACAAATATTCGTATCAATATGAACAGTGAATGGAATAGACGAAAAGCTGTCGCACCACCTACACTTCTTCGAAATATTCTATTCGAGAACTCAAAATGATCATCTACACAAAATACCTTTTATCCATGCCACGAGAATAAAATTTGGAGAAAGAACGAAGATCCTACTTATGTATATAAAACAAGGCTCCTCTTCTGTCCTGATATCCTTCCCATATTTAATAATACGATTATTTATCCATGGAATCTATTAGTCAAATATATTCAATAATTGATCAGCCACACTATATTATTGATCTATGGAGAAAGGCAGTATTACCTATTTATTGATAACTCTTTTGCCCTTTGGAGTTTGAAGGACTTACATTCTTATATCTAGATTTCTCTGTTCGATTGATGAATATTCGATTGATTAATATTACCAACATTACATATAAAGATATAGTAAATGAAAGAAAGCCATTGTGCAGTTGTTAATATTTTGGGTCTTGGTTTAATGTGAAAAGATAATGCAATAGGATATGTTGCTAGAAAATATTAAGAGCATATTTATTATCTAGTAAGTTATGGAAGTTTATGCTAATATAAATTGGCTTTTTAACATTAAAACTACCAGAGTACTTGAAATGACCAATCTGCAATTCTTCATAGAAATTCTACAAGTTTACAGCCTAGCAAACTATGAACGTACGTACGAATTATCAGAGTAGTTAATAAAACAACACATTTGTAATTTGTCATAGAAATTTTGTAGATTCGTAAAGGCGCGTTTCCAAGATCTCAGCGAGCTTTTACAAACTTTAACAATTACTGCCTTCTTCTCTAGTCAGCTCATTTCCTTTCAATTTTTCCACGTCCAATAACCAAGAAAATGAAGAAGAGGAAGAAGAAGTATAAGTAGGAAAAGAGATAGAAGAAGAGACAGAAGAAGGAGGAGGTGGAGGAGAAGGAGAAGAAGAAGAAGAAGAAGCAAGAGAGGAACCAGAAGAACAAGAAGGAGGAAGACGCTCCTGAAGCAAGATGTCCCCGTGGAACTCTCCCCTGGTTCTTTCCTCGAACTTACCATGGATTCTCTCTTCCTCTCCCTTTCTACGCGTGTGCACGCGTCAAACGCACACAGTAACCGGCACGCAACACATACATGCGAAACGTGTGTAGAGAGGGGGACAGCGGCGCGCGTGTATTACTCGAACTAGCAGAGGAAGAGAAGAGAGGAGAAACGAGCTGGCAGATGTTGGGCGCGTGCGGCGTCGAACCTTTTAAGGCGCGATCACTGGACGCCCGGCGTCGCAACGGCCCTCCCCGCGTCGCTTTCGCCCCCACCAAAGTCCACGGCTCTCCTCATTCCGTCTCTCTTCCTCCTTCGCTACACTCTCCACTTCGGACACCTTGAGAACAGACAAACCACGCGCGCCACACCAGCCTCCACGAAACTTCATCTACCTCTTCTACTTGCCTTCCTACCGCCTTCCTCGACGCTACAATCCTCTCCTTCCGTCGCGTACCACACCGCACGGATAGAGGCAGTTGAGCCTTTCCACTGTAATTTGCTTCGAGCCTCTTCTGCTCGTTTTTCTGCCTCCGCTTTGCGCTCGGATCGGTGGATTCGTGGTTAGGCTGTTGGTCCGATTGTGAGAGCGTTTGGAGAGGTGGAACAGGGTCTGGGGATGGGAGAGGTTTCACGAGGATTAAGGTGAGATTATGTATATGGGTGATGGATTTTAGGGGAAACGGGGGATTTAGTTTTCGCTGTGGGAGTTTCCTAGGGAAATTTTTCTAAGGGTAAAGATTTGGTACAGTTTGTTGGAGATAGATAAATTTTTTAACGAACGGAGGAAGATATTTTGTCAATTTTATACGTTAGTGTCTTTAGACGTAACGTTGAGTTTAAGGGAAACAGAAAATTTGGAATTCGTTGTGGCAACTTTTCAGGAAAATTTTTGAATGAGGCTTCGGAATTATTGTTAGAGTTGAAACTAGTTCTTGGAAAGAAAGAAGAAAGATCAGAAAACTGTTTTGGGAAAAGGGAAGAAAGAGTGAGAGCTGTATTGTGAAATATGTTGCAATATAGTTACCAAATTTCGTATACTCGTTTGGTTCAATCTGAATTTACAGATAAAACATAGTCTTTAGAAGAAATTTAAGGTACAATTTTAAGTATGGCTAGAACTGACTTAAAACTCAAGTTTCGCTAAATAGAAGATTTTTGGTTGAACACAAGTAGCTAACATACTGCAAGAAAAATGAGGATAACATTTAATGAACACGTCTCTTCGAAACCACATTCCAAACAACCTAATGACGCCCGAATACCTTAGATAACATTAGCACCAGTGTTACAAGCTACTGGTTCCTAGTCATTCAAAACGCTCAAACCCTTTATACACAGCTATGTTAAGTCTATACACCCACGAAAGCAACATTTCAAGTATAATACAGTCTGCCCACGAAAATCACATTCCACGTATAATAGTTCGCGCACAAAAGAAACATTCGAAATATAATAGCTCGCTAACGAACAAACATTCCGAGCATGTACACTACACTGACAATTGTTAAAGAATCTCTATTGTGGACATTTCTATTTCATCTCAACGAAATTATCATTGGCGAAAAAAGTCTTGTAGGCTTAATAGATATTGTAGCGAAATAATCTTACAGACTTTATATCTGTCGATTATCTGTCTTTATATCTAACGATATCGTGACGAAAATCAATTTCGACGCAATCATTAAAAAAGAAATTTACAGACATAAAGATACAAAAATCAAAATGCCACCGAAAACGCGTAAATGCGAACTTTCTTTAGCTTGGGAATTTGTACGTTCTCTATTCGTAAATATCTCTCTAGATGTTAGTTCCTTAAGGAGCATCTCACTTGCACAGTCGTTCCTTGCCAAGTCGCGTTATACGAGGACGATAACAATTATTTAATCACAGGGACTTTGTCGGTATTGCCTGGTAAACAAGTAAAAAGAAAAAGAAGATAAAAAAATATAGGTAATCAGGGATGGAAAGAAAGAAAGACGGAGGCGTTGCACGTGGCCGATAGGACCACGTGGGCTTTCAGCCGACGTCACCGGCCGAACCGACATCCCATCGCGTATTGATTGAGAGTGGCCATGGTCGTTTCCATGACGACGTTTCTTTTACCTGTACAGTTCATACACATACCTACATCTACACAGCTATACATACACAAATATACACATATGTATATGATACACCTTGCCAGGTACGCAGAAGCAGCTACCTATCTATCTACTACGTAGGTAGCAATCTTAGGGGAACGTAGGTGTACGTAGGTGCGCATGGTACCTGCGCCAGGGACTGTAAGTTCTCTTTCCCAACCCTCCTCTATCTGCCTACGTTCTGCTCTCTCCCCTTTGCTCCACACCCTCCCCTTGTCATCTTTCTTTTCGAACCCTATCAAGCTGTCCTATCTGCACGGTGTATCGAGTGAATCGGATCGGATCCTCGATAGAAATCTCTGGAGCGTGCACGTTACCGTACCACGCGTGCAAAATTTATAATCGACCCCTCCGATACCGCGCCGTGACGCGTACGTACCCTCGCCCCGAACCACCCCCAGAGGCGACACACCCCCTCTGGTACCCTAGATCGGATACACTACAGTGTACCGACGATTATAGCGGATTCGTTTTGTGGGGCACCTTGCCGGTGCTCCTTCGTGGATATTGAGAATCCATTGTTGTTTTAACGTTAATTATAATTAGAAACGCAATAAAAATATTGTTTATACAGCGAGAGGCAAAAGCGAGTATACACTTTGCGAAAGTGAGGTTCGTAAATTATCGACATACGAAGATGCTCGTAAATTATTCTCTTATCTATGTTTTTTATTATTAATTTGTATCGGTACATGCTATATATCTTTCCGATCAATTTTTAATTTGTACGACATATGTGTAAGAGCTGTTCGAGTAAACATCCCTTCAATCTATACTATGCCCGTTTTTGCTTCTCACTGTATACATACAGCAAATTCGTACAATTGTTGAAAGTTGCGTTAAAATTGTTATTATTGAATATTCTTAGCGCATACGGTTATATACGTATTGGTCAGAAACGATAGTATACAAATTGCAAAAATAATGTTTGTAATATCATCCCTCTTCTCTATCGTTCAATTTATGGAATTGATCAATGTAGCTTGAACGGCGTAAATGTAACTTAATAACGTGAAATATCTGCATGAGTCAGAACTGACCCAGCCTTCGCCGCCCGGTGATTAAGACGTATAGAAGCTTAAGCATCGTTTAGATTAACCAATTTACTTAAATTCAAGTTGTACGATTATGTTCATACAAACTATTTGAGTTTAGACGGCTTGAATTTGTGTTGAAATAATCAGATTTCAAATACATAGAAAATGGAAAACGAGTACTCGATCTTTCGTGAATCTACAGAACAAAAGTATTTTAACAGGATAATTTAAAAATATAAAAGTATAAAAATGTAAAATATAAATCGAAAAGAAAATGCTATTGATAAATTAAATAAGAAATGTCTTGTGCACGTAAAAATATAAGGAATGTACATAATTTAAAGCTTATTTAAGCTTAATTGATCTGAATTAGATATTACAGTCATGTTAGTTTAAGAGTCTATTTCTGGGCGATAAAGCAAGGTAGTAGAAATATCGATACGATTGACGTTGTCTATCACTTAGGAAATTTGTATTATAGGTGTTAGAGAGTTAGGCTAGATTTTTCTGCTATACGGCAAGGGATAAATGTTGATAGGTAGGAATGGTATAAATGTTAGTAGGTTTGGTGTTGTAGAAGTTCGGAAGAAGAAGAAGATTGGAATTTATAAACAATAGAAAATCACAGGGTGGAATTCATGATTTATGGATGTGTCGGCAAGATATGATGCTTACTGAATATTAGAAAAAGAAATTTCGTATACCATAAAGTATCCACGACTTGCTATACAAAATATAATGCATAATATATAGCGATATAATTCATAGAATCCAATATGGGCAAAGAACATTTCTTAAAACGTCGCTTAGCATTTAATATGACAAATATCAAACCCAACATACTAACAACGATATCTCCCCAATTTTCCAAATATAACTCTAATCGAAACACTCTCAACGCTAACTCTACATACATAAACGCTGCTCTGAAACTATTTCTCCGATCTAAACAGCGAATATTTATACAAATTCATATGTTCGTGTATATATGAAACGGAAATGGTACTTAGATAAAGAATTGTGTTATCAACTAAATATTACAACGAATACTACACTTTGGATAATATGTGCATTGTACGCATTCTAGCATCTTCAAAAACCCGCAATTTACTCCAAAACAAACTTAACCTCTCTCTTATTTACGTACATAAGTGTACATATACTTCAGCAAACTCTCCCTCTCTCCGCTCCTTCCAGCCAGAGAATCACCATAACGACGTACACAATCCTATATATATATATATGTGGTACATACGTATCATGAAAGGTAGTACGCCAATTACAGAAATTTCACTGGCACGCCCGTCGACGCTTCATTAACGGCCGAGTCATAACAAAGCTGTTTTATTTATCGACGGAGAATAATGACAAAATCGATCGGATATTCGTGTACGTTACAAACCGCGGAAAATGGACGGAGCAGCACGTGCTGCTAACACGTGGTGATCGGGTCCGCGTTCAGGTATGGAGGAGGGGAACGAGTATAGGTTAGAGGAGCGTGGGGTGGGGGGAGGCGGCGCGCGTCTCAGCAAAGTGGAAGGGAGAGCGGACCAGTTCCCGCGTAAACACTTGCTTTTTGTAACTGTACACACAGCCACCAATCACGATCCTAGATACCACACGATTATTCAGCATCTTCCAAGAAACGACAGATTGTAATCTGGCGATATTATGGTGAATGCTAATCTGGTGAGAAACTGACAGGATATCGTTATTGCACGATATCGGAAATAAAATGAAATGAATCGTGCATTTTCAGGTTAAGTGGAGATGATCGTCAGTGACACGCGCTGGATGAAAATTTAACAGTCTTCGACAGGATATCGAAATTAAAATATATAAGCGTTATCGCGTCTATTATTGTAACGTGATTAAATATTGCTACACAACGTTTCAATCCAAGTTAAAATAATTCTATGTATATTATTTCGACGACTATGTATATCAGACGATTCTTTCTACGAAATATTTTACGTAATTCGAATTACCTCCACTTAAATTCACGAAAAAGTAGTTGAAAAACATACGCATAATAATATCAAATAATAACTTTAAACAGCAAAACCTGACATAATCTCACAACCTCCGAAGTATCGCCATTCAAAAATCCCCAAAGCTACCGACAGAAACTACGAATGGTTTTCAGTTTATGAATGAAATACTTCGAAAAATCTTCGTATAATACGACCGAATAACAAACCTAACAAGACCTAACCTAATCCTACAACCCCTCGAACTATCGCCACTAAAAGATCCCGAAACTATTGTATCAGACGAATCCATCAGAAATTATGAATAAGATAAGATAAGAAAGTAAATAATTAAAGTTAAGAAACCTGCGCATAATCGGACGACAAATCGAGTAGCATAACCCATTGAAATGTGATGGAAAAACGACTATTCAGAGGCACGTGTCATTGGCACGTGATAAAAGGGCTTAGGAAATGGAACAAAGGAAGACAGAGAGATGGAACCGTAAAATAGAACGAGTCAGACGATGGATTTCCCGTATGTTGCATGAGAAGCAACCATAATAACGACAACATTTGCGTCAACATTGTAGCCGTCTACTGTCGTCGAAATTTTCTTCCTCCTAACAGCTAGCATTTTGTACGTGATACACGCACGTGTATCTGTATGTGTGTATACCTGCAGGACGATCGACTTTTGACCACAATGACACGTGTACATCGCACGTGAGAGTAGGCGGAAGGAATCATCGGAGTTGCGTTCAGATTTACGTCAATCGTGACCTGACGCGAGAACGCAAGGCTCAAAGACAGCCCTAGCTTTAACCAGGGGGAAAAAATGACGGTTAAAAGGAAAACGAGCTGGGACGCTTTTTCCGATATTGCGGAGAGAAAGAGGAAGAGCGAGAGAGACGGGCAGAGACAGAAAGGGGGAGAAGAGAGTTTCTGGGGAACTGACATCCGGTTCTTCTTCAGCCGTGATGCGCGGGAACATGGCTACCGCGGGAAACGGAAGATAGGCAGTATAACAAGAAAGGGAAACTCCTTCTCTCTTTCTTTTCAAGGAATATTGGAATATAAGAAAGACTGTAGAGTAGCAATTTTTTTTTTTCAGTACAAAATTCTTCTTCCTATGTTCTTTCTATATTCGATATTCATATGTTTATTTTATATATCATAAATTAACAGTAATATTATAAATTATATTCTAGCGAAAGATACGAAATGAGAGAGAAGATTCTTCCTCCTTTTTTTTTTCAAGGAATATCGAAGAACTGGAAAAGTTACGTAATGGGAATCTTCTCCGAACACAATATCTGCCGTTTTCATCTTTTTCCTTTTTGAATATTTTTATAGGGACGTGTATGCTGTATCCTTATTTCGTAATATTATAAATCATATACCCGGAAGCAAAAGCTAGTGGAACAAAAAAGAAAAGCTGCTCTTTCTTTTCAAGGAATATTCGAGTATAAAAGTATAAGAAAGCTTAGAAAATAAATTTATATATAATAAATAATTTATATATAATAAATAATTTATATATAATATGCCTATTTATATATAATATGCTTAAATACAAATATACTACAGGCTGGTTATTCTAGTGTTAAGAAACTTTTTTTTAATGTATTCAATTGAATATTGATTTTCTTTAGAATGAAAATAATAGCGAAAGGCAAATTTTAGCATCACTGAAGAAGTTTTATATTGCGTTTGTACTAAACGTTAATTTTTTTTCAAGTACAGATACGTATTAGGAGAAAGAAAATTTCTTGTTTCCGGTAAAAGAAAAAAAAAAAGAACCCCAACGCTAAAAATGTCCAATACTAACTGGATTTATCCAATATATGCAATATTACGTATGTACATAATTTAATTCTCTAGAAAGTAATTTCTGATATATGATGAATACTGATTACCTTCAGACAACTAAGGAATTTGAAAGTAAAGAATTTCCAGAAATAGATATGAACAATAATTTACCTATACGAAGAAAATAAGAAAATGAAGTTTGTAGATAAAAAAAATTTCACTTACCTTCTCCTTAACTTAACAAAAATCTACAACCCCATTGAATAATAAAAATATAAATAGTTGAAATATGAAAATAGTACGTAAACAAATGAGAAAAATATTAAATATCTTGAATCAAAGCACACGACACAGAATATCCTAAACTCGTATTTATAGATAAAACTCGAAAGTACCATAATACCCCGTTTCGATCGATTGATTTGGTTCAAATCAATCGATCTTCTCATTATCTCATCCGTAAATCGAAAAATACATAAGAATACATAGAGCGTTCTAAATATTTCCAGTCAAACTTTGTCAATATATTTTATGAAATTTTCCAATTTTCCAATGATGCGTCTCCTTAACACATGCTACGTTTCAATTTTGCAATACGTATCAATTCTTTGCACACGTATAAAAGTACTACCAAATGATGCGAAAATTAATACAATAAACCTAATCAATTAGTATATAAATGCCATAATAATTACAATGGTATACAATTTTTCGTAGCCTCTATATATCCCCCAGCAAAGTTCAAGTTCGAATATCCTATTAGCGAATAGATCACTCGAAAAATCATGCTTCGTCAGAACAGAAAATTGATACGCGTGCGACACACGTACCGTTCGAATTATATTTTATCATGGATAACCCATCTATTCCGGTTCCAAGAATACGACGTATGCCCGGTGAATTATTAAAGCGAGCGTCAGAATTGCAGAGTGGCCGAATCAAATTAGTCGGCGCCCGGTCCCATTAAAAGATCCCGACAAATCGCTTTAAACGTTATTTCTAAATTCACCATCGATTGCAAAGCAGCCACCGATGGTGGTCCCGGCGATCTGCAATCGGCTCACCTGGTCTCTCGGCTATTCGCAACCAAGGTAAATCTTCCAACTGTGCCAATTTCACCGAGACGAAATTCACGATGTGTAAAAAGGAGAAGGAGATACATTGGCGCCACAGTGTTCCAAAGATTCGCTTTTTTGTGGCCAAAATTCCACTTTTCGAGTTCAATATTTCCGTAGAATTTCTTTTGCTATAAAGTGACTATAAACAGTATCGTCGAAAGAGTACTATTCATTTTATTATAAATTTTCTAGACAATTGCGTGGTCGAGAGGCGATACGAAACGAAGCTGCAATCGTTCTTTCTAGATTTTATAGAATATTCTTTTAATCCACACATATGGATGGTACAGAGTTTGTAATAATTTAAACCTTGTAGCACGTAGCAACGTCGATCGATCTTAACAAATAATAGTTTCTTTTCGAAACAAAGTAGAGTCTATACTTTTTGAAAGGCTTGTTGGTATAAAGTTTATTGCTGTAAATATTCATATTACGTTATATAAAATAAATTTCTGTTGGAAAGCATCGGTGCAAGGTTGTTTTTAATTTCGCTCGCGAAACATCACTGTCCAGACGACCGTGTTACGTTGAACAGAAAATCTTCAACTTGTTAATCAGATGGTCGTTTAGTCAGAAAGTCAGAAAGAAATCAATCAACAGAAATTACGATATAATTTGTATAATTTATAATTTACGATAGAAATACAATTTCTCAAGTATTATATACTATAGGTACTGTAACACTGTGTCATACGTAATAAATTTAATAGAATTCTATATGGATATAAAATTCTAGCGCTTTGAATATGAATTCTGTGAAAAATTCAAATAAAATTTTAATCTATCGTGAAAAGACTTTGTGAGACCTTTTTTGTACGCATTGGTATTATTAAAATTTCAATCTCACTTAAACGAGTATTAATCTTCACCGGTGCAGATATATGATATAATTGATTTGTAACAAATATGAGACCGATATAATAAATCAATAAAGGAATTCGAACGAAGAGTTAACTTATATTTTCCAGGTTAACAGGTTAATTCCAGGATAATATTGTTTCAATGATGAAACAGTAGGATTTCAATAAAATTAACATCCTCTTTAGTTGCTAATTAAATCAAATTTGTAGAAAGCTCGGATAAGATACGTGCTATTTATGGTTTAAAGTCTTAAATGATTTACGACAAATCGAATAGATTTTCGTAACGCTATAAAAATCCTATATTAAACAGACGCTAAGTAATCTCTACCGGAACCATGCCATCGCATAAAACCAGATATAAGTACTTAATAATTCCCCTTCAATCCTCTTCGTCTCTATTTTTTCTTCCTTCTTTTCTCCCCTGCTCTTTCCACTTTTGCTTCCTTCCCTTAACCCTTTCATTTTTCCCCCCGTCTCTCTTTCATTCCTTCCCCATTTTTACTCCTTTTCTCTCCACTTTCCCTCATTTTCTCTTCCTTTCTCCATTCTTCCCTCCTTCGTTATCCTTAATAAGATCAACGAAGAGGCGGAACACGCTGAAACGACTTCAGACGAACACGCTTGGATTCAGCTTGATTCGGAAAAGCAAAAATAAAAAAAAAAAAAAAAAAATCGGTTCATCTTAAGGAATCGAAAGTTCACGTTTCACGCTTCTTCGCAGAAGATAATATGCAATTTACAAAGCTTGCATAATGTTTCGAAAATGAATGACGTCAATGTTTAGGGTTGTTCTCGGGAAGGTTATCGATGAAACTGTTCTTTCTCTTTAGCGAGTGGGTGGGATCGATGACGAGGGCGACGTGCACAATTTCTTCGTGGAATTTTTATGAACTTGGGTCTTTTTTCGGGTGCAACGAAATTACCGGAAACCAATGCCGTTCGAATAAGAGTAATCATGACACGATACGAAATGGAAAATTTATATAGCCGAACTGACCCAAAAAAAGTTCTATCTACTTTCATTTCTATCGACCGTGCAGTCTCTCACCGGTATAATTAAATGGTATGTATTCTATCATAGACGAAGCTTTCGTCGAAATAGAATTTTGAAAAAGAATTTCAATCGCCTGTAAGATACAAATTGTTCGAATAATCGAAAATATCTAATTTTTCTAGAGAAGGATGAAGTATAGAAGAAACTTTTCGCAAAAAGATTTTGAGATCGAAATAAAGAAGAAGTTCGATATCTTAGATCGAGATTTTCACGTCAATCGCGACGAAGAAGAAGTTTGAATAACGTATGAGATTAATTGTTAATGAATATATGAAATATAAAAATTCAAGGAACCCAGCAGAGTTATGTTAAATTATCACAAGCTTGAATCATTCAACTGGTCCGCAGAATCGAATGAATTTTTCGATAAATCGAATTTTCAATCATTCGTCTAATAGCTCCTAATTCGACAAATCCGTTCGACTAATTACGGCTTTCAAATTATTCGATCCGATATTTTTGTTAGTCCAACGAAGAGATATTTAATTTCACCTGATTTAATAAAACGAATTACAAAAAGGTAAGGTAGGTAAGGTAGGTAAGATAATTCTATTCAGGTATGTTTCAAAATAATGGACAAACGTTTAGGTCATACGAGTTCCATCCATCTGCATAGACTCGAGGACCCACATTGTAACGCGCTTTGTACCACGAGGTCGTGTAATTCTTTGTAACCAAGCGGTCGCGCATTATTAGACGGGTTCAAGTTCTGCGAGATTCCACGATAATACAATACAATACACGATAATACACGATAATACACGATAATACACGATAATACACGATACAATTGATATAACCGTCGAAATGCGCGTAACGGACCAACGCATTGGTTCCCATGTTAACTTCCTTTCGCTGAGAGAAGGATCGCGTTCCCCCTACACCAAATTATTCGAATACTTGTAGGCATCTTTACGTGTATTATATAAAACGCTTTAAAATTACATTAGCACCGCTATGAGATCCAAGTATCACGGTTGTATCGGTGAAGTTTGTAACAAATTTGAAAATGTATCTAGAAATCACAAGATATTTGGTACAAGCATATATTTCGCAGAAATCATAAAAGTATTTAAATAGTTTATTAATCATTATATTAACAAGTTACAATATTATTCAATGGGATCATATTTAACGCTTACTAATATATTTAAGATGATAAATATCTTGCAACTTCTGTGTACATTTTCAGATTGGTTTCAAATTAGATCAATATAATCATGCAGGTGGTATCTTATTTAAAAATTATTCGTATAACAGATATATTTATAAATATAACAATTTTCTGTGATAAGTATTCTAATACTATTTTCGTGAATAGCTATATATTTCGCCAGGTATGTTCTTCTCTTAATAATCCCGTGAGAACTCAAAAACTAAACTAACTTCAGACTATGAATCAAAAAACAACAATAATTACTTCCATTTTTCCCTAGATATATTATACACTAGAACTATTAAACCAGTTAAAACGACTGTTATTACATTTTCTGTTTTTGCAATTATTAAAAGTATTTACGCAAGTATCTTTGGTAATATTAATGTTTAATTTTATTATTTATAGACACAAGTATAATTACATATACTTTATTCACTTTCATCATATTGCTTTAATACCAATTAGTTATTTCTAACACACTTAGATACATATTACAGACTGGCAGATCTAGTATTAAGTTCTGCAACATATTGTAGAAAAATAAATTCCATAAAAATGTATTAGACGTCAAGATAATAAAAATATTCTGATAATATTATTTCACTAAAGTATTATTTATGTTTAAAATTTTATGTTATACAAAGGATCGACTATAAAGGAATTAATAGACGCGTAAAACTTCCGAGAAAAAGGATTTAAAGCAGATCATTCACGATGCAGAAGAGTGACGTAAAATTATAAAGTTAACTAGGGTCTTTTTTATGACAAATGAGGTACCACTGTTAGCACCCTAGGGAGTGGCAGTGCGAAATATACTTTTTTCTTCTCTTGTATTCCTGAGTAGAATATTGAATTCTGTTTCTTCTTGGTATCTTTTATGAAAGAACGTTTCAAATGAATGTTACTTTAAAAAGATAAGAAGATTTATAGAAAAACATCATTCGCAACAACTCTGTAATTGTAAGATGACTTAATGATGTATCATCTTCATTATAAAAGAAAGTATGTACAACAAAAAGTATTTAGAAAGAATGTTACATATTATTAACGAAAATATAAATACATTTTTTATCTATTCTTCTTTTTCTTTTGCGTATTTTATTAAAAAAATTAGCATAAAAAACCCGATCTCTACTTTACCGATGAAGCTAAATGCAATTAAGATTCAAGTCTGTAGGTGGCAGCATCTCACAGCTATTTACAAAACTTCCAATAAAAAATATTTTTTGAAAATAATCTATATTTGAAACAAATAAATTACTAAATTTATTCTATGTATTTATCTCTATAATCTTTATTTGCTCTTATCATGCATCGTATGATTTTTATTATATGAGAAAATGTTGAATGCACGATGAGAAGTTCATTTTATTTATATAAACTGTCAAAAAATATCACTATATATGAAGAATAATCAAAACAAATTCTATGTATAAAACTGCTGCCTTTTTTTTTCATTAGTATTATTTTATGAAATTTTTATTTTCTACGTGTGTGTGAAATATGTCTAGAAATTGTTACATAGTGACTAAAACATTTCTTCATTTCAAGATGTGTTACAAGAATATTTTCATAAAGTTATAAAACTACGTGCTAGATATTAATCGTTTATGGAAAATCATTTGTAATGCAAAACATGTAAATAAAGAATACAAACTCTTTACGTTATTAGAATCCTCTACACAAATACAAAAAAGTCTATCTAACTTACGTTATTTGAACATAAAAACTTAATTGTTATGACCTAGTAAAAGAAATGTTTAATTCTTTACTATCAAAATATTAATTCTATTTAACACTCAATCAAAAATTAAATTTTGTTCATTAATTATTATATTATGAAAGAGGTAAAAGACGCGTACTAATATTTATATATTCCTAATATTTTTCATGTAGTGAGATAATAGGAAATAGTCTTTTTTAATATATCCCAATATTTTACAAATTATCTTTGTCATTTATTAAAGTTGTAATAAATATTAAATAATCAGTTTAATAAGATATTCACACTTTACAGAAAAATATAATTATGTTAATATTGTATATTTGTTATAAAAAAAGTCTTTGAATATTTATTGATCATGGAAGACTGTTTTCCATATTCATATACATTGAACGAACTTGTTATTAAACATTCTAACATGAAGCTACGGACACCTTGAAAAATTATTTTTCGTTAAACCAAAAACGATGATTTTCTTCAAAAATCATTATTTTTTTCACCGATACACACAGACACGAGGTAAACTTCCGAAAATCAGTGTGCATCATGAGATGAAATTAATAAAAAAAAGAACCATATGATACGTTGAAGAACTACCTAACAAAGAATACAGAAGAATAAAACGAAATTAACAGAGAAAATAATAATATCCAAATGGAAATAGGACCTGTCATTTTCAATAGTTCCTTTGGAACAAGATCAATATATCTCGTGTAAGGAAAAAGGCCCTTCATACTCATCCAATTTATTCAACTTCATCACATAAGTTCATGAATTTACTCGTAAGTGCTTAAAAACACGCGACGATTAAAACATCGCTAAAGCAACGAGCTTTTTTTCCTGAAAATCGTGAACGCTTACGACGTGTATGTGTGTGTATGCAAGTGTGCATGTGTATACATACATACCTACATGTGTATCCGTGTTTGCGCGCATGTGTATCCGTGTTTGCGCGCATGTGTGCGCACATTTATGTGAAGGCCATGTTAACAGACTGTAAGTCAACGGATGACTTCTGTTAATGATAAAAAGGATAGTGAAATTTACTTACGATTTTCACCGGCTTCTCCGCGGCTCCTACAGAGCTTTTCCGTACAGTTATTTCACTTTCCACATTATTACGTCCACGGGTGTGAAAAAAAAAAGGAACGGCGAGAGAGTGAGTTTGATCAAAAGCACAATTTTCGTGACGTCATCAGTGGCCGGGCATGCGCAGACCGATTTCGGTGTTTTTCCATTTACCGCGGAAACACGTGTGGCGAGATGTGTCGCTTTTGCCTTCTTCTTGTCGTCGTTTTTTTTCTTACTTCTTCAACGTTTTTCTCTTTCTTTTCTTCTACGCTTGTTTTCTCCACCGCGAAAAACTACATCGCTAAGAAGCACACAACATTATCGTGACGACGCGGGCTATCGTCCGTTGCGAATTTCGTGTGCGATTATTCGCGAGAGGCACCACGGCTGCCGACATCTATCCATCCACTCCCACTTGTTAAGTGACGTACACTGACGTCATCGATAGTTTACCTTGAAGCATGACATTGAGTTACACGCTTGCCAATTTTGTTGAGAAACTTCCCTATACGGTAACATAGTATAGGGAATTTATGAGTATACACTTTATAAATTAACAACTGGAATTACATTTCCTCTTTGCTACTAGTATTTAAATCATCGTAAACCCTAGAAAATTGTAAAATTTTATATTTATTAATGACAATAACAGGAAAAGCAGTTTATGAAAATTTATGAAACAGTTTTTGAACACCTATAAATGTGCTCCCAATTATTTGAAATATGTATTACATATATTATTTGAAATATGCATTACTTATTTGTAACTTTAATAGAAGTATTTATTACATAATAAAATTATTACTAATTCGTTTCTTGCAATATCGATTTCAATTTTTGTATGCTCTGGTACCTTTAATATATGAATTTGATGAAAAATTAAGGGGGGGGGGGGGTGTAAAAAATAATATTAAACTAAAAGAGAGAAACATCGGCGTAACAAACGAACGTAATGAAACATATGTGATCTGTGATAGGAGTAATGAGATTTCAGGCCAATGTTCACATGATTTCTGTACAAATTCGTTGTAACGCGGAGAATTATATATATTATTTTAAATAAAAGGCTATCTTTTTTTCATTCGTCACTGACAAAAATTTCCATTTCGAAGATGCCGGTCGTCGAATATTGCAAAACGTTGGAAAAATTTGATATTTTTTAAGAGTATTTTAAACTCATTATAAAGGTAAACATTTCACGCTTTACTTGTCATTTATTTTTCAATTTAAAGAAATAAGAAATATTTGGTGACTAACTATTATGTATGTATTTAATTCTAATGTAAAACATAACATAAATTAAAAGAGAATTTCTCATTATTTATGTATAAATGTATATATTAACTCTCAAAAGTTATCGCTAAAGGAAATCACGTTAACACTATCATGAAAATTTCACCCTATTTACATTTTTTATTTTAGAAATTATTAAATACAAATAAATGCAATTAAATATTTTACTAATATTCAATATTATATTGAATATAGAAGAGCTATTATACAATATAATAAATAACATTGCAATGGTATTATTACAAAACGCTAATATTAAAACAAAATTTGCATGGGATAGAATTTTAGCCATAATAGTTAAAATACTCCTTTGATCCTATACCAGTTATTTATTTTTTTTTTTAATATTGCGTTTTATTTGTACAATTAATACAAAAATAAAAACGTAACATTTTTTAATAATCAATTATTTTAAAAAGTTATAATTGTTCATTGAACATCTACAGTATATATAAAATTCAAATAAATTTGAACAAAAGTGTGCAAACATTAGGAAACTCTTAAGATGCAAATATTCCTACCAAGATGTTCAATTTTTCGCATTGATCTACATTTCGTTTTGTGAAAGTTGTATTACTGCCAAGAATTACATTGTTTCAAAGGAAGTAGTTATTTGTGCATATAGTTTATAATACTTGAATGATAGCGGACTTTACGTTGATTTGCTGTTTTATAAAAACTTTTTAGTCTTTTTTACCTTTTTTGTTCTTTGTTTCTTTGTTTTGTACAGAATAATGGCAAATTACTAAATCATTAGTAACTGTGATCAAAAAAATGAAAAAACACCGGCGATATGTTTGAAATTTAAAATTTTATAAGTATGAAATAAACTAACTTTCTTTATCCAAGGAAATTGCAATCATATATATGAGTAAAATATTTCTTTAAGAGATTAATGTTTTATATAACTATATTTGTCCGTTATTTGGACAAAATCATAACTATTGTGATTACTATGTGATACAATTTGATACTTGTTACATATACAATATTAATTTACAAATTACCATCGTAGTTTGTTAACGCTTTACCAACTAAGATTTTGTAATATTGAAAACATACAATATAGCGCAAAATAATTATATAAACTTGTAACTATTGGGTAGGTAGATTCTTGATTGGAATTATAACACAGAGTCGAAAAATGATAATTTGTTTGTTAAAAATTTTAATTTAGATTTGATTAATCTCAATAATGGATAGCGCAAGCAAGAAACAAACCTTTCACAATGATAAAGAGAAGAAAAAATCTAACCCCAATCAAAGGAAAAGTTTGGATCAAGGGATTTGTAAAGAATCTGAGTTAGATATATCATATACAATTCGATTGGATTCCACAAATCAGGAAGATGTTGAAAAAAAAATTCAGTGTCTAAAACATGTATTGGAGAAAGACCTAAGAGCAGCTGATTTAAAATGGTCCCTATTTGTAGCAGCTTGTAATACATATCGCTATGATACTTGTTTAAAACCATTTCCACCAATGTATATAAAAAATGAATGCAAAGACATTGAAGCTTTGGTAAAGTTCTTAAAATATCAATCTTATTGTTTTTATAATTTGCACATTAATGATTTTAATGAGTAATAATCATTGAATATATTGATCTTAATTATAGAGAAGAGCTATAGAAGTAATTCCCCCATTGGCTGTAATATTGAAAGCATTATCAGAATCAGATGTATATGAAAAATATGGAATGGCTATAGATCTATTACAGTGGGTTCTAGTGCGCTTGAGAGATCCTTATATAAAAAGCATTAAAAAAGAAAATGTAAGTTTCATTATATTTATATTTATGATAATATAAATTTTGTTGAAATTTCTATTTTCATTCCAAATCATATTTTACAATTAAATTTTGTGAATATTGGAAAAATGTTTGCGATATAGTATGACTTGATATTGAGAAAAGTACCCTCAGAAATGCCAGTAGTTGCACCAAATTTAATATTCCAAGTCACAAGTACAAAACAATCTACTTCAGAAGACAGATGGAAAACAATCGCTCAAGGTCACACAACATTTTATGCTTATCATGGTAGTCGACTAGAGAACTTCCATTCCATTATACATTATGGTCTACAACAGAGTATGTGTAAGGTAAAATAATCTACTTGACATATGATATAATTTTTTACTATTTTCTAACATGATTAAATGCAATATATCTTTTAGAACTCATTATTTGGTAAAGGAATATATCTTTCGAGTGAATTAGGTGTAAGTTTACCATATAGTCCGGTTGGCTATGGGTGGGGAGGTAGTGTATTAGGAAGTGAAATGAGCTGCATAGCTTTATGTGAACTTATTAATCATATAGATGTAAAAACTGGAGATTCAGGTAAATAGATATTAAAAGAAATCATACATATTAAGAAAGTTTCATCATTTCTTATGTAAAGTATGTTGTACAGAAGATGATGCTAGAAGTTTAGTATCAGATTCCATGGGTGGAAGAGTTCCAAATAAATATTATTTGGTAACAAATAGTGAATTGGTAAGGGTACGATACCTCCTTATTTACAGTCAACAAGTTCAAGCAGCAAGGTATGTGTATAATATTCATTACTTTTATGTATTTTTTAAATACATGAATATAGGAATGTATAAACTTCTAATATTTTAGATGTATTAACAATAAAGGATTATTAGCATGGTTTAAACAACATAAATTATTAACATTTGTGCTTGGTTATGTGGTGCTGCTGGCTTCAGTTGGACTTACTCATAATAAACAAGTTGAAAAATATTATAAATTATTTGCTCAAAAAGTTGGACTGGAGTAAAAAGAAACTTTTTAATACAATAAGTTATCCATCCATTAATATGTACATTAGGATAAAAAATTATTTCTTTTTACATTTTTTTCAATGAAATTACATAAATTTGCATTTATTATAAGAAATATATACAATATGTAAATAATACATATAATTTATATAAAATACTATATTTCTATACACGATTTAGTATCTTGATAATATTATGGGGAAATTTTCCGTAACTAAATAATCATCTTCAAATATTACGATCAAATTCACTTCAAATTCTGTAATGAAATATGACCTTTTTATCACCAAATTTATTATAAAAAAATCCAGAATGAAAGTCATATAATGACCTTACCGACTTTAAAATTACTCGTACTTAATGTAGGACATGTAAATAACCGTGGGAATATCATATATATTGGTATAGGTAAATTTGTACAAACATTTCCTTCGCCAATTTGTATATTTTGTATTTCAGTAGCTGAAATAAATATAGCATTATAAGATCACAAATGAAATGTTAATATATTCTCATCCTACCATCTCTGGAATATCCTTCAGCACAACCACATGTCTCTACTCTTACCAACTGCAGTTCGATTGACTTTATTACAGCTTCACAATGTTCGATTACCACCTTCAAAAATATTGTTTTTTCATACTACTTTACCAAACAAACGATACATATTATAGTATTATTACCTCTCCTGTTAAGGGTTCAGAAATCTTGCAATACAATGAATCTAGTTTCCCAGAAATGCAAAATCTAGGTACATTGATTCTATCTCTTGTGTTTTGCAATGATTCTGGCATAATATTAAAACACACTGGTTTACTGGCCTCTTTTTGTATCTTAGGAGGCACCTTATCTTCAACTATGAACTCCAACGATTTGCTTACATCTTTTGCTAAGAAACTTCTTTTTATATCACAGCGTATAAAATATTGGATATTTACAAAGACTCCATGATAAGTTTCATACAAAGACTTAGTCCCTCTAGGTTTTAGTGGTAATTCGAATGGTATTTCTGTTCTACCACTCGGTATTTTGCCACTCGGAGCAACATCTAAAGTATATTGAACTAATTGTATTGGCTGAAAATACAAACGATAAAATTAGTTGATCCATTTGGTTCTTATTTTATGACAGAACCATAATTTGTAGAAATATTTCTGAAAATTTCTAGATAAAACTAACCTTTACAGAATTGTAAAATGCTTCAAAAATGCCAAAATTCTTCGAACTAAGCTGTAAATTGACCGAACCTTCCATACTTAAGAATATTCCATCGTGTTTAACGTCAGAATTAGTTTGTAGCAATATAAAACCGGCAACTATTTCCTAAAACATAACCTCAACATTTTCTGTTTCATAATGTTTCTATCGTAAATTATAGTACAGACCCCTTCATGATATATTTTACTAGCTCGCTTTAATTTGATATCGATGTTTATTGTCATTTTCAAGTTATGATTGTTAATTAGATAATAATCATTTATGAGTTTATGCATTCACTAATAATGATATTTGTCGATTGTTACTACATGTATGATCTATAGTATTTATGTCAAGTTTAATTAATTATAAGCTCTACGCTGAACATTTGCATGCAAAAAGCAAATAAACACAATATAAAATTAATTGCAACAGAATGCAAATAAATATATTTAAGTATAAATTTTAGGACAACACGTCAATAGAAACTGAATCAGCTGTTTTAATATAATGTATATATTGACACAAGGAATTCTGATATCTTTGATTTAACATTTCTTTAGCATGAAATAAAAACAATTATGAAATAGAAAATACGTATCAAGGCATTATTTACATAAGGCATACATTGTCGGCTTGTTAGAACACTCATACAATTAAAAAAAGTACGTTTTTGGGAAGTCAGTTTGAAATAGAAAGTTTAAACTAGAAAATTATTAATTATTCAACTATTTAACAATGAAAGAATTTATTTTTGTTTACAATACAATTAATAGTCGGTAAGTTTGGGGAGTCTTCGATATAATACTGCTTGTAATATGTATTGCTTATTGCCTCATTGCCAGAAAAAATATTGGGAACCTATTCTGAATTTTAACATTTTCGTGAAATAATATGATTGTATTAGATAACTGTAAAATTTCTAATTCCCAAATAGCACATTTTAGAGCTAATGTTGTGCAAATATTTAAAAAATGACGATTTTTTTAAATACATTACTCTTCTAACTAATTTAGCAAGTAAAACTAACATCAGTAAAAAAGGCATAGTCATTTTCTGAAAAACAATTTGAAATAGTTAATTAAATTTACTTTCATACTATTAATTCATTCATATAATAAATAAGAAAGCCGCCTGAAATTTATCAATTTATAAAAAAAGTGAAACATAATTGTGACACATTTGAAATACGTTACCATTCGATCGACCAATCAGGTCTCGTTACTTTCGCGGCATTTCTTCTTCTGTATACTAACATCCGCAGAAGGTGAACTTCCGTTCGATCGACTAAACAAATTCAAACCGACAGAGTCGTTACTGCGAGTTAAACGTTGTTTGGGAGACGGTGGAAGTAGACTAATCGGAAGACTAGCTTTTGGTGTTGCGTGTAATTATTTCCTGACTTTGTTAACGATGGCTTTAAGAAATAGGACCGCGCTCACGGTAAGTTTTAAATATTTTAAAAACATCGATGTGTATCAAATTAGCCATTGATAACAAGGGGAGGTCAATAGAACAGGGTAACCGTCTGTTCCTGACATCTTTAAATGCCCTTCATTTATTTCAAAAGTCATCGAAATAACAATCATTATGATTTATCCAGATTGCTATATGTATTTTAATATTCATAATACGAATTTTAATATCACTCGTTTGATTGTTTAATAACGAAAAATTTTGATTTTTGAAATTTAATATTAACGTACATTTTGATCTTTAAAGCCCCGTGCATCTTTTAATATTTTATATAAATTGCATAAATTTCAGCTTTTCCTTCGTTATGTAATATTATCCTAAGGTAGAAATTGTTATAAAAATATTAAAGATGTAATTAGTTGTAAGTTGCATCATGTATCTTAAACGGAAATGCGTTCGTAAACATTTAGGGCCGATTTAGGCGGAATTTTGTGCTACCTAGGTAATTACATCACGAAAAGCACACATTTCATTTTCTATTTATTGTATGAATTATATTATATTTATTTTATTTACATCATATTATAATGTTATATTTCTATACTCGGATATATTAAAAATTAAAAATTGTTTAAATGATAAGGTCTCTTTTTAATATTTAATTATTATTTTGCTAGGAAGATCAGTACTTAAATATCTAATTCATATTTGTTATATATCCTTTTATTTTATTAATATTTTACTTTTAACTCTTCATACTTTCCATGTATTGTAACATAAAATAAGTAATACAATAGTTAGTAGATTAAATTAGTTGGATTTATTGAAAAATATTGTTATATATATATATATATATATATATATAGAATATTTGTAAAAAATAGTTTTGATAGTAGTCAAAAAAGTTATTATTACAATAACTATTGTAACAATATATGTAAACAATATATAACTATATATGTAACAATATTATCTACTTTTATATATATGGAAAGAGTAAGAGTATTTCTTTTTTTAACAAGTAAGATCTGTACAAGAAAGTCAAAATATGTATCATGAAATAAATTTTCAGAATATTGTAAATCAAGAAAATACAAAGAATTTTAAGTCTTCTGTGACCACAATACCTGGGAAGACAAAAAGAGCTGCTTTGGGTGAAATAGGAAACAAAGTGAACACATTAAGAGGCATAGAACCCATTGATAGAACTAGCTTGCTAATAAAAGACAAGAAACCGATTATAGCCCCAAAACAAGCTATCAAACCACCAGAAAAAGCAACTGAGAAACTACCTGTACAAATAGTTAAACCTGTAATAAAGGTTGCAGTTTCTCAAGAGAGTGTGATATCACTGCCTGCTAAAAAGGAGGTTCAATCATTCTCCTCAGATCTATTAGCAGTTGAAGATATTGATGAAGAAGATAAAGGAAATCCTAGTCTAGTTTCTATTTATAGTAATGACATTTATGAATACTTAAGAACTCTAGAAAGTATGTACCCTATTTCAAAAGGATATCTATGTGGACAAGAAGTTACGCCAAAAATGAGGAGTGTACTTATAGATTGGTTAGTGGATGTACACCAACAATTTCATTTAATGCAAGAAACATTATACCTAACTGTTGCTATCATTGATAGATTTTTACAGGTTTGTTGTTACATATAAAAACTTAAAATTTATCTTCGAAGAAAACTACATAAATATTAAAAGTTTTCTTTCAACAGGCTTTTCGCTCAATAGATAGGAAAAGGTTACAATTGGTTGGTGTGACTGCTATGTTTATTGCTAGCAAGTATGAAGAAATGTACTCTCCAGATATAAATGATTTTGTATATATCACAGATAATGCATACTCGAAGGTAGAAATATTACAAATGGAAATGCTTATTGTAAAAACATTAGATTATTCTTTTGGTAGACCATTACCCTTACATTTCCTAAGGAGGTACAGCAAAGCTGGAAAGGTGATTTATAAATTTGTATCACATTTGATTAATTTTCATATCACACAATTTTATATCTTTAACTCAATAAATTGTTTTTAGGCACTCCCAATACATCATACAATGGCTAAATATTTTCTAGAACAAAGCTTAGTTCACTATGAAGTGTGCCACTATCCCCCAAGCCTTATTGCAGCTGCAGCAATATATTTAGCTTTCCTGTAAGTTATCTATTAAAATATTATCTTAAAGGATTAAAGTCATTGTGCTTTCTCCTTTCCTAATATAGAAAAATTAATCAAAACAAGCAAATTGGATCAATATGAAATAATAGTTGATACTATTATTTACTAATAATTCATCATTATTGTTTTTTTTTGATTATGCAGAATTATTGATAATGATGACGAAGACCAGCAAAAGGTTGTCTGGACAAATACCTTGGCACATTACAGTACCTATTCCAAGGACGACGTATTCCCTGTAGTACGGGAAACAGCAAGTATTATAGTTAATGCGGATAAAATTAAGTATCAAGCTGTGAGAAAGAAATATGCCCAAGCAAAGTGCATGAAGATTAGTACTCGACCCGAACTTAGATCAGCAACAATAGATTTATTAGCTACTGCAGATAAAAGGGCAGTATAATATTCATTTTAAAAGATAATTGTAGTGAGACATTTGTTTGTTCAATATTTCATTGGACAAAATAAATTGCATCGTACATAGGATGATACATTTTGGGAGGTAGAAACATATGAGATGAGCAGACTAAATAAAAAAAGAGAGAAAGACGAGACTATCTTCATTTATCTTTTTTTCCTATCATATTGTTTTCATATAAAAAATGTCATAATTAAAATGTCATAATTTATTTTGATGGTTGCCATGATGAATATTAAAATTATTTCTAAATAATGACTTTCGCTCCAAAATTTATTGGAGTAAATAATTTGGTATGAAAAATATTTCTACAAACAAAATTCAGTAAGGTAACTAATGATTCCTTACCTATAAAAAGATGCAGGGAAAAAATACTTCAGACAGAAAATACAGTTGTTTATCTATTAAATTAAAAGTTTGTGAATGGTAGTCTCGTTTTAATTACAGATATTAGCCTCAAGTATACAAGTTCTATTAAAAATGGGACATTTTAATTCTAAATATTACGGGGTTGCTGTACGAAGTTCGTAAGAAAGAAAGAAAAACTTTAGTAAGTATTTCCGTATGATATAATGTAACTCGAATATTCTTTATTCTTGAGTAAGGGTAGTTTGCATTTTGTTGAATAATGTCTGATTTATTAAAAACCAGATACTTAGTATGGAAATTACTTATTAAAGATTTTTTCTATCTATGCACGTAATTACACAATTTAGGGTAATTATAGAGAAAGTTTTATAGTAGAGGAGAGAAAAAGAAAGAAGCATGAGTATAGTCAATTGATATGGAAATGTGTATATTTTTGGATCACTATAGAAAACTATCGAACAACGTTTGTCAAAGGATCTCTGTTTAAATTCAGTAAAATTTCGGCAAAATGATTAAGATGTAAAAGTAATGAAAGCTGAGAAATTTGGAATAGATTTGATTTCAGTCTGAAGTCATTTTAGAAATTAATACTGCAATTGACTATAAAATTTAATTAAGTACTAAAGACACGATAATAAGATAGTTATTTTAGATTATATTTAATATAGATTATAATATAGTTCAATTATTTAATATAAAATATTCCTAATATATATCATAAACTATAGATTAGCAAAGCCTATAAATTAGAAATACAATAATTTTTAAACTTTGTAGTCAGTAAACATTTTGCCGAATTTTTATCTAATTGAAAACAAGATTTTTAGGTATTTAAATTGTGAATCATATCTTTTATACTGAAATATTGAAGAAATTTTAACTTTTATTCATGATTATAAAAACATTTTTATTTTGATATTAGTTCTATAAATAGTTTTAAATGTTAATGTATGAAAATACCCGAGTATTCCAGACGATATTAATAATCTATACTTTGATATCAATATTTCCACAAATATTATATCAATGAACATGACTGTTCATATCTGACATTTTGTCAGTGTGCGTTTGGAACGTAAATATTGTATAAAATTTATGTAAAGAAAATTTCAATAGAAAATAAATTGTAATAATGTTTCTTCCGGGTATCATATAATTCATACAAATTTAAATATTATATTATAATATATATATATTTGAATTTATATCGAAATGTTTGTTTTATAATAGAAATCAATAGATTTACTATAAAGCTGCGAGTCTGCCTCGCAAAACTTTGTTATAAACTATGATAATTATTGTAACATATTTTATTTCATATATACCTAGAGAGAAATTATCTTTAATGATAAATAACTTAGAGATTTATTAAATAAATGGAAAAATAAGCAGAAATAAATGTATCCTTTTTTTAATGGGAAGATTGTAATTGTAAAATATAATTCAAAATTAGATTTCTAAAAATATTTACTGTTATTAATTAGTAAAATATGTTCAATTTCCAAGGTGAAGAATTAGCTACCGGTGGATGTGTAATATAAGATTCTGAAAATTCGAGTAAGAATTAAGATAAGTTTCCTCAATAGTTTAACAATAACTTACCAACTAATTTGTAGCAGGTAGAGAATCCTTGTGAATCTGTCATCATCGTAAGTTCTGTATTTTCCTAAAATTTTTTACAAACATAAAAATTAGCGCAATTAATTAACTCAATTATAATTATGGTGTAATGTATACCATGTCTGCTAAGCTTGAAGGTGCAGATTTATCCCAGATTTCAGATTTATTTTTTTCTATTATTAAAAGTAACTCTTCCATGGAATTTTGTATTTTTTCCGCATATTCATCGTCATCGAAATACAAAAGCATTTGTATCAATATGTGCAAATCATCTGAAATTAGAAATATTATATAATATTTATATGATAATTAATTTCTATAAATAAGTACACAAACCTCGTTCTTTGTACGTATTGCTGATAATTTGATACAAAGTTTGTATTAATGCCAGATCCTCGAAGACACTGCCTTCTTTTAAACTTAAAAATTTTCTTTCCTGCTTTCTTCGATTTTTGCTGGATCTATAACTTTTTCTAAAAGTAATACACACGTAAACATATTTAATTTTTAACACAAATTCATTAAAAAAACTTTATTCATTATTCTCAAACGTCCTTACCCAGATATAGTGGACAATCTCGATCTTTGACTCAAAGTTGAACTAACAACGCTACTTGTATCGCTAAGAATATCTGAAATGCCTTTGTTACATATCGACTCATTGTCACAAAGTATTTCATTGTATGATTTTATGTTTCTCTGAGAAATATTGTGCCTGACTGTTGCAAGACGCAATTTATATCGCTCAAAATCTTGTCTATTTTTTTTTATTTGTGATAGAGCGTGATCCGCATATTCGTATACATTAGGTTTTATATGACATTCTAAAATATAACAATTTTAATTAATAATGTAAATTGATATTTAACTTATGTGCTATTTTTGAAAGTGTAAACCTACCGATCAAATCTAGATTTTTGGTATCATGCGCAATTCTTACAGCATCTTTCCATTGTTTACCATTACATAAAGAAATTATAGCTTCCTTCGCATCTCTGAAATAATTCATTAAAATATGTGCAGCTTCCTCATACTTTTTATTAGTTTTTAGACGTTCTACAAGATCCTGGTAAATCACGTGTTTTTCTGTTTCACTGAAATATAATTTGATATAATTTAATTTTATAAATTTATAAATCTATAATAATGACTTCAATCTGTTTTATATCTATTGTTTATATCAACCTTAGTTCCATTTGAGTAGATAATATAATAACATCTTGCCAACAATTAGCTAATTTATAAGCATTTAAAGCTTCTTTGATATCACCAGATCTATGAAACATAATTCCAGCTTCATGATAGTGTCGTTTATTCAATAAATATTCACCATAACTTCTGGCTACCTCCTTATACATTTTGCTTTTCTTCTCAAATAATTTTAAAGCTTTTGTGTACAGATTATAATTGCGTATCAAATTTATACATTCGTTAAATCTGTTTGATTCTTTTGCAATATGTTCAAGAGCAGACTCATAACGTTTCAAATGTAAATCAATAGAATATTTCATATAATTCTCATCAAGCTTTTTCAAGCCATTAAGGAATGGAATATATTCTTTGGGATCTTTTTGTGACTTAGAAGCAATGAACATAGTCAAATCAAAATCGTACATTCCTAAAGCTATATCAAATAGTACATTTACATCCATTATGTATAATAAATATTTTAGTGCTTCATCAGACATTATGTGTTTCTCATATCCCGTACTTTTTTCCTCTAACTTCTGAATTTCCTTTATTTTCGTTAACGCAGCTTCTATTCCTCGCTTTTTTTTATCTTTTACCAAACTGATTAATATTGGTTGAATTAAATGATCAGAATTATTCCTTTCTTCCATAATGTTTCGCAGTAAACTGCAAATCGATTCAATTTTATTTATTTCAAGGTTTCTTGATTCTGACTGATGTCTTCGATAGTAATTTGCATATATTGTCATGGTAACGTCTTCATCTGCTAACTCAGACAAGAATAAACTCAACCAACTCGCTTTGGAAACTTGTTCCACGAATTTATTTGCATTCTCGATAAATTTTTTTGGATTATAGTCATAGATCAAGTTCAAGTTTATTCGTTGTCTCCGCATTAAATCGAAGGCAGATAAATAATTGCAATTGTCTAAGTAAAATCCGATAATATATAAAGACAATGCCCTTGGTTGAATGCATTCTAGGTTTCCACGAGGCATTTGTAAAACAACTTTGGAATCTTTAGGAATAGCTGCAATCAATTGAGATCTCCTTTCCACTCTTCTAATATTCATATCTAAAAATATTGATTAATCATCTTAATTATAATATTAAAAATAACTTAACAATTAGAAATTAATGATTGGTATACCTGAAAATGATTTATCATTGAGTCGATTTTCCCATGGCTTTACAGTCAAATCTTGCTTTATTAATTCTTCAAAATCATTCTCGTTCAAGTTAACGCATATTAAAGTATTTTGTGCAGTTGTAAGAAGTAAAAATTCCGAGTGAACGAAAAAACTTGTGATATTGTTAGCAATTTGCTTTCCATTAATTGCAAAACAGTTCCTATGATATAATGACAGTACCATGTGCTTTGTACCAATTTTCACAACTTCTACTTTATACGTATATCCTTGCAATTGTGTATCAACTGGAACTAGTTCTGTTTCTTTTGTATATTTTATAATGGAATTGTCTACAATTATGTATGCCTCATCTGAATCTGGAGAACGAACTATGTGTTGAATTAAACCATCCATAATGTGTATTCGCCTTTAAACATTAAAGAATTATTAATTTTCGAAACTAAAGTATAATTTATACTACATTTAAATCAAACAAATTTTTCAAATAAATATACCTCAATATAACTTGTCCCTGTGTTTGATCTTCTATTGCACTTAACATCAAAACACAAAGGAAGCTCTGATCATTTATTGACAATGAACATAAAACGTTGTTTTCATTAAGCCATAAAAAGTGATGCATATTGTAAAAGAAATTTTTATGTTCTAGTAGAATATCCCATTTAATATCATATGTTCCAACATGTTCATAGTCTAAGAGGAATGAGTCCTAATTTTTTTAATGCATTAGTAATTATACTTTAATCTTTGTGAAATTTTAAATAATTTATAATTCATTTATATTTACCACTAAATACTTGTAAAATATTAATTTTTTACTGGCAGAAACACAGAAGAATGCATTGCTGTCTATCCAGGTAGCTTTGCCTTTTATATCAGGTGCAAAAACAATAGCATTTATGGACTCAGAAGTTTCTAAAGTTTTATGTGCCATTGGTGGTGGT
Organism: Bombus vancouverensis nearcticus; assembly: GCF_051014615.1. NCBI lineage: Eukaryota > Metazoa > Arthropoda > Insecta > Hymenoptera > Apidae > Bombus > Bombus vancouverensis. The sequence goes on from NC_134923.1 coordinate 10,535,370, forward strand.
ACAATTCCTACTCTAAGACCAGTCATTAATGACTTATTTCCATCAATGATGCCAATAACAGATTTATCATGTACAGTTATGCCTCTACTATGATCAACAGACCAATTATAGTCAAACGTGATAAGTTCTTTGTATGTTAAAACAATCAGTTTTTTGAAACAAGATGTTGTACTCCATGTGGCACATATCAGTAAGTTATCTGTGGGAAATTTAATAGTTTGTTTCAAATACCAATGATAATTATTTTCTGTCCATAGTTGTAGAACTGAAGAAGAATCTGCCTGAATTTGACACCAAATAGTCAAAATTTCTGAATCTGGAGACCAAAATAAATCTTTCACCTAAAATAAGTTTTAAAATATTAAACTTATACTCTTTATTCTAATTTATTCAGAATAATAATAAATGCAAATATTCACACATACCCTAATTTCTTTTGGTTTAAAAGGAAGTGAAAATTCTCTGTGTTTTAAACCATTTTTCTCAAAGAATACAACAAGGTGCTTGTTTTGTGAAATCTGTGTTGCTGCAATTAAACTACCAGATGGTCTCCATGACAATGATTCTTCCAAACCATTAGCGATCTCACTGGTGTATTGTAAAATACCTTCTCTATTAAATACCTTAAACTGTCTAACTTTATTTTCGGGATGCAATAAACCAACAGCAAATAACAAACCATCATCACGCCAAGTTATTTTATATAATCCATCATCTAGATCGTTTTCACATATTTCTGTCGGTTTAGATATTGCTGCCTTTTTTCCTTCTGAACCATGAAACTGAGTTTCCTTCTTACCCCAACCAACAGTTACAAATTGCTTTTGACCAAAATATTGTGCATGCAGATCTACCTCTGAGATTATTTCAAAAGTAGATACCATTGTAATCACAATACCACTAATTGTAACTAATATGATTATTTCATGATCTGGGCTTAGTTTCATGCATTGTAAATCTATGTTTAAATCAGTTATCAATTCGTATCTAAATTCAGGTTCTAGATTTATTCTTATAATACTGCCAGATTTACAGACACCATATAGTTCTTGTGTTACACTACAATATTCCAAACCGATGAATTCTAAATTTTCATCGATTTCGAAGAAGCTTATGTCTTCCACATAACTCGATGGAATTTTACATAACTTATTTTTTAAAAGCATATAAAAATCATCATTAGTTGAGTCAACAGTATACAATATTTTTAAATCTTTTACATTTAACATTTGGTTTTCTAGGATATTTAAAAGACGACTAGCGCGTTGTTTTACTACCAAATTCTTCATTATTTAATAATAACGTGATAAAAGCATATAAAAAATAATCGAGGAATTTTTGTTTGCGGTTCACTGGAGGTACAGAAGCGAGAACTTTAAAAACTAACCTCTACACAATTCAAAGTATATAGGTTAATGTGAGAGATACATATATAGGACGATAATGAAAACAGTTCTGTAATTTTTTCTATTTTATATAAATGGAATAAATTAAATAAGTTTAAAACAGGAATTGTATAGAATAAGGAAAGATGAAGCTGTTCAAATTATATATTATACAACAACAAAAAAATAAAGTGACATGTGAAATATCTTTACCTAACCTAAAATATATCAATAAAATATTCTGACAAGTATATTTTATGAATGTAAAAGAAACTTAAATTCTTGAAATAATATTATATAATTCATTGTTTGTTTCAAACATAAATACACCATGAATTCTACTGATATCACTGATGAAGACGAAGATGTTGTCATAAAAGTATTTTAAATTTTTCTACATTTGATAAATAATCAATAATATATTATTGTTTAATATTTTATTATATTTTACTTTTTATTTTTTAGGGTTCGTCATTATACGAACATTTATGCAAATTAGGTTATACCGACTTTGAAAGTGTAGCAATAGAAAAACAAATACCTAAAAATGAAAAGAAGTATCTTAAACTATTTGTGAGTACTTTTTCAAATGAACCAATGAAAATCATACGATATGCATTTTATAAATGAGTTTTGTATTTTTAGGATTGTATATTTAACGTAAAAAATATTTTTAAAAAATTATATTCTATATACTTGGGAATAATTCAGGTAAATATTATACTCAACATGCTTAAGTAATACTATAAAATATTTGTAATGAAGAATTTTATTTATGTTAGGATGATAGTATATCCTACAAACAGGTGGAAACTATTTTAAATGCGAAAATTCTTTTAAATGATCATGGTTGTGCAATACATAGTTTTCTTGATAAATATGAATATAAACCATGGAGGTAAACTTTTAAATTTATCAAATGGTACTGAAATTAACTATAATTATCTCAACTATAAAAAGCAAAAATTGGTGCAAGAGTTAAATCAAATAAAACGATACCCATATTATCTTTTTTGCAGGACTATAACATCAAAATTTATTTTATTTGGCACTATTTTATCATCCTCAGCCTATATATCTTATAATACCCAATATAAAAGTTCAGCTAGTTTATTTGCATTAGCTGTATTATATTGTATTAGTTATATAGAATTTTTGAGAATAAGGGCACACAGGGATCTAAAATCTATTGTGTCTTTACAGAATGATTTCTTTGATCTTTGTAAGAAGGGACTGAAAATTTTGAAATATGGGTATAAAATAAAATTGCACCAAGGGAAAAGTTCCCAACAATTTTCGTAAGCTTTTAAATTTTACAATTTATTAGACTATTATGTAATATTATATTATTTCTAATATATCTAATTCAACAGTGATCTCACAGCAGGTAGACTGAAATATTTGCAACCCATAATGGAAAATTTAGTAAAATATTTGGGAGTTATTGCTTGCATCTATTATCATGCTTCTTTAACTATTATAAAACTGCTACCAGTAGATATTTGTAATGAAGATTTATTAACGAGATTTGATAGTAAATCATTTGAAATACATGGTGAAATAAATTATCAAAAATTGAAGGTTGAAATGAAATATCTTTTAGTACTTATTTTGTAATTAATATTTGTATATTTTTATACATTGTTATTTTTTTAATAGACTCTATATCATACTTATATCCTCACTCAGTCTGAGATGTTGTATTTATTAACTATAGCATACGATAATTATACTTGGCAGCAATCATACAAGAAAATTCCTGAATTACAATTGGCCTATATCATACGCTTTTTAATTATGTATTTAAGCATATATAAAAACAAGTTATCAGAACACATTGATGCTTATTATAGTTTTAAACTAGAACCCATATCATATAAATATAGGTAAGAATGCTTTTTTAAAATGTCTTTATAAATGTTAAAAATTACGGATTGTTTATGTGTTTCTATTATTTTAGAGGTCCAGATTCATCTAAATGGCAAGATTTATATATGCACCTTTATTTAGCTTCTAATAAATTACAGTTGGCTTACAGCCACATATTATCAATACTCCAAGATATTGATAACAATGTAATTGAAAGTGTAACAAACGAAGGTTGTATGGAGAACACAATGCAGAAGTTAACTGCAGCTCAAAAAAGTATTGACACTGCAAAAGATTTTATTGAGTTTAGTAGTCTATTTCTTGTAAAATCGCAAAATAGTGGTTCTACAATTAACTGTTTGGAAACGAATATTTCAATGTTAAATGCAAATTCGAATATCCATATTTTACCTGATTCAGAACCGGAAATTATGGATGAGGTATTCGAAGAATATATTAGGGAAGAATATTTGAAACCTTTGAGTGAAGAAGCCGACGAAATATCACTGTACAGTTCTAAACGAGATAAAACGTTGTTTAAAAATTTTATGGTTGAATTAAAGGATGCTTTAGCCGATAAGAAAAAATCTATGTCTGAAAGAGAATCAAAGGCACTTGAGCGAATGTATAAAGCTATAACAAAAACAAGTACTTCAGATGATCAGCTTCAGCAAATTTCCACATCTCCACCTATGCCTTCCTTTAATACTTCTTCCTTAATAAACAGTAATAATAAAATTTCTAATTATAGAACAAAACCGCAATTACATGTATTGCTTGAAAAATCTAATGTTGCTCAATCGATTATTAAAAGTGAAGAAGATTTAAAGGACAAGAATATGGATGACACATTAATAGAAGAAATGTCACTAAGTAATATTATACATTTACCAAAAAAATCGGAGTTCTCATCTCTTTTACCACCACCATTTTTAAAAGCAAAAGAAGAAACTTTTATAGGAAGTGGTGAAAATTCTGAGGATGATGAAGAAATTACGGTGGAGAATAAATAAAAAATCATGCAATATGTATTTATTGTTACGAAAATATTTTGTATTGGGAATCAAGTAGTTTCATTCATATGATAAAATACTAATATATTTTGTGAGAATACATACTATAATGTGTTTATTTACAGATTCGAAATAAATTACATATTTTATGTATGATTCTCATTAAAATAAAACTATATCTGTATAAGTTGTGTCCTTTATAATACTAATGATAATGACAATAATGATTAATATTAACATACACTATTACAATACTACTATCAACATAGAATTTTAATTTTTTTAATTTATTTCTGTCATACAATTGTATAAAATGCTTCAACAAATCGATAAAAAACACGAATAAATTATCGCATAAATAGACTTGGCAATGATAAAATTCTACAGTAAATTATTAACTCGTTTTATAAGTTATTATAAGTTATACTTAAAACTAATAGTAAATATTATTCAATAAAAGAAATACTGATGAAATATTGGTGAAAGTACTTAGGCAAAATATACACAAAATTTTATAGAGATTTATTTAGGATATGAAAGATCATAGATATTTTATTTCTTCATGTGAAGGCATTTCTTTTAGTTTTTTATTTGCATATAATAAAAGATGAATTACGATATCTCAGTTTCCTAAATTTCCAAAAAAGATTGAGATTGCGAATATTATTTACTTCTATCAATTAAACTACTTTTATTTATAATGTTATTACATAACATCTTTCGTTTATAAAGTTAATTACGAATTACCTCTCACGTCATTTGGAATTTGGCAGTGACAAATTGACAGAAAACAAAAGTAACTGTTTTACAGTACAGGTATCACGACACAGAGATCGAAGTACTCCGTAATAAAATACTTAAAAGAAAAGAAAACACATTTGTAATCATATCAGTGTATTACAAATCCTTCAACCAGGAAAGGTTGTCGCCTAGTATATTGTGATGTCTAATGAGGTGTCTTATCTGTAGTCAATAATACTAGACTGAATCTAAGACTAGATGAAGCATTTGTTATTAAAGATCGTAAAGAAACTGTACATATTTGTTCATAAACTGTGACACGAAAATGTCTTACAGTCGTAAAATAATAATTAAACATAATAGTAACAACATTAAAAAAGTATTTGATTAAAAATTTTTAATATCTATTTTGTCAGTTTGATGTTTTTAACAGTTTATGAATGTTTATGAATGAAATTTATGTAACAAAGAAAACACGTATGCAAGCTAAACTATCAATTTTATAAAATATCAAATACTTCTAATTCCTCTTGCTTTGTTACATAGATAAGGAAGTATATAATTACATATTTGTTATATCAAAGTAGAGATACATTCATCTTAGAAACATTTTTACTCATAAAATTCAACTAAAATTCTCTATATGTATTTATTGTTCCTTCATAGGAGGAACAAAATCAATTGAACAAATTCTGCTGTACAATACATCATGCTATTATAACTAATTAATTAATTATTTGAAAGCGCTATAATGCCAACCATGGGTGATGACGAATAGCTTCGCGACTTCGATCTCCGTAATCATATGTTATTTCCACCCCTATAGGTATATTTTCTTTCGCCGTAAGTACCAGGTGTGGCGTCGACTCTACTTCTACGACTCGAGCGATTAAATTACCATTTCTTGAATGATTTACTAATCTACCTAACTTATCAGTCTCTGCTGTTGCATCGACGCTAAAAATATGGTGATGTTGTAAGTGGTCAATGATTTACAATAATTTTATGAACAATAATGAAGAAAATACCTACCAATACTGATGATTACGATGTTGAAAATAATACATATAACACCCAGTGTTCTGGTCTTGTGCGTATATTTTTTCACGTTTCTTTGCTGTTACTTGATCGATTAATTCACCAATATATTCTACTACAAATTCTCCTTTCATAAACTCTCGTGTTGTTACTACACCACGACCTTTACCAGCAAAGTGTCTTACCTAAAGAAAAATATTTTATGTGGAATTTACGATAAAATAACAACTTTCTTTCATCAACTTGTCTTACTTCTAAGCCTTCTTCTACTTGATAAAGCACTTTATTTTCCATATCACGTTGCTTTTCTTCTAATACAGCTTTCTTTGATTTTCTTACACTGCGGCGTACTGGAAAGTAGTCAGTAAGCTTATGATTTGTACTTTTAGTATTTGAAGAATCTATTGACCGATTTGTGGCAGACTGATTGCTGGTTAATTTTCTACGGCTATGATTAGCAGACTTTTTTAAAGGTTGTTGCTCCAAATTAAGTGTGGGAGTTACTACAGGTTTCTTATGCATATTTTCATTCGTATTTCTTTCGTCTAAATCTTCCAATTGATGGTTTGGCATGTTAATCCTGTGTGGTGTTGACGGACCATGAATAGGTACTGCTACAGGTGTTTCTGAAAATTTGTTTATTTATTGAATCATTATCATTTAAATATATGTACATTATGACCTATCAATTAGCAATTAATGAAATATTACCATCCGTTCTGAATTGACCAACATCAGTGAGAATGTCATTTTGTACATCATTGGTTTCTTTACTTCCATAAAACCTTTCTTCAATAGGCAGGATAGAAGCTTTATTTTTAGGGACATCTGTAATCTATGTTTTAAAACGAATGATACCATTGTATATTTTATCATTTTGAATAAAAAATATATATTTGTATATAAGTTATAAAATATACTTAGATTAAAGAATATGAATACAATGAACCAATTGGTCAAATCATAAATAGAACCCAATGTGGCATCAAAATACCATGTAAAATACTCTAAAAATGCTCAGTCTTACACAGTTATAACATTTGAATTAGTAGATTTCTAAACTTAAAATTGGTATCATTGAACTCTAACAAGTACTTTTAGTAAATATAAATTTCAACCAAAAAATTGGGCATCCAGAGGAAAAATTCACATGTTGAATTTGTATTTGAAACAAATTACGTACTTGTGTATAGAAAAAGGAACTTATGCACATAGGCACTTTATGTGCTTCAGATACTGAATGGATCTCATCAGAATTAACATTTTTAACATTACTATCATGCAGTTTAGCCTCCTTCTTCATTGGTGAAGTTATATCATATTGAGGGGATAAAACAGCAGCTCTTGTACGAATTGTATTTCTTGTTTGCACACGTTTTCGTCTTCCTACAATTAAATTAACCATTTATACTCTACATTTTATAAATCTTCTGAGATATAAAATATTAAATATGATAATATACAAAATTATATACCATAGCTAATTGTAATATTAATTTTATCTAACATTTTATTTTTGTTAATTATGAGTTTTTAAACTATGTACATTATACGTACATATATTATGTCACTGATCAAGTTTCATGTCTTATCATTGTAATTACAGAACCTACACAACATTGTATACATATGTAACAGTATATATGTATGTATATCTGTGAATATCGTATTGTCATAGATGCATATTAATATCTACGACACTTTGTGAAAAATATTATTGCAATAATAATTGTTTGTTACAATGAGCGTGACGAATGAGTAATAAAATATAAAAAATATGTATGGAGATATAAAATTTAATATTTTCGAATATATCATTTTCTGGTGACTAGAAATATATTTTAGGAGCGTAAGTGTATAAATAAAAATTGGGGACAATTTATTTGGTAAAAATTGTGCAGAAATTAAGTGATGTTCTGGGAAACTAGCGTCTTTGAGGTAACATTCAAAATGGAGAGGAAGAGAGGAAGTAAAAACCATCAAAACATAACCTAATTATAGGAATAAAATGTTTAGTGAAAATGTAGATGAATTTTTTCGAATTATATTCCTACCTTTCACCATGTTACCCCTTGATTTTCCTATGTAATGAATGAATACTGACTCTACTTTTCCCATACAAAATTCTAGCTACGCGAGACGGCCGTTTCGATTCACTTCGACGCTAATGTACTTAACATAAATGATTCCTTGATTAATTCGAATTTTCACACTCGTGTATTTTTTTACGAAACGTGTTCGTTTTATTTTTACAAACACGAGGCAACATTTAAGACCGAATAATAAGTAATTTATATAGTCGCCATTGTTCACAATTTCATTAATCTATTCGAAGCATTTTGTGAGGAGGCAAGGCAGTAATTGTAATTACAAACATCGAAATAACATACCGGATATGCCGCCATGTTGCTTACTATGCTACACGATATACTATTATTAAATTAGATACTATCTGTATCTTTGAGTACTATAGATACACACATATATTTCCTTTATTGCTCTCTAAATACATTTTATAGATTAGGTTTCTCATTTTTTCTCGTATCTTTATCCCTTTATCCCTTGTCCATACAATTTAATTTTGTAGGATACAATCAGTCAGGAATTGATACTTCATAATCAAAGTTAAATTTTTACAACGTTCGCTTTCTATAGAGTTATATATTTCATAAACTATATATACGTGATTTTACAATGTTAATCTGTATATTTCTTTACAATTAAACCTACAATGGCTCACAAAATTAGTTGAACACCTACTATAACAGATTTTTATGGATATATTACATTATTATTATTTTTATGGATATATTACATGTAACTTTTAAAAATTTCGTTAACACTATAATGAGACACGATTATCTCAATTATAATAGTAAAATTTGAAATCACTCCAAAAACGTGTATAGAACTCACAAAACATTTATTGCAGACATATATATATATATATATATATATATATATATATATATATATATATATAGCGAAAAACTAGTATACAGCATGAATAGTAATTTTAAGCATACAATTACTGCTAAAAGTGGTCTCATTACATATTCTGCTTATTAATATAGCGAACAATTGACTGTTTAAATACTTTGATGATTTTTGCGAAGTTTAATTTTTCATTACAATGCTAATGAAATTTTAAAATGTTTTGTATAATATACATATAAAAAATTTCTACGACTATTTAAATATTTTCGTGAGCTACTATTTATGCTTCATAAATTATAAATTCACTATGTTATATTTTCTTATACTAAACCTGTTTTAAGTTGTAAAATTCAGTTGTTAGTCATACTAGAACTTCTTTATAATAAATACGTCTAAACCGTGTATAATGCCATAAAATTCGGATCTTCTTACTGAATAAAAGGTATGCATATACATGTGTAAAAATAATTGAAAAATGCAATAAGACAGTCATTATTTGATTTATATAATACAGAAATGTTCAAAGACATATACATCTTCTAAGAATAAAGAATATATCATTACATGATTAATACGAAGACTCATTGAAAAAATACATATGTTTAACTCTAATTAAAAAAAAATAAGATAAAGCAGCAAGATACAACAATTAAAAGTGTCTCATATATATGTATGTACATTGATAACTTAAACGTATAAATTTAATTATTTATTTTCTACATTCGCGATATAAAATTGACGAAATCAAATCATTTTCCTATATCGTTTAGTTCCAGGAGTTGGCCACCAGATAGCGGTGTCAGCGGCGCGAAGCTCGGATCGATCGTATTAGAACGATGTTATTTTTTAGATAGATTTAGGTAAGCAATCGTAGAATTCTAGATGAACACATATTATTTTAGTGAAACGTCGGCTCGAAATCCTTTGATTTTCCGAAGAAAATCTAAATCTATCGAAATCTGAGTTATTTGATATTTCTGTAAAGAGATAGCTGTCATATTCTTTTCTTTTTACCGCGGATACTTTAAATCAACTAACGATCAGCGCGGCGCCTCTGCAACGTTGCCAAGCGTCCGCCCAGCTCATTTAAGTGTAACCACGCGCTTACGAACACATGATACGCGATATGCATGGTTTGTTTACTGTTCATTGTAATTTCGAAGTACACGTGCTCAAATAAGCAATTGTTAAAAAATTATCGTGTTCGTTTTAACACGTATCAACGACTTGTCTTCTCGTGTCTTTCGTGTTTTTAGTCAAAGTGACCTGTGATTCGTACTACAAATCAGAGAGGAGCCAGTAAATCAACGAACTATCTATTTAAATGGTATTATAAATAAATATACTGATCCAAAGTTTTTTTTGTCAGATTGAAAAAACAAGATACCTACAAATTATCCCAATATAAAAGAACCATTTATTTTTAATCATTTAGAACTATCAGAATTGCATGTTAACGCCTAAATATTTTGTTAATATTATTTACACCGATCCTTGCTTGCCTCACTGTTCGCTTTAAATTTGCATGCATTGTCATGAAAAATGTAGTTACGGAATAGTCGATAGATGTCAGAATTTTCCGCTCTTTTTATTCGTGTTTTAAACACCTTATATGGGTTTATCTTTTGCTTTTTCGATCTAATTATGAGCTAATGTTTCAATTAGAATTATTAGATAATATCATTGATCAAGAAGAATAAGAATCGATGTTACGTTAAGTTAAGTTTATTGTTCTCTCCCTGGTTACAATCTTTACATTGATTTCGTCGAAGGAAGGCGTTATTCAGAAGCCATCTTGCTTCGGTTTCCGCGCTAATTTCAAATTTTAACTTGTTAAATTGCACGTTTTCATTACATACCGTATCGGTCATACTTTTCTTTTTTTTCTGTAATCGCTTAGTGTTACTAATTGTATTAATATAAAAGTACAAAAATACAGACTTAACATTATATCTTACTCTACTTCATAAACGATATATATTGGCCAAATATTCATGCACTTGTCGACATCTTTTATGAATATATTATGTTATAACTACATTAGTACTGTAATAACACCCAACTATCTGGATTATATTAGTAACATTTGAAACAATTCTGAATATGTATATAGAAATTGTAAGATATCTAGTACAAGTGTATATTTTGTAGAGATCTTAAAAATATTCAAACGGACAATCATCCATAATATTATTCATAATATTAATAAATCTCAGTATTCAGTATTTACCTTTAACTTTTATTATGTGCTTAAAGTGATTATTCATACTCCATACTAATTTTTTTACTAAATATAAGTTTAAAATAAGTATATTGCAATTTCTAAATATATTTTCAGATTGGATCCAAATTTTGCCAATGTAATCAATGTATAATATTAAATAAATAATAAATAATTAAAAAAATATTAAATATTTGATAGTTTATAAAATATCAAATATTTTTATTTTTAATTTTATTTTCTTTCTTAAGAATCAACATAAAGTATTTATTATGTTATGTATTTATGTTATGTGATATTGTATGTCCACTTTTAACATTTTTGAGAAATACAGTCTTAAAAATTCAGTGATGTTTTATAACTAAATAAATACTTTTTGCATTGCATTTATTTTTACCGATACTATTATAGAATTAGTTCCAAATTGTACATTGATTCTTTTTAAGAACATAAAATGACAAAGCCAAATCATGGTTTTTGAAAATATCAATATATACACTAAATACAATAAACAAAAATGTTATTTTTCTATAAAGTAGATATAAATGTGATTTTTATGTAGCGTACGGAAACAGTCAAGGAATATTGAAATGTATAAAAAAAATATGTGTATAGTAAGCTACAGATATGGTGTTCTGAAAGAGCGGTGATTTTTTGATTAACGCGCTCCTAAGAATATTCTCTTAAATCGTTACAATTTGGCAACGCCGCGTGGTTATATTCCGCAAGCAGCAGCCATAGCCAGCGCGTGTGTTTTTGTATTTGCATCGCGGTGCACCGTGGGCCGGGCGAAAGCCAAGATGGCGGCAGCCGTGTTTGGCAAACGCGTTTCAACTGTATGATCGGTGTAGACCGCATAAATGGCACGATCTAAGCGCACAGTAAGTTCTAACACTGTGATTTCCTAGTTCGCACAATTCACCGGCCAACTGAACGTCGCTGAGTGATGTCCATTTAACGAGACACGAAACACGAAATATTCTTTACGAGGAAAAAAGTGTCTCGTGCACCCTGTCACAAGTCAGCATCTTCGATTGCACACGGCGAAGATAATTATTCACAAGGTGTTAAGGTCAAGATATCCCAGTTATCTTGTCTCTTCAGTAACCGCCAAGATTATAAAAGGATTTTTTGACATGGTGAGTTTTTGTTTATGATTCGTTTCACTGGTACTGAGAAGGCGCGCTTCTTTCGTCCAATACTAATACGTATTTCTTTGTGCATCCCATCTATTGGCACGACTAACCTATTAGACGCGGTTACCGTGTATCGCGTATATACACAGTCCCTCTTATTGTAATTTTAAATGACTCACCGACACTAGCCTCCCTCTCCCTATTCCGTATCCCTCCCGCTTTTTCCTCGAGTTAAACAAGTTCACGATCGCTTTCCTTATTCTTTTCCTTTTCTTATTTTTTTCAATTAAATACGAATTGTAGTATTGTACGAGCCATTCAAAAAATACATCGATTAACTCGAAAATTAAAAGCTAAGGGAAAGCGATAATATAATGAGTATTGGTTTTTTAAATATACATACTTTGGAATTTATTGTTATTTATGTCATTCTTTTGTGATGAATGAATTTACGGATGTTGATAATAATATTGATAAAGAAATTGAAAAATTTACAAAAAGGGAAGTTGATAAAGCCCATACATGATAGCAGTTTTTATGTTTCTAGTTAGACTTAATTTATCCTTATATTTATGGATAAAAAGTTAGTTATTACATAATGTTATGAAACTATAAAATGTGAGTTGCAGATTAAAAATGCACTGAAATTTATGCTTGATCCATTGTTTTCTTATAAATTTAAAAATATCAATAATGACTGTAATAATTTAAACATTGACTTTATTATTAGATTAATGATAAATTAATATGTAATAATATGTGCTGTTAAAACATTGAACAAATCTTTTGTCAGTCAACTAAAAGGGATAAGGACGCAATGAATGAAGATAGCAGCAGTGACGAGGATGAAGATCCCGATAACATGGGTGTGCCTGGTAAATATTTCATTTTTAAATATAAAAAAAGCATTTAATGCATAATAATTCTCATTAGGTGGTGGAAAAGATCTTGCCACTGCTACTGGGATTGCGAATATTAAGGATGAAAAACCTGTAGATGTCCCATCTAATGCAATGGCTAAAGGACAAGGAGGTTTAAATAGTAAGAAGAGTTTTAATAGAAAAATATGATAGAAAAATATGCAATGAATTCAAAAAGAATTTTATTTATATTTTTTGAAATTATATTTCTTTAACAGTGTTAAATCAGAAATTTGGTAATAAAATTCCTGGTGGATTGGTGACTAAGACAGCAGCACCAGGTTATGAAATGGTACGTGTAGGAGGATCACAGGGTACACCACCTGGTTTTGTTAATACAAATCAGTTAGGTCAATTAGGTCAGTTAGCTGCTGCTGGTGGTCCATATTTTCCACCAGGACTAGCAACTCTTGCAGGTTTCAACCCTGCAGCTTTCTTTCCACCAAGTGAGTACAGCATATTTTTTATTTATTCCTAATATTCTATAACATAAAATAATTCATTCCTGTCTGTATTATAAAAATTAAATGTATGTACAAGTCATTTATGCACATACATTATTGCTTTTGTATCAAGAGTATATTTGTATAATAAATTTATACCCATATTGTTGCATTTTATTGTAACATTGTAACTTAAGCGTAATTAACTATTGTATTATCTGTAATTATTTTAAACAGTGTTATAAATTATAATACTGGGTGAGTAATTGAGTAGTTTTACATATGTTATCGTTCCCTAGGCATGGATATGAGCTTAATGAGTGGTTTTATGGGTATGCCTGGAATGAACATGGGTGTTAATCCTCTTGTTCAATTGTTAAACCAAAATGGTTTACATCCAAATTGGCCAGGTGGGCTGTCAGGTATTCTTCATATTTGTAATATCCTAAAATCATTTTAATAATTATAATATTGTTGAAACACATAATTATGTCCATAATATTATTAATTGAAATCATTTAACATAATAATTCTAATCTCACAATACAGTAATTTAAAACATTGTAGGCAAAGCTGTGTCTCAGCTATGGATGAATGCTGGAGATCCTGCAAAAATGAATATGCAACCTACCATACCAGAAGAAGAGGAGGTGGATGATGAAGATATGGGTGTTGCAGAAACATATGCCGACTATATGCCTACTAAACGTATGTTATTTAACTTCACTTTGAAAATACATTACATTGATATTTATTTATTAGATAACATACCTCTTAATTAATACAATCCATAGTTAAACTCGGACGGAAGCATCCAGATCCTGTTGTGGAAACTGCATCGTTATCTAGCGTCGAGCCAACGGACGTCTGGTACAAGCTTTCGATACCAGAAGAAACGATGCGTACTGGAGCTTTATCTGCGCTGCAACTTGAATCAATAACGTATGCGTCTCAGCAACATGAACATCTCTTACCAGATGGTACACGCGCTGGTTTTCTTATCGGCGATGGTGCAGGAGTTGGTAAAGGACGAACTATAGCCGGAATTATATTCGAAAATTACTTGAAAGGAAGGAAACGTGCTATTTGGGTATCTGTCTCGAACGATCTCAAATATGATGCAGAGCGCGATTTAAATGATATTGGCGCGTCAAAAATTGAGGTACTTATTCTTTAAATTGGAGATATCAATCATTTATTATTTTAATTTTGTTGATATAAAAGTCGACGTAAAATTTGAATGGAAATATAAATTGTATTCTTAGGTTCATGCATTAAACAAATTCAAGTATGCAAAGATCTCGTCAGCGGTAAATGGTAACGTAAAGAAAGGAGTAATATTCAGTACATATTCAGCTTTAATTGGAGAATCTTCGCAAAGCGGTGGAAAATACAAAAGTCGATTGAAACAGCTTTTACAGTGGTGTGGTGAAGATTTCGATGGGTTGATTATATTTGATGAGTGTCATCGGGCGAAGAATTTATGCCCTACGGGAAGTTCAAAACCTACTAAAACTGGTACGTATATTAGACACATTATTTGTATTATAAACTTATACATATAACATGCTTGCTATTATGTTTCATATAATGCAATTGTGTTTTGTGGTACAATAATGTTGTATATTTATTATTATGCTTCATATAATTTATTGCAATTTCCAATGTATTCCAGGTTTGACAGTCCTAGAGTTGCAAAACAAGCTTCCTAAAGCTAGAGTAGTGTATGCCAGTGCCACAGGCGCTTCCGAGCCCCGTAATATGGCCTACATGGTTCGATTAGGTATGTGGGGCGAAGGAACACCATTCCCCGAATTCAATGATTTTATCACCGCCGTGGAGAAGCGCGGAGTCGGTGCAATGGAGATTGTAGCGATGGACATGAAGTTGCGAGGCATGTACATCGCCCGACAACTCAGTTTTCATGGAGTAGCCTTTAAAATAGAGGAAGTACCGTTATCCAAAGAGTTTACCGAGGTCTATGATCATTCAGTTCAACTTGTGAGTATTAAAACAGAAGATCTAATTAATTGACGGTTAATAATTTATTAATTAATAAATTTTGTATAGTGGGTTGAAGCAATGCAGAGGTTTCAAGAAGCAGCAGAATTGTTGGACGCCGAGAATCGTATGAAGAAAACTATGTGGGGACAATTCTGGTCGTCACATCAACGCTTCTTCAAATATCTATGTATCGCTGCTAAAGTGAAACATGCTGTGGCAGTTGCACGTGAAGCCGTAAAGTGTGGAAAATGTGTAGTTATAGGTCTACAATCTACCGGTGAGGCACGCACGTTAGAACAATTGGAACGCGACGATGGTGAATTAAGCGATTTCGTTTCCACTGCAAAGTAAATACATCATTCAGTTTTATTAATATGTAAATACAAAAAGACTGTTTATTTCTACATGAATGTGTTTATTTTAGAGGAGTACTTCAAACGTTAGTCGAGAAACATTTTCCAGCATCAGACCGTAATCACATACACCGAGTTCTTGGTATTGAACCATCGAAAATGCAGAGATTAGACGATCTCGATGATATTGATGGAGCTAGCGGTTCTGCGGGTGGAAGTAAAAGAAAACCAATACGACAGGCAGCTCAACGAGCCTCGAAGAGAGTTCGTACATTCCCATCGGATGACGATTTTACCGATGACGAGAGGAATGGTGGACATAGCTCTGGTTCGGAATATAAACAGAGTGGCAGCGAGAGCGAAGACGATCATAGGACTGACGAAGAAAGTAATATCACTTCTGATTCTTCTTTCAATTATAGCGAATCAGACTCTGGTAGGTTTCACATATTATTTGACTAGTATCGTTAGATCATAAGCAACTGATTTAAATTAAATTTAATATTATTTAATTGTGAAATATAAATAAAGCATACATTTTAATTTTAAAAATGAATAGTAATTTATACAATATAAATTAAAATTGAAAGCTTAATTTTACTTTATTCAAACTATTGTGTGTTACTTATGACCTAAAGGTACTAATTAAGGGTTAAAATCGTTTAATCAAAATGTTCTGCTAATTTCTTACTTTTATTACAGATTCAGGCGATGGAAGGCGAAGGAAGAAAGGCGCCAAGAAACAAAAAAAACCAGTGAAGAAACGAGCTGGTATATATTTCGTATTCTCAGAAATATTACCGTGATTAAGAACAAATGTAGTGGTAATACATTGATAAATTATACAGGACCCATAGCTGCTGGAGCGACGCGCAATCGTGCGCCATCGAGAGACGCCGTGGAACGTGCTTACACCATGAAGAAGGAATTACTATCACAGGTTGAAGACTTAGGCGAACGACTACCACCAAATACTTTGGATCAACTAATTGACGAGTTTGGTGGGCCGGAAAATGTCGCCGAAATGACTGGTAGGAAAGGACGAGTTGTTCAGACAGAAGATGGTACCATTCAGTACGAATCCAGATCTGAAGTGGATGTTCCATTAGAAACGCTTAATCTAACTGAAAAACAGAGGTACATAATAAGTTTATCTTTAATATACATGTAAAAAAAGTCTACTTTCTATCTCTATTTTCTATCTAAAAGTCTACTTTAAATCTGAATGGTTCAATGTCGTAATAGGTTTATGGATGGCGAGAAAACAGTGGCCATTATCTCAGAAGCAGCCAGCAGTGGTATATCATTACAAAGTGATAGGCGAGCAAGGAATCAGATGCGACGAGTGCATATTACTCTCGAATTACCATGGAGCGCAGACAGAGCGATACAGCAATTCGGACGAACGCATCGTTCTAATCAAGTGAATGCTCCGGAATACATATTCCTTATCTCGGATTTAGCCGGTGAACGACGATTTGCATCCATCGTTGCGAAGCGTCTGGAAAGTCTTGGAGCTCTTACGCACGGTGATCGAAGAGCTACAGAAACCAGAGATCTCTCGCAATTCAATATTGATAATAAATACGGACGTGCAGCACTTGAAGCGACAATGAGAACTATTATGAAGTTTGTATACTTCTTATAATTTAACCTTCTACTATCGAGGTGGAGTCTCAGATTGAAGTCTTCCATTTTGTTTATAACTAAATATTTATATTTCGTCTACCTTTCGATAGTACAACGATATATGCATTACGTAAATAAATTTACATAGTTTGTTTATCTTATTAAATGGTAACTGATATATGTGCAATGGAGTCCATTAAAGGGGGAAAAATTGAGAGAAATCCGTAAACTGCGTAATTACCTTAAGATTCTTTTACGATATAGGATATCTACAAATATAAAGTGAAAAATCTATAAGGACTGATATTGCACCTTTGCATCGTTACAAAATCAATCAGCCAGTAAATAGGATTGCGAGATATTGTCTGTAATAATTTCTGATGAAATCGGCTGGCAGACCATCTCTGGTCTGGATGATGGCGGATCTATTGTGTTATGTATATTAGGAAAATGTGTACTAGAGATAAATCAATAAGAAAGACTGCCAGTAATGTTCTTTATTTATATATAAATTAAATATAAAGTTCAGGAGTATTATAGACTCCACCTCGAACTTTATATACTAAATATGGTACTTCGGTAGTAGAGGCTTAATAATATATCTTATATATTCCTATACACTTTTTGAAATGTCTAATATGGTTTACTAAATTAAATTAATTCTCTTATAAATGAAATTACTAGATACGAGCCTCCGCTTGTACCACCACCACAAGATTATCACGGAGATTTCTTCAAAGATGTGGCTGATGCATTAGTGGGTGTTGGTTTAATTTGCAATAGTGAGAGCACACCTGGTGTACTCACGTTGGACAAAGATTATAACAACATGTCAAAATTCTTAAATCGTATTCTCGGTATGCCGGTTGACCTGCAAAATCGGCTATTTAAATATTTCACCGACACTCTAAACGCAATTGTCACGCAAGCAAAAAAGACCGGTCGTTTCGACATGGGTATTCTCGATCTTGGTACATCTGGAGAAAATGTAAAAAGGGTTAAGCTATACCGTTTCTTACGGAAACACGCTACTGGAAAGGCACCAACCGAGCTTCACGTTGTTCATGTTGAACGCGGAATGAATTGGGGAGAGGCAATGGACAAATGTTCCGAATTGACGGGATCCAAAGAGGGCTTCTATTTAAGCCACCAGATCCGTAATGGAAAGCAAACAGCTATTCTTGCTGTTATAGTAGATACCGGAAAGAAAAAATCTGAGAGTAAAAAAGATCAGCTGTATATGGTTTATAGGTAGAGTGTCTCTTTCGTAATAAACATAAGATAATGATTAATAATTTAAAATTGATCATATTGTGATTCATGTTTTTGTTTAAAGACCCAATACAGGATTGCAATTACGACAAGAAACTCTAGGTGAATTAGAGAAAAAATATAAGAAGGTATCATCAGACGAAGCAGAACCACATTGGTCACAACAATATGAAGCGTCTGTAGATACATGTTCACATGCTTACTGGCGCGGCAATTGTAAAAACGCGACTCTTGGTATGGATTGCGAGGTTGGACTCCGAAGACGTTCCTATAACGTATTATCAGGTTCGGTGTTGAGCGTTTGGAGTCGAGTTGAAAGCATTCTTGCAACACGTTCTGCTCATAACTCTAAAATGCAAGTAGTACGTTTACGAACTGGTAAGTTTTATGAAAAGTTTAAATATAATTCTATAAAACTATTGCACATGTTATAGAAACTGTTAAAAGTTTTGTTTATTTTTTCTTGTAGATGAAGGCTTAAAAATAGTCGGTACTCTTATTCCAAAGTCCTGTATGGAAATATTGCGTCAAGAATTATCATCAGATGCTGAGAATACCGAAGAACTTACATTTTGAACAATTCGTTAATTCGCTTTTATAGGTAAGTAACTGACATAACAAACAAAGCGAGCTTTATTTGTTGGAAAGGAATAGCGAGTTCGTAATTTTGATGTGTTATCAAGAACAGGACCAAAAGAAGCGATTAATGTGAATATAACATGGACAAATCCCTCTTCCTAAGTCTTGCGATAAAATTCAGTAAAGAAGAGGGTGCACCTGCGAATGCACGACAAAGATATGAATTAATTAAGTCATTTAATAAGGATATATCAGGTAAATACGAAAGCCTGATTTGGTAATGACAAGTGAAACGAACATGTGGAACGAACATTTACAACCTGCGAATTGTATGAGATCCAAACTTATCTTTTCGTTAGGCTTTGACGTCGCTATGTTAAACGTTTTAATGAAGTATGTTTTGCTCGCCCGTTGTATCTCCTCGATTATACATAAAACATTACTATATAGCTAGAATATTTTCTTTCTTTTTTTGTAATTTTAGTCATAAATTGCGCTCGCGTTTAATTGGGCGTTAGTGGGAATGAATTTTTTTTTATTTTTCATTTATCTTCTTTTCACATCGCTGAGTAAAAAAAAATATTAAATCCATAATTTTGTAATGCAATTATAGTTGAATACGAAGTACATTCGCCATTTATTTTATATGTCAAAGAAAAATATAATTGTTTTGTAAAAGGCATCGCTGCATATAGAACAACTTTAGTTTTGTTCTTTTCTCTCTCTCTCTCTCTTTCGATCGCATTACGCTGTAGAAGAATTTTAATCAATACAATAGTTTTATGTTGCATCTACCACAAAGAATTATATCGAATGTGGAGAGAAGCTAGAATCTTATGTGGAAACGTAAAATTAAACCATAGCGATGCATACGACTTAAGGAACCGTATTTTACGCTAATCATATCTTGAAGAACAAATTTAAACATTCAGTGAGAATCGATTATGTAAAATCTTAGTGATAGGTAAAGGTTTACTTACTTGCATATATATTGTGACTGATTAATGGAACGGAAGTAAGTAAAACCCGGAAGAAAAGATATAAAAAATATTAGTACTATATCAGAAAAGAAGTGCAACAAGCAATCGATTCTCGTTGGAATATACACAGATGTATACGCAACTGTTCCAGTTCTTTTCTTTAATTGTTAAATTGATCGGATAGTTAATTAATGACCATTGCTACTGCTACCATTAATATTATTACACTACTGCTACTATTATTAGTACTAGTATCCCACTGCTACTATTACTATAGGGAATAGAGGGACGAGGTAATAAATGAGAATTCTTCTATCTCGTAAATTTTATGTTAAAACTAACATTTATTATTTATGAAGTAAGTGCCAAGGTAGTGTAATCCTTGTTCGTTTTTATAAAAATTCGCCTTTCGTACTATATTTAACAAAATAAATTTTTTTATTTTTTATTATATTAGACACAGTGATATAGTAATATCAGTTACAATAATAGATGCATAATTTAAAAAGTTGCGCTTGGGAAACAATGTATAACCTCGTCTCCCAATAATTCTCCATTTATAAGTAGTCAACATTAAAACAAAAGTTAGATTCAAACGATACGTACGGCAGTATATTTATATTCAAAAATCATAAAGTAGTCATGCGATTCGCATGTATATTGAGTAGATGTCTGTTGTTTATTTGTACGCCTGGACGAGTTTTGATAGCTAAGTAAGATGGATCTCACAATCTATCATCTATGACAGAAAACAGTAATAAAACAAGAAAAATAGAAGATCCAATTTAAAAAAGAATGGTAAATAGGGTATCTTGGAAAAATCGATAGAATTAATTTTAAGTAGAATCTCCATTAGAAAAATAAAAAAAGCAAAAAAAAAAGAAGAACTACAAGGATATGCGAATTAGCGTTTACGTGTTTAGACGCTATGAAGCGAGAAGTTGTCTTGTGAATATTTTCTTGTCTTCGTAACTATTCTTACTACAAAGAATCGTTCTGATGTAATCCATGAGAAAAAAATAACACTACTACGTTTCTACGGATTCACTACATATTGCATTTATAAACAAGAATAAAAAAATGGAAAGAAGAAAAGAAAGAATATAAAAAAATACACATTTATATAACGTAGATAAGAAAGTACTCTTATTACGTTGTATTATTTTCCATGATATTAGTAGGATACAAGATACCTAATAAATTATTTATTAATGTACATTAAAGAGATAATTCGTTCGTTGTGTTTATTTTTCTCAACATTTGTGTAATTACTTTTACGTGAGGAATATTCATTTCATACAAAGCTGCAACATTTATATTGATATATTATATATATTCGTTCTTTTATAAACGTGGAGATTCTTAATTAAAACTATCGGAGACGAAACTATCAGCTAACAAACAAAAAAGGAAAAATTGAAAGTGATTTGTGATTATAATAAAACATTTTCAAAGTGTAAATATATATATTAAAGGATATAAAGCAGTTTTAGGTAATACGTGTACCTTATATTCGATATTTTTACAATTCTTGCTTGAGTTCCTATTACAAACAAGGTGTAATTTATAAATGTGGTATCTAGTATACGTGGAAACCAGGCACTGCACTCGCCGAAAGTAACGTGATTCCTTTCGTAACGTGCTGTGTTTTGTGAACTCGAATGAGAAATTCTAATGATGCTATACATATATACATATATATATGTACGTGCGTGTGTATATATACATGTATAAATGTTTTCTGTGTAAGTAAAATTAATACTTCTTAGTAAAAAATGAAGAAGAAAAAGTGTGATGTTAACGAAAATCGATCTTTCGAATGATAATCCCGAAACTACACACTTATTAATTACAATATTTGCATTAATGTTATTTTCCTCCATTGTTGTATAATTTCTTAAGTAGTAATCATCGTGCATCTTTGTCTCCATTGCTTTGAAACATATATGTTGTACCGCGAGAAAGCATCCGAGAATACATTGATTCATAGGCGTATGAAATACAATGGATTTCCATAAGAAAGAAATATGTAAATTGTTTCCTCTTGCAAGCACAGACTCAGTACTTGCATCGAATTATACCAATAGTAAATAAAAAGTCTTATATAAATATCAGTCTACTGCACTGCGAATAGTAAATCATGGTTTTGTTTTTTTTAACAACAGAACAGTAGCAAAATTTTGAAGGTTTGGTTTTTTATACATGCATGGTATTTTACAGTCTTTACTCAAAGGCATAAAGCAAAGATGTGTCCAAAATAACACTTGTATAGTCGTGTATATAGGAAATTGAAACAAAAAATACAAATGATTCTGTAAATACATGAAATCTTCACCATTTGTTTTAATGTTTATTAAATTAACACATTGATCGTGGACTTAATCTTTTTACATAGTATCACCCACGACTTATGTTACGTATAAAAAAACTGTACAACAGTTCAACATTTTCTTCTTTCTTTTCTTTTACTTTCTTAACTCGCAAGAACGAAAAAACATTCATTCGACCATTCAGAGTTCACTTACGCATGTTCACATCACGCACAATCACGCATTCTTCAATTTCAGTTCTCTATCCATTTATATATCGTAAATACATCACCAAATACCTCATCTACATATATGCATTCCCATTGATGTATCACTAACGGGTGGAAGTACTTTGGTATTGGATATTATTTAGTGAAAAGCATAGAGCAGCATGAGAAACGTGCAAAATCCGATAATAAGGCCGACTATAAGTGAATCGCGTCTTTTACGTAAATTTATCCTTTGCACTAGACTATTTACTGCTGGAAATCGATTTGAAATGTCATTTAGCCTGGTCTGTATACGTTTGAACGTTTGCCTTTGAGTCATGAGATGATCTCGCGTTTCCATTGCTATGCTTATTTGATCATTAAGCAAATGATCAGAACTGAAAAAAAATTATCTGATTTTATATTGGCAAAAAAATGTAACAAACAGGGCACTTTATACTATGTATAACTCAGCATAAATCAAAATAAAACGAACAGTATAGCAAACAATACTTACTTGTGAATGTGTTGATTTTCTTTCATATACATTTCCCGACGATTTAGTCCAGTTACACTTTTGTAGTTACTGTTCCATAGAAGATTTATAAACTCTTAATCAAATATTTAAAAGGAAATATAATTTAAAGTAATAAAGTAATAGGTATACGTACTCGATTTCTTTACGGACACTACCTAATAAATCTTCTCTATCTCTTCTTGCATCAAAATTATTTCTAATTTTGTTGAATTCCAATTTATAATCTTTCAATATGTCTTTGTGGCGTTGCATTGTATGCAACATTGCAGCACCGTTTGGTTGTAATTTGCTCATTCTCTCATTTATAGAAAACAACTGTAACAAACAAAAACTATTTAATTTAAATTTTTGAAATGTAATATTGATATTTTAAACGTACCTTAGCCAATAATGCTTCTATTTCAGAGGCCATATTATCAAAGACATGTTCTTCATCTAAAAGAGGTTCTTCATCTCCATTAACAAGCTTGGATCCACTATTGACACCAAGCTTACTGAATGCTACCAGTTTTGCATCAATCTCATTTTCCAGGTGTCTTGCTTGCCTTCTAAGATCTAAAATTAAATATGAAGTTAATAAAAATACAGATTTTAGTAAATTATACATTAATATTAATAAAAATATATAAATAATTAATAGGAAAAGCACTATATTTAAATATAAATTATATATATATGTCGTAGTTAATTTAAAAAACAAACTTTTTTGGTAAAAGTATTAGTAGAAATTAATTTATATATCATCCGTTAAAAAAGATGACTAACTAGTTTTCACGGTAAGGTTAAGAATAGTAACAACAAAATTTGTACGCGAATTATCATAGAATTATTTATTATAAAGTAATTTTATTTCATGAACCTACCATGTAAAATCAATTATTATCTTATAATCATACGTATAAATAATGAGATCTTTTAAATTGAACTTTTTATGTTTCAAGTGAGCTTTGATGTAACAAAAGTGAAATATTTGTAATATAACTTCTGGAAGCAAAAATGTTTCACTTCTATTAGATTTGAGTAAGATTGTATAAAATAATATCATTTTTCTTTGTTAGATGCAACGAAGAAAATGAAATTAATAGCAGAATGACATATGTCAAAACAAGCCGTTATATTACTTGTTGCAAGGCTTTTTGGAATACAAGAAGCCATGACAAGACCGTAAAAAAATAAAGAACGAGAGCAATATTTTCATCAGATAAACTCTACCTTCCCAATCGACAGCATCTAATGCGTTAGCCATTTGTTGTTCGCAAATTACGAACACGGTACTTTCTTTACTATGATATATGAATCGCTGCTGCTACACACGACATAACATAATCCCACGGAACAGATGATGGCAGTAGATACTTATACATAGCGCTCTAAATTCTAACTATGTATGTATATATACGTGGCGGAAAATTCGAATTATTTCTAATATGATTCGATACTTAAAACTTTTATAAGTCTTGATAAATATTAAATTTTTAGTTTTGATGAATCTTTCAGATTTTTTAATTTTCGATAAGTCTTGAAAATATTGTATCTTCAATATCATGTATATTTATTATTGTACTCAGTACCAGTATCTTCAATATTTTATGTATACAATCTTTTATATTATATTCTAATTTATATATTTATATAATAAATTTTATATAAAATATTGCATATGCATCAAGCTTTCGAAAGATTCTAAGGCTTCCAAAACTTTTCAAGCTCTTTCGAGGCTTTTCAAAACTTACCGAAACTTTAGAAACTTGAAATTTTTAAAAACTTTCAAGAATTTTAAGTATTAGATCATGTTTGAGGCAACTCAGATTTTCATAGCACCGAAAAGCTTCGAATTTGAGACTCATCTCCATATGTATTTATATATAGATATGTTTAGTCGCATTTACATAAAAAACGAAATATGTTAGATGAATGACAACAAGTATATAAACCTTAATATATCTATAATAAATCACACAGTTGAGATTTTCATGAAAATTATTCGTACACGATATAACATAGTTTTATATCAACATTACACTTGTGCAATTGCAGTTAGGTAAAAGTAGTAGTGAGTAAACCGGTTTTCGGCGGGATCTCGATAGTTACGATGCTACTACCTATGCCATACTATCCTGATATTATTGTCTAGGAGCAAGAGCTAGGAGTGAGATGATAATAATTCGAAATCCTTCGATATTATACAATTCGATTTGAACTCTCAAATAAATAATGATTTCATATGGGAATCTTATACAGTGAACAATCGCGTACAAGATTTATATACAAATTATACATAAATATAAAAAATATAAAATATAAAATTTAATAGAAGAGAACGATAGAAAATTTCATTCGCTATAACCCCCTTTTCTATTAGAGAAATTCCAAACGAATTTTAACGTTGACAGTAAGTATGTACTATGTACATGTATGTACATATACTATATACATTCAATCTATTCTCCTGTTAATGAACAATATCTGTTTTACCGTGCTCATGAGATAAGGATAGGAAGTCAGTTCCTATTCTCGCCATTTGTTACGTGGTGGTGCTCGCGTCCTGAAAATATAACTTTAATTCTTACAGCTTAGGGTCATATGCACATGCTGGTGCGGGCATAACAATCCACTACAGTTATATCAATAGATGATTGTTGTGGCATTTCCTACGATTTGTACTGTTCAATTTCATATAAAAACATTCGATGAATATTATATGTGATATTTTAAATTGTCATACGTGTCCTTTAAGTATATATATCACGGTCTCATGTATTTTACAAGATTCTTTCGTATAAAAATGCAACGTGCAATAATAAAAATTTTTGAATTAATTACATATGTTAATGGATCAATTAGATTTTTTAAACACAGTATATATTTGTTTACTCATTTATTTGAGGTTAAGGATCTCATTTTTTAGTATAACTGGTATGTACATGTACGTCAAATCTATTCCCCCGTTAATGAACAAAATCTGTTTTACCATGTTCACGGGATAAGTAGGTCAGTTTTTATTCTCGCCATTTGTCGCGTGGCGGTGCTCGTGTCCTGGAGATATAATTTTAATTCCTCCATGAGGGCCATCGCAGCACGAATGGGATTAACATCTTCTTCAATCACGATATCCGGAAAATATTCTTTTACAAGCCGTAATATTATATTCATTTGGTGGCTAGATCTATAAATACATGTATATATAACCTTTGAGGTAAATGAAAATAGCTAAGAAATTAATAATAAAAATTTTAAAAAGTTGGATATATTTCTATTTGTAACAAAGCCACATTTCATGAAATACAGTATATGTTATATCAATACTTAATTTAATTATTACGTTAATGCTTACGATACAGAAATACACACGAAAATTTTTCTGCGGAGACCTGTTTGTATTGAAAACTAAGCGACGAAAAGATTTTGGAATTAATTTATATGTTTATATTTAATTATGAATGATGACATATTATCAAAGAATTTATATATTATTATTAGGAAAAATACCCTTAATAATTAATTTCTAGTAAAAATTCTGAAAAAATTGATTTGTTGAAAATTAACTTTTGTCAACAATCTGAAACGAAATTTATTAAATTCAATCGATTTTTATTTTATTTATACATTTTTATTGAAATTATTTTTATGTTCTTTATTGTATTTTAACCGAAGGAAGATTATATAAAAAATCTCCAAAATCATTCTCCAAAAATGCTCATTGTTCGTTTTCAATGTCTGATTTTCACAATGAAATATTTCAAGAATAATAACTTACCGCAAAATAATTTTAGTATTTTCATATACGTTAAAACTAATCGATATATGTAATATGTTGAACCTCATGAAACGTAGCTTTGCTAGGAACATTACAAAATTATTTAATCATTTATTAAATCTTATTTTAATTATTTTTGAAATATAAAATTCTCAAAAGAACATTATTTTCACCTTGCAGAAATTCTTAATTTTTCCTGTGTTTTGGTGTTAGGCAATATTTCAATCAAACAGTGCATCAGGCATCCAGTTGTCTGTACAATATAAGTATTTGTATAGATTTCTTGAAAAGACTTTTCTTTCAAGAATTTCAGAAATTCTTTATTTCTTTCAGGAACTCCTTTTATTTGTGCATTTATATTTTTTTCCACCGATGTACTTCTTAATGCTAAAATCATTGGCACGATATCATTCGTTCCTATTGGGCTAACATGGTTTCCAGCGGTTAGAAATTTGACTTGGTAACTATCGTCGATAGTGTCTTCGATTGTAAGACGGATAATAGGTACTGGAACTTGATATTCTGTTTCTTCGACTTCGTAGGCGATTGTACCATACACCTCACAGAAGTTCTTTTTATCGAATTTTGGTAAATCGAGAACGACGGTAGCAACGACTTTGCTAGATGGCCGAATCTCATTGATTGGGTATCCAAATGTTTCGTTCTCCAAGTTCCAAATCATCGATATACCACAAAGATCGTCGTCCTCTGCGAGAGACATGTAAACCTGGGGATTTCTTATTTTCCTGAAAAGAAGTTGAATATCTCAAGAAGTCAAATTAGAGAGGTAATATACAGTAAAATTCCATTTGTTGGAAATTTTCATATTCTATTCATATCACTTCTTATATTAATTATTTCACACTTGTCCCCAATGAATTTAGATAAGTGGAGTTCACTGTAATGCTCACTTCCACTAAGTAGTGGACAATGGCTAGTTACCAAGTAATGTAGATAACATTATAATACTGTTTTATCGATATTTATACGAAATTAGAAATATGGAGTGTACAAACTGACATGGAATATGTAATCGAGATAGTAAAATTTCCTTCTTTTAGTATTTATTATTTCTTAACTCGTATCATTCTGTAATATGAACTGTGTATATGCTTTTATAATGTAACAAATAGAATAATGAAAAAAGGATTACAATTTTTCATTTCATTATTGTTAAGTTCCCATCGTAACTCATATTTATTTTCTACTACTATCTTCATTACAGATACATCAAACCTATTCAAATAACACGCCTGTCTAGGCGTTGACATTATTTTATGACACTTGAAAGAACTTTATAGAAGTGTTTCTTATAAATTCTGTCAGGGTTCTAAGCATATTTGATAGCAGTATTCTAGTGAAAGTGTTACTTTAAAGTAGCTTCGATATATAGAGGGTCAAACGGAAACGTTTGCATAGCTATTTGCTATTTAATATTGCTCGATAATGAAAGCAATATTCGAAGGAGGATAGATAGATAATTAAAGGGAGTCTGTATAGTGTCGCAAAGGGTAACGAAGACAGTTTCAATGTGGTGCGCATACGCAGAGGTGATCATGAAGTAAATCGACCCGCGAAAACGTCGGCCAATCAGGAAGCGAGTACGGCTCAGTTAGTAGCAGACGACGCATGTATGGAAGTATACGGAACAGTGTATGTCTCTTCAGTCTTCAGTAATCTGCAGGATGCCGCCGTGATCATGTGGTGTCTATAGTTTTCGTTCAATCAGTCAGTTTTGTCACGTGTTTGACATCTCGAAAAGTATATTAATTGTATTTCGACTCGCGGTCAGTTTCGACCAGGTATACACAAAGGATCGAATCCAGTGGAAGAATCGAAGAGGTGAAGGTTGGATTTCTTGCAGGGGGTACGATAGATGCATCGTTGAATCTTGATATCGGGGCATATATGTCCACGCCAAGTACGTATTAGAGCAAATAAATATAAAAATGTATCGAAAGGAGGCAAAATATATGATTATTTGTGTAAAGGAATGAGTTAGGTCACGAAAAAGAAGGGATGTCCTGTGACCCATTGACCTAGGAAACGTATGCATCGACTGCATTGCTACTTAAAAAGTTCGTTGCTCGCGTCTTTCATCCATTTTGACATTTGATATTATCTGATCACTCTGTGGAACAGAATTTGAAAAATAATTCTAGAATTGCCATATTTACTGTTTATTTTAAAAATTAGTTTAAGTAAAAAGTGGAAAAGTTTGGATAAATGGAAAATGATTTTAGTAAAGTAGTCATACATCTATATACTTAATTCTGATCTCTGGGTATTATAATTTGGAAAATATTTGCAAGTTATCATGTAATACTTTACTATAATAGAATACCAAAGTTCAAAATTGGACTAAAACTATTTATCCAAATTTTGAATAAATAAAAAAATATACAAAGGACATTATTTTGTTTTTTTTTTGTAATTTGTAATTGCTTGTCGCTTTTCTCTCGGATGTGGTACTTGTTTAGCGATTAGATATATAATTAATAACATATGAACGATAATTAGCAAATAAAAAATCCTTAATGACAAGATGTAACGATAATTACTGTAATGATTTTACCGAAGGTGTGTCTGACACTCATTTGACAGATAAATTTATAAAAAAAGATGTAAAATTAAATTGATAAAAAGAAACGTTGGATTATGCGCGCGTGTGCATTTCGCGTTTCCATGCAAACTTTTCGATAGAGCGCCATCGATCCTTGAATCTGACGTTCCACTTTATAAGTATTGCACGTATTATTCTGCAATGGCCTTGGAACTTGGTGAATGAGCAAACATACATATATATATATATATTTTTTTTTAATAATATTATATAGTAATGACCAATTTTTTAAAGTAAAGACCGATCGATATTAATCTACGAAATATCGTTTCATATCGAACAGTGTATATCAAATGCAATAGATACTCGTTTGATGATTCCATGAAAGAATCAATATTGTATGTATATCGTTAATATACAAGGAATTATAGTATCGATATTACGATAATGTTACTTATGTATGATTAGAGTATTGTTATCGAGTTAAAAAGTGCAAATCGATAAGACATATGTAAATTGCTTCTTGTACTATGATTAGTATAGGTACTGTTAACTAGTTTTCAATTAGTAAACAACATAAACCATATAACATTCTGTACATGGTAAAGATATTTTCATCTTAGTTCTAACTTCAAATAAAATGTAATTTTATACTATTGTTACACTTTAAGGTTTCTAACAGGTTCGTAACATGCATCCTTACGAAACAAACACGTGACTATTGATGACTGGTGATTACATGATGTACATACATACATTGTATCCCAATAAACTCTTTACGAAACATTACTTATTTGTATTTTTTCCATTATATTGCGCATAATTCATGTTTGTAATGGAATAATTCAAATTTCTAATGGCTAAGTATTTATAGCGTCATTAACAAATATAGGACCAATTCCATTATTTTAGGAAGTTTATTTAAAACATTTTAGAGAAAAAAGGATGCAATTAAGTTTGTTATCAATAATTCAGGGTACGTGACATAGGTTTTTGAAACATAGATCTTTTACAAAATAAACACAAAAAGAATCTTCAATTTTTGTTATAATCTCTCATAAACCACGAGTGATGCTGCATGAATGACAAACCATCTGTCATTGTTATCTAACCTCAATATTCACCTGTCATACCTAGCCAAAAGTAAGCCTAACTATAATAACGTTGTAAATATTGATAATTCTAATACACACAACATGTTAAATTTCTATAAAACATCGTATATTTGATTAATTCAATTTTTTCTAGAAAAATCTATTAACCCCATAATAGTACATTTTTGTGTAAATTCATACCTTTTGAGAATATTACTGAAAGAATAGAACTTTGATAGAAAATTGTTTTATCTACCAAGCATTATAGAAAACACTATACTGTGGATATTTTATATATGTTTTCGTATTATGTGCATTGTGTGCAATTTTGTAGTTTCAAATGTCCTATAAACGCATAAAAATCCACAGTCTAATCATTATTTATTCCCCGTCAAGGTATTGTTTATCTTTTTTATTGATCGTATCGATTAATGAGAATACAATAGAAATCTATTCGGTTTTGTTTTTCAGTTCGTTATGAGTATCGAAGAAAGATCGTACATCGTGAGAAGATGACACCACGACGATATGTGTTCGCGACGATTAGGCGAACGTTGCTGGCTGCTGGTATCTTGATGTTGTTGGTGTTTGCTCTATCGAACCAGGATGCCGGCAACAGTGTGCAGCAAGGGCTTTTGTTGGAGGTGAGTGACGATCTTTTATCTGACACTGGCCAAGGATTTCTTTTGTTCTTAGCGGAAGGCTTTCTGTGCACGCGCGCGCGCTCGTTCGGCATTTGGACCACACCGGAAAATTAGGCGGATCACTTTCTAAGGAACAATTACTTTAGAAGAGCTATAGAAGACTCGTTCTCGTTAGAAACGCGGCCGAAAACTATCCCTTTGTTCGAAACACTGAAAGATTGTTCTAGTTCCTTCCCTTTTTTTAAAAGAACAGTTCTTTCATTTGAGTTGTTTGAAATAACCTTAAAAGTTAGATGAGACAGATGGTGTTATTGAAAAATTACATTTACAATACTTTATGAGATTAGATGTGCATTATTATTTAAAGTAATTCGGATTTGTTTGTCTTTGACGAAATATCGTCCAGTACTTCGTCATTGATTGGTTAAAAAATTTGGACGTTTCCATATTCATCTTTTACTTTACTAGTAGCTATTACAATAATTCGTTGTACATTTCAATAAGACATATTTACTTCAATAATGTTTATACACATAATGTTTATACACATAAAAAGGTGTATAAAATTCCTCTCTAGTGTAGGTGACACTTTGGCTTCCTCAAACAGTGAAGTCTTTATAATCTATTCAACGTGCGATTACGCCTGACTAATGACTATACACAAGCCAATGTAGTGTGTCCATAATACTCATATCCCTTCAGTCATGTACATTAGGCCGTTTTAATTTTTGCTAATGCGCACTTTTTTATCTAAAAAAACAAATGATTTCGTAAGGAGACTAGGTGTATTTATCCACTTTTCTCATGTTACTAAGATATATCCTTAAGCGTTTTATAGTTATATAATCCGTTATTCTATTCGCATGATGCGGTGGGAAGAGAAAGGCCAATGCGTTGTTTACTCTCTAGCTTTACCACATCTTTTTTCGCCCTTCTAATTCATTCAATATTATATGTTCAATATTGTAATAAAAAATTTCACCAATTGTATATAATGAAGTACATACATATATACATTTTCTTTGTCATCATAAAATCGGACAATTTTAATGTTTAAACTTCGGGCTGTTCAATTTTTTCAATAAATTTTGATCGAAACATTACATAGGGGTCCTCATATTATTATAATCGTTAATTCACTATTTTAAGATTCTAGAAATTCTTGCAAATAATTTCATCAGCTTATTGTCATATACATAAGATTTCTATTTTGTACAAGTACGTAGTCTGCAGTCTTATTTTGTATAACCACAAGCCTGGGTCCACCATGATCTGTGCAAAACCAACAATCAGTAGGTATCCTGATACTTGTGAACAGAAATATCACGTATATAATTGAGAACTTTTCAAGCTTGACTTTCTAAGAAATGAAACCTCCAATGTAATTTTATTACTCTTAATTTTTCTCTTGATTTCAATCTCAAGTAAATCCTTCTCATTTGTACCACAAAGTTAGGCTCACGATGTATAAACTTTATTTGATATCTTATTTTGATTCACAGAATCGTCCTGACTTCATTTGTACCACGAATTTAGGCTCACGGGTGTATAAGTTATATTTGGTGTCTTATTTCGAGCCACAGAATCTTCCAGACTTCACCTGTACCAGGAATTTAGGTTCACGGTGTGTAAGAAAAAAAGTATTGTCTTATCGTATCCATTGTGACGATGTCATGCATCGTGACTTCTTCTCACGGTTAGAAGGAAGAATCCTTTTCTTGCGGTACTGCGCAAATGTAGGGTGACCTAAGTGCAACATGTTCCAAGAAAAGATCGTTGCCTTTGTTTTTTACCCCACGGTGGAGAGGTTACATCGAAAAGCGGTCTCCTTACGTAAAGCAAAGTCAACGTAGTAGATTGGCAGACTTCCAGGAGCGCAATGCGGCACACAAATGCAGTTCTGCCTACAGTCGTCCGATACCACCCCTTTAAGCATGCAAAGGGTGGTTACAGTTACCCCTCAATCTCGACAATTACTCTACCGACATAAATCGATCTATCGCCGATACAGATGATTGTCGTTTTATTTGACGTTTTTCTAACCGTTGGAGAATATCCGCCGACGGGAAATAAAAGTCGATAGTTTCATTTGTCACCACTTCTTACTAGTGCTACGTAGCAGTTGATTTTAGATGATACCTTCTGTAGTCTTTACTTTGATATAGAATTTTTTCAGTTTTTATAAGTCGAAGATAGAGACGTTTTATCATTTTAATTTTAATAATTTGTATTAAAATTAATTACATATTACGTTTTATTTAATTATATCTAGTCAACTTAATAATTTAATAGCCTTTTAGTGTGATATTTTTTATGATTTGAACAGAAACCTTTTACCATTCGAATCTTAATTTGCGTAAAAATTTTAATTAGAGTGATTTTAATTATTCTGCTCAATTTGATTGATCAAATATTTTTTACGATTTGAATATAGATTTTCTACCATTCTAATTTTAATGTGTATTAAAATTTTAATTTTAATAATTGAGTATTTATTCCACTGTACACTTGATCAATTTAATAATTAAATGCCTTTTACAATTTTAATCTTAAGCCACCATTAAAATTCGAATCACTGTGCTATATATCTAATACTTGATCTTCGATACTCATTGTTTCTGTTCTTTAATTTGTTCATATTGTGCGTAATTACAGTTTCCTAATTTAATTTAAATTTGATAAGCTAATAATCTTCATGGATAAACCAATTTCTAGCGACATAACAAAATATTAATAAGATACGATAACAACGTAATGAAATAAAACAGAAGCTTAAAAATGCAGGAACACTGGTATATACAAATGTGATTTCCAAGTCACGTGACATCCTATACAGGGCTTAAATTTATCTCTCGAGGAATATCTGAAAAATTTCCGGTACATCCTGTGCATCGTACGATAACAAAGGCAAACATGGCTTTTAACTTTAACGGCGAAAGGAACTGTCTTTACATGCGTTCATGAGAAACGTAGATAAAGATAGTTTTTACCGGACGACGCGACGTAAAGTATTTGTCCGGTTCCATTGATCTTCTGCGCAAAAGTGCGACGATCCGCATACAAGCACGGGAATTGAGTTCTAGTGAGAAAACGTAACCGAAGGAAGTTATACAACTGGATAGAAGAGCTACGGAAGGGTCTTACATAATGTGTGCGTTACCCGTGCACATATGGTGGTCCACTAGAACCGGTCCACCTTAATACTTTCCGTGTTTGACCAGTGATGAACAAGAAAAATATATTAGCTGAAAATAGACCAAGCAAACTGAGAAGAGGTTCCAAGGAACCTTGGTCCAGGATTGATCTTTTAAAATCCAATACCTTACAATGATCTCAACCGCAAATTACAATAAAGTTTTCGTTTCTTGAGATTTTCTGTAAATTGTAGATACTTTTTTAAAATTTATATATTATCTTTAATGGAGATATTTAGAGATCTAAAAATATTTAGATTACTCTAAATCACAAAATACGTAAATTCATTTTGAATATGTGTAAGATATTAAATATCCCAAAGTATCTAGATTTCTAATTTACATATGAATACTTGGACTATTTCCATCCAAAAATTTCGTTAGTTGTTTCTAAGTGAAATCTAGACACTTTCTATTTTTTCTTCAGTAATAATTTTTAAATCTTCTCGCTTTTATGTTTTTGGTTGAGATTGCGATGTTGTGATGAAGTTTAATATATTCTCTGTGGTATCTTAATTATAAACGTAGTTCTAGGTATTTTCAAGGCATTCTGTTTATATATAGTTTCCTTCATTGAGATTGTACGCTATAGGAAACACTGAAATCTATACTTTGATCTTTCCTTTCAATTACAATTATAGCTTCTTTATATTTCTTAATAACAGTATGTACCCTATGTAATTTTCCACTAATGACGAACACCTTGATATTTTCTTTCTCTTTGATTTTTCAACTGTGAGCGTAGCTGTAGAAACTGTTTAAAAATTCTTTTGTGTTCTTCGATTGAAATTGTATACTATTAAGTACTTCCATATTCTTTTCTTTTTCATTTTTTAATTAAGACAGAAGTTTCAGAAATTTTTTCTTTTGCAAATTTATTTGCTTTCTTTGATCGGTTGCACGTCATAGGTAATTCCACACTGAAGAGTTGATGTCACTATGTAGATTTCTTTTTGAAGGAGAAGTTAGAAGATATTCACCGTGAGACACTCGTGAGCTAGCAAGTGGCGTGTTGCAATCACTCTTAATGTCATTGGAATAGCGAATTATTCTCCCAGCGCGGTGTGTCCCTCGTTACAAGTGCGGCAAACTAGATAAGCATCGTTTCAGGCAATTTATTATGAAACTCACGTCGAGGGAACAAAAAATTATTTACCGCTTCCGTAAATCATCTTGCATCGATCTTTAAATTACGTTGTACACGGAAACCATTATTGAATGAAGTCACTGTGATATTTAGCTGTAATATTCCCATAATTGAGCAGAACAGGATTTTTTTAAATAAAATGTTACTTGCATAATTCAAGGAAAAGATGATAAAAAGGACGTTGTTGTAAAATCATTGATTTTTATAATTAAAAAGATACTAATTAGAATTTTTGTAAATAATAATTATTTCTACGATTAAAAAAAGACGTTGAAGAGAATTTTTTTTAATAATAATGGTTGCCATAATATAAGAAAAATTACTGATAATTGTTTTCAACATCAGTCGTCTCTATAATATAAAGAAAGTAATATAAATAAATAGGAATTGCAATTGGTAAAAATTAATAGATACATAAAACCACTTGTTATTAGAAAAGTTAAAAAAGAAGTTATTGGAAAAGTTAAGAAAAAAAGTTATTGGAAAAATCGGCAATTGTAGAATGTGCATATCTCGTTGGATGGTCTACAGGTTAAATAAAGGAGCAATTTCTTTAATAGTAAAACCGACTACTATTGATATTCAAATATTTACAGCCGAAAGAATTATTTACGATCCATAAAGGAAATATATTTATCTTATTTAAAAAAGTAAAAGTGATTTCCTTTTCTATTCCAGAAGTGTCTTATGATTTCTTTGAAACAGCTTTTTTTCTAATTTCATAAACAAATTCAAGTGAAACATCTTAGGTTTGGTTTCAAAATTAGGATAAGAATAATTTTAGATGCAGGCGAGTTAATTAAAAATTAATCCTTTGTCTTTTGTTACTAACAAAAATAGCATTAATGATTTATGTAATATTTAAGAAAGCGTCGTTACTCAAATCAATCGATACATAGACAAATTGGACTCATTTAAAAATCACTTGCTTTGTTTAAGCAATTAATCACTTAAAATTAATTAATCGATAATATTGCTATCTTGGGATTCTTTATCGATATAATCATTAGATTAAAAATATATTTTTTTTAAGTTTTTAATATTGACATAAAATGCAGTTTCGAAATTGTAAAAACAATATTTTCACGTGATATAACATGCTGTATTACAACAGTATAATTTTCTGATCAATGTAATAAGGTTGTACTATAGACTTGTAGCTTAAAGACTAGCTTAAATACATGTTAGGTACTTGACTTAAATATACAGTAGATACATCTAACAATGCACAGACACAACTGGCTTCTAACTTAAAAGGTATACTTATTCTAAGATTATTAATTTTGAGAAATTTATCAGTAATCGTGATTTTTAATCTTTAATCGTTGGATCCTTTAAAAACATACTGAATATTGTGATTCCTATTTATATTTCCTTAACTGATTTAGCATACTTTTCCTAGAGATTAAGCAGGTTAGACCATAAAACATGTTCCAAATCATGGTACATATTCACGGTTATACGATGAATCACGAGTTATATTCAGATTATAATTTCCTGATCTAACTTTGTTGATGCAAACCATCTGAAACTGAGGATCCCTATATTAAATTATAAAAATAACACTATCATCAAACGAAAACATCTTAGAATGTGAATAATCATTTTCAAAGTAAAAGACTTTCTTGCTTATATTTAAATGGTTAAATCTTACCTATAAAAACCTTTTCCATTAAGGTCTTTTGCTTTGCCTATACTTATAGACCTAATTGTCTATAAATGCAAAAGGAGTTAAAATTACAATTTCAAGAGTTGAAGATATTTTACAAATCTCTTTATATCTCCTACTTATTCCTAACTCAACTCTAAATCCTTTCAGAAACTTCACTTTTGCTGAAACTGTCTTTGAATGTTCCAGAAGTCTGCATTATTAGACTTTTGGCAACGCACAATACACTGTTCAAAATAATTAGAGGATAGCCACTATGAACGATTTTCTTTTATCAAACAAGTAAACGTACCGTGATTGATCGGTATCGTATAATTATGCATTTATGACTGGTACAAAAGCAAAACCGATAATTAAACGATAAATTTACCTAAAGATGCGCTGATTTAATTTTTACACACTTAATGTCTTTGTTTGTAATAAACTGGTGTACGGGTCCATTAGAAGTCTATCATAAAGCAAAGATGCAAACGAAGTGACGATACTTCTGCAGTCATATTCAATTTGGTCTATGAGGTTAAGCAAAGAAAAGGACCTTAATGGAAAATATTATGCAGGTCCTTTGTATGGTAGATTTTTTTTAGATTTTTGATGATTAGCTAGAATTCAGAATCATTATACAAAAACAAGAGATTATAATTTTGGACGTTTATAATAAATTTATAACAAATAAAGATTAACAAGAGAACAAATTAAAAGGACAAGAAGTAGTTTCCAATGATTTAATTTGTTATCTATCAAATATCTAATTTTAATAAATAACTGTACCATTTAAAAAGAAATATTACTCTATAATTAATCA
Organism: Bombus vancouverensis nearcticus; assembly: GCF_051014615.1. Lineage (NCBI taxonomy): Eukaryota > Metazoa > Arthropoda > Insecta > Hymenoptera > Apidae > Bombus > Bombus vancouverensis. Next base: position 10,573,816 of record NC_134923.1, read on the forward strand.
GATCTGCATTTCTTCCACTTTTTTTTTTTTTACTTTTTCGCAACTCCACATACTATGTTGATTAGACTGCGGATACTAATGCGAGTTCACAGTTTTATGAGAATAATTTAAAAAAATTACTTAATTTACTAAATACTGTAAGGCGTATAGCAATTTTGATATTTTATATGTTTCTGCATATTACGTGTATTGCGTGCAATTTCAAATTTCCCGTAAATGCGTAAAAATCCATAGTCTAGTGATGATTTTCGAAACTTATCTGGTCCTCGGATCTACAGAGACACACACGGGTGCACGTACACGTGGACAGATACAAAGTTGAGGAAGTGCAGCGCACGCTGCACCACCCGTGTGGCCCATATTCGCCACGTCGGCATCGGCGTCGGCGTCGGCGTCGGCGTCGGCGTCAGGGGCAGCCGTTCGACTTCCACTCCGAAATCAATAAACGGAAGCCACTATTTCTATATTCGGCGCTTCCGCCTGACCACGACCATCGAGTTCCACCCCCGGGACCATCAGAAATCTATCATTTTATCGACGACATTATCGTTTGTTCAGAGAGGAAGAGAATCTTGCCAGTTGTTCGAGTACAGTAGCTCAGATTGATCATAGGAAATGTTAAAAAGCTGACATGTTTGATTCATGGAGGAATTTCTTAAGATTTTAACATCTAAGAAAGATGGAGGAGTAAGATTAAAAATTGGAAAGATCTTAGCGAATTCTATGGATTTTATTTTAACAGATGAATTGTAATTGAGCTTAGATCATTAAAGGTAAGAGTGTTTAGTTTTTACAGTTAAATAATAGCTCAATTTTTATTATTTTTATTTAGTTTTTGTAAAATAGATTTTTCTTTTAGAGATCCATTTTTCTAGTATTTTATTACGTGATAGAATTGCATTAACTTAAGTATTGATTTAATGGAAAATTGAATAGTCTAAGGACAAAATATAATCATTTTGTATTAGACACAATTGAATTTTAAAAGTTTTAGTAGCTATATTCAGTTAAGTGTACATGGAATAAAAGTCTAGCGACCCAAAAGCAAAAGATTAGAACTTTTATTATAAAAGTTAAAAAGAAAAAATTAAAATATGTTTAGAATCAGTACTTTCCAGTAATTTAATTTCTTATCTACCAAATATCTAATTTGATATCGATTTTATCGATGATTGTTGTTAATAATTATTTATTGACCATAAATAAGTAAATCGAATATCGTTAATAACTGCTATCTAATATCTACTAAATGGTAATGTTTAATTTTAAAGATTTAACCCAGTCATACGCAAATGACTAACAGTGCGAATTCACGAAATTCTTTATCTAAAGGCCTGAATTATCTTTTAGCTCATCTTCTGACTCATCATAAGCGTACTACAAGCGACTATAAGCGTTTCTAGGGTTTCTAAGACGTTCTCGCAAATTCCAAGAAATCTTAGAATTAAACTCTCGCACTACACCCGTAAACTCAATATTCTTCTTATTCCCTTTTTCCATCTAGTTTTATTTAATCGTCGCAAGAACTGATTAACATCTGACTTCGCGTGAGGGAAAACTGTTTTCTATTATAAGCTCATTTCTATGCATTCGTTGCGGCATTCTAAAGTTCACGTTGAGTGCGCGTTAAGTTACAGAAACACGATGAAGTATCGATTAATTGATGACCAATTTCAAGGTCCTCCAATTAAGTAGCGTTACGGTAAATCGCGTGAAATAGCGAACGTAATCCCTTATAAAATCTCACGAAACATCGTTTGCACAAAATTGCAAGAAGTTTCACCGCAGTTTGTAACTTAGTCGTGTTATAAGGATCACTTTACTAAAAAGCTTCAAAAAGTGTAAGAGGTCAATCTCGATGTAAACAGCGTTTCTTTCAGCAATCTTTTTCTCAACTCTAGAACGACACTGTTAAATTTCCCGAGAATATGTAACAGTATAAGATCATGAACAAAAATAAAATTCAAGTATTCTAAATAATAATCAATATTTCTGGAAGATTTTCTTCTAAATACATACTTTTCGGAGACATCTCTAAATTAAGCTCTTAATAGCCTGTTACTTATAAACGAGGGCATATACTACTCATAATTATTCGAAGAATGCACCTTTAATGCATTAAGTGTCTTAAATTGAAATTATTCGAGCAATTGTCCAACGACTTTAGAATTCGCTGGAATAATTATGAGCAATAGTAACTACATATGTAATTTTCAACCCTCATGAAATCTGACCTAACCTAACCTAACCTAACCTAACCTAACCTAACCTAACCTAACAAATCTAGGTTCAACGAACCGATCGAACACAGATCGTAAAAGATTAATACAGAAATTAATATTCTGGTTATTCAAATAATTATAAGTCGTAATGATTATGTAATTTTAAATCTCAAACCTATAACCTAACCTAACCTAACAAATCTATGTCAGATTCAATGGAACGATCGGACAGAGATCACAAACAAATACCTAATACAGAAATTAGTCTAGGAACTAGAAAGTCAATGGATTGTGAAACGAGGCAATTATCATGCAAATTCTACAAGGACTAAACGATTCGAATCACGAACAACGTTCGTAGGCTTTCAGTCGATTGAGCCATTCGGGTTTAGAATTCAAAGCTCCCCGCTTCTCCAAGTCGTTTTCTTTTACGGTCAGACGTGCACACGCCGCGTGCGCCGGCCTTCTGTGTGCAAGGTTAATCCAATTTCCTAATTTCTGCAATTAATCGGAACGCTCGTCGCTGCGTTGGCGGCTCGATATGATTACGCATTGTACGCCTATTTGACGCATTGCAGTCGAACGCTGAAGCAAAATTGCTCGCATAATTGTCTTAGGATATTTACTTCCTGAAAATTCCTTGCCGAAGATTATTGGGAGATTCTACGTAGCAGAAATTTAGTCGAAAGGTCAAGAAGATGATGAAAGTTTTCGATTGAATTCTTTGGCAGCAATTACGTAAAGAAATACTTAGAGAAAATTTTCTGTTTCATAATATTGATATATAACTAGATTGCGGATATATCATATTATAATATGCAATATTTAAATAGAAATTTAATTAGAAAAATGCTTTATCTATTAAATATTATAGAAGGTACTGTTTTGAATGTTTTATATATTTCTGCATATTTATGTGCATTCTCTGCATTTTTATATCTTCAAATATCTCACAAATGTATAAGAATCCATAGTCTACTGATAATGGAGACCTCTTTGTAAACATTTGGTATGTCCGTATTAATTTTAAAAAGACACTGTCAAGTTGCTAGAGAGATTGTCTATAAAAAATGCAAACAAATCTTAGAATATTGAGATTTCATCTATTCTAGTTCTTCTTACACTGGTTTATTTATTCATAATTATTCCCTCATAAGTCGTGGGATTGCTGACAATCAGTAACAAATCTGTATTGCAGTCACTTAAAGTATTTAAAACAGATGGGCAATCTTTTTAATTTATTGTATATTAAATAGTAATTTAACAACTAGTAACAATTTACATAAGCAGTAATTTGTAGTAAATACTAAATACTGTACTAAATGGTAGTAATATAAAACATAAAAATATTATATTTTTCTCATAGATTCTGGATGAAACTATCATTAATTTTCATAGAACAAGTGTGAATGAAATTAATCCAGTTTGCTACGATTAATTTTTTTACAGCCATAGAGGTTCATACATTAATTTCAGTGAGAAACTATGTAAATAATCCCTCGCATGACAAACAGCGGTTTTATGTTTAGATGAATGATATACTGCTCGAAATGAGCAGCAAAGTAACGCAAATGTGTTATATATATTATAACATATAATATATAATATTATTACTGCAGTTGTTTACGCGTAGAACGTGAAAACCGATACCGATTGATTTTATACGTGTTCGTATTAAGTGTTGGTAATTATATCGATAAAACGGATACCGATTACCCTTCTGTAGCAATCTTGGCCAGTGTTCAATGTCTAAAACTTGCACAATTTGCAGCGCGAATCACGTTCGCAAAGTCTTTTAATTTCAGTTTCATAATGCGTATTCAATTTCGCGACGCTGTTAATATAAATAATTCGTATGACACAGAAATTTTATAGTTTGGCCAATACTAATACAAAGAAATATTATTATAAATTAAATATCACAGATATCTGATTTCAAATTGTAGATCTCCTGAAACATAGTTCAGATTTTAATCATTGAAATTTGTATATACTTGAATTTCTGAATATTAAAATCATTCGATCATTTCACCTTTCGAGTACATGAAAAATAAAATATCCGGATTCTTGAACACTAGAACACCAATGGTATTCTGGTACCTGAATCTTTTTAATGTCAATTATCCAAATTATTAAATATCTCAGGTTTCAGGTCCCAAGTGTCAACATTTCCCGAGTACTCGAATTCTCGAATACCTGAATTTTTGGTGTATCTGAATTTTTAGAGTACCTGGATTCTCGATTTCTATAGGTATATGATAATAGCCATGATAATAGCGGGCATCATCAACTAACTGATGACAAACGATAGAAATTTAAAAGAATAAGAGTTCCTCAACTTCAATCAATGTCGTATAAAACATATCTTAGCCTTAATTCAACTCTTTCTTGTATAAGTAGAGTGATGCATACGACCCTAAGTATTACTACATCCGTTTCGCCTCTTAGTATCTTAACTCATCGTAAAATCTACGAATATAATTTGTGCGTCTGATTCATTAGGAGTAAAAGCGACGTATAACGTCTACTTATTTTACCACTCCTAATGAGATGTGAGAATGTTTATGTAGTCCTAATTAAACACATCTTTAAAGCATCTTAAAAATGTTCTATATAATTAATGGAATACAACATGAATATTAATGTCAACAGGAGGATGCGAACCTGACACCGGAGGAAAGGCTAATGGAGGAAGCAGCGATCGCCGAAACTGAGAAGCGATTGTATACAAGGAGGAAGTTTCTGGCGGAGAAATGCGCCGAAGAGGGATTAGACAGGCCTGGAAACGATTCTCTTCACAGGCCTAACGCCTGGGAATTTCTTGTAAATAGAGAATATCATTTAATATGGTGCAACGTCTTCAAAGCGGCCTCTACTTCTTGGATGTATAATTTCAATCTACTTGCGGGGTAAGAAGCATCCAATTTGCCAAATGTTCTTTTACCTTCATGTAACAAAAGTTGAGATAATTTTAACACGTATCGCTTTTTAAGATACATTTTCATATATCATCGTTCTTTCAAATTTTTTTAGTGAATTTTAATATTGCTAGACTGCGAGTTCTTATGCAAATTTATATTTTTTTCAGCATAATTAGAAGAATGGAATCTAAATAGAGTTTTTTTTTACCCGTTATTGTTTATTAAATGTAATTCATTGTTAAATATTATATATTCATATTTATTATGTAATACTTATTACGAGTATAATGCTTTGAATATTTTATATATTTCTGTATATTTCATGCATTCTCTGTATTTTTGCATCTTTAAATTTTCATAAGAGTCTTAGCAGCAGTTTAAATATCACAGAGAGATAAAGATCTGTCTTATAAAATAAAACATTCGATGCTCATGGCAAAACTGATCCAACATCTGCCAGGCTAAGTTTAAATAAACAGCTTGATCAACATCAAACTTTATAAATTGTTTTCAGATACAGCCCACAGTTCTTAAAGGCCTCAAAAGCTGTACCTGTTTCTCTGGCGAGGCAGAAATATCCCAGACACACGGCCGATGAGTTGAACAAGTTCCTAAACGACAGCATTAGTTTCTTGATAGTAAGACATCCGTTCGAGAGGTTGCTCAGCGCCTACAGAGATAAATTGGAGCATAGCTTACCGCATACGTTTCACAGTAATCTTGGATCCCATATTGTTTGGAACTATAGATCTAGGGTAAGGACAAACCATCTTTAAAGTTATGTATGTTATTTTAATTTTTTTTCTATGTTTCACCAATTTGATTGGTCTTGTGGAATTTAATGAATCATTATCGACTATGATTAGGACCGAAAGACAAATGGACGACACGGTCCAAGGTATCCACTTTTTGAAGAATTTGTACGATGGTTGTTATGTCAATGGAGAGCTGGGAACGAACTTGATATGCACTGGACTCCAATTGTGATCTTTTGTACGCCGTGTCAAGTACGATTCGACGTAATTGCAAAGTTTGAAACGCTCCATGTAAATATATCTTTCAAAAAATTCTATGTAAATGATACAATTAATCAATTCTATATTTTAATTGGAAAAATATATTGATTAAAGGAAGATCAAGATTATCTCATAAAACAAGCTCACGTGGGTCACATCATTAAACCTGAATGGAAGAATCCTACCAGGGGTGTCCAAACGAAGGACGTTATTAAGAATTATTTCGCTCAATTATCGAAATCGCAGATCAAAGATCTCTACGAGATGTTTAGGTAAGTATACTAAGTGGAAACGATATAGCACGACCGTAAATTAAAATTTTAATAAGGAACACCCATTAACGCTATGATAACTAGTTAATTCCAAGAGGAATTCTAACGTTAAGAATTGATAAGGTGTAATTATATATAAAATATAGTCCAATTGTATATAGTTATAATGAAATATTAATAGCAATAATAATATATTCTTGATATTTCATTTCAGGTACGATTTTGTGCTTTTCGATTATTCTCCCGATGAGTACATAGCACTTGGAAGAGACGAGGATACAAAGTTAATCTGTAAAAAGTAATGCTAGTATTTCGTACATTATTAACAAGCGTATCAACGCTGGAATTGTTTTTCTCTTATTTTTATCTTTTTGTCTTTAAATATTAAACGACACCTATTAAAATGGCGTCGATTACAACGAAAATATTTGATAGCAAATATCTGTTGAAGATTAAGATGAGAAAACAGAAACATACCGAGAATTGCTCCAATTAGCGATACACTTGCAAAGCACTGCTGCTGCATTTAACCTTTTGATAAACGAAACGTTACAGTATATTCAATTGTTAGGGCCTAAGGCAACAAGACGTTTGTAAACTGTTATAAATCAACGCAAAAAAGATTTTAAATGTATTATACCTGTGAGAGTACCTCGTTGCTTAAGTACCATATGCGACAATGAACTTTTTAATATACGAGGGTTTATGGTAAGAGTGATGCTCACTTTGTCGAATTTTTTCTGCTTTAACATCGAATGAGAATAGCCTATTAGTTCGAAATAGGATACTTTGCATTCCCAATAGACTACGTAGAAGTAACGTCCCTTTCTTTGTTTCAACTGAATTAATTTTTACAGAATACAATCGATATGAGTACAGTGAAGTTTTATTCCAGATATAACTTCATTAAAGTAAATTGGGCTAATTGTTTCGTGTTAGCATATTTTGAAAAACATGTATACATTTTCCCTCATCTTATATGTATATATCTGTGTATATAAATATACATACACGTATATTGATATAAACGTTGTTGCAATAGTAATTATTGTCATTGTACCAATGATAATAATACTGCCTTGAGAAAATGTAATTTATAATTGCATTAGTAAGATGTATGTTAAATTATACAACTTCCAAATGCAAGAATATCTAGAGATCTGTAAGTTCAAAGTTTTCCAATATTTACTTATATTTTAGAAGTGATATTTGAGTTAATAGGGTTACATCTCTGTAATGAAACGGTCTTTTTTATAAAGACTTAATTAAATAGTACAGCACATTATGTAGTACTTAAATCTAATGCAAATATAAATTTTTCAATAATGAAAAATTTACTGCAAATAAAATCGTATTATTTGTAAAATCAGATCGAGATAAAAATAATACGATAAATTTTAATTTCTTATAATTTTATAAATTGCAAACACGAAACGACAATAATTATTTTACAAAATAAAGAAATTTAAAAAACAATTGATTACATAGAAAATTAATCTTATCTTACAATGAATGAAATTGTATTTAATTAAATTAGTTAAGGAAATAGCAATGACAAAATAAATATCTTATTTGATTGTCCAAGGTGAAGATAAAAATATCAACACTCGCATTAAAACATTACTATTATTATTTTCTTAATTCAATTAAAATTTATAGATAATCCTTGGAAAATCAAAGCTTTTTTATATTATATTTTATTTGTAGTCGTTAAAATAATGTACTTACTTATTCGAATTGTTCATTAGTTCTATTCCAATAACCCATTTGTCATTAAAAATATATTTCCAACTGCTTTTTATTACCAAAATCTCATAATGGAACTTCTTGACTTTGCATTTTTTCTTCTTTACTACTGGTTGTCCATTTATTGCATACAACTACAAATTGTATATATTGAATTTAATATACTTTAACACTTGTTGAATGTAATTATTATAAATATATCACATTTCCTTTCTCATAATTCCTTATTATAACACATAAAACTCTGTTTAATTAATTTTTGTTTATAAACTCCTTTCATACTAACTAGTTGGTATTAAAAAAATTAGACTAAAATATTCTTCTCCACTCTTATAAAGTATCTTTGAAGAAATTTTGTTTAATTAACAAATGAAACTATTTATCATATGTCGTGTGTCATATATGAATAATGTAGGTTTTTTATTTTATCTTTTATTATGTTATTGTTATTATTTTTTTTTTCAAATAACTCACATCACTATCGGAGTCCGAAGATATGTCTTTTCCATACAGAGCTTGATTGTACAAAGATTCTGAAATACGTTTCGTCATATCCTGAACTTCTTTAATGTCATTCGTTGTTTTTTCGATTCGAGTTTGCACATTCGACAATGTTTTCATTAAATGTGCCTCTATAGGATTGCACTTTGGAGTTGGAATCGGCAACTCCTCATCGCTAAGCTCGAACATATCATCGTCCAAATCCATTTATATTTTCATAAATGAAGATGATATTTAATTATAATATAATAATACTTATAGTTACTTTGATAATAGATCAATTATTCCATGCACATTCACACAACCTCTTCTAAACAGGTAAAGTAAATGATAAACATTTCTTATGTGTCATTTTTAATCATTAACTATACGAATATAAAAAATTCTTATATCAAGAAAATGAAATTAAAATTTAGTGTTTTATTTGCAACTTTTATGAAAATTATATAACAATCATATGCTATTATAATTGCAATTTCTTATAATAATTAAATTAAAACTTTATTTAAAGAGTCACGACTTGAAAATAAAAACAATGAATAAAACCTAATAAAACCACGTGATTAAAATCTAGGGAAATTAGTTTTCATTATCGATTGAGGAATTTTTATTATCGAGAATAGCTATCGGTAACCAAAAAATTTTTTATTTTATTTATAATGATTATTCGTAACCAAAACACTTAAAAAATAAATATTTTTTAATTATTAATCTTTTGAAAAAATTTCTTTGAGATGTACTTATCAGTCTTTCATTTAAACAATTACATATGTATTACTGGATCATGTTACCTGTTTTGTCAATGACTTGTTTGATAAAAATTTTAGAAACAACTATTATTTTGGTCCCTGCTTAAATCTAATGTTTGATCGTTATAATAAAATGTAATAAAATGTAAATGTATGAAATTACAAATTGAATGATATGTACTTCTAAAATAAAGGATTCCTATCATGAAAGAAATGTCATTAGTCTTTGATATTTAATTTGAATTTCTAAGTTTTCTGTAACAATTACATTATAATAAATTTATGGTAATTAAATTTGTAATTCATAAATCAGATTAAAATGCATAATAACATTTACTTTAAAAAAAATTCCTAGACCTTGTAACACAAAACTACATCTGGATGTTAGATCTATCTTATATTTTATTTATGGTCTATCACCTTGTCTGTGTTGTATATATAATATGTAATTCCTACTGTAGGTAGAGGAAGAATGAGTTAGGTACAGATCGTTTCGTGATGTTAGGTCAATGAAAATAATTAGGAGCTGTATTCTTTTACTCTTTAGTAGACTTGAAAGAAATCAGAAAGAAATATGTGGCTAGAAGAATGTGATAGTTTTGCTGAACTATGTCGAGGATATTTGCCTTATTATTTACTGATAATTTTGCCGATTTTTATTATTATTTCTCCGGTTAACCCAGTTGCCGCATCTCACGAATTTCCCGTGTATCGAATGCACCAGTATGACTTGCACGGTGTGCCACATGGTAATGAAATGTTTTCGCCTTGGATATTCATCTTATTAATATTGCCATTTTACTAACTTGCTTAACATTTCATTTACATAATCTATGATCAGGTTGCCGTAGTGCGCCGATTTCGTTGGAAGCAAGATCTCTTACAGGGTGGAGTACTTCTAGACACTGTGTAGTTACAAAAGCTTTGAGTCTTACTCCAAGTTTATTTCACTCTATTAAACATAAGGCTGGAGCTTTGATAGTAGTTTTACCAGAAAAACTTAATGACTTGACATTAGAGGAAAAACAGGTTGATTCAATTTATTCTTGATAGACTTTTTTCATAAACATAACAGTTATATTTTAAATTCTTATAATTTCACTATATTCTTATTGTTATTCTCTATAATTCTTATTGTTTATTGCAGCATATTATGAGTCTGGAAGAATCTATGCTGTTTGGGCCAGAAACAACAATTCCAGTGTATTTTACTTCATGGCATCCTGATTTGCAAACTATATTAGATGACCTCTCCAACGGTTTTATTACTGATGAGAAAGCTGGATCTGCAGCTGAAGCAATGTTTAATTCTATATCTGCTAGTGGTTATCAAGTAGTTGTAGCAACTGGACAGGCATTAGCTAAGACAGATGTAAAAATAGCTACTTTACATGGGAAGCTAACTGGTACTGGAGCTGAAGAGAAGTTACCAACTATAGCCTTGGTAACGCATTACGATAGTGCTGGTGTTGCACCTGTAAGAGAACTATAGATATAAATGTTTATTCATACAGCTGCTAAGAATCTTAGAAATAAAATATGTATATACATGTATGTTATTGCTAATAAATAGGAATTGTCTTTTGGAGCGGACAGTAATGCATCAGGAGTGGCAATATTATTGGAAATAGCAAGATTATTTTCTACTTTGTATTCCACTAGTAGATCAAGACCACAATATAATCTTGTCTTTATTGTAACTGGTGCTGGCAAACTTAATTACCAGGGCAGTAAAAAGTGGCTGGAGGATCAATTAGATGGAATTGAAGGCTCGATAATACAAGTACTATATACACTAAAAGACCTCTATCATCATACATTTGTTTCAAAATTTTGAAGTAATAATATAATATATTATTTGAATTATTAGGATGCTGCATATGTTATTTGTCTAGACACAGTATCTACTAGCGATAATCTTTATGTGCATGTCTCCAAACCACCTAAAGAAAATTCTACAGGTGGTCTTTTTTACAAAAAACTTAAAGCTGTGTCTGAGTCATTGAATATGACTACTGTTGAAGGCGTGCACAAAAAAATCAATTTAGCTGATGAAACATTGGCTTGGGAACACGAAAGATATAGTATTCGTAGATTTCCAGCTACGACTTTGTCAACTTTGAAAAGTCATGAAGATCCAATTAGAACAACGATCTTAGATGTAATAGAGACAAGACAAATAGATAGATTATATAAACATACACAAACAGTTGCAGAAGCATTAGCTAGACATATATACAATTTAAGCTCTAGTCAAGTTTTCATGGATCCTCTGGTATACATCTTTTATCATATAAGTAAGAGAAATGAGAAAATACCTCTCTTTGTTTTATTAACTGAATTTATCTTTTTTAGGGAGTTTCTAAGGAATCATTATCCTTATGGTTTAGTTACTTAGCGTCGCAACCAAGGGCTGCTACATTACTGGCAGACAAAAATAATATGTTAGTTGGTACATTAAAAGAAGCAATGGCTAGATATTTGGGAGATGTTAAAGTTACCTTGCATAGTCCTGACAAGCAAGACCCAGAATTTGTATTTTATGATATTACAAAAGCAATATTGAATGTGTACAGGTAAATTTTTAAATTTCACTTATTATTTCATTTATTATCAACATTATTTCTTGTAGATAACGTAGTTTATTACATTTCAGCGTAAAACCAGCTGTATTCGATCTCTTTCTTACAATTGCCATCATTATATATTTGGGACTTATTTATGTAATCGTGCACAATTTCCCTCGCGCATATACTTTAGCAACTCGTTTTTCTGTAAAGAACAAATCATCGTGAAATTGTATTCAACTATCGTTTCTTTGTTGCATTGTAAAAATTCGCTACATGTTTTTTAATGAATTTAATATATAATGTTATAGGTGTTAAAGGTGAAGCAAAACTGTATGTACATTAATTTTTGCTGGTATTAATCTTGAATTAAAAATCGTCTACATATTGTATCTTAGATAATCTGTAAATGTTACATAGTTTAACTTCAACTCGAATTTTCGTCCACGCATCTTCTCTATCAAATAAAGATAATGCAAATAGCAGATTTATTTAGGAGAGAGAACATTACTTCTCGTTCTATGATAAATTATTATGTAAGAGTACGTGATAATTAAGACCAAGTAATAACAGACCAAATAGTGAGACTTCAGAATGCAATTTATAAATAAAAAGACTGGCAAATTTTAGCAAATACAGAATTTAGTAATAAAAGTAATTCCAAATCGTATATAGAACACTAGAGAATATTAGTTTTATTTAAATGCAAATCTAATATTTTGTTTAATAGTTATTATCGTGTCCGCGATACATAGAACATAATATTCCTATTATAACGTAATAATCTTGAGTATACATATATCAATTAATGAATTAAGATAATTCCATAGCACAGGTAGTGTTATATAACAAAGCAAATGTTTTTAAAAATTTTCTTGTTAAAATATACAGAAAACTATTTGCCAAATATTAGTACTATAAAAACATCCATTAGAAGCAAGAAAACTTAGAGAATAAACTATTTGAATGATAAAGAATAATAAATATTTATTAATGATTATTTAAGTGCAATTATATGGACGAAATGTAAAAAGCTTGTAAAATAAACGTGATGGAAAATAATCATTGCTTCTTATTTTTACCTAAATATTATAATTTTATCAAATTTTATATTTGATATATTTTTCAATGATATACATTATATTACTTGTAAAAGATTACATACAGATCATCTCCTATAAAACGAAGTTATGCAGAGATTGAAGATTATTATACACCTAAACAGGTTTGTCTAGTTCATTATACTTTCACTTCTTCAGAATCAAGCATTATTCCAGTATTCATTGAGATATACTACAAATTGTAAAGTGCACTAAAATATGAATTCTATTCTTAATAAAAGTATCTTATTCTTACTATATTTTGATTCAACTATAATTGTGAACAAAAACATTGTTTTAAATGTTTATTTTCTTAACAGGTATAAAATTTCAAAATAGAAGATGGATAATATTGAGAAGATCCATGAGCTTACTAGCAGAATGTATAACACCAGAATTAAAAGCTATAGAAGCAGCTGGTACTTGGAAAAAGGAGAGAGTAATTGCTTCGCCTCAACGAACACATATTGTATTAGCAAATGGAATACAGGCCCTAAATTTTTGTGCTAACAATTATCTAGGGTTAGCAGTAAGTATTAGAATTTCTAAAATTAATATGATAAAATTGTGTTTATCATATTAATCAATTTTCATTATTTCTTAAATTTAGGATAATAAAGAAGTCATTTCTGCTGCAAAACTTGCTCTGGATAAGTATGGAGTGGGTTTAAGTTCTGTTAGATTTATATGTGGTACACAAGACATTCACATAGAATTAGAAAAGAAAATTGCTAACTTTCATGGCAGAGAAGATGCTATTCTTTATGCATCTTGTTTCGATGCAAATGCTGGATTATTTGAGACATTATTAACACCCGAAGATACTGTTATAAGTGATGAGCTTAATCATGCTTCCATCATTGACGGTATCAGGTTATGTAAAGCAAGGAAACAGAGGTGAATGAGTTAAATTTATTTTATTTTTCTTTATTATGTAAAAATATATTATATTTTGCAAAGGTACAAGCATAGGGACATGATAGATTTGGAGAATAAGCTACAGGATAGTATGTCTTCGCGTTTACGATTGATTGCAACTGACGGTGTCTTTTCTATGGATGGCACTGTTGCGCCATTACCAAAAATATTAGAGCTTTCAAAGAAATATAACGCTCTTACGTTTGTAGATGATTGTCATGCTACTGGATTTTTTGGAAAAGCTGGAAGGTAATTGCATTTATTTTGATACACTTTGTATTAAATTTCTATTAATTAGCAGCCGATACAATTTTTTATTCTATAACAATTGTTTAGTTCTTTTCACATTTCTTAACTTTCTTTTAAAATTCGGACCTAAATTTACTGGGTTTTATTTATCGTAACTTACTCTAATTTTTTTAAATATATTTTTTGAAAAATAATTAATTTAACTATAAAGTTTATTTTCATATTGAGTAATTTAATTCTAGAGGCACAGAGGATTATTTTAATCAATTAGGAAATGTTGATATCATTAACTCCACGTTAGGCAAAGCTCTTGGTGGAGCAGCAGGTGGTTATACAACTAGTAAAAAAGAACTTATTAATTTGTTGAGACAACGTAGCAGACCATATTTATTTTCAAATTCATTGCCACCACCTGTAGTTGCATCAGCTAGTAAGGTATACTAAAATGTCAATTGTTTTTGTTAAAATAAAAAAAATAATGTGATCACTCATATTTTTATTTTTTAATATTGTATATAGGTTATGGATTTAATAACAAACTCTATGGAATTTTTGGATCATTTAAAAAATAATACCAATCTGTTTAGAAGTAATATGAAAGCAGCTGGTTTTACAATTGCTGGTGACAATCATCCTATCTGTCCTGTTATGATAGGTGATGCAAGATTAGCTACTGAATTTGCTGATAAAATGATTGGTAAATATTTACAGTATATCATGTAATGTATCAGTTTTTAGCAATACGTATAATAATCGTTTTCTATTTATAGAACAAGGAATCTATGTTATTGGTTTTAGTTATCCAGTAGTACCAAAAGATAAAGCGCGAATACGTGTTCAAATTAGTGCTGCACATTCAGAAAAGGACATAGAATATGCTGTAAACGCATTTGTACATATTGGAAAAGAACTTAATATTATTAAGTGATATTCTTCTAGTCATAAAAAATTCTAGTAATTGAAATATTTTTTATAATTCTTTAATCAAATCGGTAATATAAAAAACAAAAATAAAAGTTACACATATATAATTGATCAAGTAATGTTTAATATACAAGTACATCAAACTGAAATTTTTAATATATGTATTCCTATTGTATTAAATATTATAAAAGTATTACCTCTTATACAAACTTCATCATGTATAAGTAATCCTTTTAGATTAAAAATCTTTTGATTACATGTCAAAGTTATATATTTTTACGAAATGTTAATTGTACAGACGTTAAGGCTTATATGGTTTTACAAGATTTTCCGAAAATTCTCTGACTTGTTGGACTCCTCGAATTTCTTTTTCTAATAAAGGAACTCGGATAATATGAAAATCTTCATAAAGATCCATTATCTAGCAAAGAGTTATTGTATTAATTTCTTCAGTTCCTATATGAAGTAATATGAAATCATAATATTTTGATTTACCTGCTCTAAATATTTATCTTGTATTTTATGCCTAGCAAGACACAGTTTACAAGATGTACAGTTTTCTTTTAAGAATAATAACTGATTCACTATGATATTGTGAGTATCTATACCACATTTTGTTAATTCTTGTACGAGTCTTTCTGTCTCGTACAGTGACAAGAATTCTGCTATGCACACACAAACAAATGTAGTCTGGTCAGGGTTTTTAAATTGTTCATTAACTTGTCGAATGACAACAAGCATCTCCTCTATTTTGTTACAGAATGTATCTACATTGAAATCTGTCATTCCCAATAATGAACTGATCTATAACAAAGTAGTTTTGAAATTGGAATACTGTTTAAGCTGATACTACATATCATTCATTAAACTAAGTATTTCTGACCTGTGTAATAAAAGGACTAATCTTCATCTTCAGACGCATTAATTTCCCCAATCCTTTTTCTACTACTTGTGGGAATGATAATAATCTTAAAGTATGACCAGTGGGTGCAGTATCAAAAACAACAACAGAAAAGTTCATTCCTTTAACCAATCTGAAAATATGGATAACATATAGAACAGTTAAGTTATACCATATATAAATATCGTTGATAAAACTACAGAAAAGCCATCTCACCTCCGATTTCGATGATTTTTAATTATGTCGTAAAACTTAACATTCTAAACAACTGTTTCCTATACATATAACCGGCAGTTTCGCTTAGAGGGATTCGCAAAAATCTGCCGATACCACTACAGTGAATTCTGCCTATAGTTGTGTGTGTCTGACAGCATATGCTTCAGTATTGATTGCCGACTGCCGGCCGCTTTTCTTCTGTTTATAAACGAGGATCAGACAAGCTTAAAGGTTCCGTGCACAACTGCATATACAAGGCTACAAAAAATGTTTGTTATAATTTATTTAAGAAAGGATATCATCAATGTATTGAATTTGGGTTAATCTTTTTAATATGGCTGCCACGCGGCGGCCGAGAACGCTTGTCTAAAATAATAACAATTATTTTTTTCGAAAAATAATATCAATTATTCATTCGCCTACTATTTTTATAATTAATTTGTTATTATTTCATGCGGCGGCTGAATAGAATAACCTAAGCCAAACCGAAACTCAATACATTGATGATATTCGCTTTTAAGTAAGTTATAAATTATAAATAACAGATATTTCTTGTAGCCTCGCATATGCAGCTTTGTGTTAGACCTTCGAGCTTGCCCAACCTTTGTTTATAAACAGAAGATAAGCAGATGAGAAGATGGCAACCAATATTGACACATATGTTGTCACAGATGCACAACTATAAGTGGAATAAGTAAAATATAAATAGAATTGTAGAAGTATCAACAGGTTTCTGCAAGTATCTCAAAAACTAAGAGAGATACTATGCTTTTTATATGTATAGAAAAAAGTTGTTCAAGATATTAATGTCTATAGCATATTTCATAATCATCCAAATCAAAGATAAGAAAGTTTTTCTATGGTTTTACCAATATTGTTAAATTACAAAGTATTATTAACTTCATGACTTCTGCATAACTCATTGCTTCGTCTATACCAGGAAATGCTCCAACAATTTCTTGCATTATGCTTCTACTCAATCTCATGGCTTCTCCTCCTGGAACTGTTTTGTAAATAATTTATGTGTATATTTATGCATCAAACTACCAACAACATTGTAAGCATATAAAGTGTAATACAAAGGTATAACATCGATAAAACAAAATACCTGCTTCACTTTCGAAATACTCCTCTGGCAATTCAGTAATGCCCACGTTTGGATCTATTTCCATAGCGAAAAGATTTTCAAAACCTTTTACTTTCGTCGGAACTTTACTGAACTTTTGATCAAACGCGTCGGAGATATTGTGCGCCGGGTCAGTAGATATGATGAGTACATTTTCTCTGACTTTCGATAACTGCACAGCCAACGAACAACTGGAAATTAAAACAAGCAATGATCAAACTGCGATAAACAAACGAACTTTTGAGGTTAGAATATTAACCTGCACGTTGTTTTACCGACTCCACCTTTACCACCGACAAATATCCATCGCAAAGACCGTTGTTCGATTACGTTTCTAATCGAAGGCTCGTATTCAATCGTTTCTTCATCATTTATGCTCATATTCATCAAGAAAGACTGTGTTCCTAACAAATTTTACCACGTCATTTACCAATGTCGCTAGTTATGGGACAAGAGCTTTTTTTGTGTTATACACGCAATAATTGACAAAGAGTGGCGCTACAATCGCTCAATCATAGCTCCACACATTACATCCTACATTAAGTCGATTCTAGCCCGCGCACCAGCGAAGATATAGATGGCGTTACCGTCATGGATTAGGTTATTGGGTCATCGTTCAAGTTGGTGAGAGTGAGATGTTAGCTGAGAGGATAAGACACATATGAGACATGACATGACTAGATCAGCGGTTCTTAACCTGTGATCCACAGTTCCTGAGGAACACAAAATCTTCATACGTGCAAGTTATTATTATATTATTCGAATAAAAATCATTTAGTTAATTCATAATGAATCTCTTCTCTCCGAGAAGGTTGTTGAACAGTTAATGCGTTTTAATTATATATATTTGGCACATTATTTACTTAAATCTTGAGTTAAGTATTGAGGATTCGCGACAATAAAAAATTATTTAAAGGAGGTCTGTAATAAATAAAAGATTAAGAACCGCTGGACTAACTGGCAGAAATAAAAGCTATCTCGAGTTAAGGGGAAAGAGACAATGGAATAAGACTAAAATACATATAGGATGGGCCATGTCCATAAGTCAACTTCCCATTTAAAAGTTGCATAACCTTTTCTTATTGTATATTTTAAAATTTTTGTTCCAGATTTTTACATTTTGGGGGGGGGGAATTTAAATTATTTTTTTTTTTTGGTTTAAATAGAAATTTATTTGCCTTTATTTATCTGCTTTGGATATCTTGTATATATTTATGTATTATATTCGTTCTATAGATGTTTGCATCTTTATATTTCCCAAAAATGGATAGATATCCGTTTATTACTTAGTCTATCAATTATATTCTCAAAAATATGAATTTGCGTAAAAATCCCCTCCCAAAAAATCGAACACATTATTTGTTTAATCGTCGAAAAACAAATATCGAGAAAGACAAATCGACCTCTCGCCATTACAAAAAATTTCAATACGCTATCGATCTGAATACAGAATCGACTTCGAGGGATCGTAGACATACGATTATACGATAGATGTGGTATATAGTTTTTAATACTGGGCTAATTTGGAAATGCATGAAGTGTCTGTAAACTCCGGTTCCAAACGTTAGTGCGTGGTGTTTGTGCTGTAATTGTTGTTATTCTTCCTTTTATCAAGCGGCGTGACTGAGAAATTGAATGTAGCATGCCGCAATTTCATAAAATCGAAATAAATAGGACCGAATGGGAGGTTCCGGAACGATACCAAATGCTCACGCCAGTGGGATCAGGAGCTTATGGTCAGGTCTGGTAAGAATTCAGAAAAACAATTCCAATATAAATTTATATGTTTCAATAATTGCATAATACCATCCTAATCTCATATATTTTTTAGATTGTTCCTTATTCGGGAACCTGTCTATAATGTTTAAACGATCCCGCTCCATATCTCGTTAATAATTTAAGATTTGGTTGCGACCATGAACCAATCATAACCTTGACATTTCTACGATCGTTCATTATGCCACTTAAAATCGTATATACACATATGTCATTCTTCTTTTTTCTTATTTTGTAATTTAGATTTTAACGAGATTATCAATACGTAAATGTTACGATTGCGGCAGCTCGTGCAAGTATCTCGTGCACCGTCGCATTCTACATCATGGGCCAAACTAAAATTAGAATTATTTGACAATGCTTTTCCGTGAAGATGAATTTAATGAGATGTATTATACCCGAATTTTCTCGGTGAAACATTTCACAGAACTTCCACTTGGATTTGATAATTGATTAGTAAATTTATATTAACTCTTACTTTATTATTTAATTCTTTAACTACATGAAATACATTGTGTTTTCTAGAAAAATAAATCCTCTTATGATCATAAAAGAAGATTGATATATACATATACATATATTATATAATTTTAAATAATTATGTTTAAATTAGTTATTAAGATTTAAGTTTATTATTGTAAATGTAAACTGTAATATGTATGTATTTATTGATACCCTTCTGAATTACAAGAATTTCTACTTTCTTATTATAAATCTACATTCACATAATCTTACAACAGAGTATTTATATATTGTATATTCTTGTTTTGTTCTATGTAAATCATAGTAGAAACTGGATTAAGGAATCATATATATATTTTTAGCTCGGCAGTTGACACAAAAACTGGACAAAAAGTAGCAATAAAAAAGTTAGCCAGACCATTCCAATCAGCTGTGCATGCAAAACGCACATATAGAGAACTTCGTATGTTGAAGCATATGAATCATGAAAATGTGAGTACATAAATGTGGATTATATATAAGTTTAATATATCTTTGAAGTTGGCATTGTAGAAATTA
The DNA here is from genome assembly GCF_051014615.1 of Bombus vancouverensis nearcticus. Classification (NCBI taxonomy): domain Eukaryota; kingdom Metazoa; phylum Arthropoda; class Insecta; order Hymenoptera; family Apidae; genus Bombus; species Bombus vancouverensis. The sequence continues at coordinate 10,594,040 of NC_134923.1, forward strand.
ATGGATTTAGAAACTTTATCTTGTTACTAAATTTAGGGACGACTATGTTCTGTATAGTGAGTTCCATCATGCTATTATTGACCTGTACAAATCAAAATCAATGAGTTTTACAGTGAAATAATCATATAATTCATTACAGGTAATTGGTTTACTAGATGTATTCCATCCCTCTTCTTCTTTAGAAGATTTTCAGCAAGTGTAAGTGCTTTTATGTACTTCTATAATGTTGATTATTTCTTTTCAACCCCTTGATTATGACTCCTTATCATGTTTTAGTAATCACATGTACTTTTAATAGATATTTAGTCACGCATCTGATGGGTGCAGATCTCAATAATATTGTAAGAACTCAGAAACTTTCGGATGATCATGTACAGTTTCTTGTATATCAAATCCTTCGTGGTCTCAAATATATTCACTCTGCGAGTATAATACACAGGGTAAAGTAGCATAACTGATAACAACAATTTAAATGTAATATAGAATACTTTAAATACATTCTTGTCAAATTTAGGATTTAAAACCTTCTAATATAGCTGTAAATGAAGATTGTGAGCTGAAAATTTTAGATTTTGGATTAGCCAGACCTACAGAAAATGAAATGACTGGTTATGTTGCTACAAGGTGGTATAGAGCTCCAGAAATTATGCTTAATTGGATGCATTATAATCAAACAGGTGGTTATTATTTTTCTTTTTGCAAATATCTTATAATACACAATAGTATAATATTTATGCTTTTTAGTTGATATATGGTCTGTTGGATGTATAATGGCCGAGCTATTAACGGGGAGAACGTTATTTCCGGGAACAGATCGTATCCTTTTTACAACCAATCATGCTTTTTATAATTCCTCTTAATATCAATGTCTAATATTCAAGTTTGTTGTTTGTGGTTTTCATCTAATAATGTTATACTTGTATGCACATAAAACTTCTTTCATAATTCATCTTCAATGAATATTATAAATCTTTAACCATCTCAGAATTAAAGGATATGCTTTTCGCTAAGGCTCTACATGGCTTCTTTCCTGCTTTAAAATGTTCAGTTGTTTTACTAATATGTTAATTACATAGTATTTTATTTGTCAGTTGGCAAAAAATGCTTTAATTTAGCTTCTGTTTGATAGCAAGGGAAATTAGCTTTTATTTTACAAGTAAAAATTCATTCAAATATGTATATAATTTTTAATATGCTTCAATGCACGAAATTGTCTGTTGTATTTATGTAATAATTAAAGTATCCATATAGTGAAAGTAGAAAAAGGTGTGGTGGAACCTTAGCAAGAGCAGATATACACCAACTGAACTTAATAATGGAGATACTGGGTACTCCACGTGACGAGTTTATGCAAAAAATATCGTCAGAGTCGGTAAGTAATTTTTAAATTGTTAAATAAGAATTTATCCATAGAAAAAGCCTAAATAGTGCATGCTGCTCATTGATAACGTGTTACGATTTAATTGCCTCGCATGTTACATGTTTTTTTATCAATATTTCCCTGATTAATAAATTTCACTATATATATATGACTAAAATGAAAGAATTATCTTCATAATATTTACAAATTTGGTTGGTGAATATATGTTATTTCCATATATATATTATAACTCGTACTTTGGAATGCTAACAAATGCTTAAAATAATTACAACCATAATTCATATTACATTGCTTTAAGTTTTTCCTACTCCTGTATAATAAATTATGCTTCAAACATACCTTAACTTTAAGCAGACATTGATCATCTAACACGAGTTTTAGTACTCTGTGGTACACCCACAGAGGAAACTTTAAGCAAAATTACCAGCCAAGAGGTAATTTTTTTTTTTAGATAAATATTTTTTGCAATCTTTTTTAATTATTTTTTTATGAATTAAAATTTTTTACATTATTTATTCGCATTTTATAATTCTTTCCATAATATTAAAAATAATTTTGTCTGTAATATGATTTTGCTTTGAAGTTTAAAATATAAGGTAATATTAATATTAAAAGAGCTACAAAAAGAGTATAATATGAGTTATAACAAAAATATGTAACGCATTTATGAGGTATTACATGCACAATTTTTGAAGAATATTTTCATGAAATATTGTATAAATTTCAAATATTGAAATAATGCAAATTATACGTAAAAACTGAAAATTAATAAGTAAAAATATTGTTTTAGGCGAGAAACTATATACAAAGTTTACCTCCGCTAAAAAAAAAGAACTTCAAAGAAGTATTTCGCGGGGCCAATCCTTTAGGTAATTACCGAATTTAAAAAGTCTTCTAAATTAAAATTATTTTTATAAATTAAATTAATATATTTTTTACTACTTTTCAGCTATAGATTTACTTGAATTAATGTTAGAACTAGATGCAGAGAAACGAATTACAGCAGAACAAGCTTTAGCTCACCCATATCTTGCACAGTATGCTGATCCAACTGATGAACCAGTATCTTTACCATATGATCAAAGTTTTGAAGATATGGATTTACCTGTTGAAAAATGGAAAGGTATATGTTTCCACTATAATATATATATATATGTCGGATCAAGATTCGAATTTTGGGCGCGCGACGACTCTTCATGTGGACTAGCCATCGTTTCACAAAGCCGAGATTTTATTTACACGTATATACAGGTCTATCACTAAGCTTAACAAATAATAAGTACAACTAATAATAAGTCTAACAAACACTAAGCCTAATGAATAATACGATCTACGAATAATTAAATTAAATAATACTATTAGCAATGTTTGAGTTCAAACGAATACACGGTCACCGGGATAACTCCTTACTAAGCGAAACTAACTTAGACGCAAATGCGATCGTCGAAAATGCTCGATGTATCACTCTCCAAGGCAATCGCAAGAATGCCAGCCTCGTGGAGATTTTTCTCCCTGTACGATTGCATTTTGTTTTCTATACCCGTTTGGAAGCATCGAGAAGGTTCCAAATGCCGTTGCTAGGCACACTCGTTGGGAGCATCGAGAAAGTTCCAAACGCCGTTGCTAGGCAGTTTCTGCCTGGAGTTTTGATTACTAATATAATGTATGTCCCATTGCATCGGCACCTCCGAGGCAACATCACACGTGGCTAGGCCCGCTCTCGAGGCCGCATGCCGCCACAACCACATTTCTCGGAAAACACATACAACCACTCCAGACCTTCTTTAGATAAAACATCCATCCCGTGACCGTGGCTACGTTCAGCGACCGATTGTCACCTCGAACCCAATCTCGCTTATTACAAATCTTAAGCAATTACAACTATAATAAAATCTAGGCTAAGGTACTAGAGGATGTTCCCAAAATTTCCAAGGAAAGGCTTCGGCTTTCCTTTCATCTCCGACATATATATATATATATACTTCATAAGTAGTCATTCATATATTACTAACGTGGTAATTCATTTTTATTATTTGTAGAACTTGTTTATCATGAAGTTATAAATTTTGTACCTCAACAATTACCTGCAATGGCTTCGACGATTGAGTCTTCTTCGTAAGGTTACGTCGATAGCACAAATAATATAGTAAGATAAGTAAGATAATACAGTAAGATAATCATAACAATGAATAATTATGAAAAGATACATGTATAATTGTTATATACAAAGGATATCACATTGTATATAATATGGTGTTACATAAGTAACAGAGTTAATCATACAAACTTATTTGTATTAGAGGCAAAATGTATATTTTTGTTAATGACGCATGATACAAGGAAATGCTAATATTTTTCACACTGAGCATTGGTTGTTTTAGAATATAAAGCTATCAAACATGTGACAAATTATTCATATTCATGATTTTATATGGACATTTTTGTTACATATTCACGTGTTTGAATACTTTGAAGCTACGAGTGCAAGCGCAATTTAATAACCGAAGATCTATTAAGGATTTAAAGCAACTTTTTTTTTGTAAAAAGCCGAATTACTTAATATAAAAGACAACTCTTTATCAATAAAAATAAATTATTAAAAAAATGCTAGCTTCAAGGTTTAGATTTTGTTGTATACACCGCTGGTTCTAGTCTATAACATAGAACATATTACATCGAATTTATGGTTAAAAATAATTCTTATTTCACACGCAGATGTAATTTAAAATAATTTAATCTCTAAGATACTGTTATAATGATGCTTTTAACAACAAACATGGCTGAATAAATTTTTTGATCTTTGTATATCGTTTGTTATTTATATTAAGAATTATTCATCTTATTCTTTCACTATGCACATACATTTACGTAAGAAAATCAATAGCTAAACAGACTATATATTTCATGTATTCTTTCATTTTTTTTTTCATGTATATTTTTCTAAATTCTAGTAACTTTTTGAATCTTACGTATGTATGATGTATAATCCGAACGTAATTCATTCATTGCATTCTTTCAGCATACAAATTTTTGCTACGAATTTTAGTATAAGCTCAAGATATGTACATATAGCTTTTATGATATGTAAATAATGGCATCTATCCAAGTGGGGGATTAAATAACCTGATTATGCTACAAATGATCGAAGCAATTTATCATGCCAATTGCATGGACCGATAGTCTAACGTTGAGATTAGTAATTTTTTACAGTAAACACGAATGTCTAAGAAATCCTTTTCATCCGGATTATAAGAACAAACGATGTCGTTACAAAGCTTACAAAAAAATTGTGGATTCTATGGATGTTTGTTGTTTAACAGTTTATGATTGTATCAAAAGGATTACCTGTGTAAAGGCCCAATACTGTTATGAGCTGTCTAAAATCAGTGCTGCAATTTCCTGTGAGAAGTTTTATAGACCAATAGCGAACTGGTTTCCAATAATCCATGAACTGTTTTTCCCATTTATACCAACTTACAATTGTACAAGTGATTGCTGCAAGGTACATATCAACTTATAACAAAACACATTGTACAAATCTTATTTATTTATTATAACAATTTTGTTGTAGATATGCAGTGACAAAACAGACACACATGAAAGTTATGACTATGAAGAAACACAAGAGCAGTCGACACGTCCAGTCCCCGCGGAACCGAGAGCATTAAGCACAGACTGTGGTTGTCCATATGAAACTTGTTATTGTGACAAATCGAATATAGCTAAACCTCGTACTCGTCTTAGGTAATTTATTTCATTTGCATAGTGTTAATACATCACTGATTAACATTAGTGTACATAATAAAATATATTAAAACATGGTCCACGTAGGAAAGCAGAAAAACCACCTTTCTTCCTGACGGAAGAGAAGGGTGTAACTACTTCGCAAACCACAGCAAGAGATTGCAAATATTACTTGCACCAGCAAAAAGTATCTCAAATCGATGTGGGGAGTAATATCAGAAGTATCAGTACTGAGCACGCGACTCAATCTGAACTTTCTTATTTCAAAACCGCATGTACAGCTTGTCAAGTGTGTATGGAAAATGAAGTACCTTTTAACTTGATGAAAAAAGATCTAGTAAATAGATTCTTGTCTTTAGTTCAATCAACGAGAATAAATGTAAAGTTTGTCGAAAGTTACAAATAACATTAAATATACGAAATAATTTTCAGAAGGAGACAGACATTAGTTACACAGATTGTGCTCCACCAGTGAAAGACATTAAAGAAAGAAGGAAAACTGACGAGTTTGACATGTTCGGCAAGAGTATTGCGTTTCAGTTGCGAAATATAAGTTTCGGTGAATATTGATAGCGTAATATATTACAAAAATAATTATTAAGGTAAAATTATTTGTCTTCAGAAATTGCTGTTAAATTGGAGAAACGAATACAAGATCTAATTGCACAAGAACGTCTGGATCATATGAAACTGAAATATTTGGATTGCTGTACAGCTTCTAGTTGCAGCGAATGTGCAGTTTTGCGCAAGGAAATGGTTTGCAGCTGCGGCCTTCCGATAATCATGATCAAGGCAGATTCTTCTTGCGATCCCGATTGCAAGCAACGAATATAATGTTTACGAATTGTCTGTATTTGTTTAGTACTTAGAAAAAAATCTTATCAAAGATATAATATATGAAATATGATTCTATATGTTGGTTCTGGTATTAATGTATAGTATCGTAGCGAAACAAAATTAATAAAATAACGTAGAGTGATTTAACAAATGCTTCCGTTCGATGTATCGCGCGATCAAATTCAGTCGCGTTCTTTGACTGAAACTGATTTTATCTTGTGAATGGTCGTAAAATTATTAACGTATAAGAAATCGCAAACACTATTTTCATAGAGACACTGTATTAAAATACTGTTGGTAAATTCTTCGTATTATAAAATGTCGTCCAAATGGAACGAGAGATTAGTGATCAGTTTTTTAAAAGCGTACAAGCAATATCCGTGCCTTTGGAACCCTTATCACAGACATTACTATAACTGCTATGAGAAGAACAAGGCATTGCAAAGAATTATCAACGATCTCTGCATACCCGGCTTTACCGTAACCGATTATTTGCACCAGATCAAGAGCATAAGAGAAAAGTAATGTACGATCGGAATTTTTGGGAATGAATATTGTGAAAGAGATAAGAGAGAAAATAAAAAACATCATGAACGAATGTAATTTCTTTTTAAAATGATTATTTTGCGTTTGATGATCGAAATTCACAGTATTGAATGGAGAAGAATATACAGCCTTCTTCATTTACTGTAGTATTATGACCTTCATGTCATCTTAAATGCAAAAAAATTAAGTTTAGTCTAATTTTTCAAACATCGAAGTAAACATTGAAAATGAATACGAAGTGTTCTCTATACAAAGCATTAAACAAATTTTTATCTTGCAAATATTTAACAAACTATGTTATTGATTGATTTTAGAGATGATTACTTTTTAACATCAATGATTACAAAACTATTTATGAAAACAATGATTTTTATTGACACAGATATAAATTGGAACAAACACGAACGATCCAAAGTCTACAATCTCAGAAACAATATAAATCACCATTCTCCTGGTACAATGTAGTAGCAGGCATGTTGGCGAAGGTGATTGATGATGAAGAAAGGCAGAGCTGTCAACTTTATGAACAAGAAATGACTTCTGCTGTTAGATCCTTGAGCAGTGATAGTATAAAAACTTCACAGGAGAGAAAAAGAGTGAGCCCAGAAGCAAAATATGTGGAAATTCACCCATGTAATAACGCCACCGGCGGTCGGATGATTTCAAAGAGGAGCAAATCGCAGGAAAAACCATCTTGTCTGGATGGGAAACGTAATTCAACGGGGGAGACGATAACGAAAGAAAAAAGGGAGAAAAGAGTAAAATATGTTCCTTGTCCATCCTTTAGACCAAAGAAAAATAATTCGAGGGATCAAGAAATAGATGAACTTTTGTACTACAAACCCACCAGAGATGTAGAATCTCAAGAGATAGGTAAAAAATTTGTTCGAAAAATAACTTTGAAAAGAAATATGACAGAGTACGAATAGTTTAATTTTTTCTAACTTTAAGAAGAATATCTTCCAGCTATTCCAAATACTTCCATGGATACCAGATTTAACCGTGATTTTCCTTTAACGAAAGAAAACGATAACAGTTATGAATTACCATTTTTAAAATGTCCACTGTGTGGTTGGGAAGATGTGAAACATGAGCAAATTGATTGTAATAAAAACGAGAGAAGAAATTATATTTCTTGTTCGGAATACAATAAAAATCTTTCTGATGGATACAGTCCGTGTGCCGGATGTGACAGAGTCACGCGTGATAGTATGTAAAAAATCAATTTTTATTATAGAGAAATATCTGTTTGAAATTTGGATGAAATCCTAAAATTTGGATATATGTGCAGATACCAACTTAAATTTATTGTCTATTTTATTCAGATTTACCTTTCCGATCTATGGGAATTACTGATCTATCAGAATATTTAAAAAAGTATGTGAACAACTCCGAGGATTTGGAATTTCTACAGACATTATCAAGACATGCATCTTTTGCATCTTTGATAACAAGACATCCATCTGTTGTAACTTTAATAACAGGACTCTCTGCAAGGGCATCAATTACTTCCGCCGTGAAACCTATTCAAATTACGAAGAAATCTGCTCATACAGAAGTAGAACAAAGCGAAGATCCAAAAAGGATTTTAAAAAATAATATTCCAGCATCCATATCGGTTCAAACGCAAGTGCTACAGGTCGACCCTGTAGTAACAGGTAAATTACAGTTGGGTACCATAGAAGCTTCTACCCAACTAGTTCTGCCAGATCTGGATAAACATTCAAAACCAATTGAATTCGTACCAAAAGATGTTTCTCGAGATACGAAGAAGGAACAAGGTACAGAATCAGAACCACTTGCAATTGAAACGCGATTTTCTATTGGTAGGAAAAAACGTGAAATAGGTGTCAACGCAATGGATTCTTTTGACAAAGCAGTGCAAAATACAGTTTGTATATCAATTCAAACTACAGATGATATTGACCAAAAAGGAAAAGAGCAAGATAAATATTATAAGACTGATACGATAGAGATGAAGGAAGTAGCAATAAATGTGGTAGATCAAGCTTCGAAAGGAATACAGAGTAGCATCTGTGTATCACGAGGAAATTTAGCCTACCGTATGTCTTTTGAAAAGATGGTAGAATTTGGTACTACCATGTCCTTGCATCAAGTGCGTAGCGTCGGCTGCGTGACAGCGGGAAAGATCAAAGAATTCAAATCGAATTTCGTACAATGCGTTTCTAAAGAAAAATTTCCTTTGGCTCGATCCAAGTCTGATGATTCTATGAAACGTTGTGCTCATCAAGATACGGAATTGAAACATTTTGTGGAAAAAGGACGTAAGCATTTTAATTGGTACTGCTTTGCAGCTTAGCAAAATATAATGCAATACTATGGATATAAAACACTAATTTTACAAAATTGTTTTAATTGATAGCACAAGAATTTGAGGATTCGTGTACAACAGATACGTGTCCATTGAATATACTACATCTCAGTAGAGATCCCACCATGCTCTCAGTTTTACAACAACTTTTGCAGAAAATATTATTTATACACGAACAAAAAATGCAAGGTATAAAATTAAACAGATCCTTATAAATTTATGTATCAATTTTCATAATTTAACGAGGTTTAATTTCAGACAAATATAAATATCGCCTAAAAGAAAATTGTTTCATCGACATGGACAAAATGGTGACAGCAATCAAAGAATATATAATGATGCTAGAGCCAAGTGTTATCAGAGATGATGTGAAAAAATTTCATGAAAAGGTTGATAAAAAGTCATCTTTGACAGAAGTTCGAAGACGACCAAGTTTGAAGGAAATTGGCACGTTTACCATGTGTAATGATAAATTAACCATGACTGAAGAAGATATTTTCGAATTAATATTGCAATCCACATTCACGAAAATGGATAAAAGACAAGGAACCATGGAAGACAATATATTGCTATTAGAGAAAATGAAGAGAAAATATCCAATGATAGACAAAGAAGTTTGTACTCGTTTGAATTGTAAAGATGTTGGTATCAGTGGATCGTTGATGCAGCTGTGCAATCGCGACATAGAAGTTCAAGGTGATGCTCGATTGTTCAAGGACTCTGTATGTGTCGCAAAGTATGAAGATATAACAGAAAGAATAAGCGTGGGTACCCAGAAACGAGATCCGATACTGGTTCGAGTGATCAAGTGCAATGAAAGTCAGGCGGTAGTAAGGTCGGATAAAGAAACGTTAACTATGAAAAAGGACGTACATTTTGAAAAGAAATGTATAAGCAAACGTGTAGAAACATGCGGTCGACCGACTTGCATTCCGTCCACTGTTTGTAAAATAACAAACGAAGCCAATTTAAAATCTACTCTTCGTAAAGAGCACGAAAATGAAATGATCGATAGTTATGATATATGCGATATAAATTGTAAAGGAAAAATATCTTATGACTGGACTGATGTAACAAATGATATACTTTCAAATGTTACTAATTCGAAAATTCCGATATGCATGAGACCACTACAAAAATATACATACGCTAGGAGCAAATAATTAAACATTAGGATTAATATAACATATAAAATACATAAATAAATCCTGTGATAAAAAGATATGGAAGTTTATTTGGGAAATAAGTATGACCTTAAAATAACTTTGATCTCATATTAACTTTTTCTTTTAGATATTGTTATATTTCTTAAATCTATTATTGTATCATTTTTTCATTCTTTAAAATTGTATCTTTAAAAATATCTTCTTTATATCAGCATATAGAAACAGTTGTTACCACAATTGAAGATCGTTTTAAACGCAGTCATTGGTATATCTGGCTACCATATCTTCAGAAATGAGCAATAATTTTGATGCAGATCAAAGATTAAGAGAAATCCCTTAAATTCTAGACAACTCTTTATATACATATACATATATAGACACAAAAAGGTGTGATTTTTAGAAGAACTCGGTAATTTTTCGATGAAATTAGATGGAATTAGAAAAGCTAACTGTTAAGAGAATCTCGTATAGTTGTTAGATCGGATCATGTGAAATCGATTCGTTCAGTAGAACGAGAATCCTTGGTCCAATCTCGAAGTCAATATCTTGTTATATTCAGGACAGGCAAGTTCGTGGTTGTTCACCTGACAGTTCAAGGACTTATGGCAGGCCTGATGTTTCATTTAGCGTTGACATGAACATACAAGGACGAATCGGGACGCTTTTACGTATTTACGTTGTGTGTATGCGCTAACGCGACAACACAGAAATATCTTGTTAAAAACAGATTGAGTAACGCTATAGATTAATCGCTTTAACTGCATATGCATAATCCATCATGTGTGTCAATTCGGAAAAATGCCTAAACTGCGCACAGTGCGATATACAAAAATTGAAATAACTATTATTCGATTTTGATCTTATAATTCGATAACATAATCAATCTGTAAGTATATAAATGTAAGTAATAATTATTATTAATAAGTAATTATTAAAAATTGTTTGTGCATTAAAATCTAATCATTTGAAAATTAGCTCACTCATTCATTATATATTCTTTTTTGATAATTCTTCTTAAATAATGTTTGTTACACCTCAAATATGGAGAATTTGAGCAAAGATATGTATAACTTTAATTTCCAAATTAAAAATTTTTTTCTTTCTTTAAAGAGCAATGTAAAACAATGATTCAAATTATTCTGTAATTTTGATTGTTATTTGTTAAAAAAAAATTGCACTAAATTGCTGTATATGATCTTTTTCTGTTACAAACTACTACATTGAACGTTTTTTATTTTTTAAGTGAAATCCATTCATAATATTGACTTGGTTGAAAAATGGATTTCTGATTACATTTATTTCAAGAAAATTTTTAATGTTACCCAAAATCTCTAAATACTGGCACAATATCTGACGAAACGGAAGGGAAAATAAACTATTTCTGGACGAAAAAATGGAAAGATCATTCCCGGCATCTGCACTATTTATTTAAACGTTATCGTGTGTGGCTAGACGAAGAAATAAATATTCAAGATATTTTAACTAAGGGAAGGAGTAAGGAAAATACTAACAAAGATTTGATAAATAGACTTTTACTTACCTCGGATCACCTAATAAACGATTAAGTTTTAAGAACACTGTACATTATATGTATTTTTTTATCTTTGTCCTGAATGCTTATTCGAATACTGTACTATAGAACGTGAAAACGTGGCCTACAAATGTGCGAACGTGGACTGCGAACGTGGACTGCGAACGTGGATTGCGAACGTGGGCTGCGAACGTAGTCTGCGAACGCGCGTACCTGATCTGCGAACGTGGCGAATATGGTTTGCAAACGTAGCCAGCGAATTTTGATTTTTGTCCCAATTTCTCCTTCAAATGTCGCACTGTATTGCACCTTGGAAAACCGTTATTAAATAATTGCCGTTTGTTAATCGTATTGGGATATCGACTAGAATTTGTCAACCCTTATTTGTTATAAATTATGACAAGCAATGGTATATTTTTCAAGTTTTTCTACAATAGGAGATACATAATAAGGGCTCAGAAGGCTTGGGTTGGGAAGCAATATTGTTGCCTCTAAATCCTTGCGTATTAAAAAGGTTCGAAAGACGATAAGTCGACAGAAGGGTATAGAAGAACAAACTTCATTTTATTACATGAAAATGTATAACGTTCTGTCAATTGGAATATTATATGAAAATTATGTTATTTAATTTCCATAGCAAATTATATTCACATCGTTGAATCCAAGGCAAACGCTTGATACATGTGTGTATGGTAGGTAAGTATCAATTGTCAGTATCTAATTATAATAAAATAGTATAAAAGAGTTATAATTTTCCTCGTTGATATATTTACGTCATGTATAGATGATTTCATTTGTTATCCGTTTTATTATCAGAAGTCTTATTGTTCTAATATGCATTAACATTATCTTAACGTTTAAATTCGATAACCTGAGTATATTTCTTCGTGATAAATATTGTACGACAGATTGATAATTATTCATTCACACAAAATACATATACCAAAATTAGGATATTTTGAATTGAACATTACTAACAATATGTCTCAATATGCACTTAAAAATTGCACTTCACTCTATAAAATGACGTACCAACAATCGTTAAAACATTGTATGAAATCCTGTATATATAGATTATTAAAAAATCAACAACAAATACGTCTTTAGCCTTCGCGTAAAAATTTTATCGATTTTAGATACAATTCTCTTATATTTTATAAAACATAACGAATTTACTTGTTACGTAATGTTATTCATATAAAATTGTCTAATTAATTATGGAGAGGCAATTATGTTGGCAAGTTGTTGTCAACAGAGATAATACTGTTGGTATTCATAGTGATGGAAGCCATACTCTCCAATATATCACTTGTCATTATTAAAATATGTATACTAATAAATTATTGTACTTCCAATATTTAATGATTTGTCCATGATCATGCATCGCATCGTTAACATGCGAGTATGGCCTGACTAGTTTAAATTGATTTCATGCATTGATTTTTAGCATATCAATGCTAATATATTAACGTTCGTATTGGGAGAATTTTATGCGTACCTATCGAAAAAAAAAAGAGGAAATGAATATTATACATCGCGAACTCGAAAATTGAATTGCATAGCAGTAAAATTACATGTACGTAGTATTATCTAATATTATGTAAATGAAGTTTACAAACATTTAGTCCTTTCTCTTGGCATCCGCTTTCTCATCTTTAGCTTGGCCTCGTCCCAACAATTTGGCTAACCAATCGCAAATTCCTCCGAGGAACAACGCAGAGAATAGATTTTCGAAAGGTACGAATGGATCATGAATTCCAAGCAAAATGGACGATAGCTGAAATAATATTAATAACAATTAGCACTTAGTAACAAACAAGATTAGCAAAGATTAGCTTTCATTTAAGAAGAAGTACAAAATTCCTGTTACCTTGAAATACACGAAGAAAATAACGATACCAAAGTAAACTAACGCATGAGGAGCCGAGATGAGATCAGTCTTTTTATCAAGGACGAAAATAATGGATGCAACCATTGATGCTTTCGTAGGGCTAAAAAGTAAAATACTACGTGTTACTCATTTCAGTTTTAATCTATAAAAAAATAGAATAGAAGAAGAAATGTACAAGCTAGGTTGCATAAATTCCATAGCAGTTGGAGTCCATACTCCTCGTATGAGGCGTTCAAAAAGTTTTGTAAAACCTGCACCATTTCCTAAAATAAATTAAATAAATTAATTTTGTATTTCAATACACTTTTACTTTTATTTTTTAGATATTAAAAGTTACCTTTGAGTGTTCCAATTAACACCATGATAAGATATGCATTTGGGTAAAGTTTTCCTGCATGAGATACTCCATCATATACCTTTTTACACCTGTAAGTTATGGCAAAATAATATAAACATAACAGAATAAGGTAAAAAACAAATATCTGCTTATTATTATGTACTCACCTATATATTTCCTTCATAGTAGCACATACTATCTTTACTGGTAAAAACTTGGCAATTTTATATCCAATATCAAATGGTGTATAAAATATCATATACCTGTGCAATAATTAAATAATAATATACCTTACTAAATGTTATGGGAGATGTCATATTATTGGTTTTGTAAACAATTGTGTTTTTCTTGTACTTGTACTTTGCACTTACACTTTGGTACAAAGTGCAAGTGCAACAAAGACACGATTGATCTGAAGCTTGGAATCTAGCTTGAAGCTATGGGAAGATATTCATTAAAAAATTCATTAAGTTATTAACAGAGATTTATAGTTTTTAATTTAATGATACTGACCAAACAATAGTCGCTACTACCACTTGTGGTGTATTTTTCAAAGGTGCAATAATCGGCTCTCCTAAAAGACCATTGCATAGCATACCACTTGCAAACACTACCAACATTGTTGAAAGCCAACATGAAAGAGGGTGTTTCCGAGAAAACGCTTGAGCACCTATTCAATAGAATTATGATAATATGAAGTTATGAAAAATAATGAAAGTTACAGTTGAAACAGTCTGATAAATTAGAGGTACAACATTTTTCAAAGATTTTTAAATATTTATTAATTACTAACATGTAAAGAAACATCTAATTTAATTTAGAAAGACACATTCAAGATGTGATAAATTTCCTGTTTTCTAATACACCATGAAATATCAAAGGGGCACATTCTTTCAAGTAGGTCACTTGGAATCCTTACAAGTATATTATATTACATGTATTCACACAGATATAATGCTAGTCTACCATAAACATGAAAATAATGTTTTTTGGTATATTTTTAACACTCTGAGTATAAAATTAAATTACATAAAAGTTTATTTAAAACAATACGAAAATAGTTAAGAAATACATTTCACAATAAAATTTATTTTTCATATGATTTTAGATACCATAACTACTACCAAGGAATATAAAAGGTACAGAAATTCTTTGAGTCATTGTTCAAAGATTGCTGCTTCATGGTTCATTGCATAAGAAAGTCATTGATACAAAAAGTTTTACTGCTATATCTGGGAACATTCTTACACAATAAGCGTTCATATACTTAGGAAATATTTACAATACAATTATTTATTTTCCATATTTATTTATAATAAGTTATTTGCATAACTTTAAGAAACACAAAAAATTATAGGAAATCAAAATTGAGGCCAAAGGTTTGAAAAAACTTGGCGTGCCCACAAGGGTATATACTGAAATAGATTAGCTAGGTAAATTCAGTGAATGTCACAAAATAGGATTATTCTAATTATGCCACATACCATGTGAGAATAATTTTTTCTCTCTTTGAACATTTTTCATACATTTATTTTGGACAATATTATTAAAAGAGGAAGTTGTATTAATGTTCTTATTCTATTTTTATAATATTAATAATATCAAATATGTTTAGTAACAAAATTGTATTTTTAAACTTACAGAAAGATAATAAGACTTTACTTTAACACTTAGAATAAAATAATCCAATTGTTATGAATAAAAAAAATCTCTTAGCTTAAGTATTATTAAATGAGATTAAGGGAGAGCTAATTTATTAATAATAAAATAAGTAAAAAATAATATAATAAATAAAGCGGGAAGTGAGTTAAACAAGAATAATGAAGAAAAATGGTTGGGAGCGAAACACAATCTTAGAAATGGTATAAGCTGGTTCTGAGCAGATTAAATTTAGAATTGGTCGGGTAGGCTTGGGCTTACCGGATCCCAAATCTTCTCTGACGTGTAAAGCACAGAGTACGCTGTGTGCGATATCAAAGTACGGGAACATTTTCAATTTAATGACCTGATTGGCCATGTCCAGGAATGCTTCGGGATCCATTTTCAATTGATTTTGCAGCCGCTTCAGGGATAAACTTTTCGTTCACGTAAAACTGTGTCTGTCGGCGTTCAACAATCCTCGAGTTTGAAACAAAGTCACAAGCGCCCGCGAATGACGCTAGCTATGCGCCGTCTGCTAGACTTGGTCGTCTGCTAGACTTGATCGTCTGCTAGTTATGGAATCGGTCCCTACCATTAGAACCTTATCGTCGAACGAACAAATTTCATGGCCTCTTTAAAACTCCTTCCTACAGATGGCAGTAAACGATTGCATTTGTATCTATTTTTTTTATCATGTCTGGCTTTTGAATGAATTTTAATCCTTTATAATGGTTGGGTTAAATACGTGACACATTAAATACAATTTCAGATTTAGACTCTCACACGTTTCAGTGAAACATTTTGAAAAATTTCATTAAAATATTTTCAGATATTCAATTTAAAGTTACAAAATGCAGTAACAAAAATCGGTATTTAACGAGAGCTACTAAATTTTTAAACGAATTTTATGTATAGCGACAATTTTCAGTTTAAATGTATAACAGCTCCAACAATTTTTATAAATTATCAAATTTAAATAAATTATCGCAATCTATGTTATGTTTTTATCTTCCTTGTGTAGACAAAATTCGTATCTTTCGCCTTTTTCTGATTTAGCTATATTTATATTCAGTGAAAAACAATGAATGCTTTTAAAATCTGGTTATGTTAACCAATTTCATTAATTCCTTCTTCTTTTTTATATATATACATATCTGCCCGAGTATTTATATTTTACGAAGCATTTTAAAAATATACGCTATATGAAAGTATTCCATATATGTATGTACAAAAGCGTAGAATAATGAACAAAGCATGACAGCAGTTCATGGAAGAGTCTGCATCATCTAGGAATCAAAGAGACTCTTGTAAATATACAATGTTGTAGCAGCAGCAGAGTCAATTCTTTCCAAAACAACAAACGTACTGTATTAATTTGCAATCGGAAATTAGCCGAGCATATTAGCCTTAGTAAGACGATTTTTGCATTTCTCTCTCTCTCTCACACACACACACACACACACACACATATATACATACGTTCTTTGTTTCGAAAGTTTTTGTATAATTATGTAACATTGCAATTTTCTTTTTACATAACTGAGTAATAGGGAGAGTAAAAGTTGTGCACGCGATGGAGATACAGCATCTTTCATTCATAAAAATGTAATACTCCGCTACTTTATTTGAGTGTTTTATTGCTCTTTGGGACGTCCTTTCTAGATTTAGAATTTTATCATGATAGATAGATACTCTGTTTTCGCTAACTTTTCCGCAATGCTATATTCAGATATATATAGGCCCGATACTCGTGTTAGCAAGTATCGAGTAACCTACCTAACGAGCACTTACACAAATCTTTATACAAAAAATATGATATGGCTATCTAATCGCAGTGGCACATGAATACGTGTGGCTGTAACGTATATAAAAAATATGTTTTAACGGAGATTAAATTGGCTGATAATAATGGTCCACGATAGACCAACGTGGAATTATGAAAAAACGGATCTGAAGTAACTGACGAGTTGCGACGTTTTAATCAGAAATACAGGCACAACGATAGGTAGGGATGATTCTCATTTTAGTACTGCATTTATTATAATAATTTTGCATGTAAAATCATAACAGTAATATTTTTATCTAAAATTGTTACGGAGAATACGATTATCACGTTTGATTGAAGTAATAAAAAGAAACATTAATAAAATTCTGCATATTTTCTGTTTGTTTCATACGAAATATTAAAAGACATCAGAAATTTTATTTGTGCTAGAAGCACTTCGTTATTTGGTCAATGCGTCGAACGGAGCTAACGAAGTCGTCGAACACCGTAGCCTTTTGTCTCTGATCAAATTTTAATTCAAAGGTTTAATTATTTTTCAAAGTGCCTTAAACACAGACAATGGTAAGATTATCTTTGTTCCTTTTGATCAGTATGTTTTTCATTTTCTTCTTTGCACTGATAATGCTACCTTTCAGAGAGACGGAGTGAGATTGCGTCAACATGTCTCTAAAAGAACTACTAGTGATGTGGTATACCAGGATAAGGTTTCTTCAAAAAAGAAAGAAGTACTGCCAAATGAAACTCAACATTTACTCTTTCTGTTTACCTTCTATCTTTTCGTATCCATTATCATTATCACGTTTGAGAAGAAATTACCTGAGCCATTAATGACAGATAAAGAAGGTCTATATCCAGGAAGATTTATAGCAGAAAGAGCACATAATCATCTTTTAAATATCACACATATTGGGCCACGAATTGTTGGAAGTTACGAGAACGAAGTATTAGCAATTAAATATTTAACAAACATTATCAATAATATAGTCAAAGATGCCAATGAGAACCATAAGATTCTAGTCAATGTAACCAAGCATAGTGGAGCTTTTCCTTTAAAATTTCTGGATGGAATGACTAATGTATACAGAAATGTACAAAATGTCATTGTTAAGATTGGTCCTCATAGACCTACCAAGAGCAGTTTATTAATAAATTGCCATTTTGATACCTTCCCAGAAAGTCCTGGTAATAATTAATGGAAACACCTATGCACATTTAACTTAATGATTATTAATGATTAAATGTTAATATAGCTTTCTATTTTAGGTGGTTCTGATGATGGAGCTGGTTGTGCTGTGATGTTAGAAATTTTACGTGTGATTTCTCATAGTCCAAAATTGTTTAAGCATAATGTTATATTTTTGTTTAATGGTGCTGAAGAGAACTTATTACAGGTACATTAATTGTGTCTAATATTGGTAACACATTAAATTTATTTTATTTTTTGAAAGGTACTAATTGCTTAAATTATACAGGCTTCTCATGGCTTTATAACGCAACACCCTTGGGCTAAGGAGGTCAGAGCTTTTATAAATTTAGAAGCTTGTGGTGCAGGCGGTCGTGAATTATTATTTCAGGCTGGACCTGATAGCTCCTGGATGCTTCAGGTACTGTTGAATAATGAGTTAACCCATTTTTATTATTATAGATATTATAATGTATGTTTATTTCTTTTGTAGATATATGCTAAATCTGTTCCTTATCCCTATGCATCATCCTTAGCTCAAGAAATATTTGAAAGTGGTATTGTACCTGGAGATACTGATTTTCGAATATTCAGAGACTTTGGGAACGTTTCTGGTATTTATTCTACACTATCTATTTTAATATTATACGTTTGCTTTTAGAAAGAATACCATTTTTAAAAATTCCTAGGTCTTGATTTTGCTTGGGCAACCAATGGCTATGTGTACCATACTAAGTTTGATAATATTCATCAAATACCATTGGGGTCTTTACAAAGGACTGGAGATAATATACTTGCTTTATTACAAGGGATAGTATTAGATAATTATTTATCCGAGGTACCACCTCAAGATCACACAGGAAATCCTGTGTTCTTTGACTTTTTAGGTACATTTGTAGTCAGATGGCCACAGTATGCGTCAAGTACAATTAATATTATCAGTATAGTTGCCGGTATATATTCAATATATCTAAACATGCAAAATGCTCGGCGAGGTATCTATATCATATTAAATTAAATTTATTACTATAGAATAAAAAATATAATTAAATGTTTTTATTTTTATTTAGATGTAAAAAAATCAGTATATTTAAAGCATTTATTATTATGTACCGGAGCAATAATCGTTTCATGGTTAGTATCTATACTTTCATGTACATTAATCGCCCTCATTCTTACTAAACTTGGGAAAGTTATGAGTTGGTATGCAAGGCCAGCATGGTTGTTTTTCTTATATGTGGTCCCAACTATCTTTGTGTCAATGACGTTTTTCTTATTTATTGGGTCTCGTCAAAAGAAGGCAAGTTTATAGTAACATACAACAATGCTTTACTGTATAAATCGTTAACTGATATTTTGACTTGATATTTTATAGGAAGTTAAATCTGCGTGGATCTTATATCAAATATACTGTGATTCGTATTCTATAATATGGATGTCTGTTCTCTTCTATTGTGTTATATTGGAGATACGATCTGGTTTTATACCATTACATTGGGTTGTATTCCCTACTCTTGGAAATATACTTCGATGTAATTTCTTTAACAAGTGGAGAGGTATAATCTTAATATTGTGGAGCAATAATATGATGAAATTAAATATATTAATTTAATTGGTTTTACATGTAGGTTGGAAATGGCTGTTTTATTATTTAATGACAATGTGTCTACCTTATATACAATCGTTCTACTTAGTAATTGGAGCTCTCTATCTTTTTATACCCATAATGGGACGATCTGGTAGCAGTATAAATTCAGAAGTTGTTATGGCTAATATGTTATGCATTCTCTTTTCCTTATTACTCAGTTTCACGGTAAATTATTGAAATTATCGTTAAAACAAAAGTGTTAGGAAAGGTCTGTAAGGATATAATTTAATCACTAATATTTTGTGTTTAGTTGCCATTTGTACTTTTAATAAAAAATGCAGAGAGAATCCTGAGTGTGTTAGTGGGAATATTTTTAATAACTATAGGTGTATTAATTTTGACTCCACTTGGTTTTCCTTATAGTGGTGATTTGTCATCATTGGCACCAGAACGATTTATGATTGCGGTATTGAATGAAATTTTTTCAATTCTGTTACTTGGAAAGTAATTGTATAATATTAAATAAATATTCAATTTATAGCACACACAAAGACAATATTACGACGTAAATGGTAATTTGCGGTACACTGGAACAGGATATTGGATAGCAGATTTAGACATGAATAGTCCACATAGTGTGGAAACTATGGTACCTGAAATAGGCGCTGTTACATCAACAATAAAAGATTGTGAAAAAGAATTATATTGTGGCCTACCGTATTTTATGCCTGTTACGACATTTTTATGGTACTTGTTTAATATTAAATTTGTAAGGTTTTTAACACATTGAAAAATTTAATTAAATACATATTTAATATAAAAATTTTTACAGGAAAACAAGCTGGATTCCAGGTCCTGCACCATTGATTAATGTACCAACAAAACTTGAACTCATTTCAAAGTCGATAAAACAGAATATTGTCAGTTTTACATTCAATGTCACAGGTAATTTCTTTGTAATTATATAAATTATTAAATAATAATTAAACATTTAATTCGAAATCTATTTTTAGGTCCTGATCATATAAGTATAATTTTATCTCCATATAAAGGTGTTCATTTAGGAAAATGGTCTATTTTGGAAGGGAAGCCGTTAGAAGGACCTAAATGGAATGATAGAGAAACATACTTTATCTATTATTCTTGTGCGTCCGATTGTGTTCCTTTCACATTTTCTCTTGAATTGAATGTATGTAGAACATAAAATGTAGAGAACATAGTATGTAGAACATACTTATGATATCTACTTTACTAACGACGTTTACAATTTACATGTATTTTTTATATAGGTAAACAGTATGCCCAAAACTCCATGTTTATCAATAGCATTAGGTGGCCACTTTTTACATGGTGAACACCAAACATCTTTAAGATTTAAACGATTCTTGGCACAATTTCCATCTTGGACGGTCGTCACTCCATGGACAGCTACGTATACTTCTTGGCAATTTTAATATCACGTAGGACTGATTGTTCTACTGCACATCTCTATCGAATGCAATTTTGTGAAAACAGCTAAAAACAGCCTAGCGGAAACGGCACTGTACTACGTTGTATAGTTTTAGATACGTTTAAAAGATATATAATACCTAACAATGCAAATTATAAGCTTAAGGAATAGAGTAATCCTACATTATACATGCTAATTTCTTGCAGTTGCAATATAAGAAAATACATCGATCAATATTTAGGGAGAAAAAGCAAACGAAAAAGAATGTTGAAGAATAGAACTTTTTCCATTCTATTTATATAAATTTTTTACTAGTACATTATCAGATCGTCAAAAGGAATTTTCGAAGTAGATCTAAGATAAGGTAGAATGATACGAGGATTTGAAACATTTCGATTTCCTTAATTGTAGTATTCGTAGGATATTATAATAGCATATCAACCATTTGCCTTAGAATCACAGCTATATTTAATTTTTAAATGCTAGAAAAATAACAACCTTAATCTGTAAAAACAGATAGTGGACCGAAAGAGATAGAAATATCGCGAAGCTATCGCCATATGATGATTATCTTTTTATTGCGATCTTCGGGTTAAAAATATTGTTGATCAAAACCACATGACCACATGTATTTTACGATCCTGTGTGAACAGTTTAGAAGCACAAATGCAATAATCTGCTTTATTATATATACACCGTACTAAGATATTTTTAGATTTTATTTAATGTACATTTAATCTATAACATTTTGACTTTCCCACCATCGAATTTTATAGTTATTACATATGTCTTTATATATTAATTTTTTTGACGTCTTGTTGAGACATTTGTGTTATTATAAATGTTTGTAATGAGAAGTATATCGAACTTACTCGATGGAAAATTAGGTATATTTGTTAGGATTTAACTATGTGATTTATTAATGGGTTGTAGTTAAGTTGCAGTTTTGGAGGAGAGACAATTCTTTTTATCATTTCGTTCGTGTTCCTTTACATTTGGTGTTGAAAAGAAGTTGAATTTATTTTAATTGTTATTATGTTTTATTATTAATGTATAATAATTTGTTTTTGTATCATTAACAAATGTATGCAACAATTGCTACAAGACATATAAATTAATTCAATTCACGTAGGATATCAAGCAGTAAACAGTTCAAAAGATTAAAACGTATATTTAATTAAGAAATATTTATTGAATTACACATGTTCAAGTTTAATTCTAAGAAAATTATGCCAATATTAGTAGCCAACCGCGCATAGACGGAAGTAAGGTCAAAGTATTAATAGAAGTTAATACGAGAAACTTCAATATAATGATAGTACTTTTACACCAATTTAAAAGAGAAACATTAAAGTGCATGTACGTTTAGCTTGTTATAAAAACATTAGAAGATTTAATTTTTTACAAACTAACGTTTGACAATCTTAAATTCGATTTTAATACACATACATTGATTAAAAATTTTCTCAGACAATTGGAATGTTCCAAATTTTATTCCCATATTTCTTTTTATATTCTTTGTGATATTTCTTATGATTGACTGAATATTTAAAAAAGGTATATATAGCGTATAATTTTCGTTACTTTAAGTAATCTTATATAATTATGTAACTTTTATTGCACAAATTATTGTCAATGATTCTACTTAACAGTATCGCACAATATTAAGCACATATGTATATATAATTTTGTTACGAGAATTTATTCAGTTTACTGAGATTTTTATTATTCGAAGTATTTGCAATATTTAGGTAATTAGTTTTATCTGGTTGTCGTTGAAATAACGCAACTGGTTTGTTGTCTATTATTTCTTACTAGTCTCTGTTGTTCCCAGCTTTTTGTTTATACCTTTTCACGGATTTATGCGTTTAAATATTCACATATTCCTACTTCTTTTTAATGTTCACCTTATAATCTTATATACGCGTTACTATTGTTATTTAGCGTTTCTCGATAAACGACTAAAGTTTAACACAAGAAAACAATAAAAGTGTTGACAATTAGATTCTCATGTTTTTTACTTTCTCCCCGTTACAACTAGATGTTACTGATACATTTATTAAATTATAATAATATCGAAATAAACTCGTGATATTTATTGAATTTATCAGATAAAACACGAATTGTCTAATTGTATAATTAGTAAGGAAATTTACAACGATAACGGGAAATTTCTCGTAACTGTTAGGTCATAATATTATGGAGTTAAGTACCTATCGTTACCACTGTCCATTGATCGATCGTATCAATTTCCTGTTTCCGTGATCAACGATTACGTATGCCACCCAGGTGAATTCCATTATCTGAATGGAATCACGCGTTTGACACACATTTAATTTCAAAGTTCCTCAATGTTTCAAATTCCACTCAAAATTATTGAACTTTTAAATTTTCAAATATCTGCATGTTTAGATGGATCAATTTTTAAATTTACAAATTTTTAACATTTCAATTTTTAGTATTTTTTAATCTTCAAACTTGCGATTGAATTTCCTTCTTTATTCTAAGAAATTTAGCGCGCTTCTCCACTAAGGAAAACCACACCTACGTGCAAATTCTAATCTGTACCCAAAAATATTTATCCTTAACGTGTAAATCATCTTTTACGTTCAATTAAAGAACTATTTCAACAATTCTCTTGTACTCCCATCTACGATAAAGTTCAAACCAACATCCCAAATTTCCCTTTTACAAATTCCTAACTTTCCAAAAAATCAAACATAAAAAACTAACTAATCCAACGCTAAGCAATTTTAACACCCTATATACGACATCGCCTTACCCTACATTAAATCAAAATCAACGACATAAACGACCCTGAACTCTAGCAAAGACCCAGCGACCTTGAAATCCTGCCACCTCCCAAAAACTTCTCCAAATTCTCAATTCTTCCCTTCTCTCGTTTTATCTTCCTTCTTTCCTCTTTCTCTGGTGGTTTCGTAAGAAACGTGTCAATATTGACGCACCGGCATCCTGTAAGACGAGACCGATTTCCTGGTCGAGGCGACACTGATCTGCAAACGGGTCGTGGTGTTCGACTCGCGAGCCACGAACCGTGAAAACGGCTCGATAATCGCGACGAGGTTCGTTGATTCGTCGCAACGTGTTACGAGCTACCTGTTACACTCGGCGATAAAATGCGGTTCAAAAGAAAGAAAAAAAGAAAAAAGGTAAAGGAAAAGAACGAAGGAAAAAGAGAAGAGTTATCAGTCACGGTTTTGCGATAAGCAAAAGAGCGCGATATATTGTTCAGATAAAAAGTCTCGTCGGTGCTCGTAGCTGGTCGAAACAATGCTTTTTTCCTTCGTCCGTTGCGTTGCGCTCGTGGTTATTTTAATGGTAATTGTCGGTTCCGCTCGTTTTCCCATCGATTCCACGGAATGTGCCAACCGATCTCGCGGGTATCGCGAATTACGAACGAGATCTATCCAAAGTGTGAGACGTTTAACGGATCTTCCAATTGACCAAGGAGCAAGGTGAAATCGGTATTTTAAAGGGACCTTTTTCCGCGAAGAGCATGGCTGGGAGCAACCTTTATTGGAAGAATGGAACTTTTGGAATTATTTGTAGAAATGGAGGTAAGGTCCGTGTTGCTTACTTCCTTTTCATCGATTTTAGTTGCTCGATTAGTAAATCCTGGCTTTTGGTTTATTTATTTTGAAAGTGTAAAGAAAGTAGAACTCGTGGAATTATTCATAAAAGGGTAGGTAAAGTTTGAGATTAGTTCTTTACTTTTTTTATCGTACCTCTCTGGACATTAGACTGCGGATTTCTATTCGTTTATGTGAAATTGAATGTGCAAAAATGTTGCATAAAGATGCTCGTTATAATATTCACAGCGTAAAACAGATCTCTATTTAGGTACCACTTCCTCCATAATCTTCATAAGAATGTAAGGTCTTTAGTCCATTAGTCACTTCTTGCGCATTTAGAGACAAAAATGTTGCAGTTGAACGCTCAAATTATGTAACAGATGGAGACATTCAACGACTGGAATAGTATTTATATGGTAAATTGTGGTTTGGTTATTTTGAGCGCAATATTAGTAGCTGTGTGATAGTAAGACAGTTTTGATGAACTTAAGGATGCCGCTGATAATTGTATCGAGAGCTTGCAAATTAAAGTATCGTTGATTATGAGTTGCTTGTAAAACAGTTAGGTAGAGAAGCTGCCAGGTGAAACTCGTTATCGTCTCCCTCTTAACTGGGGTTAATTGTTATCGTTAATGATCGGTATGCGTGATATAAATCATACTAAATATTCTACGTGCATTCGTTGTACATTTATACGAATATTTGTAAAATTTTTGGAAAAGAAGCATTCGATTATGTGTAACAAACAAATACAAGTTGGACCGGAATATTCACCTGTTCCTTTAGCGAAAGGAAAAGGAAGATTAAGAAAGTTCAAATGTTGAACCATAACTCTTTGATGTTTCCGTGGTTTACAAAGTTAAAAATGTAAAAATTTCGTACCATAATGGAGTCGTCAAAATAAATTTCGTCACGATTTTTCCTGCAGAACCTCCGATTGAACTGTGCCTGTTTGTTCTTCAATTAGCAAGCGACTGTTGGATTTTTTAGTTTCAGAGCAGGTCGACAGACTTCCTCATTTGCACGGCCTACTTCCTTCGAGATTCCTTCTTCGTTATGCCTTTCGCTTCTTTCTTTATCTAGTCACGAGGGTGTTTCTCGAGATTTTGCCGATCACATGGTCGGTTAGTAGCGTATCTCTCGAAATTTCTCATAATTTTTACCATCAATCTCCTGCGTCTCAAATCTCCAATATTCATAAACAAGCGTCGTCGTTCACTTATTCTATAACAATCATAAAATGTTTAACTGTAAAAATATACGTATATAAAAATGTAAAAAGTTAAACAACCCAAACCAATGCGTTCCTTTTTTTATTTTTTTACATTGAGATAAAGTAGCACAAAAGATGGTCCAACACTTAAAATATAGGATAATGGAACATAATCATAAATCGTTTCCTTGTTCGTTCACGGTAGTTTATATTTCCGCCAGTCGACTTTTCTAAGAGGACAAAATTAGGCATCCGAATTATCCAGAACCGGATGGAAGGTATATACGCAGGCTCGTGCATACGTGCGTTCCTTTTGCTCCTTCGTGTAAGTACACGACGTTCTATGGTCTTATATATGCATCCCCGCGTACGTGATTCGCTTACTGATTAATTATTCTTCTCTTGGTTTTTTCTCCCTTCTCTACTGCCACCTTCGTCACGTAAATACCGTGACGAAGGAAGAACAGAAGAGAAACCTCGATGGGCCACGAATCACCGAACCCTACGATGACTTTCTTCGTAAACTTTCCTCCTTCTGTCTACTCATCTTTCGCATTTTTCCTTCCTTCTTTTGTTTTCGTAATTTTTGACTTTCCGTTTTCCTCTGTCGGAATTTCCATTTTAGAATTCATGAATGTCGTTAGTGAAAGCTTTTAGCGATTCATTAATGTTGGGTGTTATTGGTTTCTTTATAATAAGAGTTTGCTTATGTTTTCGTAATTTTGGTTTAATGTTTTTTCCAATTGAAATTGAATCCATAAGGGATTAATTCAACTAGGGTGGTTTCTGATGGAATTTGAACAATCAGAAGAGAATAACAAAATAAGACAAAAAATAGAACATGTAACTAATCTACATACTATGTAATAATATATAGTATGAAGAAATAAAAGAACAGCATAAAAATCTCAAATACTGATTATCAATACTCTTTTGAAATTGCGCTCGACGTTATATCATATCTACATTAAATTAAAATTGACACTTTTTGTTAACTATTAATTCCATGATTATCAAAATTAGTCAATTCTAATTATGATTTTTCAGTCATCGTCCAGTTAACAAGTTAAACGATTAAAGGCAAGCAACGGTAAGGAAAGGACTGAGATTCGCGATTGAAAACGACGACATCGTTCCATCCAATTGTATACTCTAGCACGCGTTCACCTGTGCACGTTGGCACAAGTATACAACGCGGAGTATGATGTCACCGATACGAGCTTGGTATTTGGTACAGGAGAACGCGTGATTCGCATGAAAAGCTCGATACGCGAAGCGGCGGCTCTCCGTCGAACGATTTGGTCAGTCGGTTCTTCGCCATATCCGGTCACCGCGCTGGCACACGCGCGTCGTCGCCCGCTACCAAGAACCGGAAGTCACGGAGAGGCCCGAGGGATACTCCGCTCGTGATCAAGCCTGCTAACCCGTGGAACGCTTTTTATAGTTCTTCTGAGGACATTTTCATCCTTCTTAAGGGCACCTTACGCTCGCTTTTCGGGCACACTTCCGGTTGGTTACGCGGAACTTCAATTTCAGTAGCTATTCTTCCGTTCGAACGAATCTTTGTAATTTCGTAAGTTGTGTTATTTTTTGTCGGATGTTTGTTTAAAGAGACATTATTGTTTGGAATGCGGTTTTTCAAAGACGAAGTGAAGCGAAGAGTATAGAATTGTTATTTTAATTCGATGTGGAGGAATTTAGATTTTAATAATTGAAAAATCGTGATATGAGATTGCTTATTAAAAACTGAGTGCGAATTTTGATATATTTATATTAGAAAGAAGGAGGAGAAATCGAAAGGTGTAGAAATGTGTAGAATGTATATGAAATATGCAAAATACCAAGAGTATAACACTCGTTACGATATTTACGAAAGAAAAAATTTTCTACGTAAATTCCAGTTTAATTGTATTCATAAAAATATAAATATGCATAAATATCCGCAATCCATTAATAAAAATCTTATTAATATTGAATATACATTGCGCCTCGTCATCATAAAACCTCCCGCTAAAATTCGTATTAATTCTAATTTGTAGAAATTGTAATTTCTTACTTTCTTTGAGTGCATTAATAGTTTGTCTGTCACAAGTGAATCTTAAATCTCATCGTAGGTTTTCATCATCATGGTATCATGAATCTTCCTCTCCAAATCAGAGCAACTGATGACGACTCTACCGGTGCAACAATTCGCAGCTTGCCTCCTAGAAAAGATTTTCATTAACGCCTTGTCGACCGGAAGGTGGTGACTCGTCAATACCAGCGATAGGGACGATCGGTAAGAACAGAAGACGGAGAGGAGGAAGACACGAATCGCACAATCGGTTCCTGACCAATGGAACAAGAAGAACGGGGAAGCTTCACCCCCTCTCGACTTTGGTCGTTCGACGTCGTCTTCGAAGTCGCGACGCCCACGCTATCAGTTATTTGGCGAGTCTCCAGCCTCGTGCAGGTGTCTCTTTCGAATAACGCGTCGACTGTACTTTCTACTGCTCATCCTCTTCATGGACTATCCAGGAGGGATAAAATCAAGATCACACCTGAAGAAAAAAAAACACAATTATGGAGAATATTGTATTTTCCTTGTTTGGGAATTGGTCTTCTTGGTTATTTTGTTAAGGTAAGACTATTTTTGGTAAGTTTTGATGATTTCTAGCTTGATTTTTTTTGGTTTCAATTCTATGCTATAAGGAAGAGTGTGAGTTGGTGGATATTGTGTTAGGAGATTGGAGAAGATATACTTTTTGCTTGAGATTGTTTCTGGTTAAATTAATTAATTAAATAGTATCTTAGATTTTTTTAGGGCAAAATTGGAGTTTGCTGGATATTATTGTAGAAGATGAAAGAAGATATACTTTATGTTTGTAATTATTAATTTTGTAGATTGTTCTTAGTTATATTAATTAATAGTTTATAGTTAATAAAATGATAAGTAAATAATTAGTAATTGGAGAAAATATACTTTACATTTAAGATTATTTTTAGCAAATATTTAGTAGATCGTTAATTTAAAGTTGAAACATAATATGTAGAGGCGTACAAAATATCAAAGTACAGCATTCGTAATAATCAGTAGGTTTTCTTTCTTAAACCTTGTTCATAAAAGCATGCAGCGTTTAGTAATCTACACACACGCACACACATACACACAGGATTAAGATTTTCATATTTTCTAATCTTTTATTATATATTTGATAATATATAATTTAATCTTTATTAATTTTTTATTAGAATATTGAAATTTTAAAGTAATTATGGAAAAAAGAAAGAGGTCACTCACAATCAAATTCCTTAGATATTATAGTGTTCTGTGACTGAGTGTTCTGTTTAAATCTTTGTATTCAACGAGAAGAATGTATCCACAATATTAACTGGGCGCCTCGAAGGCAAGATGTCGGCATAGCTGATGTTTTTCAAAATTCGGCTGTGTCACATCCAGCCAGCCGAACGTCCAGACACCAACGCAAATTTCAACCATCGGGAGGATTAAGAAATCATCGTGTCTTCACTCCTAATTTTAACAACAACCATTTAATAAATCTCAGATGACAACTAAACACATAAAAATACATGGGAAAAATCTTTAAAAATATCTAGAAAATTTCTAATACTATTGAAGATTTGAAAAAATAGTTGAAAGTATTTAAAAGATATGACATCACTGAGAATTTTATAAAATTCATCTTTAAAAACGTTGTACTATATTTTTATCTAATTAATTATTCTTAATTTTAAATATGCTCTAAAAAGTATATGTTAGTTATTTTAAGCTTTAAATTATACTTTAATCTTTCTTATACCAATTAAATAAAAATAGCATGCGTTCTATTGGCCTGGTAATAAAGTATATTTCTGGTAATAAGCATAGAAAGAGTTGAGATTCATTTATCGAGGTCAATGGATGTCGAGAGTGAATCAAATTAACGATATAAATTTTGATAAATTTGCAGCGAAGTCATATGCGATCCACGTAGATTGTTTTTGACCGAACTTCTACCGGATGCGATGCCGTCTCCAATGGAAAGCGTTGTAACGTGCTGTGCACGCTAATTAATGCGTTAGAAGGACTATTCTTTCGACGTGTCGAACCTGAAGTGTTCAGTAAAACCCTAAACGAAAGGATACTTAAAAAAGAATCAAGAGAAAGGAAATACCTCTCAAGGTTTGTTTTTCCATCGCCACGAGGCTATAAATTGTTTTACGTTCTCTTGTTTTTAACTGAAACAAAGATAATTATTGTATTATTACTTCAGTATTTTTGGTTATTTTTTGTAGTTATTATTTACAGTAATTCTAATAACAAATTTGTAGATTATTAGGGCTTATCACCAAACGAAGATTTCAGGCTAATTAAACAGCAATTGAAACCATTACTTTCCCAACTGAAAAAAAATAATTATAATTGTAATAAAAATTTCTGACAACTTTATCAGTTTCATGTAAATTGTATAAAATATATAAAAAATAAATTAAATAAGGATATAATTCTTCATAATTATAGCAAGAATATAAGAAATGCAATATTTTCTAATTAAGCTGCAAATTAAATTATTTGAAAATGAACCTTGTTAATTTTATAAATTATAATCTATTAAAATTAATCGATAATTGATTAAATTAGGCATTATTTTAAAATCACAGTTAATAAACATAGTTAATACGCATTTTACAAATTGATAATATTGCGTAATTTAAACTATAAAGTAAATAAAAAATTATTTGCGAATTGCGTAAATAATAAATGTATGCAAAATAGAGCTGATCTGACACAATAAATTTAATTGCAATAAATTGTGCATCAAATGCACTTTTTCTGTATCTACTTCTTTACCCGCCAGATGTCAGAATGGTACAAAAAGAAAACGTGCTTGCGTAGTAGAATGCGCGAGTTATGTAGTATATATGTAGGTTATATCGTGAAAGATGCATGAGGATGGATCGTTTGATCGCAACCGTACCAAAGCAATAATATGTGAGAATCAGAAATAGCTTTAAAGTCATGTTGCGTAATATATAGTCGAAGTAATCAGAGTGAATATTAGATAGCTACTAGCTAAAGTAGGTTCCTTGATGACTAACATCTTGATTAGGGAGGTTATGTTATTGAACTGGCCGTCAATACGATTTCACGTCCGTCTGTTAACTTCATGACCCGTGCTATGATTCTCCGATCACAATGAAGAATTCGAACAACAAAGAAACCATAAATCTCCTTGATCTGTTATCGGAAAGTGATTCCGATATATCGGACTTGGATCTTACACCTAGAAAGAAGAAAGTTAAACGGTAAGAAAAAACGCGCGTTTTTCAAACCTATATGTAAGCTTTCAATTAAATTTGAAGTTCTAAGTATGTAAATTATGTGTAAAATATAATACCATGTTACAGGAAACATCGGTCAAGTGCCACAGCAAAAATGAAGCAGTCTGATTCTTGTGGATGTAGCAAGTCTGATATGAGGATCATATCATTGTGGTTGGCAGCAGTCCTAATTACATTTTGGTTGATAGCACTATCCTGGCTGGCTGTTATTTTATATGGAGAAATTAAAAGGATGGATATCTCTATAAAATCAGGTAAACACATAATTCTTCATTTATGCGTGTTGTCAAGTTCATATTGATACTGATGATTGATTGTGACTGATAATTATTAAAATTACTTTATGCCGCTTTTATTCTGGAACTGATACTGGGAAAAAAACAAAGAATCATAGTGTTATTGTAAAGTAATATTAGTAAACTTGACTTAATTTATAATTTATGAACTTTATTATATTCATTTCTACTGCTTGATTCAAAATAACAAAAACTTGCGAACTAATGCATATATTTATAAAATCTTCATACTTATCTCATGTGAATGTAATTCATAATATGAAATTTTCGAGTAAACATTCCTTTGGTGAAATATAGGTGGAATATTTTTGAATTTCCAATATACAAATGTCTATTTTTGCTATTTCCAACAGCATCGTAAATTTAGGTCGGCGTTCATTATAAAGCAGTGTATTCGACAGTAAAGATCTGACAAGAAAGTTTAAGACATAAATAGTCATAAGTAGGAACACTTTTGTTTCGGTTCATTCACTTCCGCTAAAATTATTCTTCAATCGAAATATCGATCGTTTAATGTAAAATTTAAACGTGATGTTTAATGTTTTCAAGTTCAGTTTAATTTATATTTCCCATTTGTCCCATTTAAAAATGCCATATTTCTCTTTTTCTCATTTACAATTTTGCCACAAAATCCAGATAATATTCGATATGCGATTTCATTTTTTCAATATACATTTACAATTGCGACACATCAATATCTATCGAATCTTATCGGTCGCGTTATCGCCGACAATGGCTCTATTTTTCTATTTTTACGAATCTCGCGCGTTGCTGTTTTTCCTTCTCTTTCGTTCCTATTTTACTCTATTCCTTCCACTTCGTATTAATTCAAAATTCCCTATTACCGCGAATTGTTATCATAGGGACCTAGCAGGATAGACCGAGCACGGTCGCGTACCAACCCCCAGTCAGTCGATATCTTGCGCACAGCGCGAGTGGTACGCGGTGAGATAGCAGAGGCGTTGTCTACGTTCTTCGTCTCGTATTCTATCGTTCGTAGCCTTTAATAATTCCATTTAACAAATAATGCTCGTTGATTCATTTAACAGTCTTCAATTTATTAAAGCGGTATATTAAGTTATAAATCGTGTGTTAGTACGATTTGTCGTTCCTGTATTGTGGAGTTTGTGACTCGTGAATCGATCAGAGAATCGTATGTATAATTTATACCGGACGTAGGTCAAGTTCCGCATGCACCAAGTGCTCGTGGTTTTTGGTGTTTGAAACGTTCGATGGTCGACAGGTGTACACGGTTCTATTCCTCTTTTATTGATTCCCAATCGTTCAGCGAACACATAGAAGTGTCTTTAATAGAGTGACGTACGAAAAGTCTTGTGTCTATCTCATAGGGGTGGATATACGAGGGAGTCGATTTGCTTAAGTAACCCCCGCGACTATGACGGATACGTAACACTTGCGATCACGTACACTATCGCTTGAGAATATCCGCTCCTTCCTAATTTTTCACAAGATGTAACTTAAAGCATATCCTTAAAGGAAATCGCGTTAATCCTCAGTTGGTATCGTTGAGTAGTGTATACACAATAAATACATGCGATAATTAACCGTATTTCATATGTTAGAACTGTTTAATATACTTTGATCGTTTATTCTATTGCACTTTGGTCATTTTGTCTGTCATTCTTTTTGTTTACTCATACAGAAATCATAATTGAAGCTATTTAAGTCTATACCCATCATAAGAGACATGAAAATGGTATTTATAATAATTATATTATTTTCCTCATTGGTTTTATCAAAAACATAATCGTTTAATTTGCTTGGACAGCGTGTCAAAATAATTGTTACTCCACAGGTTGATTTAATTACTTTCGTGTATACCGAAAATTGGAAATGGTATATAAATTGAATACTTCTCGTTATTATTTGAAAATATTATGCAAAAATATTTCTAAATAATTGAACAATAAAAAAATAGATCACTATAATTTCAAAAAATAAAAATGACTAAAATTTTATAAAAAATTTTGATTTACTTTCAAAGGTTAGGTTATGGTTATGTTTTGATGTAAAATCAAGATGAATCTTCGTAAAACTGTTTGTAAACGAAAGAAAATGACTTTGAGCCAACGGATTTCCCGATTTCCTCTGTCTTGGAATCTGATACTTAGTGAATTATTACATCACATGAAATAATTAAGGTATCACCTACACTTTGTATTAATTGGTCGTGAGATGTAGGAGATGCAAATAGACTATTGAATTGTATTGACAGACGGTTAATCGCCTGTCAATGTAATTATCATTGAATTAATAATAGAACTACAACCATCTAAAATTACTCAGAGTAGTACATAGCATATGAATAGATGAAATTTCTGTTTTAAAAATGTACTTTCTAAATTTTTATGAGAATTCCCTCGAACGAGGTTGTATATATTATTTGATACAGCCCTGGAATTGATAAGATATGGGCGTTAAAAACAGCAGAAATTCATAAGTTATGACTCTATGTCTTGAATAAAATATAACGAAGAAGTATTTAAAGCAACATAGGAAATTAAAATAGTAATTGATAATTTTATTACATTATCAATTACAAATTAATTTTTTTATACATATGACTAAAGAAATTAGTTCCATTAACTATATATTATAACATATCAAACTTTGAATATTTTATTTATTTTAGCGTATCATATGCTTTCCTATAAATGTATGAACATTCGCAGTTTAGTTACTATTTTTACGAATTATTTTTGAGTGGCTATTTCTAAAAACTTTCAAATAAATTCGTTAAAAGTTTTCAATTACAGCAAGATAAGATAATAGAATTAAAAGTTAAGAAAAACTATTAATTAATGAAACAATTACTGTACTACTAATTTAAAAAGACTTCGATATAGATGCATAATTATCCAAAAAATCGAGTTTATCGTCCCGGATCAATTATCCTAATGGATTTTTAATTGATAATATATTCTTAGTCTAGCCTAGAATAATATATCGTAAGATTTACTCGAAATTGAACAATATCATAAAGAAAATTCCTCTTCGATCGATGGAGGGAGAAAAAATAAAGAATAAAGAACAAAAAAGTTGGATAGAAACCAATGAAACGTTCGATTTTTCATTTGGATGTTTTGCACTGTTGTGCAAACGTAATCTGAGATGGAAGCGGCGCAACGCGATTAAGTGGCGTTGTCGATCGCTGCTAATCGCGAGTACCGCGATGATATTTGTGTCGCTTGTTGCATGTTACCGTGAAGTCATGCGTGCTCGGCTGTCGCGAAATTGGAGACTTCTAAGGAGGTGTATGAAATCAGAAGTGCATGGGTCATTTTGGATATTAGTAGAGATATCCATTTTTTGCTCAGCATTATTGCTTTTAAGAATTCTATAATTTCTCGTTGGAGAAAGGACTAATCTTACAAAGTCTTTTACAATTGTACCACGATTAGTAAGATACTTTAAATATAAGAGTTTTATTATTACAATCTACTTTTAAAAATTTTTATTTCTCTAGTTCTTTTCAATGTTACCATTACCGAGACGCTCTAAATATAAGTATTCTATTATTTTTTTATAGTTTTATTTTTGATCCAATATTTTTTCTATAATTTCTCTATGACAGAATTTCTATTTTTATAGTATCCCCCTTCTTTTTCTCTCTTTTTTTAAAGAGAATTCTATTTCCGAATGGAATAAGTTGTTCTTGAGATAAATGTGATGTTTGAATAGTCAAAGACATTCGTTCGTGAGGATTTTATTTTTTTAGGCGAAATCATTGAACATTCTATACCACATTAATTATAGTTCTATCGAAGTTTTGTTCCTTTTATGGAGCTTTCATTTGTTCAAGATTACATATTCTTGTGAAGTATATCTTTTTTGATTTTTTTACTTCTTACTTGATTAAAAATTATAATATCTCGCTTTTTGTTTTTTTTTTCATGATTTCTTTTGAAATTCCATTCTTTACTCGAGATTTTTCACTCTTGCAATATCAAAGTTCTATATTTTTTATATGTTCTCTTTTTTCATCCCGTTTGTTGTTTCTCTATCTTTCATGTTTTTGCATTCCTCTGTATCCGGACGTCTCCTTGCTTACTGCAAGAAAAAAGATACTGTTGATTATATCTTTTATTTCCACAAAGAAAATACATAGCAATTTACAAGTGCTACAAATAAATTGCCCGCTTAAAATTTAATGATATAATGATAAAAATGTAGAAAATAGTAGAATATAGATGCAAAAGTATGAAACTTTTAAATCACATGGAATTATAGAGATTCGAACAAATTTTTATCGAATACTTAGTTTTCCCTTATCTTCATCTCAGAAGCGTCAATTTCTGCTCAGAAACATTCCAAACATGTACCGAATCATTTGTCTTTCGCTCCCTTGTTTTATTGTCCAATTCGTAGATAAGGTGCACAGTGGAGAAATCTAATGGCGTCATAAAACGTTTATTAAACCCATATTCTGATATGTAAGAAATACTTATAGTTAATTAGAGTCGGATACCAATCGCTATTATCTAAACTTCCAACCAATATAAGATAAGAATATTTTTTCAACTTCATGTCTTCATGGAAAATTAATTTTCCATTTTTCCATCCAGGTCTACCAGTTAATAGGTTGTGTAGGTGATTAAGTTTAATTTATTTCCAGTTTTTTATGTAAATAGAATCGTTAGGATATTTTTTCCACCAAGTCCAACCTATTTTGTATGAAATATTTATGAAGTAGATTACTGGGAGTATAACGTAATACGTATTATTTTTATTTATTTTCTTGAAGTTTTTTTTTACTTACAAATACGTATTCATATATTTTATAAAGCTTATTTCTCGCTTGCTTATTATTGTAGTGTTGTATTTTACTAACTTTCTATCATCTTTGGATCATTGATGACACTAATAGCTTTCTAATTCGACATATTTTCTCTTACATGTATTTTTATTTTATATTATATATTTAATGCAACGAAAATATACAATTAATGAAATAAAAGCTACAATATGTGTGAAATTAAATATTCCACAATTTAGTAATTTGTAATAACTTTTATTAATAATTTAATAACTTACGCTTCTCTAAGCGAAGTTGTGATCGATTGAAGGTTAATACGTTTATAACTCTCTGCATATGTATAACAACTGTGACATCTGCAACGATTTCCATATTATAGCAAGGTCTTGACTTGACCCCCTGTAATGTCATACAGTTTAAAAGTTCTCTAGGAGCAAGTTATTCATTTGCGGAACTAAAGGCTAAAATAAAGATAAAAAGTATAAATACATGTTTTCAATTATTGTTTCTAAACAAAAGTATAGATTAAAAACTAAATATACTTCAACTTCCTCACATTCGTCAAACATACTTTTAAAAACAAACGAGCGATCGACTGGATTATCATTTAAAACAAAAATTCCATTTTCAGAACATTAATTATAACGCAGTCGATACCAATCAACACATCCAATTACAAGCAGCTTTTTACAATTAAAAAGTTTCCTTACTATAACAGTAAAATAACCATCATAACTCGACGACAACCACATCTGGTCCATTGTTCTCCATTCTTTCTCGCTAGATACACGATCACGCGCGTTCAATTTGCTTTTGTATGAATGTATATACCTGCACAAATATGTACTCAGAACGATGTTCATTCATGTGGTAGTGTATTCGTACGGATGTTACCTGTATACGTTGTCAGGTACGACGGGCAGACGATGATAAGAGAACCCGCAGTATGAAACGTTTCGTGGCGATGTTCGGTTCGTGACGCGATTCCTCTTGTTCCATCACGCCTTTCTTCGTGTTTTTTTCCTTGTCTATGACAGTGATCAATTGCGAATACCGAGTTTCGTAATACGACGACGACGATATATCTATAAGTAAACAAATAGTGACGATTCATAGTGTAAGATTTACAATGTCCTTTTCAATTGACAGAGGTTTTTTAGTATTCTATTGAGTTTCGTTTCGAATTTGTTATGTCATAATCTTATTTTAGTTTCAACCTAGAGAAAGACTCGTGTTTTAAGAAAGTCTTTGGCACACAATTGATGCGTGTATCGTAATAATGATTCTTTCATATTTTTTACAAATTAAAAAAATTTTTTAACAATAGGAAGATACGATTCGGTAGAATATGACGCAGGAATTCTTCGAGTTTTATCATAAGTTTCCTTCCATCTGGTTTAGTTCCACTGGCGGCTTCCGGTCGATGCTCGTGGGTTGAGGAGTTGGAGTGCTTGGTGTTATGGCGTCGTTGTAGCCATAGTTTAACTTCAATTATCTCCAGAATTATTGAATTCGTTTAAACGAAGATTTTTTATCTTTACAACCGGGGAAGAAAGTTCCCGTAAGATAAAATAACGTATTCATAAAATTGTGATTTTATACTTTGCTTTAGGCAATGTTATGTCAATGTTATGTTACATGCTATAGATATCAGTTGCATTATACTTAAGGAATCATTAATAATCTACGTAATACTCATAATCTATGTAAATATAAACATCAATTTATAATGCACATATATTAATTCTGCATCACATCTTGTACGATTAAAATTCATGCTTTACTTTAATTACAGTTTCAATTTTTTTTAATAAATCAGTATTAAGGCACATTTATAAGCAGCCACTAGTAATTACAAACATTTTAACAACAACAAAAAATTGCAAACTACTTGAACTATACATAATCTACATAAAAATGTAAATTATTTTAGATTATTTTACCTCGCATTGAATTTTAAAATCCATATTGGAGGATGTGTAAAATTCAACTTGCTAAAATTCGATAGTCCTTCACTTGATAGTGTTGCGTTGCTAACAACGCATATGTAAAATGTACATACGTTCAAGTGCTTTATTCGAGTTTCCTTATCTAACGAGTCGACTACCTTGAACGATTTCGACTGATACACTTAAATTGTTTACAATCATCGTGGTCACGTTATCGTACCTTGTGCCCATTTTTTTATGTTCTTCCTTTCTTTTTTTTTTCGTTTCTCCTTCCTTCTTTCTTGCTGTTCCTCGTTTTTTCTTAGCTAGTCGAGGTTCTGTTTGCCGTCGCCTTTCTGGCGTGCTTTTGTTCCTCCTGACCTCTTTTCGTACCACTCGAGGGCCGATCCCTTGCTGTTGTAGCATCCCGATCGATCGATCGATATTGCGATACGGGGGTATGCTGAAGAAATCGTTGCTAGATTTTTAGAAGCTTGACTATGATCGATTGTTCTCCCGATGAAAGAATTTTTGAACAATAGAGGAGCTGAAAAAAGAAATGGGAATATAGAATCTTTCCAAGAGTGTTTGGATATCCAGATATTGAGAAAAGTCTAGGAATACAAATTTTGGAAAGGCAGAGGTGGTCTGTACGGTAAACGAATTTCTCAATAATTGAAAAATTGAGAATATTTGCAAATACACTGTACAATTCTCTTAGTTTTAACAAACATACATTTAGATAATTGTAAATTATTAAATAATTCATGAATTCACAGTCATAGGACATATAATGAGAATGCTAAATACTCAGAGTTAAAAGAAGCTATTACGCTATTGTCTAGTTTTTCCAAATTTTTAAAATTCACTCTAGTCGTTTCTCATAAAACTGTTCCATTATAAAAATACTATACAATATTTGAAACAAAAAAAATGAAACGGGTCGAAACATACATCTTGATGTGCAAACTCAACTGTTTTTAGAGGAAATGATCACGCGATACGATACCAATGAATATTCTATTCGCGGCAACGATAGGATCGGAAAAATGTGATCACAGAGCTGTGAATTATAGATCGTCGCGTTCTCGCAGTTTGAAACGGTGAAAACGCGACCGGATTTTAAGCACGGAAATGAACCTGCTGCGAACGATTATCAACGTGTGTGTATCGTGCAAAGGTTGATAAAGAAGTATAGAGAAATAAAGAAAGAAAAGAAAGGAAGGTCTCCTCGTGCGCGACAAGCTCGCGTGAAACGAAACGAAGATAGGCGGTTCGGTGTTGCTTGAGATGGACTCAGTGGCGGTGACAGTGCCCCTTCGTCAGCCGACGAAGAAGATGAAGAAACGGAAGGAGCTCGATGCCTTGGCGCCTCCGCACATTGTTTCCCGCCGGAGTTCCGGAAAACGTAGCTCTCAAGTACGTATCGATTGACCGTGACCAAAAATGTTCTCTGAAACGAGATGGAATCCTTTGTAAAATTTGTCGAATTTGTAAAAATGTAGATTTTCAAAGGAAATGTATTTTGAAATCGAAGACTTGTATATGCGTTTAGGTAATAAGATGATTTTTAATAAGAATGAAATATTCTTTATAAAGTGATTACCGTTTGTAAACCTTCTTGTAAACATTGAAGCCTTTTTAGGAAAATGTTTTTTAAATTGAGAATTGTATTTGTGTTTAAATGCTAGAGGCGTTTTCTGATAAGAATAAAATACCTTCTAAAATTTCGTTTTTTAAATTTCTTAAATCTATAACACTTGACATTTCTTTCAAGTTAAAACATATTCATAAATTATTTCGCGCTTTGATTGAATCATCAGAAAATAGCTAATTAGACCGACGAAAGTTTTGGAACAAATATAAAATTTTGAAACTTGAAATGGAAATATGTATTGCTTATATAATTTCTTATTTTAAGTAGTTTATAACAATTAATAAAAACAAATATAAATACTTATATAATATTTTATATTTTGGATAAACTGCGAATAAGATGGCTACTTAAGGTATAGCAAGTGATACTTAGTGAGAATTTCTGGATAAATCTGAAATTTTACCAAACTGGAATTGGAAATGTTCTCAATGGGAATACAGAATATTCACGATTTCATTAATTTGTAAAATGTGAAATGTATGAAACAATTATAAAATGTATGTGTAATAATAATATGTATGATAATATACATCAATAATAATATATAATATAACATCAATAATATTTACATTGGGTATAATATTATATGGACCATAGGTGGTATTAATAATGTATGAAATGTTGTTTCGTGGAAAAGTTTGTACTAACAGTAAGCAGAGAATGGATAAGAGACTTATATGTAAGAGGATTAGACAAGAGGATTAAAGTTTATAGACAAGTAGTACAGGATTTTATCTAATTGGCACATTTCCTGGCTGTTTCACCTTTATTCTGTTTGCTTCTAATTGGCTTTTCTTTGCTACTTTATGTATAATACTAAATATCAAATGTTTAATCTTGTTAAAATTATGCGAATAATTGTTCTAAGTACTCAATACTCTAAGTATTCATCTTGATTCATTCATCCTTTTTGTTGCTTCTTTTTCTGTATAAAATTAAATAATCGTAAATTTTGTTTTTTAATTTTCTTTTCAACAATCAATCTAAAACGACTATAAATTGCATCTTATACAACTGTATGCAATGCGTATATGTTATAGCTATATATTTTCTTATTCATATTATCTTATTCAACTCAATTGACCTTTTGATTGACCACGATACGTCTATCATTCTTTCAGAAGGTTATTTTCTTATTTGGGCAGTTGGAATAACAAATGGTACCTAAAACAAGTATTTAATTATTATATTTACTTTAAATCCTGAATGGAAGAGAAATGACATTATCTTGAAAACTATCATAAAAAAGAACAAAATTTAACAATATCTGGATTAAGAACCTAACATTTTATTTTAGTAACAAATTTAGTAACATCTTGCTTTGATCATGAAACATTGGAAGAAATATTTCCATCTCAAAGAACAGATATGTATTGTAACTTCCCAACATTTTAAGTAAACAGGCTTAAAAGAAAAACAAAATTAAATTAAAAACAGATTACAAAATAAATGAATAAATTATTTAAAAAATTATAGAGACGTTTTGGAATAGTATAAATATGAGGAGATTTTGTAAGAAATAAACGTCAAGGAAAAAGGCTTGGAAAAGACAGACTGGGACTGATCATCCTAACAATTTCTAGGAGTTACTATCAGATAGCAGCGACGA
Organism: Bombus vancouverensis nearcticus; assembly: GCF_051014615.1. Classification (NCBI taxonomy): domain Eukaryota; kingdom Metazoa; phylum Arthropoda; class Insecta; order Hymenoptera; family Apidae; genus Bombus; species Bombus vancouverensis. The sequence continues at coordinate 10,635,848 of NC_134923.1, forward strand.
ACGGTCGGAATACTGGAATATATCGACTAGAAATGGCCGCAAATGCAGAGGCAGACGAAGTCGAGCTTGTCCTGGATTTTTTAAAGCTTGTAGTGCCTTTCTGGCTTGTGCCTCTGTATTAGCAACCGCTAGTTTAATTTGGCTGTTCATCGACGTTCGTCAGCAACTTACTGCTCTACGGACCGAACTGGACCAAGGTATATTGCATCTTTGAAGAACGCTCACCAGAGAGACTTTTAAAAAAAGAAATACTTTATTTTAGATCCAAGTTAGAATTGAATTAAGGATTTACGTATGTATAGGGTATTTCGTTTTAATTTAGATTCTATATTTTGCATAATAAACACGATTCATAATCCTTATTATATAAAACACAGACTACAAATTGAAAATTAAATACCTGAGAAAAGATATTTTATTTTAATTCAAATCTAAAATTAAGTTAACAGCTTACATAAAGTTGGAGTAGGTACTTAATCTTAATTTATATTATATATATATATATATATATATATATATATATATATATATATATATTTCTTTACTTCGGCTTCACAGCCAAAAAAAAAACTTGATTTATAATATAATTCACACATTTATCTATTTTATGTAATAAATACGAAAGAAAAGTTCTTTCATAGATCCATCGTTCAAATTAATTTCATACGCTTACCAATTAGGACGGTTAGAATAATGTAATTGTAATTTATATTTTGTATTTTACATCATGAAAATTGTTAATGAAATCCACCAAGTAAGATATAGAATTTAAATTAGAATTAAATGTCGTAAAATTAATTCAAATTAATTACCCTCACTTAAATCTAATTTAAACTACTATAATCATCTATAATCCAATGACACAAACTAAGGGGTTAAAATAGATTATTCTTAAATTATATAACTCTACCCAAACTGTTATACGAGTCACTTACGATCCAATAATACAGATTGAGTAATGCAGTAATTGATTCAGTAATAATAGAAATTCGAGAAATTAAGAAAAACTTTAATTGAAAAGGGAAAGAATTCAAGGCGAAGAGTTTAATTAAATTCTTTTCGCTTGAAAGTCAAGAACACTTCTTTTATCTTTCGTTTTATTTTTATTTTTTTCATAAATCCAATCACGTTGTTACGTGAATCGATCCCCATATAATCGAGTTCCAGAATAGAAATGCGTCTTGTAACTTTTTTTCTCTTCTTTCATTTTTATATTTCTTTTACTTTAGTTTCCTTTTTAGCAGATTATGTTAATTTGTGGCTCAAAGGTATTTATAAAATAAGGCTGTTAATATGAAGCTAAGTACGTAATTCGCTTATAATGCGAGGATCATGGTCGCATAGTAATATGCTTAACCAAGCGAGATCGTCAGTCCGATACGCTGACAAATATTGGATTATGTACTTGGTGTTGATTGGTAGAAATTATTCCAACTATTCTCTGTCAGGTCTTTGAGGATAATTGCGATGCACATGAAGAAAAGTAATTCTTAAGTTAACATAAATCCGATATTCGAATACTGAGATATTTTAAAGTTGATATCAGAGTTGTTGGAGTACCAAGAAATTTTAAGTTGGTATCAATATTTATCTACTTTAAATAAATACATATTAAATTATTTCGATATCACCTACGTCCAACTAAGCATTTTCGGAGGTTTCTTATTATTCAAGTATTCTTATTACAACTCGACTTTAAACATTGCTTTATTTGTTTTCGCAATGAATATAAATTCGTAATCAATGATGATATTTCAAGTATTTGATGAAGTTTATTTATTTTAATCCTCACAGGCCGGATTATGTCTTTAAGACTGATTTCAATAGGAAACAAATAGATTACGATTCGATAATGTTTACTCATCGTACCTGTTTGTTTCTGGTTAAAATATTCGATAAGATTTTATCGATTCTGGAATTATTGTATCACGTATAAATACTCGTATCGAAACGAGAAAAAAGAGAAAACAAGATATCGTTTACATTGCAGTTATAGCCGGTAGCGAAGGTGTTCCCGATGCCCTGCAAAAATGTCACTCTCTGTCGAGAGATCTTCAGAACAACCAGAGCATTATCTTCACTCATTTATCAGATCTCAAGCTTCAAATCAGTAATTTTACAACGCAGGTAATTTCATGATGCTCGAATTTTTTAAGCGTAATTTCTTAACATAAAAATTTTTTTCTTGGAAATAAAAAAAAATGATATTCAATAATGATTACTAATTTTTCATTAATAAATATATTAAATATTCTTAATTTACATAGAAAAATTATTAATATGCTATATGGTATAATAAGTGATTTATTTTTACACGAAAATTTATTTACAGCTAGCACTTATTCAACGTATTATGCATCATGCAAAAGGTTGGTTCAACGAGGGCCCAGCATTATTTAAAGTGCAAGGAGATTTGAAGGACCTTTCCAGTAGTGTGGTGTCATTTGGGAGCCAAATACAAGATTTGAGTAGCACAGTAACAACATTGAAAGAATCAAATGCTAGGATACAAGATGTCCAAACAACAATACAACAGAATGTTACCAGTATCAAGGTTCATAATCAAACTTTTCTCATTAAAATTTTCCATAAATGCATAAAAATCTGGTCTACTTGCAATCTACTTCTATATCAAGAGTAGAATTTAAAAAATTATTTTTCATTTCTTTTTATTATAGAACACAGTGACAGAATTGTCAAATATTACACAAAAGCCTCAGATATTGATTACAAATGAGACAAAGATAAAGACTGAACAATTGAATGCGACAATCGTACATTTATCTGATAAATTGATGGACATCAATGAAACATTGTCAAGAGCTGTGCAATGGGTGGCAGAAGATCAGAAGAAAGATCATGTAAATGTTTGAGAATTTATAAAAGATGAAAGTTGTGATGTGCTCACTGATTGAAAAATGTGATATGTTTCGCAGGACAAACTGGTATTGCTTCAGGAAACCACTCAAAATGTTAGCATGAAGGTGATATCCTTAGAAAGAGAGTGTGTGAAAACTACCATACTACAATCTGTTAAGGAACTGGATACTCAAGTACGTTTACGTTCCATATGATCTAAAAAATAATTACCTAGTATAACTTGTCAGATAACCTTTGCAGAGAGATTCTTTATCAAAGATTATTTTTTTGGAGAAAATATTTGTATCTTTTTATAAATTTATAAATTTCGTAGGTGAAAGAAATTCACACAGCTAACGACGAAATTAGCAAGAAAATGAAGCAATTAGAACAATCGTACGATAGTTTAAAAAATTCAACGAGCTTGATATTGGCGGCGATACCGGATATCCAGACCCAAAGGCTGATCAAGACGAAGATTTTGGAGGAGTCGATCGGTGACGTCGCGACCACGGAACAAGATCGCAGTGTGTTAGGTGAGTTCTTTCGTTCAACCGTCTTAGACCTTGACTTGAAAAGCAAACGTCTGCTCGTGCAGACGAAACAACAAATATTTGATTTCCCTGTTAGACGTATATATGTACCCGTGTTCCTATGTATCCTTCTATTTATGGGAAATTCACATGTAATAAACACATTTCTTTCATTCTAATTTTAGTTTTACTTATTGTAGAATGTTACATTTTCACAATATTGTAAAAAATTTGCAAAATTTTGTAGGATATTGACATAAACGATTATTGAAATAAAAGTATAATGGCAAAATTTTCGAATCTCGAAAAATAATGAATAAATTTTCGAATTCCTAGGTAATAATAGAATTGATAAAGTCTCCATACATGGATCTTAGTGGAATATAATAATAAACTAACAAACATTAAACAAATTCTTTTTATTTTTCAGTATCAAATGAGGCGCCGTCGAAACGCTTGAGGTCAGATCCGTAAAATGTTTCTAGAGGAATTTATAATATGGTGATGTTCAAGCAAACTTTCATCTTGTACGATAGCAAAAGCGAATCAGCTGTTTCCTAGGAAGAACATAAGCAGACATCGCGCGTGTGTATGTGTAAATATTAAATAAATTAAGTACGTTGAGAAATTCCATGTATATAGAGAGGTAAATACTTATGACCTGAATCATGTGATCTCTCTTTGTCTTTGTCCCTAAGTGTGCACAGAATGATCTACGAGAATATTTAAGTGGATTATCCTGTTGAATAAAAGAAGGAGAAGAAAAAAAAAGATAATGTCTGAAAACTGAGAGCTATTTATAAACGAGCAATAAGATATACGTTGAATCGTCTAGTACGTACTGTCCAGGTCGAATACCGTGTGACAAATGCCAATTTTTAAAGCACGCCACGGCCTGTAATGCGGCTACCTGAATTTATTCAGATACACCATCGAAAAAGTACAAAGAGCGTTTACACTTGTTCTTGCGTTACAAAACATAGACGAGGAAACAAAAAGGAGGAATAAAACGAAAATAAGCCAAAAAAAAAAAATAAAAAATTTAGAAGGCGTATATCCATACTACGATGTCCACTAATTCGCAATAAAGTTTTCTACTCTTCTACTATTTATAGCGCAGCATAGTCTATCGATTTGCCAAATGTTAGAGAGATTCAACAATCTGCGAACATTCTACACGTTAACGATTGATTTTGTTTTCGGTTATTCATAGATTATTCATCTTTTTAGTAATGACATATTGTAGAGTGTTCAAAACTAAAAGTATGGTGGAAGTGTACTGTCACCAGAAAGTTTGTTTAGCCAGTATATAGTGAACAAAACGCATTGTGTAGGGTTTTTATTCAACCTAAACAAAAAAGTATAACAAAATGGTAATGTTGTACTTTCATGTTTGTTTATTTTCCTGTACAGGGTGATCATTTTTATCATTTTTAATTTTATTTTTAAGAAAAGGAACTTACAGATGATGTTAAACTATTCTTAAAATAAATAAGTAGATATATGCGAAGAATATTTTAAGGCCATTTAGATTTTTTAAACAGTATCTTGAAAGAGTTAACATTTTTATATTTTAATCTACATACAGTGGCTTATAAAGATATTTGAACATTCATCACAAAATATTTTTATGTACATATTATGTGTATTATAAAACATTTTGATATCTCATCATCACTGCAATGAGATCCAACTATCATGATTATATTCAAAATGTTTTGTATAATACACATAACATAAATACATCATAATACATCAAATATTTCTATAAATGTACAAGTACCTCTCGTGAGCCACTATATCTAATGTTTTACCGTCCATCTTGATTTCTTTCAAACGTATTTTGTAAGGTACGTTCAACTACGTGCAATTTAATGGATCACCTTGTATGAGACAATGTAAATGTACTGTAATCCGTAAACAGTTTGTAATTAGCGTTATTATATTTTAAACGCACTCTAAACCCATTTGTGTTATGTAAGAGGTGATACACGCTAAGTTTCGACTTTTCTCTGCGTTTGAATGTTTTATAATGATTTTACGCGCGTAGCCATTTTTGGTGGACTGTAGCAATTGTGAATATAGCGTATCTAAACGAGTGTTCGTTCAGTTTAGCGAAGAACGAAACAACCTATCCACAGGTGGAAATGGAAGGTAAAAAAGGAATAATAATGACGAATCGCGTGAGAAAGTTGTATGAAATTGGTATGAATGTATAAAGAGAAAAACAACGCGTATAAACGACAATACGTCGATATGTGAATAAAGAATTGATTATTCAGATTCAATTATGCTGTTCTTTTCTCTATTTCCTGTTGCTAGTTTATATCTATTTCTATTATGAAATTCCATCAAATAATGAAATGTTTGAATAAATACTGCTCTTTATTAGATATTAAAAAAGAACTAAGGAGATGCATCCAAAATTCGTTAATAAAACAAGCTTCTTTCCCTTCAGTGAATCTTAGCTGGAATGTTTACCTCTACCTAACTCGTTCATCAAATCTACTAGTATATTCATTATTGTTTATAATGGTTTTTATAAAACTTAATATTTTTTTATCTTTTACTTATTTTATGAACAGTATTTACCTCGTCGTATGTGATTTAAAATTAAATAATGAAATTCATGACTTACAAAAAGATGGCTAACTACTCTTCTGGATCTTTGGATTTCATTTATGTAATTTTTCAACTAAAAAAAAAGAAATAAACTTTTCATTATTATGTACCTCATTGATAATTCTATGTAGATAAATACGTATAATGAAAATATTTAATTAGCTTAGAAAATTTCGAATTTGTATCTTCATGACTTCGCGTATAACTGACATGCGTATTTGACTGTTCAAATTGAATTTGTATCACGTAGTTGATCCATGTTTTTTAATTATCGAGCTATGACATTTTAATAAAGACTTTTAATCATTCAAAATCGCTGAAAGAAAATTAACTGAAGGTTGACTCGAGACCCTTTCGATACGAGCGATTTTCTAATTTTCAAATATTCGAAACGTCAACTAAATTCACATCCGAAGGATACGTAGTAATCCTAAAATCGAATTGAATTCTCATTTTATGATAAAAAGGTCAGACGATAAGTTTCGAAAAATCATATTTGACAACAGTCGAAACAATGACAAATGGTAACAAAGTCTCAAAGAAACAGTCTATCAATACCATTCTTCTTAGCGGGCTCCCTTCTACTAACAACAAGACTATTATTTTCTATCTTGCTAAAAATAATTCGTAGAATAGTCGAATGTCACGAAAATTTTCACATGTATTGGCTTTTAACCTTGAATAATACATCGACCGATTTCATTACGTTTCTTACGAGTATCGGATCGGTGTTGTCTCTATCTAGGAGATTATTGTGTGGTCTGCGTTTGACATCTGCGCATTTCTCACGCTCATTCGGAGGAAAAATCAAAACAATCAATATGGCGGATCCGAACAACGAGGCTGCATCGTCGAGTAGCGTTTCGGAGCAGGCCCCGTCGGCCACTCCGATTCGCGACGATCTCGAAAAAATCGAGGACTTCCTTGAGCCTGATAAAAAGCGTCGCAAACTGTCACGGAACGATGGGAAAACCGAACAAAAGTTGGAACACCGCTTGGGCGGCATCCTCTGCTGCGCAGTTTGTCTCGATTTACCCAAGGCGGCCGTTTATCAGGTAAGTTTTCGAATTATTATTGCTTCTTAATATTTTCTGCCATTCTTTCGATACGTGCCACACTTTGGCGCTATCTACGATATTTTTTACGAATGATACGTTCTATTGATCCGGTATATACTGTGGATTTAACATGACATGACGTCGTTCCTCTAACAACGTCGTTTCTTTCTATCCGACATTTTCACCCGAGGACGATGGGTGCACTTCTCTTCGTCGATATGTATGTCATACATAATACGTACGTATAGATGTTACCGAGCAAGAATTATTCTTATTAATTCACGTTCACTATGCACACTATGCACCGTGACAATTTGTTGACATTTCTCTACACGAAATCGTCTTTTGTTGTTTTCGATTTTATGGCTCTAACTTGGCAGTAGTAACTTTTCATTAAAGTGCAAATATATGTCGATCGCAATGGAATACAGTAAAAACTTAATAAATGATCATTTAAATAATGAAAGTAAAATTAAAATAAAGGGGATACAAAAATGAAAATATATTTTTAACAGTTAAATGTGTGTTTGAAAAAAGCAGAAATATTTCTGGAGTTATTATCGCTTCTTATTCAAGACTTGTGTTTTGTAATACACCTATATATATATTTTATTACTGATTACAGTTGAGTTATATTTTTAATCGATTAATGACAGTTTTTAATACTACTTTGTTTCTGTGTTAAATTCTTTCTCTCTCACTCTGCCCATTTTTCTTACCCTCCTTTTCTCTTGACGATTATAACATATGTATTGTTCAATAGTTTGTCTTTATAGTAAGATTTTATTTTTCTAATATTGCAGGAATTGTTATAATCATGCAAATGATAATTTCATTTTTAAGTTTTGATATTATAAGTATTTAAGCTATTTTTATTATTATTAGAAATAAAAATATGTTTATCAATTGTCTTCTTTAAGATAGTAATAATATAATTACAGGTAGGTAACTATATGCTCTTTCTTAATAAGAGTGGTATTGAACATTTGAAAAAAACAGATGTATGAAGAACAGCCTTTAATTTGCTAAATACAAATATTATGATTTCCAATTATACTATTTTTCATTGTTATACATATTTATAAAGTTCAACAAAATCTGACTGATGATAAAAAAACATCCTTATATACAATATACTCTTACAAAATAATTTTTTGCAATGGAATTTCTAAATATTTAGCATTTATAGTAAATATACTGCCTAAGTGTTTTTTCTTGTATAATTTGTATTGTAAAGGTGACATCAAATCTATGATAAACATATCTATGCATGCATGTAAAGTAATTCTCACTATGATGTACTTTAATGGCGAATTTTTAACTCATGCGAGCAATATGCAGATATATCAAAGAGAATTATTGTATGTATGCATGCCCAAGCAATGACCCCTTTTTTAGTAACATTTATTTACAGAAGCTCCTCTGTTAATTAAATTTGTAGCATTTCATTCTACCTGTACTCTATTTATATTTTGTCCTTAGTTCTTTTTTCAATTTTATTCATGGAAATATATATATATGTAACATATTCTATATTCACTATCTTCATTAACTGTAAAACAGTGGGAAGAATGTTGCGTTTATCCCATCATGATAGAGATGCATACATGTAAGTTACTTAGTGCGCTGCCCAGCGCATAATGTACTTTTTATTTTTACTAAGGTATGCAAGTTTGAACGTTGTATTCATGCATTTGTGAACTCGTAGATATTACACAGAATATTTGATTTTAAGCAGTTTAAACATTAACTTCATCCTTGTTGATATTCTAATAAAATCAATTAGGAAAATGAAGGAGAAAAAAAGAGAAACAGAAATTATTTAAGTCACCAGATCTTTATAGTCTAGCATATAATATAGCAATACATTTTTTCAATTACAAAGTATTATGTTTATTGTAAGAAGTAATCAAGATGAAGGAACCACCCAGATATTAGTTACTAGGAAAAATTTTATTGTAGATTCATGCGGAACTGATGTTTATCAATTATAATTAATAGTGAGAGAGTGAGAGTGAGAGAGAGAAAGCGCATTTCCAGAAAATCTGTATAACATGTATAGTTGAAAAGCATTGAACAAAATAAACATTCTTAAAGGTTATTAGTTAGTTATTTCGCATATGACACCCTTTTTCACTTATCCTACACATCATTATCCTTTTCTCTTCCTTTCTATTATCAATATTGGCAACATTAATGACAATTGCTTTCGGTGATGTTCACATTGTTTTAAACCTACTGGTTTCACAATATGATTACTTGAATTATTAATAGTGTTATTACAATTTTGTGTTTCAGGTTTAAAAACATCAAATTATGGTAATATACATGATATTAGTTTTGTTATTCTAGTTTGGTTAATGTGTTATAAGGGTTGTACATATATATATTTAAAAAAAAAGAAAAGTATAAGATGTGACAGCTTGTGCAAAATGAACAGTTAAATTATTTATTTCAAGTAAAAGTATCTCTTCTCTTCTTTCAATCAATATTAGAACATATATGTTTATTAGAGCTGGCAAATTAAATTTTGCACATAGCTGTACATATATAATGTAACAAAATACAACAGGCTAATTAAAGTTATCAACAAAGTTAGGATTATTTTTTACAATATGAAACTAAGAATGCTAGTAATACATGCTGCAACAATGTTCACAGTGTACAAATGGACACTTGATGTGTGCCGGTTGCTTCACTCATGTCCTCGCAGATGCCAGGCTAAGAGATGAAATGGCAACATGTCCCAACTGCAGAATCGAGATCAGCAGAACATCTCCATCTCGAAATTTGGCAGTTGAGAAAGCAGTATCTGAGTTACCAGCAGAATGTCAATATTGTGCAAAGGAGTTCCCAAGGAATTCCTTGGAACGTCATGAAGAGACTATGTGTGAAGAAAGGTAATCAATGTCAATAAATAGAACTGGATAAAATAATATTAATGTATGTTGTGTGTATGTAGAATATCCAGTTGCAAATACAGTAGAATTGGCTGCCCATGGCGTGGACCAAATCACGAACGTCCAGAACATGAGGCACATTGTGTACATCCACATCGTTCAGGGCTGGATGTAATGGATGCCCTGCGCGATATCGATGCCCGTACCCTTGAAGAACGTAGGCTGTATGACAATGTCTTTGATCTTTTGTCGTACGAGAAAATCACATTCAACGGTCCGTATCTGTTTCTCGTGTATTAAGGCTATCAATCTCTTACATAGTCTTGTTTAGATGAAAACATTATAAAAAATATTTCACTTTGTTCTGTGCTTTGTTTAGCAGCAGCAGGAACAATCTCTGTCATCAGATTTATCCAAATTAAAATATTTATTTAGACTTCTAGATATCTCATTGGAGTTATTTGAAATATTGAATAAATTCATTTTGTTCTTGCATTTCCTGCTGTATTAATAGACGCGTAGAGAACGTAGGATAGGAGTTATCTGTGGAATTTCGTCCTTTGTAGATTTACAAATGAAGCCATATCGTACAGATGAATTTGTCCATAAACTGTTTTACGAAACTTCTCGTTTTACGGCATTTAACAATCAATGGGTTGTTAAAGCGAGGATCAATAACAGTCAACGTGATCCTACTCAGAGTTCAGAAAGAGACATGACTTATCAAGTATGTAGAAATTCAAAAATATTTTGCAAAAAACCAATGAGATTGTCTTTTTAATGAATTTTTTAAATATGCTCTTTAATGCATTATAGTTGATTTTAAAATCAAAGACAACGTATCCACTACCACTTCATTATTTGATATTAAAAGGACCTTTCGGGGACATGAAAGTACAACCAAGAATACACAAATTTGAGTTCACTGACCAGGAAATCGAAAGTCCTTACTTACCTTTACCCTTACCTGATACGGCAGAGTGCAATAGACTCCTCGCTGCAAGAGCTATTAGTTTCAGGTAAGAAAATAACACATATATCTACATAACAATCTTTTATTAAGAAATTCAAAAGAAGAAAGGTTATTTGCTCACATTTTTTTTGTTTCAGACTAATAATGTTCCTGGCATCTAAGTAGCTCAACACAATTGCTGTCAAGATTTTATGGAAAATGAATTATAATTGACACAACTTTTTAGATTTAACAGTGATAAGAACATAGATGACACAGAGGTTTATAACCAATTACTAGTAGTGTTTAACCATAATGATAAAAATAAAGATGCTAATTCTGCTGTAGTCTATACACATATTACATTCAGAAAAAAGATTCACTACGTTGAAACCGCGAATAGATTGACACAGAGGAAATAGAAAAAATAATTTGCAGATACTTAAAAAAGGGCAATGTCTAATTTTGGTTTCTTTCAATTTCTTTCAGAAAATTTTTATTTTTTTTTTATTAACTCTTCCAGTTTACTGGAGCTTTATGTAGATCATTGTTGTTAGACAAGTGTATTAAATTGCGCCGATACTGGTAAGTAGAACTGTTTCGCAAACAGGATAGAAAAGATAGTATGATTTTTCGCGTAGCAATGTCGATCGAAGCGAACAATTTAATGCACATGCCTGTCGACAAAAGCCTATTACAGATTCTTCTATTTACGTATAAATTAAATGTTATTGATGTAAACATCCCAAATCGACATATTGTAATAGAAAAGAATTAAATAAATTTATTATAATTACAAGTTCTAGTTTTTATTTTAAATCCTAACAACATCTACCATCTAACAATGATTCTATTTACATTTTACTTTTAAATTTACGAAGATTAATCCAATTTGTCGTAATTCGGATAAATTAATGAAAATATAAAAAAATATACTTTTAGTGAATAGAGAAAAAGAAGTGATTCAAAATTTTTTAAAAACTTGGAATTAAAATTAAAATTTAATGGTATTATCGTTATGTAGGAATATTAATATTACGAATCTTTCTGGAATTGATTTAAAAAGGATGCAGTTCCGAACACTTCATCCTTGATGCAGTATTTACTGTATCATCAAAAAGACTATTAAATCTAACCACCCGTACAATCGGGTCCATTGTGTACATTAATTCTAACAGTAAGTTGTGCATTCTGTTTGTGCATTATTATCGCTAGAGCTATTGAGGTAATATTTCTCACGTGTTCATTTCTTTCTGGCAAGTCATGCAGTACCATGTATGCATCTCCTATTGTTTGCATTTTAGTTTAATCATATTAAATATTAGTAACAATGCAAACATTTTATTCAAAATTGTAGTAGCTAAGTTACGGATATTTATGAAAATAGATTGAATAAATAAACAAATTAAATGTGGATTAAATAGAATTAAATTAATAATTTTATTATTACTTTCACACTGCCCCATACGTATAATACGTTTAAGATAATACGAGGAAAAGGTCTGATGACACCTCGGACGAAATATGTTGACGGAGGTAAGAGATACGGATTGATTATCTAAATATTTTCGAATTTGCAAAGGCGATGGTTGATTTAGTGTGATTGGTAATTCTCCTTTTGCAAGTGACCATCACCATATTATCGGCACTCGGAGGTACGATGCGTCCTGTGAATGGCCTGCACAGGGATTTCGCAGGTCTTACTCAGCGATCATAATAAGCAATAAACCCTTATGAAACACTCTGATTCGACCAATACGTACTGGAATAGAAAGCTAAAAAGGGGAAAAATCCTAAATCCATGATCATTACAAGCAACTGATAATTTCTTAAGCGATAGAATGAGTGTTCAATGGTTTCATACAGTTACCGTTGCTGGGAAAGACAGAATTTCTTGGGCTTATAAACATAAACATATAAAAGTATAAAAATATAAAAATATGAGTATATAAAAACATAAATATATAAAGACATAAGACGTAAAGATATAAACGGATAAAGAGATAAAAATATGAATCTAGAATGTAAGATGAACGTAAGAAAAAATTCAGAATCGGTGTATAAAATTTCGTACACAATAAGCCGCGAAGAATATTGGCGTAGGACATTAATAAAAATGTTCTCTTTTTCTTCAAAAAAAAGTATAGTAAACAATTAATTTCTCTTTGTTAGATAACTTACAATTAGTTTCATTATTGCACGATTTTGTCATTCTAATAATTGTTTATCTCAGATAGAAAAGTAGATATGAATTTTTTCGTAGAACCGTACAATTAAATAGGTCTTATAGCGTGGAACTCAATGGGTTCTTGTCTATGCTAGTGTACAATCAAACAGAGTTAATCTCTAACTTTAAGCTTAAATAAATAAGTTCTTGTATATGCTAAATTGCAAACTAACAAGGCAGATTCCTAATTTTATAGGTTCTTGTATATGCTAAATTGCAATCTAACAGGACAGATCCCTAATTTTATAGGTTCTTGTAAATGCTAAATTGTAATCTAACAGGGCATATCCCTAATTTTATAGGTTCTTGTATATGCTAACTTTAGTTAACTTCAGCACTTGGCCGCATGGTGCAGCACCTGTACTGTGAAATAACTAGAATTACGGGCGTGAATGTTCTCATTTCCTCTTTGTTTATATGGCTGTGATCTCCAACCTGAAATAGTGAGATTTTAAAATTGAGAGCCTATATGCAAAACTAATACAAAAACAATTAAATGTTAGGACTCCAAATACGCTAAATGAAAAAATATATAGAGTACGTATAATGCAGAAGCTCTGCTCCATGGAGGCACTTCCAAGAAATAGTGGGGATAACCACGACCAGTTAGTAAGGTAGAATTCCAACCAGTTAGCAAGATAGTGTTGTAATTTTAATAAAAATTCTTAGGTTTCACAAGTTATATTAAATTTATTAAAAGAAGAGAAATGATTCAACTTTTATCAAATATACAAATATATTCAGTAATCATAACAAATATGAATTTATATTAGTTTTTAATTTAAAGAAACATACATAGGTGTAGGAAATAGCTTTGAACAGACAGCCATGATTTCTGACGTGCTTAATGTATTGCGAGTAGAAACACTAAGAAAATGGCCGGTAACGAATGTTGATGATCGTTTATACTGAAATCGATATAAAATTTGATCAACTTTTTCATTGTAATGTTGTTAACTTCTGACTAAAATGAAAGTTGTTTCTATTATAGTAAAACGAATGTTATAATGGTATGTACTGATATGACTCTTTTTATATATAATAGTCAGTTTATAATAGCATAGAGTCTTTAAGCTTGATTACAGAAGGAAATGAATTACCAGATTTTTCTATAAAAAACAGTTTGAATATTTGTATTAATTATAGTATCAGTATGAGAATATACATATTATTAATGTTCTACAAAGCTAGTGTAAATATATATTATTAATAATATTGTGTATCTTTTCATATATTTTAGGTGGTGAACTTCACATATTTAAAAGTTTAAGGACATCAGTATGGCAAGTCCTTCACCACAATCGTCTCCTATGCCTCCACCGCAAACTCCAAGTCCTATGGGTCCTCCTCAGCAGGCACCATCACCTTCTAACCCACAAGGTAGTCCCATGGGACCACCACAGCATCATCCTCATAGTCCAACACAAGCATATCAAACTGGTCCGCCAATGCCACCTGGAGGTCCACCTATGTCTCAACCGAATCAACAACCTCCATCGCAACAGCAAAATTATCCATCACACCCACAACAAATGCAATCCGCTATGGGTCCACAGGTAAAAACAAAATTTAAGAAATATTATCTTTACTTTTTATAGATGATTACAGCATGTTTTATTATTGCTAGACAAAATTATAAAGGATTGTTTTATACTAGAATAAGCAATAAGAGGACATATTTTTTCAAAACAATGGGGAAAAATTCATATATTTGTGAAACAAATTGTTTTTTAAATTTTACTAGAAATATTATAGATTAAGGATCAAATTTAAAGATTTCTGGCATTGCAAATATTCATAGGAAAATGAATGCATACTATCAACATTTAACAAAAAAATCATATGTACTATAAATATTTTCTCTCCCTTTCTTTTTTTTAAAGTAAAAGTATCATAGTACAAATTATATTACAAATCATGTCTAATTTATCATATGACCTGCTTAAAAAACACATCTCAGATTGCCTACTGCTAAAGTAATATTCACTACAAGAAATAGAGTGTCCTTTGCAACTCTATAAAATTTACTAGCTTACAATTATTAATTGCAATTAAATTTACTGTCTATCTAGACTTTTTATTTTTTTTATTGATTTTATTTTTTTATTGATAGTTTATATTTACAAAGCTTTTTGTGAATATATATATTATGTAAGCTCATGAAAATTAGTCACACAAACAGCTTTTCATATTAAAAAAGACATTAATTTTACTCATCTAATCAAAATATATCTTTTTCCTGCTCTAAGTCTGTAGGTTTCATATTTAATTTATTTTCTTGTGGCTTAGAAAGGTTAATTTCAAATTTTTATCAACAGTTTATAGGCCAGCACTTTTAAAAAGATTAAATATTTGATCAGCAATTTTTAGAAAAAAAATGGGAGAAATACTATATTCGCTAAAACAATTATGTATTACAAATTTACATACATTATTTATTTCACATATGGAAGTATTACTATAACAATGCTTGAAGCATCCCTTGTTAGAATTTATAATTATTTATTCCATCTCCGTGAGAATAAACTTACAGAAATAAGCTATTTATTCTTTGAGAAATTTATAAAAAGTGAAATTAATTAATTTGATTTCCCATATTTCATTATCATGTATCACATTTTTTCTGCATGAGAAATCATATTTCTTAACAATAATATTAATTGCATGATAAACGAAACAAGTGTACCACTTCTGATGTTACAGAATCAGAGTGGACCTGGCATGCCAGTTAGTCAAAATTCTAATTCTCAGCAGGCTCCCAGTGGACCTATGGTACCAGGCCAAATGGGACCAAGTGGATCTCAAGGAACATCTCACATTATGCAATCTGGTCCAAACCAAATGAATGCAAATGGACCAGGACAAATGAGTGCTGGTGGCCCTGGTCAGATGGGACCAGGAGGCCCTGGTCCAATGGGCCCAGGAGGCCCTGGTCAAATAGGCCCAGGAGGTCCTGGTCAAATGGGCCCAGGAGGTCCTGGTCAAATGGGACCAGGAGGCCCTGGTCAAATGGGCCCAGGAGGTCCTGGTCCAATGGGCCCAGGAGGCCCTGGTCAAATGGGTCCAGGAGGCCCTGGTCAAATGGGTCCAGGAGGTCCTGGTCAAATGGGTCCAGGAGGTTCAGGACCGATTGGAGCCAGTCATTTGGGCCAAGCTGCTGGAGGGCCACCAGGAGGTCCACATATGAGTCAGGCTCCTCCTCAAATGGGTCCTGGAAATGGACCTGTGCCACAAATGGGTTCTGGAGGACCTTCAAATTCGCAAATGGTACCTGGAGGACCAGGACATATGAGTGGTCCACCAGGATCAAGCCACATGAATGCAGCTGGACCACCAGGACCAGGACATATCAACTCAAGTGGGCCACCAGGACCAGGCCATATGAATGCAACTGGACCCCCTGGAACAGGCCATATGAATGCGACTGGGCCACCAGGACCAGGTCATATGAGTTCAGGTGGTCCGCCTGGACCAGGACATATGAGCACTAATGGACCTCCTGGACCAGGACATATTAATACAAACGGTCCACCAGGTTCAACTCATATGAATGCTAGTGGTCCGCCTGGAAGTCATTTAAATAGCGGACCATCCATACCAAGCCATATAAATGCAAGTGGTCCACCAGGATCTGGACATATGAGTGCTAGCGGACCAGGAAATCATTTAGGCCCTGGAGGGCCAGGTCAAATGCCTCCAGGTGGTTCTACTGCACATAACTTGGGGCCAGGAGGACCAAATCAAATGGGTCCTGGAGGTCCAAATCAAATGCTACCTAGTAGTCAAACCCCTATGGGACCTAGTCCCATGGGGCCTGTTGGACAAGGTGGACAAATTGGGCCAAATGCACCTGGCCAAATGGGACATAACGGACCCTCACCAATGGGTCCAAATGCTCCTGGACAGATGGGTATCGGATCTGCCTCATCACAACTGGGAATGGGAGGGCCTGGAAGTCAGTTGGGTCCAGGAGGGCCAGGTAATCAAATGGGTCCGGGTAGTGGACCTGGGGGACAATTAGGAAGTAGTCTTGGACAAATGGGGCCAGGAAGTGGACCTGGAGGACAGATGCCACCAAGCAATGGACCTGGAGGTTCTATGGGCCCTGGAAGTGGTCCTGGTGGACAAATGGTATCAAGTAGTGGACCTGGAGGTCAAATAGGGCCAGGAAGCAGTCCTGGAGGGCAAATAGGACCAGGAAGTGGTAGTGGAAATCAAATAGGACCTGGAAATGCTCCTGGAAACCCGATGACACCAGGAAGCGGACCTAGCGGACAAATGGGTCCAGGAAGTGGACCCAATAGTCAAATGGGACCAGGAAATTTGTCTGGAGGACAAATGGGCCCAGGAAATAACTCAAATAGTCAAATGGGTCCTGGAAATGGTCCAAGTGGACAGATAGGTCCAGGTGGTCAAATGGGACCCAATGGTCCTGGAGGGCAAATGGTTCCAGGTGGTTCAGGAGTACAAATACCACCAGGTGGTCCTGCAAATCAAATGGGACCTGGTGGTCCTGGTAATCAAATAGGACCAAATGGACCAAACAATCAGTTAAGCCACAGTGGTGCTAGCAATCAAATGGGACCAAGTGGGCAGTCATCTTCTGGCCAAATTGGCCCTGGTTCACAGGGCCAACAAATTGTTCCTGGAGGTTCAGCGCCAATCGGGCCTGGTGCACCTGTGAATCAAATGAGTCAAACTGGACCTGGTGGTCCACCTGGTGCTGGACAAGAAAATTTGAATGCTTTACAGAAAGCTATTGATTCAATGGAAGAAAAGGGACTTCAAGAGGATCCACGTTATTCTCAGCTACTAGCTTTAAGGGCTCGTCAAGGCAACATTGGAGAGAAACAAGCTTTTAGTTCACAACAATTACAACAATTGCGGTATACTATATAGAATATATTTGTTAATTATATATGTAATTAATTGCATCAATTATCTGAAGATATTAATGTTTTATATATAATTGTTTGCAGTGTACAGATAATGGCATATCGATTATTAGCAAGAAATCAACCGTTATCGCAACAACTTGCACTTGCAGTTCAAGGTAAATTAAACCTAGGTGCTATTAGTTTTGTGTTTTAGGTGACTACTCTATCTTTTGTATTGTTTTAAAAATATACACTGTGTTATATATAGAGAGTATACTAAGAAACAACCAATAAATTTTTACATGTATAGTATTTAGTAAACTATTTTTTGTCAGAAATGTCACATATTGAGTAGATACCAAGTACTATTCGTTTAGTAATTGCAAACAGAGAAAAATTATATTATTTTTACATGTAAGATTTTTTAAAATAAGCGCATAAGTAAAATACATGTCAGTATCACTTTTTGTAAATGAAACTAATTTTAATTAGTAGAATTTCATAGCATAGTTTTCCACAATTCCAAAACTGTTTATTTGCCCTTTAGGTAATTGCTTAGTGACATTGTTAAACTCAAATAATATGAGCTATTTGCTCAAATTCCTCAAGCAAAGTTGAAAGTCTCATAAATAGAGTTCCTCAAATAAATTATATTTGAGAGAATTTTCCTACAATCGGAAACCTACAACGGAATTTAAAATATTGTGTATCTTACTTTTGTTATATATTTTTTACAAATAGAAATAAATAAAGATAATACATGATATTTTAGTTTAGAATGATTTATCAAGATTCTACAAGAATTTGCAAGCTTATTTTCAGAATGTTCTGTATATGTGAATTTTTATTTGTTATAGCTTCCACCTTAATTAAATACGTATTACTTCTATTTAAATTATTATTTATAGAGAGAAAGAATGTATTTAACATTGTTCTTTCTACTCATTTAGTAAAACATTTAATCCTTTCTATTTTATGTATTAAAAATTATATCTAGCAATATATTGTTTTCATGAACTCAATAATAAATTTCTATTCATAGTTGAATAATAATCATTATTTAACAATTTCTATTTATAGTTGAATAATAATCATTATTTAACAATTTGATTTATTAATGACTGATATATATAATTTTCGCTTGTAATTAGATGTATTTCTAATTTTACTAATATTATAAAAATACAAAAGTAGAGTAGGATGATCCAAACTGGGGGTTTGATTTAAGATTGATGTAAATAGGTGGAGCACCTCCTCCTCCAGGTATGGGACAACGTACTCCTATAGATCCATCTCAAGGACCTCCTACTACTACAGGTCCACAAATCTCTGGACCAAATGTAATTGGTCCTGCGGTTCCTCCAAGACCAGGTTGCCAAACACCACAACAACAACAACCTCCTCAACCAGGTGCTAAAACTAACAGAGTGACAAGTGTGGCAAAACCAGCTGGTTTAGATCCGCTACTGATTTTGCAGGAACGTGAAAACAGGTAGTTATTGAATTAATTAAAATATTTATCTAAAATATACTAATACTGGCATGGTAGGGTCCAATGTGAAAACAAACTTCACTCTCATACATCGAGGAAAGCGACACATGCATTTCTTCAATTAAAACGTTTTATGGTTACGTATGTTAAATAATATTTAAAAAAGACATACTGTATGGATTTGCTGAAGCTTTAGTGACTTTAGTTCATGATTTCTTTAATAATAGAGTTGCAGCACGCATAGCGTTACGAATGGAACAATTGAGCAATTTACCAACTAACATGCCAGAAGATCTCCGTATCCAGGCACAGATTGAGTTACGGATGCTTAGGGTACTGAATTTCCAAAGACAACTACGATCAGAGGTAATCGTAACAAATATTAATAATATCACTCTGTTAAAGGAGTAATTAATAAATAAAATAATATAACAGAATAGAATATTAGAATGTAAAAAAAAAAAATAAATAAATAGATAGTATTATTCCGTTACTATAGCTTCTTTTTAGTTATAGCTATTATCGTTTACAGATTTTAGCATGTACTCGAAAAGATACTACCTTAGAAACTGCAGTGAATGTAAAAGCCTACAAGCGTACGAAAAGACAAGGACTTAGGGAAGCCAGAGCTACAGAGAAACTCGAAAAGCAACAAAAATTGGAAGCTGAACGTAAACGAAGACAAAAACATCAAGTAATTAGATTTCTAACTTTTTGCTAAAATTATTATTAAATGGAGAAATAGTATGTAATTTTCATTTCTATTTTAAAAGGAGTTTCTTAGTTCTGTACTTCAACATGGTAAAGATTTCAAAGAATTTCATCGAAATAATGTGGCCAAATTGGCAAGACTCAACAAAGCTGTTCTAAATTATCATGCAAATGCTGAAAGAGAACAGAAGAAAGAACAGGAGCGTATTGAGAAAGAACGTATGAGACGTCTTATGGCGGAAGACGAAGAAGGTTACAGAAAACTGATTGACCAAAAGAAGGATAAACGGTTAGCGTTTCTGTTGTCACAGACAGATGAATATATCAGTAATCTTACTGAAATGGTAAAACAACACAAGATAGAACAAAAAAGGAAGCAAGTGGAAGAACAAAAGCGTAAAAAGGTATAAATATCTTTATCACTTTCTACACCCATGAGTACTTAATTTAATGTATTTTGGACTATCACTGAAATAGAAAAAGAAGAAGTTGCAAGATGGCGAAGGAGGCGAAGATGGAAATGCTAATGAAGATACTCGTGTTGGTGTGATTGAAACAGCTACTGGTCGCACATTAACTGGCGAAGAAGCACCGCTAATGAGTCAACTTTCACAATTCTTAGAATCTCATCCAGGATGGGAGCCAATTGAATCCGAAAGTGAAGATGATGAAGATGAAGAGGAAGAAGAAAATGAAGGTGAAGAAAAAGGGGAAAATAAAGAAAAATCTACTGGCGATTCAGAAGAAGAGAAGGTTAAAAAGACTATACATAAAGCCAAAGTAGAGGATGACGAATACAAAACGGAAGAACAAACGTATTACAGTATTGCACACACTGTGCACGAGGTAGTAACAGAACAGGCATCTATCATGGTCAATGGAAAATTGAAAGAATATCAAATCAAGGTTTGACATTAACATGTCTTGCATTAAAAATTGTTCTTACAATATGCATTGTAAAACTTCTGTTAATTTTAGGGTTTGGAATGGCTGGTGTCATTATTTAACAATAACCTCAATGGTATACTTGCGGATGAAATGGGTCTTGGCAAAACTATTCAAACAATAGCTTTGGTGACTTATCTTATGGAGAAAAAAAAAGTAAATGGGCCATTTCTTATAATTGTCCCTTTATCGTAAGTATTACTTCTATGAAATTTTCTAAAATAATAAAAATGTAAAAAATTAAAATTACGTCTGCAATACTTAAATGTAACTTTTAACACTTCTTTTTAGAACTTTGTCGAATTGGGTATTGGAATTTGAGAAATGGGCTCCTAGTGTTGTAGTTGTGTCGTATAAAGGTTCACCAGCTGGCAGAAGAGCCATTCAATCTCAAATGAGAGCCACTAAATTTAATGTTTTGCTTACTACTTATGAATATGTTATTAAAGATAAGGGCGTTTTAGCAAAATTGCAGTGGAAATATATGATTATCGACGAAGGACATAGAATGAAAAATCATCACTGTAAACTAACTCAAGTATTAAATACACATTATCTGGCTCCTCATCGGCTTCTACTGACAGGAACACCATTGCAAAATAAATTGCCTGAATTGTGGGCGTTATTAAATTTTTTACTTCCTTCAATCTTTAAATCTTGTAGTACTTTCGAACAATGGTTCAATGCTCCATTCGCAACCACTGGTGAAAAGGTAGAATTAAATGAAGAAGAAACTATTCTTATTATTCGCCGATTACATAAAGTATTACGTCCTTTCTTACTGAGGCGTTTAAAGAAAGAAGTTGAATCACAGTTACCTGATAAAGTTGAATACATAATCAAATGCGATATGTCTGGACTGCAAAAGGTTCTTTATAAACACATGCAGAGTAAGGGTGTATTGCTAACTGATGGCTCGGAAAAGGGAAAACAGGGCAAAGGAGGCGCCAAAGCTCTAATGAACACCATTGTGCAATTGAGAAAATTATGCAATCATCCATTCATGTTCCAAGCTATTGAAGAAAAATACTGCGAGCATGTAGGTACGCAAGGATCTGGTGTGATTACTGGTCCCGACCTGTACCGTGCCTCTGGAAAATTTGAATTGCTGGATCGTATTCTTCCGAAATTGAAAGCGACAAATCACAGAGTACTATTATTTTGTCAAATGACACAGTTAATGACAATTATGGAAGATTACTTAAGTTGGAGAGGATTTATGTATTTGCGATTAGATGGCACTACGAAAGCTGAAGATAGAGGAGACTTACTCAAAAAATTCAACGATCCTGGTTCCGAATATTTCTTATTTTTGCTATCGACACGTGCTGGTGGTCTTGGATTAAATTTGCAAGCTGCGGATACCGTTATTATTTTCGATTCTGATTGGAATCCGCATCAGGACTTGCAAGCACAAGATAGAGCACATAGAATTGGACAAAAGAATGAAGTACGCGTACTCAGATTAATGACGGTTAATTCGGTTGAAGAAAGAATATTGGCTGCAGCTAGATACAAATTGAACATGGATGAAAAGGTTATACAAGCAGGAATGTTCGATCAAAAGTCAACTGGTTCTGAACGGCAACAATTCTTACAAAGCATTTTGCATCAAGATGATGCTGAAGATGAAGAAGAAAATGAAGTACCGGACGATGAAACGGTTAATCAAATGATTGCACGAACGGAAGGTGAATTTGAAATATTTCAAAAGTTAGATTTAGAACGAAGAAGGGAAGAAGCGAAGCTGGGTCCAAACAGAAAGTCCCGACTATTGGAGGAAGCTGAGTTGCCCGATTGGTTAGTAAAAGATGATGATGAGGTTGAAAGGTGGACGTATGAAGAAGATGAGGATAGATTCCTTGGACGAGGTTCAAGGCAACGGAAGGAAGTCGATTATACTGACAGTTTGACTGAAAAAGAATGGCTGAAAGCAATCGATGACGATGGAGCTGAGTACGAAGAGGAAGAGGAAGACGATAAGAAGAAGAAGAAGACACGAAAACGGAAGAAGAAAGGCGAGGAGGACGACGAGCCTATGCCAAAGAAGCGAAGAGGAACAGGATCTTCAATTGACCCGAAAATGAAACGAGCTATGAAAAAGTTGCTTATGGTAGTTGTTAATTACACTGATAGTACAGATGGCAGGCTCCTTAGCGAACCATTTATGAAATTACCATCCAGAAGAGAATTGCCGGATTATTATGAAATTATTAAAAAACCATTAACTATCAATAAATTACTTCAAAAGATTGAAGAAGGAAAGGTAAATATAAAATATTTTTGTTGTATATAGTAAAGACTCTATAAGAGCTCGAGAGTGGGAACCGCTGGGGAGTAGTTAACGAAACGTGGACACAACTCTTCAAATTCTTTATACATATGTTGCCGACAATGATGCACGTAGAGAAGGACAGCAAAAGGAGAAGAAAGACCAGTAAGCCAAATTGTCATAACCAAATTTTATAGTAATATTATCGTGTTTTATCTCATTTAGTCAAAAAAATCTTTGTAACGCGTTAATGAAATGTGTACTAACAAAAAATTGAAAATAAAGAAATTTCGTCGTTGCATTAGTGTCGTTTCACCAATATGAAGACGATACGGATCTTGAAAGGAAAGCCGCTGGCATATTATATTACTGGTGGGGATAAAACATGAGCAGTTAAAATTAAAGTTACGATCTTTGCGAGCAATTATAGAGCTTTTACTTGTTCCTTTATTTTACGATCATTGCAGTTATTTATTTTTTAATTGGCGAATTAATTTTTTATATACTTATTGTTACAGTATGCCGATTTTGACGATCTTGAGAAAGACTTTATGCAGCTGTGTAAAAATGCACAAATTTATAATGAAGAAGCTTCTCTCATACACGAAGATTCCATTGTTTTACAATCTGTATTTACGAATGCGCGTCAACGTATCGAAGAGGAAGGCAATAATTCCGACATGGATGACAAAGGTGCTTCCCTTATTATTGTGATTTAATAAAACATGTTAAAAATCATAGTAAAACGATTCTATATGCATGAAATTTTTAAGGTGAAGGCGAAGAAGGATCGGACGCAGATTCCACTGTTAGAATGAGAATCAAGTTGAAAGGAAGGAAGGGCGAAGGTAGAGGTGGCCGGAGGAAAAGGGTCACTAAAAAGTATATATCGGATGACGATGACGATGGTGATGATAACTGAAGATCATATGAAGACTGTATGAATTATTAGATTATCTTAGGTAATAAATAAGGTAGAGTTTCATTTAATCATTTCAAATTACTATCCTATGGAACTGTTATTAGTAATTCAACCATATGACATTTCATACAAATGTAACCAAGTATTATAATTTGATTATGAGCTAAAAATACCATCATTATTAAATAAGTTATACATTTTTCAGAAATTCTCTGTTGAAAATTGCATGTTGTCCGTATTAAACTAAACTCTGATACGAAGTGGATGAATTAGGATATATATAAAAGGTGCGAGCGATATAGCGAGATCGTAAAATCAGTCAGTGGTTAATGCTTACAACTTTCAGGAACTTGGTTCAGTGACACGTTCCCGCATTCCCGGACCATCTTTCTTGTTATTTCCGAATGGCATTCGCTTTACATCTTTTCTTGATCTTTGCCCCTCTCCTTGTGGGAAGGTGAGTGTTTGCTTGTAGTCCTTTGCTGCAACTCTCTCCTCTTGTCTCTGGGTAATTAGAAAGTCAAAGGGGAAAGCTCGGCTATCACACTTTATTCGGGACAATGATATATGCTCCGGAGAATCGGAACGCGTACAATGCGTGGACTTTGTACACGTGTGTCGCGTGTGTTTGCCTCTTGACCGTCCAGGCTTACACCGACACGCCATATGCGTAGGATGAATCGTACTACGGCGGCCAGGAATCGCCTGCACGGCTATCTTAGTCTCTCTATATTCGGTATGAGTCGGCTTAATTTGTTCATAAGCTCTATTGCTCTTATCAATTTGCGCGACGAAAGTGGGATTCTTGCTCATGATTGTACTCAAGTATTTTATATACCTTTTCTCCTGCACGAGGAAGGCTTTGACGGTGGCAAACGGGTCCGTAATCTTTCTTATTTTGTGGGAAAGACTGGTTTTGTTTTGCCTTAGGCGATGATAAGGCCCAGTGCTTTAGCTTTACGTACGACTCCTGCAATTGTATTGTTGGCGTTTTGGATTGTGGGACCGATGCTTCTATCCGAGCAGCGTGCCCTGCCATGGTCCATCCTATCCGGATCAGTTGACGACTACCTAACGCTTTTATCGAAAGCTGTCTACTCTAACCTTTGACTGATCGATTTTAAAATTTCACTATATCGTTTCCATTTACTCTAATTATTAAGTTATATTTTATTTGAAATAAACATATAACCTTGTATAATGTACAGTAAGTAATTTAACGTTAAGTATTGATACATAATTTTATTTGATTTTTAAAACAAACTATATATTAGATTCGAACACATTGCCACCTTCGATAAATTTTATATTCATAGATAAACCAATGTAAATGTTATATAATATTTGGAAATACATCGAAAAACGATAATAATTAAAACACGATGTTGACCTAGGAAAGAATCATTTAGTATTATTTGGTACTCGTTGATCTTATTATTGACTAATATTTTGATTAATATATGTAGACACATAATAATTTGAAAAATGTTGCCATTGAACATTAATCTTTCAATACACGTCGAAGTAGGGTAGGAACACTTGTTAATTATTTTATTTCTCCGTATTTAAACCACTGTAGATGGTATAAATTACTATCTTTAATATATACATATACAAAAATCAAGTTTGCTTATTAGACTGTAATATTTCGTTGGTAATTGTCCCATGAATAACCGAATGCTGTGGTATTACGTTTTATGATAAAGCAATTTATTTCATTTTTCATTATGCTACGACTTCATCTTATATCATATGTATGAATGTGACTAAATAAATATTGAAAAACTCAAAAAAATGGTTCATACTGATTCGCATGATCTAAAAATCTAGCTTTTAGTTAAAATCTTAATTCAGGTAATCTATATAGCTACAACGCGAAAGTCCATACTGTGCCGTATCGAAAGCGTATCATATGACAGTAAATTATTGTCTGTGATGAATACCAAAAAGTAACACATACGTATGTACTTCAGTTAGATTTTACGGTTCAATATATTCTTATTCAAAAATTAGAATTTCCAAAAAACCTTCAATATACAGATAGTTCAAAGCGTACACGTATTTTACCAATCTTAATGATACTAATATAATAAAGTAACATGATAATATTAATAATCGTCGATTAAAACCGAAAAGTCAGACAAAGCGTCGGTGGGACAGAGACATTGGAGGAAAAACCGGACTGCAGTAAAACTCGACATCGAATAGAGCCAAGAAATCCAGTTACGAAAGACTTCGTTGTTCGAGAAGCGTGCAATTACCGCGGCGATGTCGCCAAGCCGATAGTTTCTGCTTCCGTGTCAGTAGAACTCCCTTAGCAGTTAAGAAAGAGCGCCCTCGCTTGCAGAAGATTGATTCTGGGACAACTACCTCCGGGCGTCTCGTCTTCGCTCGTTTCCTATCATTCGTCTTTCATCTGTGTTCTTCTACTTCATACCATAGACGAACCAGTCGAGTTGTTCTTTGGATATATTCGATCGGACGAATACGAACCGACAAGAAAGTGGGGTCAGAAACTACTTGGAAGATAAAATTTCTGGAAAGCAGCGACGAAACGCTTGACGCGATAGAAAGATATTAAACTTGGAAAATCATAAATACGGGATTATCGTTTAGCGAAACGTTGCTCCAATTGAAGGCAGATATACAATTTTTTGCCATAGCCGGAAATACGAGTTGGTTAAAAAAACAGCCTGCTCGTTTGGTAACAGCAGTTTTCCTAGATTAACATACGTATAGCGGAAGCTGTATCAGACCCCAAAATACTGCTGATCCAATAGAATGAAAATACACTGTCTCCCGGGAAACTACCTTTACGGGATATTGATCTCACGGTAGCAGTACTAGCTAGATACTGTGGCATTAAACTCCGTTACGAAGGATGACAAACTGTACGCA
The DNA here is from genome assembly GCF_051014615.1 of Bombus vancouverensis nearcticus. NCBI lineage: Eukaryota > Metazoa > Arthropoda > Insecta > Hymenoptera > Apidae > Bombus > Bombus vancouverensis. The sequence continues at coordinate 10,663,116 of NC_134923.1, forward strand.
ACACGGAATATTACGGGGATTTGTTCGAAACTACTCGTACGCGTAAACGTTCCGTCTGAAGACATTGTTTAGTAGGAAAGGAAGAAATAAAAAAAGATGAATGAAATAAGAAACGAAAGACGATCAATTACTCGGACTTGGCACCTCTGTAGTCACATACAATTCCGCCAAGACGAATCCTCTCATCGAAAAGTAAACGTGTGTCGTGCGAGAAAACACGCTGCTAACCTCTTTAATCACTTTTTGACTGAAAAATTACACAAGGTCTGTGTAACTTTGCAGCTAACGGAGGCGCGTAATTGGTTTGTTGGCTGGAGCGTAAATTACATAGTTTTCACGGCGGTATTGCGCCAGAACAAAAGGCTTCGCAAAGGACGATACAACGAACCTTCGTATTCCATTCGTTTCCTCGTATTCCAGACGCTTGTTGATTTTCTAAGAGCGCTTCCCGTCGCGTCGTATCGCGCAGCGTAGTCGCGATCCTTTTGCCCCCTTCAGGAAACAAGAGTTTCTACTTTTCAAGCTTTATCAGTCTGCGACACTTTTTTCCTTTCTTCCAAAGTCCTTTCGGTCGCTGCTTTTTCGTCGATCATTCCGACTCGCTCGGTCGTTCAATTTGTCACGACCTTTCAGACTTTATTCGGATTCTAATTAAAAGTTCATCGGCTAACTTTGATAATTGTAATTCCGACAGGGCAGGAGTTTCAAGGAGGGGGTAACCTAAACCGAGCAAGATATCCTTCGTTGAGTTGAGAATCCTTTCTGATGATAAATTACTTCTAGGAAAAATCTGTAGAAAATGCTATAGGTTATTAACCGTTAGTTAGACGAAAGGATTATTCGACACTTGTCGTCCACGGAGATAGAGGAATATTCGCGCTGACCGTTCATTTATTTTACACGTCGACTTTTTATTAAGCGTTAAAAAGTTATACCCACTTAGCCTGTACTTTGCTTGATATATGAACGCAAGTTATGTATGTTTCCGATAGGTAACGATGTTTGTAATTGTTACTTGTCGGTTGCTTAGAATTAGATCTGTTACTGTTACATTACGAATTGTTTAATATATCATTTATTACATCAGCGATAGTGTTTAAATTGAAAGAAAATTATACAAGAGTTAACAGAGATAACCCTCGTAGACTGTTTGAGAAATTTCGAACATGACTTACAAACACGCGGAATTACGTTAACGCGACAATGAAATTTTGCGTGTAATGTGTCGATACTTCCGTTCTTGGTGTTAGCGAGCAAACACGGTAAGGAATCAATACGAACGTACACAAAGTAGGGAATGTGTGTGAGAGATTTTAAAGAGAAAAGAGAAACAAAATAAAAGTAAGGTTAGATTTTTGTCACCAGACACAGGAAGGTGAGAGACGTAAGATGCGATAGAACGTGGCTATCGAATGGAATCGGAAAGACACTCGAATGTCGCGCGTGAAGCGAGTGTTTTCTTCGATTTATCGTTGCGTAAATAATGTGGCCGATCGCACGAGTAATATTCAGCGAACCAATATTATAACACTGTAAAGCTAGTTACTAACACATCTATACGTTTCTGATACCTCTACTGCTGATTTCTCCTCGGCTTACTACATTTTAGCGTTTTATTTGCTCAACAAGTTCGAGCCAGGCTCGTTTCCCTGCATCCTTTGCCGCGCTATCGGCATGATATACGACCTGGCTATCGGCCTTCGAGTTTTTCAAGTGTTACCGGCCGCTTCAAAATTTCGCCATCCGTTTAGTTTCCTCTTTCACCGAGCGTCTTTAACGTGGCCTATCTTTAACGCGCATTTGCATTTTTACGTTGAATGTCGTGTACCGTTCAAATGAAAACCATTTCTTACTGCTTGCGTGATACCCGAAATCGATTCGCCTCGATCGATTAATCACATATTAAATATAACTTTATGTATCTTTAATTTTTATTTTATCTCTTGTAAGTTTGATTTCTTGTTGGCTTATGCGAAAGCTTAAATATCAATTGGAGTAAAACTATTGCATATGCTTTAAGAATTGATAAGCTGCTTGTGTCGAGAATTTATTAATTGCTATGCTAGTATCTCCGTGCATACTGTATACATATATATAATATACGCCCTACTGCTTAGGCTGACCTCCTTTCGTTCGTGTAAGGAGGGTTTGCTCGCGTGCAGGGGTATTTTTAATTGTCAGTAACTAAACAATAGAACCGAAAACGCAATCTTTTTATTCTTGATTTTTGCCTTATTTCGGTGTCAAGAATCATCCCTTAAATTTCCTGACACTTGTAGCTGAACACCCTCTGTGTAGATATGATGCGGAACATAAAGTTTTATACGCATAATTCGATTTCCTACCGTAGTAGTAATATCAGTAAGAAAAGATAATAACGAGCGAAAGCGAATCAAATAGATACAGAAATATCACCTATAAAGATATTACTATATCGTGATTTAATATTGTCTGGTAGAGTATCGTTCTTCTTGTTTCATGTAAGGCCATTAACAGGCAGACATAAGAACGTTAACGACTAGCTACGTTGTAGTGTATTTTCTGTTATACAATGATTCGAATTTTTCACGACAGTCAAACAGTATTTATAATTATGTTCGACGAATCCATTCTATGCTTCGCTTTCGACGTCAAGGTTTTACCATGTAAAGTTTCACTTAGCAAATTTGGCTTCATTTCCTAAAATCCTCGATTCTACTGTAGATGTTTGGGTTTAAAATAACAGAAGAAAACACGGACATTCTCAAACGGCTGTATAGTTCTGTAACTCTTAAAGAGCATGCTTTAAGAAGATGCTCTTGTTTTCATTTCAGTTACACTTCTGTACAAGATAGCAGTTGCTTAGTCGAGTTTATTTGCCCGCCTTTACTGTTTACCGTACTCGAGGTAGTTGCTCATTTAGAAGCTAAAATACAAAAGTTTTACGTAACGTTCTGTCTATTATCTTAAGCCTCGCGTATCAAAGAATATACATATTTTTGGGAAAATTTAATTTTTATCATTTACTCGTTACCCATTGTCCTCTCGACGATACTTGCTATATATTCATCTCTTTTTCAAAACCGTTGCCGCGAATATGATAGATCGTCTACGAAAAGCTATATCGATAATGATAGAATATCGCGTTGTTCTCGCGTAATTGTAGAATTTCACACATTCGGAGTCGCCTGACCCTCCAAAACGCAGCACACGAGAGAACCATTGACTATCGGGTTTATTCTATGCCAGGTATGCGGCTTGGTGACAATAAAAACTGAAACAAACGTTAAGAGAAACAACGATCTCGCGTGAAAGGACGTCATGCCTGAATCTAATAATTTGTATCGTCATAAATCACGCCAACGCGTTGTAATAACGTACGATGAAATGCGAAGACGCATATGTACATACGTCTTTGTTCGTCCCTGTCAGCTTTTGACGATCGTTATTTGCCTTCTATTGTATTCTATCGCCTTACGTTACGATACATATATTCTGCAACTTCTTTACTACGCTGCGTCGTAGTCCACGATTCGCGAGATCCTCGCGGTCATTTTCGTCGCAGCAGCGAGTAACGGATCAGACTATTTTAAATCTTTTGAGAAATCTATAAATTCGTATAGTCTTTCGTATCCAACCGGAATTTTGTCCCTTGTTACGGACTGTAAATTACTAAAGCGCTTGTTTGTTATTCTAAACTAACAACGGTTGACAATTTTTCATCGTTGGGTTAAAACTTGTAAAAAAAAAAAAAAAAGCATAGAAAACAATAGAAATTGATTGCATATACAAGACCTGGGGAAATGAACAACATTGTAGACACGAAATATTTCATGAACTGGGTAAAGTATAATAGGTACATACACAGGTGTGTCTGAAGAGTTGCCCGAAAGTTGTCACAGAGCGGCGAGAACTCGGTCGATTCTCTACGGTGTAACCATAGTGTTGTATATGGAGCGTACATTTCCAGCGTTCTGCTGGAAAAACCACGATAAATATACATATACCGAGTAAATTTTAAAGTAAGATTTTCTTTTCCTAAGAAATGTGTAGTAATAGATTTAAATGTCCAGCGTGGTGCATGTATATGATACGGACTTGGAAATGAATTGAAATTGGTCGGACGATAAGAATTTGAAGCAGCTCGTTCTATTATAGAAAATAGCGTTACTTGTTTGGAAACTGTGCCGGAAGATAGTAACAACGGTTGATTTATACTAACAAAAAACGAGATACCGTGATGTCCTGACTGAATTTATCGAATCAAATTTCATATAATTATTATTTCGATTCAAGTTGAATAAGTTGCAAGTAAAGATATTTATCTCTAAATTTAACAAGTTAATTTATCGCAAAATTCTATCACTAAAAAAAAAAAAAAAAAAAAAAAAAATAGGATACTAAAGAAAAACGATGTTTGCAAACGTGTTATGTAACGGAGATTTTTATTTGGCGCTTCCGAACACGTTACATTACAAAACGTGTTCAACAATGTGCATGAAAAAAAAAAAGAAGAAAAAATAAAACGTAGGCGTAGAGTACACAAAACTATTGTCCGAACGGTGAGAAATTTTGTTAACTGTTATATCACGCATATGGAAAATAAACTGCGGAAGAGAATTGAATTCCAAAAGATTAATTATTACCGTTTAAGGATAATGTAGTGGAGTAGAATTACTATAACGACGAAGTGGTTAAGGAATAGACGAGAACTGCAAGGAGCAGTTTCTTGATGTATGATAAACGGAAACGGTTATCCCGAAAAGTCAAGACGTTTGACTTGTCTGTAGGCGAGAGCGCTGCAGGGCAATAGATGCGAACTGATGTGCATAATTGCCGCGGTATAATATACATCCAGCATACTATATAGGTAGTCAAGGATAACGATGATATCATTCATTCGTAAACTAGCTATGTTTGCTTGAAAATATATGCAAATATAGATACATATATTTCTTGCTACCTACGAAATGGTATTTTTATCTAATTACTTTTTAATCGAATTCTACGCACGTAATGTTCGATCGCAATCGGCGAAGAGTTTCGTAATGTCGAACGATTATTCGAGCGATAATTTGCCGCGGTTTCATCGTGTAATAGTAAAAGTTAAATCAGATTGGCTAGCGAACGGAATACATTGCCCTTAGACGAACACTTAGAAACGAACGTTGTAAAACTGGGATATCGGTATTTGCGAACGTACATATTTCATTTCTGACGATACGTGAAAAAGTTTCCAACTCTGGCCGAGTGGAACACAGTAATCCCGGAAATGTAGGGAATGTAAATTAAAAAATTTCAACGACGCGGAGCTCCGACTTAAGTAGCTTAGCAAGTATTATCCGCGAAAATTTCTAGGTAAAAATTACCTCGGTGTAATTTTATTTGTTGTCGGTTATTTCAACTAACAAGATAGAGGAATGACGAGGAGTAACAACACCGTTGTGTTACACGAACTTTCCTTAGTTAAATGTTTTAAATGACTGTTTTTATCGCTTTTAGCGTTGCAAACAGGTTCTCCCATTTAAGTTGACGGATCTTATCAACTTTCGTAACTTTTGTTGACTTTACTTTGATCAGTTCGTTTAAGAATTTCCGCGTAATCCTACGGTATAAAAGTGCCTTAATAAGCAAAAGCTCTTCTATCCTTAAGTACATTCAATTGCGTTCCATTAATTCAGGTACGCGCAATGTGTATCGCTATTTTCATTCTTTGGTTTAACTATTCTAATGCGAACGAACGATTCGTTTCACGCAGTTACCTGTACGACGACTCGTTCTTTGTCTCTTGTACGTTTTTCCCACGGATGTTACTGTTCGAAGATAGGCGTGGTATTCGTGCTGTGTCGCAAAGAAACCATCACGCGTGCCATAGAATTTGGATACAGGCAAGATAGAAGCGAGAAAATGTTGGCTTTCGATCTTCGCTTTGTGAAATTTAAAATCTACGAGATTCTGAAAGATCACGCTTAGCGGTTACGCGGTCGTTCGCGACACTTTACGATCGTTTTAAAATGTTGCAACCGTGTTAAGTACGACGACATTATTGAAGATAAACAGTTCGATTTGTCCGTAAGAGGAAAACGTTTGTTCGTCTTCACGCACACAGAAAGTCCGTCAAAGGCTGCTCGTAAAAGCGGACAGAGAAACGCGGACACGCGCGAGTGCAGGCTGAACCGAGGGGCGGGGGTCGTTTCACAGGCGAGTAAGTGTTTTCTTCAATCGTATAATTCCACGGAAACAGCGCGCACCGGTGGCTCGTTTCACGTTGGAGCATCTTCCTGACACGAATGCTAACAGCGCGTAAAACCTGCGAACGTATTTCACACGAAGATATACTCGCGCGTTTCTACGCTTTCTTATTGGCGATCGAGCGCACCGCGTCTCTCCTTCCTCTTTCAACTCTACGACCGAGATGACAGTAACAACTACGATCCTCGATAACTCGATACCTCAAAACGAAGTCGCTTCTCAAACATGACGAATAAATGCTATACACGGCTGATCGTAACTTAATGTTCGTTCGTATTCGCGCTTGATCGCTATGCAACGACTATAATCGACGTGCTAGATATTTTACAAAAAATTCGCGTAATACGAGAAACGAATTTAAACGCAGAGTCCTTATTATCGGAATTAATTTCTGACACTCGGTTGCCGTTTCGATATGCACACGAGTACGTGCGTACAACACGAGCGATACGCATCGTGAAATTAACGGTTCAACGATTAAAGCAACCTTAGTCATTTACCTTTGCGTTTCTATATTACTTGGATGATGTACGTGTTTGATATATTTCATCTCCGGTCCATTAATATTCCCCTCTTTAAGGAACCGTGGCGGTAAGCAGGAAGAAGAAATAGAAGGACGGAGGGTAAAGAACAGCTAGATGATTTCATGGGAAGACAAGTGGGGTCCGCTTGATGCACGTTCCAAGTTCCTCTGGACAAGCGGACTCTCGTTATAGGAACCGGTAACACATTGGACCTTCGTCTTCGGGGGCTAAGTGAAATTCTTGAGAAGTTTAATTTAATTATACCGGGGGCAACCGAAGCGATTAATCGTGACGTACCGAATAACCGAGCTCTTCGTCTTGTACCCGGCGCTATTGGCTTCGCCTTGTCCGTCTTATATCGATTCTTCGGGCGCGAAAACTTTGGTCATACACTAAGGAGGACACTTTGGAACGCCGGCACCACGGCACGTCGTACCACGACACGTTGTACTGTACCAAACCGTGCCGTACCGCACAAAGCGCCGGCGCGGCGTCGAAATTATAATGAGATTAAACCAGAAATGTTGCCTGCCAACACCTTCAACCTGTACCTTTGCGATTAAATCAAGTCGCCTAGTTTCGCAATTGCATCACAATTAGCTTCTATATTTGTTGCGTTGCTTCCGATTTCTCTCACAATACTCTCGATCAGTATTTTATGCTGTTTTTACATTGATTTTCCAAGCGGAACCTTCGTGCAGGCTACCACCTATATGTAGTATCTTAAATGGTCTAGAGTAAGGACAAGAAAGGATGTTCTATTTGAAGAGAAGTTTAGTTTTATTTTAACGAACAATACCCAAATCAAAAACTGACTACGATATCATCGTACGTCTTATTCTAACATTCAGCTTACAACGTCTGTCTTCTCGGGTCAAAAAATCCTCACCCTCGACCCTCGCACCCTTCTCCTACTCTTTTACTCATTTAGCTTTGACGTCACCAAGGCATACACTCTTCCTTACACTCTCTCTCTCTCTCTTTTTCTCTCTTCCACAGTACTCTTACGATTCTTAGTTTATACCTTAAATTTACAACTTATACTATCCTGAGAAAACTCGAACTTAAATATCATATATGATAGACCAAGCGTATACCCCCTTTTCTTTTGATATTACATATATATGTAAGTATTTGTAAACTGTGAATTTATTTAGTTTCCAGTTTCACATTCAGAAGTTTATCCTACGTAAGCAATATGTTTATAAGTTTTCTGAGCGTCGAGTAGAGCTGAATAAATCAAGTAAAAGCGAATGGATTTTATGAAAACAATATTCTTCTATCTCGCCGATTAGCAACAAGGTGGTAACAGCGATGTGTGAGAAGATTACGAAAAAGTCCGAGCAACTTGTCGGTGGTCGATGAAGTAAGAGAAAAGTTTATTCGGCAATTATTTATACCATATACATACTCATGTGCCATTTAACAGATTCAAACGACAGAATTCTTGCTACAATGTTACGTATCAAACACATTCGAGACCCATGGAATAGCATACGCCGTGTCATCGGTATTTTCAGTGAATTTTGCATGTGTCTGTTCTTACAAGTAGATAACGTTTGTACGTATCACGTGTGCTGTAATAAATTTTACATGTCGTAGTAATATTGTATATATGTTACCATATATATGTATGTACATGTTATTGTTAATTTTCTCATTCTTCGAATAGATATCATTACCATTCGCGTGTCTATCTTTTGAAATTTTTGAATTTTGCGATATAATAATTTATATTTAATTATTTCTCGTCACGCCGTGTTCGACGAGAAACTTTCGTAGAGGGAATTGTTACTCCGTGATACATGTAACCAGATGTTTGCCGTGGAATGTTATTAGCGAAATTACGCGAATTAAACCGGCAGACAGTCGCATTTAATGACCCAAGGCATACATACGTAGATCGACTGGCGACAGATTTCTCGATTTAACTCCATTATCTTGCCGCCGTGCCGGCAAGGCGATCTTGTTCGTCGCGAGTTAATTAACGAACTGTCAGCCGCGCATTGCGACATTTAATCTTGCGGCACGTCTTTCTCAAATAGAGGCACGTGTATCGCGTTTAATCGCACACATCTGCGATCGAACGACGGAAATGATCATCGGAACGATCGTTCGTTTCGCTCTGTAACGTGTAAACGTGCAATTCCATTAATCGAAACAACACGATGTTTATTCGGAATATGTAAGACCAAAAAGCTCTTGCGAATTGCAAGCGCAGTCGCACGATACGCAACGAACGATAAACTAACGCTGCACGCGTGCAACATTTTTCTCGCAAGTTGATTAAAAATCTTCGTACTGATCGATGTACCTCGTACGTCCATCGCGTTTCGATAGGAAAAACGAGAGTTTGAGCACTTTTCAATTTCGCAAAATCCTACGTGTCATTTTAATCGCTCTTACTTTCACGCGTGGATCGCGGTTCGCAAAAATTGAATATATCAAAAGGATGTGCATCTTTGTCTTACCGTACAATACGAATCACCATCTTTGAAATAAAAAGCGAGCAACGTTTGATCATCCATGTAGAATCGTATTACCTTCGGTTAAGCTCCGATTGTAGACGGCTATAAATAAAAAAATGTACGTTTCACTCTCCTTTCCCTATTCATTCGCAACTGTCGGATCCTCCGGGCCTTCTGGGTACAAAACAAAGTCCATGCTCGTAAAATATTATGTAGGATAAGGAGGTCTTGGCTCTGGGCCACAATCGATGGCGATGCAGGAGTCTGGAAAGTTTATCCGGCCAAAGAGCTTAACGTGGCCACTATCGTCCAAAGCTTCCGCTTTATAAATAAACTTCATCATGACCACTACTTCGTATGTATAGCTTAAGATTTAAATATCGATGCGTATTGTCCGTTTCTTATGCAAGTCCACTGTCTGTTGTTCGCGCTGTATCGTGTACATTCGCTTATCCGATGCAGCCAACTTTTATTTTTCTATATTTATTTCGAGGTCGATTCTTTCTTTAATTTACCGTTTGTTCGTTGGTTCGTTCATCGAATGAAACCTCGTTTCGGAAAGCTTTCGTCTGCCTTGCCTATTTCGAAATCATCGATCGACTCAGCAAAATGAGATAAAGTAGGCGTCGGATCGCGCGTCATTTTTAAACAACGAAATCTTATCGTGGGATATACATATACGCGTCTACATTGTTGAAAAATTTCATAATATTTCAGTGACATTGACAGAAGGATCAACAAACCGTGGAATCAAATCCGACGAAACACGGAATACTGAAATGAAAGCCACGCAGAAAGCGCACATCAAAGGATCCGTATAATTATTTTGTATTCCCTCGCGAACAGCTCGCGAACAATAATAAAACTGAGCGGAAACGTGCAGCGAAATCGTTCTCCACTCTGATGACGAACGAACCATGTCCAAGCTCGTATTGTCTCTAGCTTTGCGTCGATGCCAGATTATAGCTGGTGCAGAAGAACTCTGTCATGTTCAGCGAGGAGAAGCGTACACGCTGTCGTATGTCACCGTGACTCGAGCCAGTGTAAATTCAATTTTGGTCAGCCCGGAAAGCACAAAAGCCACGTTGTTTTTGCGAACACGTCAGCTCGCCGCGTCAACATAGTGGCTACGTGCGTTTTATTACGCGGCTGAATTGCGAGTGTCCTAGATGTTTATTATTTTAATGTTTTATGCAGAAAAAGGGAAAATATGACGAAGAACGACGGCGGCTATTTTACAGACGCTTTCTCCGTTTTCGATAATTCGGTCAAATTGTATATTTTAAGAAAACGTTGAAATGACAGATCATACCAATGTTCGGTTGTTTAACCGACTATGCGAGCCTAAGTTTTTACGCAATTTTACGCTTCGTTCGCAGCTTAAAAGGATTAAACCTCGGACAAAAGTTAACGTTCACTCTGCCATAATATCTTCTCGTACGATCGCAGTCTTACGGTAAAATTCCTTTAAATATAATTGTTGAGGTATAGAGAAGAATCGGAGAAATAAATAATTTACTTTATTTCACACACAACAGCTATACATATATATTACACTATGAAGACCACGATGACCTTCTTACACGCACGCTCGTTGTCAACAGACTATTCTGGATTCTTCTAACAGCTACCAACAGTCTTTCGTCTCGACTGAGACCTGGATGCCCTCTGACGCTTACACACACATTCACATGTACAGCGTAAATGTATCATCTACCTAACGATAATAAAATTTGGAAATCCAACAAATCTACGATTCAACCGAATCTTATAAATTCAACATTTCCATATGACACCGATTTTGCTAAAAAAAAAAAAAAAAAAAAAAAAAACAGCATCGTTTAAAGTTAGCAACATGTAACTCTAGCGAAGTTTCAGTGACAAGAATCTGATTTTACATTGGATTATTCAATAGTCTGCTAGTTCTCCGCGGTATTACGAAGTTTGAGTTTTGATATCGTTATAGCTCATCGGATTTTCCATTTTCCAGAACCTACGTCAATACATATTACCGTCAACGTTATGTATCTCGCGACATTTATGACATTTTCATTTGGGAACAAGATCGAATTATTAAATTTGGCGGGGTTAATTATATTTGATTGAAAGTCACTGATTAGAAAGTAGAAACAGGCGGACGATGAGAATTAGCTTTGGCACCGATCGTGTACTTGCAGTTTAATCGAGTCGACTGGCAAGTTTCTCGGTTGGGAACTTGGCCACGCTCATGAGAATTCGAACGTGGCACGACTGCACGAGTCGTCCATGAATCGCGATCCACGGCATTTCACAATTTACCTAATGGCACGTCCTCGGAATTCTGATAGCCATTATCATCCCGCGAGGTGGCCCTGCTATTCACCTCATGCGCGTGTCGAATGTTCGATATATCTGCGCGATAATTATCAACTACGTTTAACGTTTTATACTATACTTTATTTCGTCCGTCTATCGCCTCGAAAGAATTAAAAAGTTTGATTGCACCGTTGTTACGGACTCACAGGTACAAGTTTTCTACATGAAAAAGAAACTACTATAACCGATGGGAATACAAAGCGATACGAATATTTCAGAGAGACAGTGGGACCGGAACCGGAACCGAAATCGATATTTTCGCTCACTCCGATTCTTCATAGTTGTTAGAGAAAATAACCGCTGTTCCTCGTGATTGTTTTGGGAAATTGATATTATAACAATACGATCCGATATTGATATTATAACAGTTTGCAATTCCTGCAATCCAAAATGCACGTGTTCTGATCTAATTGAAGTTTAACGAGTTGGCTGTCGCGACCTCTTTGAGAAACGTGTACGTAAAATGTGTTACAAAGGAGAGAACAACTACTTTGTTCGCGCTATATACAGTTTCTTTAAAAATAACTATCATTTATATTTTTCTATTCGTTCGTTTTATTTCGTCTTGGCCTTCAAATATTCGAAACGTCTTCGAATTTACGACCGTACTTCAGTCTTCGCCAAAATTGCAATTTAAACAGCAAATTCTAACTGCTTTCTACGCACGACGAGTATGCTCGTCAGAACGCAGAACATCTTCTTGTTTCTTCGCGACGAGTTTACTCGTCGGAAACAGCTAACTGGTTAAAAAAGTTCTCCTCGAAGAAGAGTATCGTTGAAGCATCGTAAAACGTACCCAAAGCGCACGCAGATCGCTCCATTCCGAACCGATCGCTTCTTTTCTCGACATTTGCAATTTCATTGAAATTCAAATATGTTGTACATTTGTTGTATACGAGAATAGGAACGTTTCAAGTCGTCATTTTGCCTTGTTATACTCTCGTCAATCTTAACCATCGAAATTCGTTCTCGTCATGTAAAATAACCAAAAAATTTCGCGAGAGTCGATAATATGAAATTTGCTACCTTCGACAGAATGGGATCGTATTCTAATCGCTATTCGCTTTTATGTTTGACTATTGACTAAGAATCTGGAGTATCCTGACGGCGAGGCGCGGCGGCGCAAAGGGAAAGCGTATAGGGGCGCGGTAATAAATCGGCGGTTCCCAAGTACCCCGGGGGAATGAGCTGACGAAAATATAGCGGCGGCCCGCAAACTAGGAATTGTTAGTTACTGCGGCTCGCCGTAAAATATATGAGTCGGACGTCCATGAAGCGGATACCCGCAAGCCCTATCCTCGAACGATGTAGCGGTAGGCTGGATCGAAAATTCACCATTCTAAATTTGCTTCCGTCTAAAGCAGGTTTGTTTCATTCGGTATATGCCGTTTGATCGACACGTTCGAAGCGATCGGATAAATTCGAATGCCGTTTATTTAGGACTATAGCGTTCTCGTTCTAGCGTTGAATTTCTATGCAGTCGCGTTCTAAATTCTATCCTGCGATGTGAATTTATCTATTCAACTAGGATTGCTTTGGAGGAACCGAGAGACGAATAATTAATCACCCGTCCGACTTGTTACGACGCGATGTCATTCTCGTTATCGAAGCAAGTCGATTAATTCGCATTTCCGTTCTTGTAAATTTTAACGACAGAAACGAACAGAATTATACGATATATACAGGGTGGTTGGTAACTGGTGGTACAAGCGGGAAGGGGGTGATTCTACGCGAAAAAAGAAGTCGAAAATATAGAATAAACATTTTTCGTTCGAGGCTTTGTTTTCGAGAAAATCGACTTTGAATTTTCGCTCGGTACGCGTGCACTTTATCGCGTCTCGTTATAACGGATCTCGCTGTAGATCGTTGTCTCGATGGAAAATTTAAAAAACAAGAAAAAAAATTTTTTATTTTATATTTTCGACTTCTTTACCACCAGTTACTAACCACCCTGTATATATATTTTGAGGGCGGCCGAGTAACATGTAGAAGCGAGCACGAGGTGATTCCTCGTGGAACGATAAGAACAAAATACGGAGTACAATTTTCTCATTTGAGATTCTCATTTCAAATTTGTCAAATATACTTGAACGTGAGCAATTTCGGACTGGTCAGTACCAAATAATCGACGGGAGGTTGTTTTACGTGTAAAGATAAGTGGAAAATGTAGAGTACAATTTTTTCGCTCGGCCTTTCATTTTCAAGAAAATAAAGTTCGCAAACGTTCAGTTTAACGGGTCGTTACGCGAAATTATTCTTTTTTCAAACATATCTCCCGAGCCTGACGATATCGAAAATAAAATTGCACGATTTGCACTGAATTTCCTCGTAATAAATTTCCAGACATTTGATAATAATTCCAAAAAAAAAAAAAGAGAAAGAATAAAATAAATTCGTTCGCGATTTACGGGCCATCCTGTATCTTCGAACGAGATTATCGAAATGAGATACACTCGTTTCTGTTGGATTCGTTAAATTTTTGTTCTCGAAACGCCACTTATTCTCGTCGGTTATGACCAGACATTCATTCCCCTGCAAGTAGCATGCATCCCATTGTATCTGTTAAACTCGCTTCATCGTTAACCCTATACAATATTCATGCAGAAGATCTCGCCTAAAGTTATTTCGCCGCCTATTCCGCTGTCGAGCTGTCTCGTTCGCGATAATCTACTAAATATCCCTGTCAGCAGTGCATATTATTATCGGCAAAACACAACGAACAGGCCGTCAACGAGGCCAGGACGTTGTTGTTCGAAGCCACAACCTACACACGCACACACGGCCAACAGCGTAGCATCGTTTAATAATTAACAATGCTCGGAATATGCGTAACGGCCGGTTTTCGGCATCGCCCGAAACGCAATCAAAAAGTTTTCGTCGCTGTGCACGGTCCTACTTCCGGCTAATATCCGTACGACCAATGAAGCAAAGATGGTTCCGCGGCCTGACAATTTCCAATCAGCGCACGGAAATGACACGCTCCTATAATATTTCGCGACGTCGCGCGTCTTCTACACCGCGCCGACTCGACGCGACGCTCGGCGTTCGTCCGACGTTTTTGGCCGTCTCAGACGGATATGAGATACCTGGAAAATGTCAGCCACATGGTGAATTATTCCCGTTACTTTGTATGCCGGGTGGACCAACTACTTCGGCACCTTATGCACATACTGTTTATTCTCACGTTAACTACGAAGAACTGTTAGTCTCGTGAACGTACTTCGTCTTAGGATTACGAGATACTATGTTACCTAGAAGCAAAGAATTTCCAACGAATATATCGTTAGATTGCGTAACAAAAATTTCAATTATTTTACTTAGAGATTTAAGTCTTACGTCCTTAGGTAACCGCACGGCAAGTGCACAGAAAAGGAATACATTGAGTTGGCAACTAAGTGGTTGCGGATTTTGTCATTAGGTGGTATTGGCAAAATCCGCAACCACTTAGTTGCCAAGCCAGAATATACAGAAAGTCATAGTTCTAAACGTCCGATGAAATTAAGTTCCGCAGTGTTCGTTTGAATTAAATATCGCAGTTGCTATACGTGCACTGTACTATCTTTTGGCATCGATGGGTATTAATCAACAATGGTAACGAAGACGTAATACAACTGTAGACGTACAAATGTAGATGTATGGTTCGCCGAGAACGTCTGCTATTCCAGCCATTATTCAATCGCGGGAACCAGATAGCACTGTGATCGAACACGTACAACGTTTTTCCCTGTCCCAATGCCTATCTAAACTCGCTAGAACGTATTCAAGATCCGTCCAAGGTGTTCTGGAATCAATATCCTGAATATTGGCGTTGATGGATTTATAGTTTCGAATGACATGGATTTTACAAGGAGAATTATAGAACAGAATTGCGAACTGACATGAGAAATGTTTTAGGGCTTAGGGGATGAAGAAAGCTCGAAGATTTCATCCGACCGAGCGTTCTTTCATTTCCGACGCAAGGAATATTTTCCTTGAATTTAAGTTGTTTCTCTTTTCTATTTCTACCATCATCCGATTTTCCTCGTTAAAGTCACTGCAATTACCCGACTGAGTCTACTTTGCAACTAGTCGACACATTTTACATTTTACGGTACATTATACCAACTTCGCTTATCTGCTGCCTCTTTCGAGTCTCCGATGTAAAAGAATACGAAGGATGTCAAAGGAGCCTTTGTTATATCTACCATAGTTTTTTAAGCAAAAATTTCTAATCTCACCTCGTATGGCGTAGAAACAACGACGATAGAATATTTATTGCAAGTGTGCAACATAATCCCTTTGACTGTGCTCGTAGCTAGGTACACGCTTTCTTGTGAATTAATGTACAAGGCAAAGTTGAAATAATACCGACCGGTTTGGAGTTGCGATTCTCGAGTAACTCGCGCGGGATATTTTCTAAATCGATTTAAATAATGCGTCATTTCGAACTTTAGCTTATTAGAAACACATAGTCGTGCAGTATCGACCGCTCTGAATCATTTTGTTAAATCTTGGGCTAGAGTCGGTAAAGACCGCAATTTGAGAAACGAGTTTGTAGCACAAATGGAACTTAATAAAAGAAGAGAAATTCATTTTGTGAAATTCAGCGATAAAAATTGATAATTTGCAGGAGTGAAAATGTCGTAATTTGTAGGAAACAAAAGACCGTCGTCCAGTACCGAGCGATTATTTAATCAATAGATTTGTAACGTTAAAGAAAAGACATTTAGATATTAGAATACACAGTTTTGTTCGAATTTGATTTTTACATTTACCACGAGTAAAGTAATTAATATTTTCTTGGTAGGTGCATTCGACGTGCACGCAGCCTTCACATTCGTCCTGTTTAGAGCATTGAAAGCCTTAGCGGCTTGTTTCTGGGTCATTTTATTTTCGAGGAGTAGCTTCAAAGCCGCATTCACGTTCTTCCCTGCCCATTTTCCTTCCGCTTTGGAATTTCAGACATTTTTCCGCGGCAAAACGTGCAAGGAAGATTAAACGAACGTCTTCTAATTTAATTTCAGTTTCCAACAGGTCGAACTTATAGATAAAAGAAATTTCATCTGTGCCGATCGTCACCGAAACGTCCGTACCGAAACGTTTCGGATCATAATTTACGTAACGCATAAAGAATATTGAAAAATTGCGGCTGTTAATCACGCTTAGTAAACTAGATACAGTATACATAATAGAGAAAGATCATTTGCTTATCCGTGGAACAGAGTATCGGCTGTAGAAAATAAGTTTTAATACTCGGAAAAGTGAAAAGAATGGAACATTATCTGCTCCATGTATTCACCGGATTATTTTATGACCACGATCCTACAAATATCGTATAATACGTACAAGTTGATAGTTTAGAAATAAAGAAAAAAAAAGAAGAAGATATAGGATAGTATCTCGTAGAATGGGCAGCGTGTACGAGTAGGCGAAAGTACAACTGCAATGCAAACGATGCGATGCGTGAATTTCCATTAATACAGCGTCATATCCGTCACGTAGGCGCGAGAAAATTGTATTTAACGGTACCTAACGCGATGTATATTACAAAAGTCGTTCATTTCGACGGAATTATACGTTAACGAAGTAAATTATACGAACAATACGATCGATTCCGCAATTTATTACACCGGCTGTCGCTCCGCCGATAATTAAGGTAATTTCATCTAGTTAACGTTAATTATAAGGGATTCATATTTAATATTTTCTCATCACCTGGAACAAGTGAAACGTTCCGTTGAACGTTCCGTGATAATCGTTATTGCCTTAATTGGATGCATTCCATCATTCAACATTTTCCAGATGCCTCCCTGTAATTTCGCAATTGGATAATGAATCGAGTCTCCGTTCCATTTATGTGGCTGCAGAATGCCAAAAACGTTTTTAGTCTTGCCGTGAAAATGCGGTAATAGACGTTTGCCATCGCGTGTTCCGCCAAACTGTTTTTACGCGGGTCGTTCGGTTGCGAATGTTTAGCTCCGCTCTTCAAACTTTCGCATACTTGGCCGATACGTCTTCATTTTTACGAAACAGCTTTCCCAGTTCCCAATCATACGAACAAAGTTTTCTTTTCGAACGTCCATCAAGGACAGAGACGACGAAACGGAACCGCAAATCGATTCGTAGCCTCACGATCGCTCGATAGATCGTTCGGATCTCGCGTCCTGTTGCGTTCTCGTCTCGATTAACTTTACGCGTTGGCAAATTTATTTTACAATCGTGTGAGATCCTTCCGTTCTATGCTATTGCCATTTGCTACTGTTCATTTGGTGTAAGGAAAGAGGTTGGTTCGCTTGCTCGCCGAAAGGAGAAACGTTAAGGCACGAGCGATTACTGTCGGCGGAGCGAAAAGCTAAGGAGGCGGAGGTAGCGAATAATTAAACACGGTAATGTCTGAACATTAGAGCAGATGATGACGTCATCAAACCCGGAGCCACCCTCGAGAACAGCCTCTATCGAGAAAGCCTCGTGAAATTTGCCGTCCGTGCAACCCTCGACCAGGTTAAGGAACGGGTTTCAGCGGTATTACCGTCATTACTCTTACCCTTCCTACCACCTTTTCACCATCACTTAATATTTTTCCAGTTGAAAACACATGAAAATAAAGGTAGAGTCGTTGGGATACTACTTTGTTCGGCGAGTAGAAATTTTCAACTGTGGCAACGATACGACGAACAACTCGGCGATATTACGCGATAAATGGTATAGAAGGTAATTAAACCGGATAATCAAATTTCGATATCGTATTTCAGTTTTTCTTAAAGATGTAGGTTTCTCAGGTTTCTTAAACTTAAAAGCAAGTCGTACACGCATATTCGTTGTCAGACTATTTTCGAGATTTTGAACACTTTTACATTCGCTGCGAAATTTCCAAAGAACCATCGTTACTCGTATTTTACTGACAGAAGTTTCAAGAACAGTTTGGTTGGGATACGTCGAAGCAATTACTCGAAGAAAAGCTCTACATCTTTATTTATGTATATCCGTGACCCGGAGACTGCTACTACGCAGAATAGAATTTAGCGAAACAAAAATATTGTAAATAAGGGGAGCTCCGTATTATTGTGCCCTTGAATATAAATTACGTTTTGGGTTGCAAGGTCTAGAAACAAAGGAACTAATAAATAGATTTTTATTTATGTTCCTTGTAGCCTCTAGTTAGAGCTATGAGATTAACTTTTTGGTAATGTCCTTTTGCTATAAATATAAGAACGTGTTCCCTATTATACCTTTATTTATTTAAATATATTTTTCTATTACAAATTCATCCACTCGTTCTTCTATCAGTCAACTTCAACAGGATATACGTACATCACGATAAATCGTACACGTAATAAGATAGCGTCAGCATGACTTATTCCAATATCGAGTGGGCAAACATCCTTTATTTATTATCTATGGGTGAAAGCTGCAAATAAGCTCAGCGTCTTTATCGGCAAGCTTTCCTCGAAGATGATGTCCTGCCTGTTCCGACAGTCCACCGTCACGGTATATACACTGTACGTACATAGATATATCGATGCAACAGGAGAGTATCCTTGAGTAAGTTTCCAGCATTTTTCTGATACTTGGTCAGTGTGTCAGACAAAAATTGCACGACATCCAGGGTTGATATACGATACTCTTGTGCGTCTGACCTTGCTGTTACTCTGAAACCTCCTGTCAACCACATGTTAAAATTCTTTAACGGATACCTCAACTTTTTATTACATGTCCTTGCAGCTGATATTTATATACCTTGTTACATATCTTTGAATTTCAAAATTCGACGTACTGCCGACGTCAGCGTTGTTCCACGTACACCACAGGGACGCGTAAAGGTATTTTTCATAATGCTATTAGTCCTATTTCATCGTCGAATCGCAAGGTCGCGGTTTTCTAATATTCCCAGAACAAGGAATAAAATAATAAACGAATAAGGAACGAAGGTATCTGTTAGGAAATTTTAACGTGTGCTATACAGGAGCTTGCTAGGCCACCGCAAGGTCAGATACACAGCACCACCTTACATCCTCTTCGATGTCGTGCAACGTTTGTACAAAAGATATTCTTGTATCGTTCGTGTCTGTTCAGATATTTGTGCAGTTCGAGATAAAGCGGGCACACTGTACACGTAGAAACAACAAACACCCATACATCTCGATATTCTGCCGGAAAATTTACGATTTACTTTGGAAACAGATACATCTTCGACGTGCCCGGAAGTCTATAGGTATAGCACTTTGCTCTAATTATCGTCCAACGCGAATGTTTAGCATCTTTTGTTCGAACCAGGCAAAAGAAGCAAAGTACTTTTCATTTTCGGAAGAGGTCTTAAATCACGACCGCGCCAGAACGTAACGTAGGGCGGAAATTCGTGCTCGACCGTAATTTGCACGGATCGCGGACCAAGCTGCTGGGACACGAAAACGCTCGGCTGCGCCGCCACCCCTCTGAAAAGAGCATGGAGAGGGATAAAATGTCACGCGGGGTGAAGCGCATTACCATACGCTACGAACCTGGAACGTATATAAGACTGGCTGTTCGGACGGAGGGCCCAAATTAATTATTCTCTAACAGCTTCGAATGAGACTCGCTCGTCCTCTTTCTCCGTCTCTCTCGTTGCTTTCCTTCTGTCGTCTTTCGTTGCAAGCTCATTGTGTTTCCTACGATCGAGGAACTCCCGATGCAGTGACTCGCTTTTCAGCACCAGAGCGAGAGCGAGAGCGAGAGCGAGAGAGGGAGAGAGAGAGAGGAGAGTGTGTGTAACAACGGCATTCATCGCTGGAAATGAAATTTTTCTAATCACGTTCAACTCCAAAACCAAGATACGTTTATTTGCATATCGTCGTTCAACCAACTAAGGTAACAATCGAGGACGTAGTAGACAAATTTTAATGTTACAACTCCACGATTACGTGTCGGGCGAATAACGAAACTAGTGATCGACTGATTCGATCCTGCGCTTCTGTTTTATGTATCTTCTCTGAAGAAATATGATGCTTTGATACACGACGATTTGACGAAATTAGTTTATAATTTGTCGTTTGTTTAGAGACTCGTATCAGGTAAAAATCATCGATGCAAAATAGTAAATTCTATATTATGGAATATTCGCTTTACGTTATAGTTTGTTCGTTCTTACATGGTTTTTCTCTCTCGGCTCAAACGAGAGTCTACATACGCTACAACGCTAGGCGCGTTCGTTGATTCTCTCTCGTCGATCTGGCGATAATTTTATTCGATTTATATCCGAACACCGAAACGTCATTTGACCATTCTCCGTCGTTTAAGCGCTCTCGAACGAATCACTTTTGATCACGTCGAGACAATTTTAATATATATCTTTCCACTTTTCCTCGGATCGATTTTTCGCTCCGGAAAAAAGCACACTTTCCAAAAACGTAATTTTCTCGAATGTTCCGGCGCGGTAAACGAAAACCATGAGAATTTCATGAAACAACGGGGAAAGCCGAGTTGCATACAACTCGGCAACATTTCCGATTTCAACACAGACAAGACACATTTTCCACGGGATGCAAAAGCGACCAGCAGCATCGGCTTGCAGACAGAGTACGAAGGGTGGCGGGCTGCGGGTTTACAGGGGCGAGAAACGAGGATTGCGAGGGGTTCTGACCCAACAGTCGCGGTAGTCGTAGTTGGTCGCTTTGCTAGCGATCGGCAGTAACAAACGGGTCAGTGGAGCGGCAAACGTTTATCCCCGCTATTCTGAATCGTGATCCTTTTTGCGCGGCTAACTTTGAAATATGAATGAAAGGAAGTGACGGTTTTCCGCGCGGCCTGGGCGACTAAGAAAAATATTTCCTATGTCCTGGATCGACGATTGCCAAAGAAACAAATCACAGCGGCATTGCTTTATCGAGTTGTATAAGTGAATTTTGCCCATCGAACCGATCGGTTGATTATATTAAAAAACGTCTTTGATTATAAATACTTGCAGGTTCTTTGCGA
Organism: Bombus vancouverensis nearcticus; assembly: GCF_051014615.1. NCBI lineage: Eukaryota > Metazoa > Arthropoda > Insecta > Hymenoptera > Apidae > Bombus > Bombus vancouverensis. Next base: position 10,684,624 of record NC_134923.1, read on the forward strand.
ATTTGTTATTTCCCTTACAACCAACTTACCGCTTGTATAGTGTTGAATTGCTGAAAAGTTTCCGTCAAAGAGCTACGCACAATGAAACGAATCGAATTTATGTTCAACTGTTAAGTCACTCACGACGTTTCTGTCGCATGTACGTCAATTTATTATACGTTCGACGCGACGTTTCTAGGTTTTGGTAAACTTTACGCCTCGACGTTCGTCAACATCTCCGTATACAATGTAAATGCATGTGGTTTATGTTGGCAACTATCCCATAGAGGAACTTGCAAATGTTCGTCAGCGTTGTACTGCGATTTTATGGAAACCAATACATAGGACACACAGGATATACGAGGCAAGTTGCCTGGAGTTCTATATTATACCGGTATCTCCGGTATCGAGAAAATTCTTCGTTTCCTTGTATACATCGAAGGGACGAAAATAAATTACGTTCTGGTCAATGTCTTCTTTTACCTTAAAACGCCATTTCGAAGTTGGACGAGTGGTTGAGAGCATAGTTACCATTTACCGCGGCAAGTAAGACAGAGAAATTAGTGGAACGTGAATTTTGGGCAGACGGTAAATTCTATAATCAGAGAAACTACGGGCAAAAGCTTCTCCAGGAAACCACGATAATTGATCCGAATTACAATTAGTATATTGTCTGAATGTTGTTTTGTAGTATACCAGCAAATTCAATTGGGAAATTTGCTAGTGTTGCGGGAACTCGGTGTTCGATAACATTCATCGAAACCAAAGGACGTAGAAACATATCGATAATTAATTTATGAGTTTCGCTTTGCAAATTCTGATGCCATGACGTATGCTGCTATGCGGTCTATACGAAGATGTCGAACAATCGTGAAACACTAAACAGGGACTAACATAATTCCGAGATTTTCTTTCGCTAATCGTTTCAATTTGATCGAATCGATATCGTCTATCCATTCGAACACGACTCGATAATTATTCGACTTTGATAATTGAAATTTGCCGAAAGTATTAGCATAATCAGGATACAACGAAACCGGTCGTGTCGCTATTCAACAAGCAAAAATATGTTTCCCAGGAATTTAATATTTCAGGAGAAATTATACTTTCAGATGAGAATAGAGGATCGACGGTCGCTCGAATCAGAAATGCAAATTCATTTTCAACGATACTCCCTCAGAAAAATGTAAATTGATTTCCTGCCACTACAGAATTGGATAGTTCCAAGTATATCGATTCTCTTCCCCATCTTTATTACTTTCCACCGCTATAACACGATTAGCGCTATTAGCTAGCTACTGATACTAGATTAATAAGCGCGTTTCATTACGTATTCATATTTCCATTCGTTATTTCATTTCGTTATTCCTTCGTTATTTATCATTAACACTTTGACTGTCACGTTGGTCATATATGACAGGCCAGGGTTTTTCCTGTGACGCCAGGGTGGTCATTAGTGACTACCAATGAGATAAACGTTCCATCGGGGAAGAATGTTGCCTTACATCATCGATTTATTATTATTTCGCCATTATATGCTTCGAATAATAAAGATACTCCCGTGGCGTCCTGAGCGAAACGTGTGGCAGTCAGAGTGTTAACGTAATTCCGTGATTTTTCGAATCGTAGGCCGATCGATCAGACGCGAAGGATGACGAAGGGAATGTGTTCTATCTACCTGATAAACATCCTGCTTTCTTCGGTCGTATCGTGACCAGAACTTTTCTTCGAAACACGCGGGACGCTTCTCTTCGAAGCTTCTGGGAATATCCAGTTTCTACCAAATACACATATTTATAATAACATTTCAATAACTGAATGCAAATGATATATAATTAACGTGAACGGCAAATAATTAAATACGGCGAAAACCATGAACAACGATACGAAGAATATGGTTTTACATAATTACCTGTATTCCACGTATTCGAGCAAACGATTGATAAAGCAAGAGACGAAGAAAAGAAGAGGATGAGAAATGTGATTGCAGCGTAAGGACTTGCTATCAAACGTGGCCAAAGTTAATCCGTGCATTTTCGAAACACCAGTCATATTCCGGATGTCGCTTTCAACTTGCGCTTCCTGTTATTAGAGAAACAAATGAATTCTGCTGATGTTCGTTTATCAAGGACAGATGCGGAACGCCCAGGAAACATTCCTCCACGATTTTGTACGATGAATATTCATTCCCCCTAAGCACACCTGTATCTGCCCGTTCTGTCTAACTCTATACTTAGAATCAATTAGAATGATACATGATTCGCGTGCGATGCTCTCATTATGAATGGCTGTTCCAGGCTTGTCGGAAGGCAACCGCAGATTATAAATTTATCGAGTTATCGCTGGCGAAGAAAAATTGCGTCTACGTGCGCACCCATCCTCGGTTTACTCTCTCGTTGCTATGCTTGTCGTGTGGGATCATTCGCTTTCGTGTTTCGACATCGTTCGAATATCCTATTATTGCCTTTTCACGTTTCAACAAATTACAATCAAAGTTCGACAAAAGTCTTACCGAGACTATCCTGTAAGTTGCCTAAACTTTTCCTACCTCTACAACTTCCTCGTCGTGCGTTATGTTTTCCATCTCCTTCTTATCTATGTATTATACTCTTATACATATACGCACACGTGCGACGTGTTCTGTCGGGTTGGCAATTAAGCGGTTGCGGATTTTGTCATTAGGTGGTATTGACAAAATCCGCAACCACTTAGTTGCCAACCCAATATTATATCTCGACGAATTCCAAAGAATTGGCCATCGCTTGGAATTTTCCGATGGTTGGAACGAATCACGACCACCCAGACATCGTGAAAATCGTGCAAGTTCACGCGCGTCGTACGTCATTGACGCACGTCCGATAATAAAGTCCTTCACATGTTTGTGCACGGTTACATTGCGGGACAACGTCGATGACATTGGGATATTGCGCGCTTTTTGTTAGTCCGTTGCTTGCCCACCCCGGTAATCAGTTTAATTGTAATTGGAAATCTGCCAAATGAACTGTAATCCGAGATCGAATGCGCTCGCCATAATTTAACCGAACCACTTTGGTCGGATGATATAACGTAGATCAAGAATGACGCCGCTGACAACGCAAAACTACTCCACAGAGAATTAACGCCGCAATTCGAGCGTGATCACTAACTCACATGTTTCCGTATCATTCGGCTATTTTAACGCGTTCGTCAACCATTTCTTTGCTTAATTTTCAAGTGGCTCTTACGTATCGCTAAAATGATAATATAATCACGCGATTCCTACACGCGTCGTAGTATCTGTACTTTTCCTAATTTTCAACGACTTTCAACGATATTCTACTGCAGTGAGTATCGTCGACCACGCGCGTAACTATTTATTGTTAGCTAACGCGTTCGATCTGGTTGACGTCCAGATTTCTTCGTTTCAAGTCCAATTATTTTGAAAATTATTTTGAAAAAGATTAAAAGATTCTACTCTACGTTTCCTTGGAACAATTTCTATTGCTTTCTAGAATTATATACAGTTTCGCACTTACATCGTTGCTTTTATCCACCGACGTATTAGACGATAACGAACAAAATGGAGATAACAGATAACAGTTTCTCTATTTGTTTCGACAACGCGGCAGTAGACACGGGCGTTGATGCGCTGCGCTGTGGTGTAGGCTACGTGGTACGTGCAGTCGTCCTAGCTACTGCAATAGTTTAACAGATTCATGGCCGCATTTGCAATGCATCGAAAAACGATGGCATTCAATTCGAGCGGCATGTTTGGCTCGGCCAGATATTGAATTCTACGCGTTCGACTGGCCGGACTACGACGGCACGATTTAACTTTTAAAACGTTTAAGCGTCGCGCTGTTTGCCCGTCGCTTCTTTCGTCACGCGACGCCAAGCGACGCCAAGCATCGCGTCGTCGCGTAACGAACGGCCTTTATTTGCCCATTGCGTTCATCCCTGTTGTTACAACTTCGCTTCTATACTTCGTACTTGTTTTCCCGAACGTAAAAATGCCAAGTCGTCCAGTATAGTTTTCCTCTCTTCAACTTTTATCTCTATCGATTTTTCCTCGACTATTAGGTTGTTCGAAAAGTGTGTTTCTTTTACAGACACGTCTTTTACAACAACGCGTCTTTATACAGACATGAAACTTAATCTGTCGAACGTTGTGATCTTTATTTTGATAGAACAAAATGGATCGATAAAATTCGATAAAATAATATAAAACGAAAGATATTGTGCATCCATTATTTCCTTATGAAATGAAAAAATCTTTTCGGACGACCTAATACTTCCCGTTACATTGGAAGTCGCATAATTACACGCTTTTAAAACGTGTTTCTCCGCGATAAATAAAATTTAATATCTCATTTGTTTTTTGTTTCGGTAACGAGTTATCACTTGTTAATTGTCAACTGTAAATCACTTTGTAAAGCAATTAAGTGTAACGAATATCGAATAATCGGTTTTAACGATTAACCGTACGTGTTGCACGATAATTAATCGCGTTACATTTCGCTGACTCTTTCGCCGATTAAGCATCTCTGTTTTTTAATCCGAAGGTCTAGCCAATGCTTGTATTCCATCTGATATCATACTCTCGACTGAACTGAGCAACACTATGCACGCAAACCAATAACATCACATACGTACATACTATGCTTATACATACAGTATACAGTATGCAGGTCCAAGTATAATAAAAATACAATGGACAAGCGGTGATTCCTTATGCAAAGACGCATATAAACCGTAGCATAAATTTTTTTTTAGTCTGACTTAGTACTCGATGAAATTTGGCAAACCAATTTTGACACTGCCCTTCTTTCAAAGTTTCATTTTCATATACGACACAACTTTTTGCGTGCTTGCGATTTTTGCCTCTTCGGAAATAATACAATAAAATATGTCCGAAATACTCGTCTTGTTCTTTCATTTTTAAATTGGGATGGAAACGAAACTAAATAACAAGTCGATACAATTTTTGTTACTAAATTATACTTTGTTTTTTACTAAATAATAGACGAGGTGCTTTGAACACGTTGACAAAACAAAAGAATGTGCCAAGACCGCCTATTGACAAAATCCGCAATCGCTTAGTTGCCGAGCCAATAATCGATTTTACACCTGTATAATTAACGATAAGGTACTATGATATTGCCTTTATTGATAATATCTACGGTTACCTTTCACAGGATAATCGAGTTACCGGAGTTGTGTTTGAGTTACAACGTCAGTTTCACTCGATAAGATGTTACAGGCAATTTTGTTAAGAATTCGTTTCGCAGTATTTTCGTTGACTTTGGCCACGAACTAAGATGGTAGAGTCGTGTTTCGACAGAGAAAGATGTTTATTAGTAATGGATTTAGAGGCAGAAAGGTGAGAAGAGAATGTTAGGAAAAGACAATGCGTTCGTATAATAGATGGCGATTTGCGGTTATTGTTCGCAAGGGTTGATAGTGTTTCACAATCCTCTTAGCGGCTCACAACCGCTTTTCCCACGAAATGTCACTATTCGATACCGCCACACCACCTTACCATCGGAAATTACGAAAGCTTTAACGGAGATGAGTGCGCTTACGTTAGTACCGAGTGCTACGCACACCACAACGATCTACAGAGTGTTTCACAGGATGTAATTAAAGGTTTAACCAGAAACGATTCCGTGGAAGGATGTTACGCATACTGTACCTACGTGCAAAGTAGTTAACTTCCAGAGCAACGTAACGTATGGTAAATACGTACGCGTGCAAATTTCCGTTCACAAGCTTTTAATACAATTTCTGCGAAAGGACAAAAAATATAACATAAAGAACAGAGATAATGGTCATTTACACGTGGATAATGTACGTACAATAGATAATAATAAACACATGATCCGTGTCTGACGAGCATGCTCGTTTACATTTTGCCACGGATTTTAGGCACACGCTCCTCAAGGAGCAAATTGACAAGTCGAAAACGCGATTCGCTACGCAACAGTTTTTTAAATATATAAAATAAATGTAATCTTGTAATGTTCTGCTTGAAGGTTCGTGCGAGCAGCGAGGAAACCGCAGAAAGAAGAGGAAGAGAGGAGAAAGATGAGTTGCAACGTAATGGAGACATCAACTGAGGTGTGAAACGTCGGGTACGAAGGGTGGATGTGGCAATGAGGGGATGGTAGGGATGACTATAAACCACGGAAGACAATAGCTGCTTCGGTAATAGAATAACGCGAGACCACGGCATGTCCGATACCGATTCAATTAATGCCGTTATCCAGAGAGATCCTGCATGCGCGGCTTTTGATCGCGGGCCATCCCCCTCCCTCTATTCGTCGCTCGCCAACCTTTGCCCCCGACTCTTGGTCGCGTCGCGTCGCGTCGTTCATTGAAGCAGGCTTGGATATTCGATCGGATAGATTGCCGTTGTTGTTCAATATCCTAGGCAGCCGGCGACGATAAAGCCTGCATTCGCCGATGGATGCTCAGTACCGTGCTGCTTCCGAGATTTAATTATTGCCATGTTGTTCAGGCACGATCAGAAATTTCTCTTGCGAAATTACGAGTTTCGAATTCGCGCGACGATATTACTCTCGTGGTACGATGTTTGTAACGAAAGAAACCGACGCTGACGCGAGTACGTCGTTTATGGCGTAGCAGAACCAAGACAAATATTTTGCCACGGTACTAGCTTCGATCTCAGCGACGATAAGCAACGATCGTGTCGATAAATCGTTCTTGTTATTTCGATATTTAACTGTGACGTTTTATAGCCTGTGTCTCGTTGCTCTCGCGTTCTTGAAATTTATCGCAACTACTCCGATATAAATAGTAATTATTTTACGCAACGCGTGTAAGGAAGATGAATTGCTGAAGATGAATTAGTAATTCGAGCAGCGAACAGTCGGTCACTGAGGCTATTATAAATGTATCAGCGATATAGTTGACCGATATCAAGCACGACGCTGATGGGGATTCAAACTATTCTCCACTTATCTCTCTCCGTTCATTTCGTTGTTAATGTCAGTGACTTTATTATCCTGACACCTGTGTCATCTTCGTATACATAGATTATGCGCGGATGAACCTGTCAGGCAATGGTTTTACATAGTAGAAATTCGTAACAGTAAGCCACTATTAAGATACACTGAGAAGTACTAGTAAGTAACTCTTGTAAGACACTAGCAACGTCTTACAAGAAAGATACGCGTTAAATGACTCGTAACTCTCTTCTACGTAAGTACATATTTATAAGATGTACCGAAACGTATACATAGCCTACCGTATGATTACACGATATTAATATTCATATGGACGCGTATTACGTATTTTCTGATATTTTCTCCTCGAACGTTCCCAAGTATTTAGATAAATAGACGTACATGTACAAGCAGCTCGGTCATTGAATTAATTTGCAATTGGTAAACAAAGGATAGTATAGGGATAGTAAAGGAAAGGTAAACAAAGGGTAGTAAGAATTTAGACGTCAGTGAACTTAATCAACGGAATATAGACAAAATATGACTTGAATCAGCTCTTTGCACCTTGTCCATAATTTTAATTCGATTAATACACACGCACATGTATATGGATATACACATGTTACAGAGCTAAAAGTAAGAAGTTAACGTAATTGCTCGGTTATGATTACTAATATTTAACGAGCAATCGCATGGATTTCATTCATCTAGGTTTGCAGCGCTCGGAAGCAAAGTTTGTCACCCTCGTGTTTCTCATGTTGGAACAACTTGCTAGTGTAAACGAAATGAAAACTTCGGCTCTGCTAGCTGCGCAAACATTTAAATTCAGTCTTGTTTGCCTTAAGTATTATTGCGATACTTCTGCATTCGTTAACGGCTGAAAACACAGACGAATATAAGACGGACTTTCGAAGAGCTTGAGAAAACTGCTGACGGATGATTACCGCGCTAACAGTTGCTGAATACCTGCAAACGTTTTTACGCGTAAAAGCATAGTGAACTATGTTTGGCGTTTATTGTTAGATATTTTTCCGAAGAATATTTTTCTTGTTACCAAAGGTCGATCTATCAGCGTTTCACAAAAGCCTGATACAAGATGATCAAAACGAAAGATTCTTACCAGGATATTAAAAGCGTCCAATATTTTTAGTAATGTTACACGTCGTGACATCAAAGCCTAACATTGAATGGATTCAAAATCAAATTTATGGTACGTAGAAAATGAAAAACATGTTAAAACGCGAACCCGTATCTCTTTATTACGGATAACGCGTATTACTAAAAATATTAGACTCCTTTAACATCCTCGTAAGAGTCTTCGATCCGTTGCATCAAGATTTTCTCAATGAAATTACGTGTTCTTTTCAGCAAAAGCATAAATTCAGTTGCGAAAGCGATAAGAGATACAGCTGCAAACGCGGGAAAGAGAATTTAAGGCACGCGTGAAACGAAAGTCTTGCCTCTCCGTTTCGCTTTTTCTGGATTCTGTTTTTCTTTAATTTTCCCCGTTGACTCTAAACTACTAAATAAATCTGGTTTAAATGGCATTTTAAATTTTATTCCGTTTCCAAATTTATTCCACACTCTCCACCCTCTCTTTCGGAATTACATATGTACGACGTCGTTTCTTCGTCTGTTTTCCAAATTGTGAAACAGAAAAAGGCTCAGAAAGTAACTTTAGGAAGAAACGGTAAAAGAAGCTGTGTATAACAACGTACATACATATATGTATGTATATCGACGAGCTTGGCTGTTTGCGAAGGCGTCTAGTAAAATATACACCGTAGAATGGTTCAATTTCCTCGGAAGTTGGATGATCTCGAAAAATATGGCCTCTCCTTGAGTTATACGGAACTGTGCATGCAGGTCAGCATGATGTGGCCACCTTCGCTTGTACACACGTAACCGCTACAGACACGTGCATGCACGAACCTGCTCTGTGCATTATACATAGTATAATACCTTGTTCCATATTTTAGAATTTTTATACATATATATATATAGCTGCCATAGTCTTTATGTCATTTATGCTTAAACAATTCATAATATGTATATCACCGAGACACGCGTTTATAAATATATATATACAGACGATATATGTATATACCTATTATAATTCTATTTTAAGTTACCTCGATACAATAGAATAGCCCTGAATACGATTTTACTGTAATATTGCTAATTAATGAGTAAGCTAATACACGTATGCATGTGTATTACTTTAAATATTAAATAATCGCAGCATAAACTTATTTACGAGATAGTCGACTTCCACCGTTTGAAACCTCCTCTTCAAAAGAAATACATATTCAAAATGAAGATCGTTTCTTTCGCGTGAAACACTTCACGAGTATCGTAGTGGCACACATGCATATTTATTTCTTTCCACGGAGCGTTCCTCGAGACTTTTTTTTATCCATCTACGTCGTTTTGCGGAATAATAATACACATATATATCGTTACTTCGTTCAATCCGACGATAGAAGCCGTGTGTTTTAACGAAATTAGATATTCATTCGTTGAATTACGTCGCTTACCGTGACACTATGCAAGCACATCCAAATGGATGAGAATTATTTGAAGACCTTCCTAAGATAATACATTTCACGGAAATGCGTGCTAATACGTACGCGTTTAATAAAGGCAAGCGGTTTCAACTAAAATTTGCCGAGAAGAATGAAAAAAGGAGAAAAAGAAAGAAAGAAGGCGACGTTTTCGAGACTGTAACTCGCGGCTGAACGATGGACAATCACTCACGAAGCGGTGCGGTAATTCCAAAATACCGCCACAAGCGTTCCACAATGGTATGGTAATGCGAACGTCAGCCGTCAACTACTTGATTGCGCATTGTTGTTTGTATTGTACGTTCCGGTCTGGCGTCGCGTACAATCGCCCACTTTCGCGGAACATTCGCACGAAAGCGAACAAATCCAGCAACGAATCGCATCTACTGTTTGTAACTGTGGCCTGCCTTCTCCCCTGCCTGCTTCTTTATCGCTACTTATTTCGCTATAACGAGAAACGATGAAATAACAAATAGTCTCCCTTACCAATAACGAGAAATGATAAAATAACAAATAATCTTATCCAGCTATGAGGAGAACAGCAATTTTTTCCCTGTACAATATACGGTATAGTGGCATTATTGTACGTGTGTACAGAAATTGCTCGAAAAATCGCGTTGCTTTTGCTTGCTTTCTAATAGAAGATCGATAGAAACTTTCTATCAACGAACGTTCTAAAGGAAACTGGTCGTTCGCGCTCTGCTGGAAATGGCTAGGCCCAGCTGAAGATTCCAGCAAAACGCGTTACTGGATAGTTATTAAACGAAAAAGCTTCAACTTTCCCTGCTTAAGGATGTCTTAAGAGTGTCCCGGTAAATGTGCAGGAAATCCAGCAACTTGCTCGCTAAGGGTACGGTGGCCATGGTTGGAAACTTTCTGATTTAAAGCCGTTCGAAAAGTGGCCGGCGCGGCGCGATTCGATGTCGTTCCAGATATTTAAGGTTCAGGTCGTCAGTGGTTGTCTATGAAGACACCTTTCTCTTATAGAACGAAGAGGTTGGGGACGAAGGAAAGAGAAGTACTCGCTCAGTTCAACCGAACAAAGGAAACTTGCATCGTACGTTAAGCAGCAGACGTGCCATGACACGTACATGGACATAGTGGCGGACACACTCGCGAGCTCTCCGCAGGTGTAAGGACCAAGCGTGGATCGCACACAGAGATCGGTTTGCATATTTGTGTTCGCATACCAAAACGTTCTCAGATCGTAGGAAGGAAGAACGAGAAGGTAAGAGACGACGAAGGGGCGCCGTGGAAATATATGCTGCCCATTGTCTGCAAATATTAATCGCCGGCTGAACTTCGAACCTCGAATCCAAACCTATTCTACCTTTGCGTAACCTCTGTGAAACTTGGCTGTGTTCCTTGTCCAGAACTTCCCTCTACTTTCTGCTCATCGTCTCACTCTTTCGAATTTTACGAACATCAAAACCATTCGCGCTAAGAGAAACGCAAACGAATCATCTGATAAACGCGAACAGTACTTTCCTTGTTCAATTTTCGTGTTATGATTCGAGAATTAATCAGGATACTTTCGTATGTATAGGTATGCACAGGTACGTATGTCGAATGTATGCGTATTTATAATGTGAATCCTGAGTTTAATTTTAGTATCGTTATATCAAGATGTTGTTATTATAGAAAAGTTCTTATATTTATATTTAAAGCTTCCGACTAAATAGCTTCTCGTATAATTCCTCTACGTTTGATGTAAAGGTTTTTATGGAAGCAAAAAGTTAGGACGATACAAATACGAGAAGTATTTGTACGAGCATCTCTGTCCCTATGTACATACTACAAGTACAAAATATGACGGATTATTAAAGTCTGTAAAGTTATTTTTAATTTTATATTAAATATCAATCTTCGATACGAGCTTGTGACCTCAGGCTGTCGATCAGTGAATATTAAAAATTCAAGAATGTGTTCTTGTCTGAAAACCATAGGCAGAATCAATGTTCCATGATGCAGAAGAGGCACTTTAAAGGACGTGGAAGGTATGTTTAAGGAATTTAATAAAGCACTATTGCCATCTCTTTGTAAGGAAGAATCGCGTAATGTGTCTTTCCGAAAGAAAAGCGCATTGATTGCTTCGACCACAAGAGCTTCCACAGGTGCTACCAGATTATCTACAGTCCTGAAGAATTTATTCGTTCCTTTGGTCGAATAAGATACGAGGATCAATATCGAGAGCTGTAATACTACGTTACTCTTCTGAAATGAGAATTCCTACGAAAAACCCTATCGGAAAGTTTTATGTTCGTCGCACATAATCGTGTAAAGGTCGCATCGTCTTCTTTCTTCCAGCGTCACAATCTCTCATTGAATAGAGATTGCATGGAAATGATATCGATTCTTTCGTAACAGTTGCAGATGTTTCCGTTTAATCCTTCTCATTTTTACCAAGTTGCTCGTTAATTTATCGCAAACCTTCTTTTTCTTTTCGTTGAAAATCTAGTAATAAAAATAGGATTTGTTCGATACTTGTAAATATGTTCCCGTTATCTAAATCGTACATCGTACGTACAGATAAATAAATTCACGTCGTATCATTAACAACATCTTCAAGCAAACAGCTCACTTCCGACGAGGAACAGTTTCATAAGTATGAAACTAACAAACATCGTTTAATATCGAATTATTATTAACCCGATAATTGAATCGCGTAATAAGAAAAGAAAAACAATTACGATGTAAATAGAGTCAATTTTTAACTTTCTTGCGATCCGCTCCCGCTTTTCCCTCTTATTCCATCTTTCTCTACACCCCCGTCTCTTCGGTCCTATCATTATATCAATCATATACATTAGAAGACCGATACCGATCCGTTACAACTTCATTCGTTCCTTTCCTTTCCTTTCCTTCCCATCGCTGATAATAATAAGTCATTAGGCGCACGTTCCGTGTATTACGTTGAAACCGATGAATGCTAACACGACACGCACCGACCAACAGAATGAGGAACGAAAATACAAGCGTATGGTGGATATCAATGATGATAACCATGAAACGTTTCGTGTAGCGGCGTGATTTCAGCCGAGGCGTTACCAATCTAATGATTACTAACCATGCTAACTGAAACTGCACCGATGTCGATGGTGGTAACGGACAATGCTAGTGGCACATCCGGTGCAGACGGTGGGTCGGCTAACACACAGCCATTGGCTGTACTTACGTAAAATGGATTGCTAAATTTCGTGTTGCTCGTGTAAATAAGACGAAAAGTGTACGATGTAAATTACAAAGTACGAAATAATTATTGCAGATGGTAAGTATGAAATCGTTAACTGGAAGAAAACGAGCGCGTATCCTTATTCCGAGGTAGATTCGAGAGAGTTAGGATTCAAGCGGGCCGCGTTACTCGTCAGCCTCGAATGCGAATACGATTCACCGGAGCGTGTCTCTTTTCAAGAAATTTCTCGCGGAATCCCACAGATTGTTGATCTGCGCAATCCCATCGCGTTATTACCGGATCTCCGTTACCCAGCTCTTCGAGATTCCCATCGAGATACACTTGCGCAATCGCCTACGTTCTACAGCATCGTCCGAGATTTTGTTCCTGCCCCACGGGATGGTTGGCGTCGCGTCGCGCCGCGTCTGTGCGAAAAAAAATCTCGACTCGAGAGAAGGAAAAAGAGAGAAGAAGTGCGGAATCTTCCTTTCTCCTTCCATGTCGTATTCTTATGTCACGCTATCCTTCTCTTTCCTTCTCGTTTCTTCGCTACTTTTCATTCCTTTTTCCTCGATCTGTGTCATCCTGTCTCCTCCACCGTCTATACGTTTATACGTCCAACTCTCTTTTCATCTTACCAGCTGCTGCTGCTGCTGCTGCTGCTGCTGCTACTGCTGCTGCTACTGCTGCTGTCCCCTAGTCTATTTTCCTTTTCCGATTGTCGAGACGACGGCGCAAGACGCGATAAAGGAGTCGGGACTTGCACGAAAGAAAATGACGCCGGTCGGTATAATGGAGAGTTCCCAACACCCTCGAGGGTGTGTACGCGGCTTACACAGAGGGTTTTACTAAGGTGGATCATCTTCAGCTGGGTGAATGATAGACATGGACAAAGCTTCTTGCATTTCCCTGATAAAAGGAAAATGTCAACTATTCCTTTTTCGATTATTAATACACTGCAAGCTGGTTCAAGATTATCGAACATCTAATAAAAATACAACTTTTTGTACTGGGTTGGCAACGATGTAAAATCTCGAGCATAGCTGTTTTAATAAAACGTCTTTAAACGCGAGGAAACTACGTGGTTGAGTGTCTGTGACTTGGCGTAATAGGTATGTTGAAACCATGATGAAGCAAGTGGGGGTGTCGGTAATCTCCTTTCTTGGCCACGTTCCTTCCTCTTCGCTTTCCTCGAGTCTCTTTCTGGAGAAAATAATCTTAGCCTCGAAATGTCCAAGAACATCTGCCGCTTTTGTAAATCGGGTCGCAGGATATCCAATCAACCAGCGGAAATAACGTCTAGATCAGAGATGAGATTTTCCATAAATCCAACTGGATCATTTCTCTCTCGAACTAGGTACACTCGCATAATCTGAATCTCTACTAGCGCTTTTAGATTTACATCCATCGCATTTTTTGTCCTTTAAGTCAACGAAAACTACCGCCTTTCACAATGTTCGTTCGGTGTTATTAATAACGAACGCCCGTGATTTCCATTCCGATTCTCTTCCCCCAACGTTCTTAATAGCCTCGAACCTTAAATCCTTGAAATCGTCTCCCATAGTCTTTCAGCGTGAACATCGACTGTCAAGATCTTCCGCTAGAGTTCTTTATAACTTTGTAGCGATTTGATTAACTTTACGCTCGACTAGATTCGACTCGCCATTACAGAAACAGACTAAATACATCCTATGTATCGTTCGTGCCAATATTCATTCGTTATATCTAAATGTGTATCTTTGAGCGTTCATCGCGAAAAAGCTACCGAACGCTACTTTTGTGAACGAACCTTAACAATTATTAAGAATAAGTCTTTCACAAAACGGAAGACACGATAATTTGTTCGTTCTTTTCCTATAATTAGGTTGTCTGGAAATTAATAGCGATTTTCAGAGATCCAGCTTCGTACAGCACTTATTAATTATGCTGTTTGTTTGTTATTCGTTTGTTACCGATATCGTGCAACCACGTAGAGGAGGCAAATTCCTCTTCCAAAAAAAGATTTGTTTATAGGAATTTAAAAAATAGCTCGGAGTGCAGCTGAAACTGCATGAGACGTCGATCTTGCATTTGGCGAAGGTAAAATAACTGAAGCAAATAGCGCAATTTCGGTTCGAAAGATTTCGGAATGGCGATAAAAGCCCCGAAGAGGAAGAGCGTCGTGTGAATTGAAAAGCTTCAGATTTTTATAATAATGGAATAAAACAGCTTTTATCTCGCTAGAAAAAGTGTATTATATCCGATAGATCCTATTTTGATGAAATACATTTATTTCTGCATTGCCTCGTATGATTCGTTCGAATCGTTGAAATACGAAACAATCTTCTCCGTAACGTTGTTCGATATGTTTATTGATAATAATTGCTAACGCTAATTATACATATTAACGCGAGCTAATATAATTTGGTCGAGCAATATTTATGAATTTGGAACGTGGCTACACCCGCTCTTATAGAAATTTAATATACGTATCATTAATTTAATTTCATGAAACAAAATTGATTAATTTTTCACTTCGTATTAGCTTTTCAATTCGAATTGAAATAATATTTTTGGCCAGAAAATTGTAGTTACGTGTATTATGATAACAGAGCAGAAGGAGAAAGGAGAAATGTCGAGAGGAGTAAAGAGAAAAGGGAAGAGGAAAAAAGAAGAAGAAAAGACGAAAGAAAAAAGAGAAAAGGTTATGAGAGAAAAGCAGAGTAAATTATATGTACCTCGTCTGTAATTGTAATTAACATAACTATTCAAACCTCTATTACGAAAGTGTCCGCTTTAGCGTCCGGATTTTTACCCACTTTAGCTTCCGCCGCTGTTCCCACCAATTTTTGTAAATGGAATCTCGGCGTGAGCTTCGAATCGCGCGTGTTATAATTACATTGTCTCACTGCATTCCGCGTGTTCTCGTGTCGGATATCGGTATCTCACTTACTCTAGCTTTTCCCTCTTCCCTTGGTCAAATTTTCATATCAACCTAGAGATAAGCGTTCAGACTTGTCTTGTTGTCTGTGGTCTCTAAAGCGAGCACTAAGTACGTACATGCATATGTAACTAAATCGTAACTAAATAACTTAAACACATATACTTTATATTGGCATCGATAAAGCTGGATGTGACGTGAAAATGGTGAGAAGATGAAATGACGCTTAAAACGTGGCACACGAAAAAGGATCTAATATCGGGTCTATCCTATGCCTAGTTGGCGTTCAAACGCATGTATCTGCTGCTTTTTATGTTCTCTGTTTGAGACGTTGTTTTACGCTGCTTTTGTCAAATTTGCTGCTTCGTATTATACCGCGTGCATATCGGAGCACAGTGGTGAACGGATTCGCGAACACTACAGACGACAAATCCTCTGTTCGTGAAACTAATCGCGAGCAGTATGCAAATTAGACTCGAGCGTTTAATTATTTCCATATGTTCCAATATGTCCCTCGGTTATTTGCAAGCTGTTCGTAACCGGTTCGCTTGCAGAGCGAACTTTCAGCGGACACTTGACAAACGCAAGAGAAAAGTACATTCGGGTACCATGGTCCTATGTTTATAACAGCGTAAAACAATTGATCGTGTTTTTATCGATATATCAAGATGAATCAGTGACACGAGTTAGTTATACCATTACGAAGTACAGTATAGTTGTATTATTGAGATTCCTGCGATCAAAATGATACCAAACGTGACCATATTTCGTATCAACCTTCGCATTAACCGTAGCAGTGAGAAATCACCTGACCCTGTACCGTTTTATTTCGCTTTTCCTATTCCGTTTCGCTCGCTCTGCCTGTTTCTCACAAGGAACACGAAACCCAAGTACAAACGCACCGTGCACAGATGGAAAGAAGTCCTCTGGAAGGAATTCAGGTCTGATCGGTTGTTTTTAACAGGCTCGACACAATCGTAACGTTAGTCACGAGTACTGGCCGAAGGAGTCGCATGTTCAAATAAAACAATGCAACACATCCCGTGACAGCAGTACCTTCTTCTGTGTCGTCTCGAGAGACTTCTTTCCATCTCCGTGTTAGACATACCTGCAGAGGTCCGGAGAGACATCGCTATGTCTCTTGATGTTCGAGAACTGTTCGTCAACTTGTCACAAGCACGTTCACGAAACATCGACCAACACCTGTATCATGTTCGTGAACCGTGTACGTCAACATATTCACTGGTGAGAACGGATCTTCGAATACGCTTGACTTGACATCGGTTAGAACATTCCCACCAATACTTTGCATAGTGAGATTGTGACACGGAGAGTCACTCGAGCGTCGAAAGTGAAAATACCAATAATTGTACGATTGAAACGTATTTAATTCGCTTCGTATAACGACGTGTAAATCATTCTTCTGATATTATTATTACATAACGAAACGAAATAATTTATCCCTTCATCTTCTCTATTGATTTTACCTGTCGCAGATAGCTAGTAATAGATTAATAGTTAATAATAAATAATATTGTAATTTATTGAGAATAGTATCGAGATATTAGAAAATCTCCTAGAGATTATCTTCTAATTCGGTTATGTTAACTAAATTATTTTCTTATTTGAAATAAATGAAAGGAATTATTTCACATTTCAACCTGTATACTGAAATAGAAATCTGGATAATTAAACGAAGTAGGTTTTCTTAGTAGAGTTCTTCTTTCTCGTGTTAAATGTAAGAATATAGATTGACTAGACTGTTAATGTTGGAACAAAAGGTTGAAATACGTAATTTACATTTTGTTCCATTTGCCGTATGAATTTTCTATTGTAGCGTCATCTCCGGACTTTTACCAATAACTTTCATTATTTCCACGATGAAGTCGCCATCACAAAGTGTTCCGTTTTTAACTCGTAATGTCATTAATTATCGGTAATATCATCGCATATTTCTTGTTTTATCAAAAAATTTGCGTCTGCTAGAAATATTTCGGATTATTTGTAAAATGGGACAGAGTTTATCACTGAAATGTGTATGTCAAATATTAAACTCTGACAATAACAAACAGTCATGGTACAATTTTTAAATCAATCACATTACGTTTACAAATATTTTTCAAAATTATATCGATATTTGTTAAAAAGTATTATATCAATATCAATATTCATATTTGTTTTAAATACATATTCCATACTGTAATGCTGATTATGATTGTTCTATAAATCGGGAAACAAAGTAGCTTTATTTTCCATAGATGTTTGTGACCGCGTGCAATGCGCTCGGTAGAACCAATGTTTGTCGCGCGCGTTATGATATTTTAATTTTGATCATAATAATTATACATGAAATTCAAGTCAGAATTTATTCGTCGATTATTACCAACTACCTAGCCTTCTATTATTATTATTATTATTATTATATACTTTTAACATATATCAGATTGAAACTTGCAAGATAAAAGACAAATAAAAGAAATAAAATTTTGTAAAGGACTACTTTGTTTGAAACAGTCAAATGGAGTCCATTTGAATTTGCTGCGATTGTTCGAAACGTGTCATTTGTTTCTACGATTCAGTGTACACGTTGAGTATTCGTATATTCGTGAGATGATTTTTATATCCTATCGATATTTATATCGTAAGTCAGCGTATATAAAAATGGAATGTCTTATTATTTCAAAAATAATGGACAGAAGCGTTTCGATGCTTCGATGTGTAATAAAGCGTTAACAAAGTGTTTCATAGAAGAAAACTTTAACGCGTTCGCTACGGCGGCTTTTTTCAAGGATTTTCCTATTTGGCGGTACGGGACAAATAGACCCCGTGATGGACTTTCCTATTTCGCGGTACGGGGCAACAGTGTCCCGTAGCAATTTTGATTGAACGGTCGTATCGTCCTTTCCAATTTGGTGCTACGGGATTACCGTAACCCTGTACTCATTTCGACATACAATATCTTTCATATTGCACTTTCACGTTCCAAAGATTTATGAAGTATATTATAATATGAAGAACCGTATGATACGTTTAATACAATCATCTGTTGAGAAAGGGTTCGTTCGAAATTTTTCAAAAATGTTGCAACGATTAAACTGGTTAAATAGAATTCATTAAATCGCTATCTATAATCTACCAATCGATACTGATTACGATTGACCTCTGTCTCTGCCCCATTTTCTACTTCCCTTATCCCTGCGAGGTTTCTTCGTATATCGTCTAGTCCTTATCTTACAGCTTCACCTCTTTTCATGTACACACGACTCTAGCCGAGTGTCGGTAGACAACCACAAGCGCTCATTTATAGTTCCCTTCTACCTTTCTGTTACGGTACTAATGTAAGGGTAGTGGCCGTCTCTACCAGCGTATAGATAAATGAGATCCCGGCCAGTGGTTTCTCTGTGGATAGACGGTCAACCATCTCGTGCTATTTACACAACCGCGACAGCTGAGATTCGGTTTCTTTCTCAGGGCTGTTTGTACAGTGTGTCGAGAATGAGAGATGACGAACGGCAAGGGTGCAAAGGTGTGTACGGCCGAAGGATACCTGAAAATAGAGAACGGGTAAAACGCGAGTGGCGAACACCGGTGCACCACCATCGAAGCCGAAGCTTTTGGTATAATAAGAAAAAAAGAAAAAAAAAAAAGAAAGAATAGAAAAATACAATATAATATAAAAGACAACGATCTGTTGTCTGGAATTCGTAATTTTATTAGATCGTTAAGGGATTAAATACAACCGAATCCTGAGAAACTCAAATCGGAAATAAAAGAACGCCCGATACTTTGCTTCGTTTTCTGTACATATAAATGGATTATTGATCGCGATGGAATTCTACGTATCGCTGACAGGTTCGTAAGATACGTGAATGGAAATGAAAGGTGAAACGTGGTGAAGCGTGCGTAGGTTCGCGTACGTCGGACAATCAACGGGAAACAATTGCGAATTGCGAAAAGTTCGCATGAACATGAGGAGCGTTCTAGCGCCGAATGATTTTTGGCCCAACGAACGTCACCGATAAATCGCTCTGGATTGTTACCAACGTATACTCCTAACCCCACGCTGGTTTCCGAAAGTGGAACTACAGGGCGTGTTGGTCAGCGGAAGCAAAATCAGCAGGTCGTGTCGAAACTTTTGCAAACCTGCGCTCTGGAGGCACAGTCGAATGTCTGATACCGCAGCCACAATTTCTCGGCGTCGTGACGTGCGTGTGCATGCACGTCACGCATGCACGTCACGCATGCACACGCAAATACCAACACGGTAAAAAAAAAGAAAGAGAGAGAAAGCATCAAGCCCTTGATCAATCGAGTCTCGCTATTCGTTTCCATTCGAAGAGATCCGTTTCCACATAAAAATCAGTCGTGTTCAGAGTATCCGACTGATAAGAAACAAAACACAAATTGCATATACGTCCGTTGCAATTATCAACTTACTCCGTTTACTCCGCAGACTCGATTTCGTCTGATGTCAGAAACCATTTCGTCTAGAAGCACAGACGCACTTTTTCGCAGGTTCTAAGAAGCTTCCACACCTTCTTCTTCGTCACATTTACCTAAACTTATAAACGAAAGAAGTCCTACATTCTAGTTTATAGTTTGCCTTTTCGTTTATCGACCAGACTCTCGAGAACAGAATAGGTTTGTTCTTTCAATTGTCTTTTGTGTCGCGATTTATTCTAGAGCGTAGACGATAGAGGCGAACGTAGGGTACTTTGATGCTGCCACTGCAACCGTTCTTTTATATAATGTTCATTTAGTGAAGTCTACTCTGCAATTTACGTTCCGCGATAATAAGGCGCGAGCCGCGCGCTTATGATTGTTACCGAAAAGGCGAAACGTCGGTACGTTTGTGTGCGTGTGAATGTGTGTCTGTCTGAAGTCGATCAAAAAGCGCGCGAAACAATTAGTTAGCTGGCATATTCGGTCTGTTAGCATTTAGCATGCATCGTCGAAGCCATTCAAGAAATACGTATACCTACGTACATATACTTCATCATATGCAAAGCCTGATTTTTGTCCACTCACCGTACCCATACTCGTTAATCAATTGTTTCATCCTAACGTGTCAATTATACGATTTTTTTTTAAATTCATTCAACGATATTTATAGAATTAATTTCTCAAGGGAATAACTATTATACGAGTTAGATTATCAGTCTATTTCGTGATGTCTGCGTCAAAGATCATCTAAAACGACAACCGAATCGATATTACTTTCCTCTCTCGTTCGTTCCGCTGAATTAAATTAATTAAAGAATCCTAAATAATTTCATCCATGTCCTAAATTATAAAAATAAAAGGCCAGATTATAAGATATAATAATTCCTGTCTTTGATCTGATAATTATTTCGTTCGATTAATTTCTATCCGAAGAAGGCACGTCTTTATTTCCAATTTTATTCTTCAAAAACTGGCCGTTATCAACGTAACAAAGCAACAGAAAATCGAAAAAAAAAATCGGAAAAAAGAAACGATTGCCACGGCCCTCTGCCATTCATATTACGAGCCATCTTACAAAGCATCGTTTACGATACGTTGATTCAATTTTTTCAGTCACACACGCACTTACTTGTCGCTGAATCTCTCTAATTCAACATGCACGAGTAAACGACGAATCGCGTAATGTCTTTCGTTGGACAGTAATATTCAACGCGCGTAAGAAACAAGTGGAGAAAATCTTTTACCTCGGAGATACAACGCGATGAACGTGGAACCGGAGTTGGACGGGACTTTCATAATAAGGTACGGAAAATGGTGCAGCATCGTCGAAGCGTAAGATCGGTCCATATTTCCGGTAATTTGTAGGCAATTTCCGAGCTTCGAATGCTCGGTTGCCCAATTACAGCGTGAGACGGTATTATTGAGATTTTCATATGGACCATAGCTTACAGCGTAGCTTTTAAGACGAACGAACTCCTCTCACTCGTATTTCATGGTCTAACGGATACTCCCATTCCCTCTTTTGTCAGTCCCCATTCTTCCTGTTGAACTGGAAAAAGGTAAAACGAAAGCCTTCGGAGGATTTTATTCCTCCCGGTGTCGCGATCCTTCGCCCTCCAAGTAGGCCGCTTCTTGAGCTTTTATTCTATTAGACGGAAGATACTTACTAAATTACGTTAACTCTCTGACGTTTCTCTCTCTCTCTCTCTCTCTCTCTCTCTTTCTCTCTACCGTGTGCGCTCGTCCTATATTTCGAAAACAAAAGAGAAGGATATGCCAAGCTGCGAGTTCCAAGTTTCGAGTTATACACAGGAGACGTTAACGAGTCTAAGAAGACCGCTAAATTTCAATGGAACTCTGCCTTTTGAACGAGTTTCGCGTACAAGTAATAATCTTTTAACGTTCCTTTCTCGATCATTCTTTATCTCCGTACTTCGTTAGTACCTGTGGTTTCTGTTGGTTTTTTTTACCTAAGAAATTACCTTGCTATGATTTGTATAGCGTAATATTTAGCGTAATATTTGTGTAGCGAAAACAATGAGGCATACTTTCGTCAAAAAATTCGTACAGGTTAAGCTTACTATTTTAAGAAATTTTGAATAACCTGATTAAAATTGAAAAGAAGCGTCGGTTCAAATGTTGTCAATAGTGCATCCTTGCAGAGAGATGTAGCTGAGATGAATAGGTGTTATCGTGGATCGAACGACGTATTTTATCGATATGCCGTGCACGCAAGTCGGCCGGTACGAGACGCGGCGAATCAATTTACGAAGACAAATTGACCGAACGAGACTCAAACTCATGAGGAATCGCCGCTCGTAAATCGAAATGGTACCGCGATTTCATCGTTTACCGAGACTTCGGATTCTTCTGATTCCGACAGAGACTCGTTTTAACTCTCACTCAGACTCGCTTCATACGCTAGACATTTACATCGCGTTTTCATCCTCTGTACCCGATGTGGCAAAAACACCGAACACCTCGTGATCATTTTTTAACTAGCGTTTTACCACCAGCCTAAGTATTTGCAGTTGCGGCGATGTGGAAAAGCGTCGGAAACGTAAACCAGTCTCGCGATACTTTGACACGTGCGTAGTGCACACGCGAATGAGTACGTTTCAGTCTGAAGTCTGAAGCGCCTACTTTGCGAACGAAATCGACGAAGGAGTAAGTCGCGCGACTCAAGGATGTGGAAACAGCGACTACGTACTCGCTTGTCGAACCGTGACGTCGCGAGTCCCTACTGTTCCCACAGGAGTACCCGGAAACCTCTCTTTGCCACGGCTCCTTACTCGCCGTCGCGTCTGTCGCGTCTCGTAACTCGTAAAGCAGAAGGAGGACTGGCGCGGTGGAGGATGCTCCGGGAACTGCGTACAGGTTCGATATTCTCTAGCTTTGCATTTTTTTCTTTTTTTTCTGTTTGTAAACGTTTCGCCGACAACTTAAGTACGTAGCACCGTGAAACTGTCTGCCGCCACGATCGCGACGTATATAAACATGGCTACGCTTCACAGTCGGTGAGTTTTTCCCGTGAATTTCTGTCGAAAGACTCGTCTTCGTTGAATCTCGCGATCACGTGAAACCAGAGAATAGCAATAAGCAAGAGAAAGAAGAGAGGCAAAGAAATATTTTCAAACATTTTCGATAGCTTCGACGAATTAAAAATTTAACGCGAATCGAATTTAGAAACTAGGTGAGAATTAATGGAAAATATTTTATCAGGAATCTATGATAATCGGACATCTTTGATGCAACACGCGACGATAATGTTTTCTGCAAACTAACACAAAGTTTAAGGAGACGCTTGACAGCTACACTTACATCTTTCGCTAATGAGTCGATAAATATCTTTACTTTGGACGATTCACAGACGCGTAATTAAAGATGGCGAAAGATGTACACGCCTTTGTGTCAAAATTCTATCGGGAGAAATGTTGGATTCGGTGTACTTTATTAGATTATAACCGGGTCACACGAATAATCTTTATCACGTGAAGAATTAACACGCAAGCTTTATCTATAAATATACAGAATGTGAGGAAGTTTGTTCGCGTGCAGAGGTATCTTGAGCGATCTTTAATTATCGATAACTAAAAAACAAAGCCGAGAATGCAATTTTTTAATTCTTGATTTTCGTCTTATTTTGGCCTCGAAAATCACCCCTTAAATTTCCTGATACCTGTAACCGAACACCCTGTATATTTATATAACGCGTTTGAAAATACGCACGCGAGCGTAAATCTGTCGAAACGAAAATCCGTTACCATGTTCCGGTTGGAAAAATGGAAAAATGGAAAAAAATAGTACGCAGCTTATAAGAAGAATCAACCACCACGAAGCGGACAATAATCCTGAATCCCGAACGATAGTTGTGACCAAAGATCGAATCGATTTCGAAACTTGTTTAAAATGTCGATCGATGTATCGCTTCGTACGATCGATCGTTTCGAAGCGTGGACAAATGGACGATGAAATCAACGAACGTTGTATATCGTATTTCGGGCTTGTAAGCGTTCTATCTGTGCAGAGTGCAAGGCAAAATGCGAATCAGAGTCAGATCGAAAGGAAAACAGAGAAGTATGAAATTAGAAAACTACAGAAACATTTTTCAGCTAATGTGACAGAGTATACTTATTCGACAGAGTTGAGGATGAAGCCAGAGCCAGAGGTCGTGGTGAGTCGCGCGACGTTAGAGAGGGCGTGCGCGTTCCACCAGCCTGCGGGATCAGTCGACATCCGAAGCGGCACTCACGTTCCGCGACTGTACCGCGCGCGCGCCTTTATCTTGCCTCACTAAATCGTCCTTTTGAGTTTGCCCGATCGAACCTCCTGTTATTCATTGTCGCGATAAACGTCGCGAATATCGAGCAACGCTCGCGTTTCACCCGTGAACGAGCAACCGAATTTTAGTGTTCGCGCGCGAATGCTCGCTCGACGATCAGGGGCTCGTGTGCCCGATTCCTGAATTAATCCCATCGACCTCTAATCGATCGAGGATCGTCTGCACCGCGTCATCCGGTAAACGGATCACGACCGCCATGTTCTTTATCCGTGTACGTTTCATCGACCAGTGAAAAAAGTTTCTTTTTCGTGCGCGTTTTGGTTCTCGATAATAATTTCATTTGGCACCAAGTTTATCGATTTTTCATCGATCGGAAGTTAGCTACGGAATCGAATTTCAACGTTCTTTCGTGAATCTTTTGTCTTTTTTTGCATTCGTGTGTTTTCTCCCGAACGAGTTCGAAATTTTTTCCGGTAGAACAAGAACAGGAAAAGTACTACGCAAATGTGTGTTGTGAGATTCCGTCGAGATAGACATGCATTCAACGAGTGATGATCAGTGGTGCTGGTGGCATCTTGTCATTGTTTGTGTTTCATTTCCAAAGTTGTACCTGTCTCGTGCCTCTTCAACAACGGTGAATAATGAATCTTCTTAGTTTTTTTTTTTTTTTTAGTTTCCATGATTTTAGATTATTAGAGTTCTATCCTTTGTTCCTCCTTCTCGGTAAGAGATTCACAAATCACGAGAGGCAAAACGTTACAGTCGTTTCCAGTAATTTCTAAACAGGCGATTTTCTCGAAACGACTCTCACAAAAATTTGCCTACGACTTCGTTTAGTGAATTTTGCGAGGAATTTCATTTGTAAGGAAATCAATAACGGTTAAAGCTGATCATATAGCGATTATATACTTCGTGTGTGTTCGATGCGTTTGCGAACGATTGTATTTCCGCTGACCAATATGTCTATTAAACGAAACACAGATAATCTATACAGTGAATTAATTATGTTACGTATGAGGTTATGATATTCAAAAAATCTTAGCTCTTTCGTTCTTTCCTTTTAGTATTTTATTAGTATTTAGTATTAGTATTTAGTATTTAGTATTTTTCCGTAGACGTTTTTCTCGAATTGTACATCGTTTCTACTGTTTTTCGATTTGCGATTAACACCCCAAAGAAAGGCCGCCATTTTCATCTTGCTTGTCGGTTCATTTGATAATCGAATTTGTAATATGATTCGAAGGGAGTCCAGAATAACGTGTCGACAATGGAAAATTAATTTTTCTTCCATGTACATGATACGTGTATCGCATACGTATGTACGTATAGCGCGGATAGTAAATAGAAATATGAGTGAACGACGACTTTGACGGTTCCTGGAAATTGATCGGCGCCATTGAATGGCAGACATTCGACGATGAATAGACATGTTACGTCTAATGCGTTATGAAATCATCTTTACAGATAGGTGACTCGGAATCGAGTTGCAACGAGGTCGTTACATCTACAATAATGTATAAAGATTCACTCGTTTATGAAACCCGAACGAGTTCCCTTTCATCTATCGAATCCATCGCGACCATTTGACTTTAACTGAAATGATTGGATCGGAAAGTATTTGCATGATTAAAAGACTCGTTACACAACATTATTCTCGTGACAGAGAGGGCGTTACGATCGAGCCTGAATTAACACCGTAAAATATAGAAGATTGCTAGAACCCTGCTAAAGTAGAGAGGGTGATCAATGACGCATGCAATGACAGGCATACTCTGACAATGAGTCTTAAGGGATTTAGCTTATGCTGTACAATCAATCCAACCAATGGATCGTGCCTTAGAGAAACCATGTTCGATTATCACTTGCCTGAATTATGGTAGAGATTTCACTTAACGAATACGTACGATAATCCAAGATGGCTGCGTGGTTAATAAAAAATTAATAAACGACGTAATCGAAAGATCGAAAGTCATTAAGCGTAATGTACGAGTTCGTATAATGTAAAAAAAAAATCACTTTGACATTTTTCTGGAAGAAAGTCAATATGCCTTTCATCTCCTCCGGCGAATGAAAACAATATATCACCATCGATCATACCTTGTCAGTTCGTGCAAACGGAAAATTCGTAAAAATCCTCTGTCCTCTCCGCGATGAACCAATATTTACAAACAAACTTCAACTATTGTGATTAGTAAGAAATACCGATTTATTGCTCGGAAGATAACATATACATACTATGATTACTAAAAATACGTCATCAAGTCGGATAATCCATCGATAAATTTTAATTCTAACATTACGAACTGAATCGTCGTGGATATGGTACGTCTAAAGACCATATTGGTGTCTAACGACGAGTGTACAAGGTAACTGCACTACAGGCTTGTCTGAAAGTAAGATCGAAAGTCGCACTAATTTTAATAAGCAGCGCGTACTCGAGAAACGATTAATTCGGAGGTCGTGTTTGTCGCAAGAAGTTCGGGAGAACTATCGATCAATTTTTTGATCACTCGGAAAACCAATTGAAATTTAACGAGGTGGGAAAACACGCGTACAGTGCATTGTTCCCGATCTGCGTTTGTTCAAGTTGGAAAAAAGAGAATGATTTTAAACGTTCTGTTCGCGGCTCTGCTATATACGTATGCATGTATATACATATTATGCAACTATTCAGCTACAGAACGGTAGACTATGTGTTAATAAGGGGAAAAATCCCTTCGTTCACCTTTGTTCGTCAACACCTGCCGCATCACAGACCGTAGAAATGCTATTTCAGCTTACCACCGCTTCTCTAACGAGCGATCAATTCCGCATCCCTAGGAACCTTTGATAATGCGTGGCCTTTGTTAAACGATAGCAAGACGAGTCGGTTTTCCCCTCTTTATTCCTTTCTCTGTTTCAGAAAAATGTATGTCGCAATTTAAAACGGAACAGAGATAAAACTCCGTAGCGGCGAGAACGTCTCACGGTCTCGTTTTAAAAGAAAATTCAATGTTAAATTATGCGTTATATCGTACAGAATACTTCAAATATGTAATACGATCTACGCTCGGATTTAATATAAATGGATAGAATAAAACGAGACTTTCTGTTATTGAAATAATATAGCGATATACGTGTGTAGTATATATATATGTTAGTGTCGATGAACTTGCTTCCATTTTAATGAATTCTTATCTAATTGTAACATAGCTAGGATAGAATTTCACTATATATGTAGGGATGTTATATTATAGGTTAATAGAAAACAGTATGATAAATACAATATCGCGTATTCGTTTTCTCACTAATTCTACGACACAAAAACACAACGTACTCCACACGACCACGATAAATTCAACTCTGACAGCATTTTCTATGCTCATTTTTCCCTTAACATACCTTGGTAACGCTCACAACACTCCTTGACAACATTAACATATCTTGACAACGTTTATAAACAATTACCCCTCACGCCACGTGCTTCCCTGACGTCACACCATCCCCACATATATTTCAGAAGATACCGACCTTTGACAGGAAAGCTAATTGCTCGTCTGTTAGAGTAGCGATATTTCTTCCACGTGGAGCAGAATTTAACTGTTATATAAATCATAAATATCTTGTCAAAAATTAGATAAAATACATCTTCGAAGCGTTCTTCTTGTCGTTTCTATCTTTGATGATACGATTCGCATTTTAGTATTAGCGTAGTCGCGTTAAGGTAGAGATTAACGTAGAATAGGAAAATTGTAGTTGGAAGGAGACGATTGAAAGATGATCTTTGAACTTTTGGCCTTAATACGAACGAGGTCGTTGTGGAGCGAGCTTCCGATTCTTTGGAGAAACGCTTAAAATTCAAATGTGAGTTCGGTGTCTTCTTAGATTGACTGGAAGACTAATACCGAAGAAGAAAGAAGTCTCTGGAACGAGAGTATAATTTTTCTATAAATCACGCTAGTATAATCCTTAAAATTTGTCAGCACTTTCGATCGCAGAAGCGATAGGTTACGATCTTTTTATTAACGCTTTTGAATATTTCGCTTTAAAACGATCTGATCGACGTGGATTCATCGTGTAACAATGGAGCGAGTTTTACTTGCAACTGTGGCATAGAGATTTCAACTGTAGCATAGAGATTTCAACAAGAGAGTTTTTCAAGCATTCAGACGCAAACGGTAATCTCCTTTCCCATGAAATATGTAGCTGTCAAACACGATATATTGTTTAAAGTTTAGAGAATGCCGACGCCTTACGTAAACCACGTGACATTAGGAAACTTCCTTGAAACGTTCGATATTAACAGAAAAAGATACCATTTTTACTATACAAATCGAATAATTAATACACGAACGTGAACTAACGTTTACAAGGTTGTTATCATAAAGAAATACTCGTGGAGAATTTTGAAACGCATGTATTTCTAAGTAGTGCATTAAGTGTGTGTGTGTTCCATGAATTCTATTAGCGGCACGACGAATAAAACGGTATCGGTTGAGAGATCGATCGAAATGGAAAGAGATAATACGAAAACATTGGACAGTTTTCTTTAATGTCAACGTATAGGGCACGAAAAGAAGCACACGCGTATTACGCTTAAAATTGGCACAGTGGAGGAGTGTCTGGCGAAGAGGAAACGTTTGCTTGCCACTGGAAAAATTTCCAACCCGTCATTTGTATTATATATGCATGCATTTATCCGTGACATGGTTAACATTCAGCTACGGTGAGAAAAAAGGTATTTATAGAGCGATATCGCCGCGAGAAGGAAGCGTAGCTCGTAAGATCGGATAAGATTGAACCGCGGGTAGCAGGTGCATTTCTCGGAATCTGGCGCGGTTGGAAGGAAGAAAAAAAAATTTGGTGGTCTCGTTTCACTTTTTAGAGGTTTCGCGGCGCCGAAGATTTCATCATAGCGAATGTAGAGGTAAAGGGATGGAAAGAAGGCAGGGGAGTATGTAGGGATCAGTTGAGCGGAAAGCTCTTTCGCTGCAAAATACTTGCAGCTATGCATGCATGAATACCGGTATTTGGAGGCCATACAGTCGGTGAATACCAGTACCCGCGAGAGATGGGTGAGTCGTACAACCGATCGAACGTGTATTCATCCGTGTGCCGGTAATTCGTGCTCGACACGCTACAAACGAAAAGGACGGTAAACATTTGAGCAAGGTTTTCCAACATTTGTATAAGCAATCAAAGGTAAACGAGTAATTTTCTTTTCATCGCAATTCTGATTTTCCAATGTATGCATCGACTATTTGCCGTTATTATAAAATCATCTTTCAGTTTCGTAACGGCTACACCGAATTCCTTTCTAAATATTCCACTCAATAGTTCAGATACACCTTACGAAATACACCTACTTGTACGATTAACCGACGCAACGAACGAAAATCTTGGGAAAAGTGATACGAGTTATATGGATAGATACGTACGTGTACTTTACGCGTATTTGCCGTTTGGTGTTAGTTACCGTGGGACG
Source organism: Bombus vancouverensis nearcticus (assembly GCF_051014615.1). Lineage (NCBI taxonomy): Eukaryota > Metazoa > Arthropoda > Insecta > Hymenoptera > Apidae > Bombus > Bombus vancouverensis. Next base: position 10,714,392 of record NC_134923.1, read on the forward strand.
AATTACGTGGTTGTTGCGTATTCGATAAACATAAATCGTTCGTTGCCTCTTAAGAGAACTGGAACATTTTCGGCACGCGATAAAACTGTTTTCTACGTGATTTACATACGACGCTTCTTTCATCCGACAGATTTACTTTCTTTTTATAGTCACTTTCAAGCAAGAGATCGCCGAAGGTTTTTTCACTCGATCGTTGGATCGCGCTCCTGGGAATTGACTTAACGTTGAGTTTCTATGTAAATCGTGGTTCGCGGCGAGAGCTGATAGTGATTTGGACGATGCGTTTAAATGCGTCTTTCTTCTACGTTGCCTTCCGATCGACCGTTCCTCAACTTTCAAGTATCTACAGAAAATTCCATTTCTGGATAGAATGAATTCTTTGCTGCATTTTTCCTATCTTAAGAAGAGAAAGAACGAGAGACAGGGAAACAGAGAAATACGTATTTCGTATACTTCTGTTAATAATATCGGAGAAATGCTGCAACTTGTTTAGTATAAAAATGGTACAATTTTTTTGTAACGTAAAAGGTAGTTGGAAACCGATATACGATATGTCCGGTTTTACTCGGAACGATCAAATATCTGGCAAAACACGAACGATGCGAAAAAATGTTTCGTACGAAAGTTGTATGGTATCGAGGCGGGCATATTTTTTTCCTTCTATCTGTTTGGTCTTGCGATGACCTTGCGGTCTGCTGTAAAGGTAACATTAAAATTTTTCAATTGCTACCTCCATCTTTTATTATATGTCCTTGTAGCTAACATTCAGATGTTTTCAAAACGCTACAAAGTTGCGTCCTCCACATAATCCAGCATTAACGTTGTTCGATGTACACCGTGCAGAAAGATGTTTTTGATAGTGCTGTTACTGGTATGACATTGTCGGAACGCAAGCTCACAGTTTTCCAATATTTCCAAAACAGCTCGTCAATTCCGAGCGGTAAATTTCGGTACGAACATAGTTGCTTGCATCGATCGGATTTGAAAGTTCGTATCCTGATGCCGGATGCTTCAAAACGCGCGATTTCGTGTTATTTTGAAAACATCTGATTATCAGCTACTAGAATATGCAATAAAAAACGGAGATATCCATTTCAAAATCTCGCTGTCGCCGCCACAGAACGTTTGAAGGATATCGCAAGATCAAAGAGATAAATAACACAGTGCGTGGTTCCTCTCGATATCGTACGACGTTCGCCTTAAACATATTTTCGTGTCATTCGTATTTTTCCATATATTTGATCGTTTCCAGTTAAACCGGGCATGCTGTACGTAGTTGCATGTAGAGTAACGCGTAATGACCTGTAGAACTAGAGACCACTTTTACCTGGCTCGCGCTACTGTTTCATTATTCAAGGTAGGAACATTGAGGGAAATTGCGCGCAATTGGCCAAGCGCACGGGCAATTCGTCTTTGCGAAAGTTTTATCGACTAATGAGTATATAGGTAACACGGTGGCTCGTGCGTTCGTCATTAGTCATTAGCCAGTTTCGTCGAGCGGGAATTCGTTTTAATGAATTTTACGAAACTCGTCGATCACTCGCGTAGCGGAAAAAAGCTATCGTCGTTGGCCGGCCGCTCTTAAATAATTCCATTCCAAGATATATATGTGTCCAGGGATTAAACTCGATCTTTAGTACGTGGGATTAGAAGCGAAATTTCATTTTTATATTTGCATTTTAAAGTTAGAAGCGGCAACAGTCTCGACGCAATCCCGTCGCTTCGCATCTGGCAAAGGATTTCCCATGGAAATGTCATATCGCATTTTATGTTTATTCGTTATTTGTTTTCGAAGAGATCGATTAAAAATATGTCGCACACACGCTATACATGTACAACGTTTCGGCTTGATATTCCTAAAAAAGCATCTCGTCGTATCGAGAAATTCAGTACGCTATTACGTGCATATGGCAGAAGCATGTAACGTTTCGGTCGTGCTTAAGATTTATTTTACGTTTTTTATAAACAAACACGTAATATGCTAACGTTCACCACGGTCAGAACCGAGATTTGTGTGACGACCTGTGCGCGATCGATCGGGTTAACAACCGTACGGTAAATTTATTTCAGATGAAAAAATATGACGTAAAATAAAATAACAATTGATGTTGCCTGTGATTAATTTTTAATTAACTTTTACGATTGGTTCGTAACGAAGAACGGAATGAAATCAGAAAAACGTAAACAAGTATTTTCTATTGCTGGCCTTTGTGACACGCTAATGAGTAGAAAATTTAAATAACAGCAAACAAAGTTGCTTAATTGCTCCTGGTTGAATAATTTCTGAAAAAAGATCGGCCAAAGAAAACCGAGTGGCCGTAAATTATTAACGACTACTTAGCGAAAAATTATAAATAACAGATTCGGACGAGCTTCGAGTCGGTGCTTAAGAGGAGCTGGTAAAATATACGGGATTTTCACGCTATCAATTCTCAGCGTCTTTCTCGTTACCGACAAGTACGAGGAAAGATGAAAGAGAAAAAGAACGAATAGTTTAAAACCGACTATGCGCGTATTCGCGATAATATCTTGTTCGCAAGTGCAAAGATATATTTGCATTTTGTTACTGCATATATAACTTAACGTCTATATGTGTAAGTATATTGTCGCAATTAACGAGAACACGGATTCAGTCGTAAACATGCCAGCCAAATCGAAAGGAATAAAATACACAGTTTAAGAAAGTCACAGAGCTTGCAAAAATTGCCAAGATTTAGTTAAAAAGGTGAAATGTTACTTGACCCGCGTCCACGTTGACCATCGCGCAAAGAATAACCGAGAATATCCTTGATGTCGCGTCGCTTCGCTGTTGCAGTCATAAAACCGTTGGGACACGCTAACCCACCGTACGACGCGGCACGGAAGAGAACTTAATTTATGCCACTGTCAAGCTCAAGTATCTTCGCTTTCTCTTATATCTTCGCTTATATCAGGGTGACGAGAACCAAGCGACCGGTCGCGTTCCAACCGTTCGAAGTATCGCGTTTCCTGCTACTGCCAACGAAAATGAAATCCAAACCGAACGTTGTTCTGTTTGTTATTTTTATGTACGCGTGTGCGTATTTTACGTGTTTTGGTCTTCGCATCGCTATATGTATATATATATAGGTCGATAAGTGTGAAGATACGTACTTTCTTGTCTAACTTTCTCGCTTTACGATACTTATTTGTATAATTCCCTTCCTTCTCTGTACTTTTTCTTTACCCGTTTTACTTTTTGCGTTGCTGTTTCTGCTTTCAAACGGAACGCCTCTCCTCTTTTTCCATTTTCCTATTTTATAACGCCGGTAGCAAATTACGTAGCAGTAGTTTCTGTTTAGTTATTTCTCTTGCTTTCTAAGAGACTGGACGTTCCGGTGATAGTAATTGATGGGATTACGCAAGTTCGCACGCGCCCCTGATGGCTCAATATCGTTTCTTTTTTCTCCGTTAAGAAAAGATACTTCTCAGTTCGACCCGAATCACATCGTATCGTCCCTCGCAGGCCTACCAGGGTATCGGCGAGAAACGATGAAATAACCTAACAGAGTCGTTCGTGACAGGCCATTCGACGAAATCTTCGCAAAGCTTTTTCCCTATTCCTCTATCGCTTTCGAGTTTGGCTATCTTCTCGTCGCAAGTGAATACACACACTGCCGCGATTCCGTGTCTTCCTCTTTTTAGCTATAGTCAACTTAGCTATCTTCTTTCACCGGTTAACCGCGTTTGACGAGTATGCACGTGAAACAAAAACTTTATTTCGGTGCGTTTACTCGACGTTGCTTGTATTTATTTACTCGCTGCGCGATCTAACCCCATGACGGATTTCTAAAACTAAATTCCGCAGTTAACTGGTTAATTTTCGTGGCACTGCGTGTGCAGCTGTGTTAATATTGTATTTCCTGCATATGTTTCGCAATATTATTTAAATAGACTGATCCATTATGCAGTGGACAGTGAAAACAATATATATATATATACTTCACGTAGCTAACAACAATTTATGGTTATCATCGTTCTTTGCGAACTCATTTTCCATTGAAATATTTCCTAGCAATAATGTTTAATAGCATCTTATTTTAACTAAGCTAAATTATCCTACAACGATGAAATGTTCGTGTTCCTAAAGAGGATGAAAATCCTTCTAACTATGATCGCGAATGTACTACGATAAAATATAATTATATATATTTACGTTTTTCCAACGAAATGATTACTATTATTATGAAATTCGTGTATGATGGGCGTTTTCGAAGCGGCGTTATTTCAAACGAGGATACGCAAGAAAGTTTGGCGTACGATCGCGTTGGAAATTTCCACAGAGGCCCTTTCAAAGTCTGTCAACGATTCGTTCTTTTCTCAAATCTCTACAAATACCCACGCATTCAAGCTTTGCTTACTTACTTAAAAACGTATACAAATGAACGCTAATGACATAAACGTAACGATCATTGTAAAGCAGAGAAGAAAAGCAGTTTCTACGGACGCGGTAGTGGTTTGCGTTAGCGAGCAAGCTAAACTTATTTTTAGTTGCTCTGTTGCTTGGAAGTCGGTAGGTAAACATCTGGACCGCCCAGCATCTTGGCGAAAGTATCACTGTTAATGGCGACTACATTTTCCAGCGTAGCTTGAATGCACCTTGATACGCCCTATGCCACTAACAGAGCTTAGTTCTAATGGTCTGTGCCTCGTGTTACCCAGCTTTCCTATTCTTCCTCCCAAACAAATATCTCAGCTATGATAGTTAACCCGTATCCAGCTACGTCGGCTGAGAGAACGACGTAGAGCGAGGTCTGCGAATGAACGAGGAAGGAAAGACTATCTAAGAAGAGAGAGGCTTCTCGTTGGCTTGTAAGGTGGAGTCAGGTTGTTTAAGAAATCTCTTGACGAGGAGAAAGAGAGAGAATGAGCGATTAGCTCGTTTCCTCTCTTGCAATCGGTGAAATAAGAAATAAGAATGATACAGCGACTAATTGTAAGAAAGAGGAAAAGCTAGTAACAAAGAGAGAGAAAGAGAGAGAGAGGGAGAGGCGGTAACTAAAAAAACAGAAAAAGAAAGATAATGGAGGAAAAGGAGATGGAAGTTTCCTCGAGGAAAGCTGAAACTGTTTACCAAGAGACGTAGACATTTCGAAAGATCACTCGACCCGATGCGAGAGATTGGATGGTTGGACGAGGAGAAAAATAATTTCTAGATAAATAGAATTTTTCGTGTTATCGGTATTTCTGAGCGTACGATTAGCATATTTCGATGCTGTTCTTCCATCGCGCTGTTGCGAGCGCTGCAAGAAAGAAATTACAAATTTGCTTTATAACGCTGTTCGTATTTCTTATCCTTTTCATTCTTCAAACGACTTTAGAGCTTGGTTCTCGTGTTTTTTAAACTTTAAATTCTCTGCCGGTATCGTGAAGTTCGTGAACCAGTAACATTTTCAATTGTGTCGCCGTACGAAAGTGCTGGTAATTACAAAAGTTTCACGATTTCAGGTATTTTCAGTAGAAATTGCACTCGTAATAGCGCTGATATACCTAGTGCGATGTACAAGTCTGCGAACCTACAACTTTTTTTCGCCATAAATTCCGAATGTTCTTAAGAGGCAACGAGCTCTGTTAAAATTCCGGTTTACGTATAAAACCCGTAGAGATGCAAGCGAAACCACGAACCAACTGTCCAAGTAATGGAAAATGTTACATCGAACACGATGTGCTTTATTACCTATCTATCGATAGTATCGTATGGCTACGACAGATACAAACGATTCGTATAAGAAGAGTAGACTCAACGTTGAAGTCGTTGTTCTGACATTTACCCAAAGATAAATCTTCCTTCTCAACCTATCTTTGACGTTTCGTAAAATACCGAACATTTGCAAGAATCTCTTTAAACGAATAACGCGCGCAAAAGATTAGTAGTTTCTGATATTTCCACGAATTTCTGGTCGGAGACGGGACGATGATAAAAAAACAAAAGACATTTTCCGTTGAATGAAGTCGACTCGAAATAAAAGTGTTTGGACGCGGTATAAATTTCGCTTGTACACGAGAATATAACTATGGTAAATTTGCTTGTCTACGACTACGATACGATCTACCATAAACGTAACAGTGGAAAGGAAACGCGTCGTGTCGCGTCGAGTTGCGCCGCATCGTGCGCGTAATGTATAACGAAAAACCGCAGAAGCTCGACCACGAGACTCTTTCAAATTCTCTTCGAAACGACGACTAATTTTTTCACGGCTCGACGATGAGTTGCATTTTGGATACGAGATTCCCTACGAATCCGACGAGTAAGCCGAGAATTTATAATAGAACGTGATATTGTTCCTGAGATTTATCGACGTATATATGTACATGTATCTTTTAGTTACTTTTAAACGAACGTTTTCCTCGTTGCATTTAACGTAGAGTTATATTGTTCAAACGGAATATATTACAAACATAGTATGGAGTATTCTAACGTGAAATATAACACAATTTTAAAAATATTTTCTCGTTAGGATATTTTCGTATCTTTGTCGATGAAAGCAATTTGAACTGGTGGTAATTAATTTTCCTTTTGCCGTGAAGCTTGATTTCTATGGGACTTGTACTACGAGTGCCAGTCGTTCTTTCTCAATTGTAACGTTTCCGTTGCATTTAGTGGAGCGCGGCTCGTCAGCGTCTATCGTTATACCATAGATCTCCACCGAGCAAGTAATTGTCTCCTGTAATCCTACTTTTTCTTGCCAGTCTGTTCCACAGAAATTTCAAGGACGAATTCTACGTTATCATCGTTCACGCCTTAAAGCATTTAATCACGGTTTGATGGCGATAAAGACCGAGAGAACAGGCAATTGCTTGAATTATTTAAACGAGGTTCGTTTCGGACCAGCTTCGCTGAGACGGCTTCAAATCGAATATAAAGGTAGAATTCTACGGGAAACCGAGATCGTTCGTTCAGCCAATGCTGAATTGCGTGAATCTAACGAGCAACGGTCAGCGATCTATAATTTCCTCGCATAACCCATCCGTGTCAATGATCACTTGAATTTAACTTCTTGTCGGTTCACCTGATATTCTCGCCCCCTCCGCCCTCCCCCCCATCATTTTTCTTCAAAATCTTTCCTCTTAATACCTCGGCTTATCAGCTGCCTCGAGATTTCTACAGTGAAACCTAATTTATCAGCGCCGAACCGCACAAACCGTTTCTTCGGTCTCCTTGCATTTACGTAATTGAATTTCAACTCCTGCTTTTTTCCTTATCCGATGGTTGCTTTCTGTCGTCAACTTCACAGCCTCCCTTAGTACGCTTATATCGGTACTTCTTTCGTTGTTTTCCTTTTTCTTTTTCCATGTTGTCCAAAATGAAAGAGCACAGCGTCGTTCAATCAACGATTTCGCTCGATCGTTCGCGAAAGATCGCTTATCGGCATTTTATATACTTACGAGTGAAATTGTTTAGGCGAAGCGGGACATTGTATCTATAAGATAAAGTTTGTTACCGCGTATCAAAATCCTATCCGTTGTTTCCTTTCATTCTGCGATCCTTAAGAGGAATCGAGCCGTAGATAATGCGAAATGTTTTAGAGCTTTAAACTATCTATCCATTTTCAACGAACTGAATTGTAAACGTTTTAGACTGCAATTTCGAAGAGTTTAAATGTTTCTCTCAATCGCCGGTCTAATGTTAGAAACTAAATTACTTCATCGCCGCTACGAAGCTTTCAATTACAGTTCTTACCAGTACAAGGCGATTACGATAAATTTCTACCATATATAAAGTTTCTGCTTTAAGCTACTTTTCCTTGATAATTTAGACATTGCTTGGTACCGAAAGTTATATGATTTCGAATTTGTGACACGCAAATCCAACTTCCATTTGTTACTTGCTTCCAGATCGAATATATCAAGAGAATGGTAATAGACGTTAATTTACTGCCGCGATAACATCTCGTTATTAACTCTACCACTTTCAACGAGATCGCACGATTTAGCCTACGCGATATCTGAAACGGTTCTACGGAAGAACATTTGACTTGGAACGACTTGAATCTCTGGCAAGCTACCTACCTATGCATGTACGTATCGTGTGTACATAGCGATTTCCCTGGTCCTTTAGGATGAATTATTAATTGCCAATAACATCGAAACGAACGAAGCGCGAACATTTTGTCTCGAATAAATTAAATCGCGTACGAAGGTAAAGAAATAAGGATAGAAGGCGAGAGAATTTATATCTTGACGCGAAACGAAATATTTCAAAGGTGTCTTTCATTTCGACGATAATCTACTCGCAGAGGCTTGCGTTATCAAAAATGGTGGATCGATGAAAAATTTTATTTAATTTTATTTATGTCATTAACTTGAAATCGAGTAATGCCAGATTTATATAATAGTTGGAATAGGTTTTTATTTATTCTCGACGTGAGATTTTGACCAGCGCGTTAACGCTCGATTATACGCTCGAAGTAAAATCTGATGTCAACTTGAAAGTTAAAGAAAAAGGGAATTGCCTATAAATGACAATGATTGATCGACGTCTATTTAAAAACTCGTTTAAACGCTGTCCATCATTCCTCGAGGTTCGTGAATTTTTTAATCCTACGTAACTCTTGTTAATACCGAAAACTAATGGATTTTACTAATGGCTGTTTCCCCTGTAGATAAATAAATTAATAAATTAATAAATAACCCGAGCGTACATTTATATTTTCGTGCATGCACAGTGGCACGACGAGCAAAGGTTTACGGATTTCTGATTCTCATTAATTTATTACTTATATTTTGCGTAGCAATATCGGTAAGATTATAAGCGAAACTTTATAATGCAAGAATTCATGAAACTTTCAGTCGCTTTACAAAGTCGTTTTATACAGAAGTTGCATAATACGCGTTAATTGTATATAGAGGCAGCAGCTGAAGCTTCCTATGAAAGTCAGTATTATACACGAGCACGCGTATAATGCATGATGCACTGGTATCTACACGTAATTTAAAGTATCAGGATTTATGGATAGCACGAGAATAGCCATTATTATTTATCGACGTTCGTTCAGTGTCTGACCGTGGATCGATGCATAAAATATTGGTTATCGGACCTCCGTCACGCTATCGTTCTCATTGTCAGCATCGCTTATGAGTTTCCATTGTTTGAGCTTGTACCGTAATATCTTTTTAGATGCGAGGAAGATTTTGCAATAATTGACAATGAGAGCCAGCTTCGGGGACGATGTTTCTCATCAAATAGAACGGATACGTTTTAACTGCACATTTCATTAATATCAGATACAATTGATCGTACCAATGGCTGGCTATTTCGTCGAATTATTCAATTTATCATAGAATTCATTATTTTAATCTGCCTTTGTAAATACTCGCGTGTGCGTAATATCGTCTACAAGGAGAATATATCTTCTTTTCGTAATGAAAGAAATATCAGAATTAATTCGAACGTACGTTCGTTTCTCCATGCCGTGTACGAACGTAACTGTTACGTAGGTGCGTAGTTCCACGCAAAGAAACGTACAGCGTACTTTGTTCCGTTAAAATTCTCTCTGTTCAAACGATCTATAGATAATCAGAAGATTCTCAATTTTAAAGGCTCTTGAGGTTTTAATATACACGCGCAACGCGCTTCGTGACTGTATACGCACTCAAACTTGCAAAATGAAATTAAAAAAAGAACGCGTACCGTAAAGACGAGAGTTTCGACCGAGTGTTCTCGCATAAACTAAATCGTTACTTCGATCGACAGTTTTTGCGTTAGCTGGAAACGCAAGACCGTCATACCGTCGCCCACATGGCATGCGATTGAATTATGGACAGATCATGTTTCACCATAATTACTTAGCTGCTTTAGTCGAAACACGTGGACAATGTACCGGGACAGCATCGACCATTGAGCCTCCTGACGCAGATCGGACCAATTCAATCGGATAGCAGCCAGTTCTGCTGACGATCCTCCAACTAACTGAAGGATGTCTTATCTATCGACGTATTAGTTCCGCGGTACGCTACGATAATATTCGATTACAAGAACATACAAAAATAGCGGAAGCACGTCGTTCCAAGTATTTGTGTTCTCTTTGTTTCGACGCGTACGCGTTTCAACATAATATTCTACGTGGCAACGGAATCGTGTAATGTACGATCTATGTCAAGTGTGACACTCGGCGTGTAATGTCAAGCTGATGCATAGCTCAGAGTATTGACTCGTCTATCTATGCATCTATTCGTCTATGCTTCTGTTCCTTGAATCGCGTACTGTTACAGTTTGTAGGAAATAAGGGATTGGTAATGCGAGCAGACAGACACGGTGAACACGGGATGATTACACGAGCTGTCTTCGTTGTGTGCCGCGCCCCGCTTACGAACCGATACTATTTGTCTCTCGTACACATCGGTCAATTAAGGCCTATGTGCTTTTGTGTCCTTCCAGCGAGCAAACTTACCCGCGCGCGCTCTTCATCCCAGAATGTCAGCCGCCGCTGACAGTGCTGAGCACTGCGAAACGTCGCGTCCTGCATTCCAGATTCGTTTCGATTAGTCTTGAGAGAGACAGAGAGAGCTGCGCATAATTGGAAGGCAAAGCGAATGTAATCGTCGTATTTCAGGATTCCCAGGCCAAAAGTTTGTTTTCCCTCGGTGAAATTGGCTTGCGTTCGACCTAATTACGCTTTATCTTTTCATTGCCGTGATCGTAGAAAATAGTAGGTGGTAATCGTATTCTCTTGATCTTCTCGCGTTACATATTTCGCTATTTGTTTCGCCCGTCGTGCAATAACGTCGCAACGTCTTTTTCTTCGGAAAAACGCGACAGTGTCGCGACTGGTTTACTAACTCGTCGTAACTCGTAAGGATTATTACGGTTTATTAACCAGCAACGATACTGTCAGGTTCTTTCAGAAAAAAAAAGAAAAGAAAAAAGGAAAAGAAGGCGAACTAACGTTATCGCACGACGGTAAGAAATAGCGAAATATATAACGCGGAAAGTTCAGGAAAATACGATTACATCCTACTATTTTCTACGATTACGACAACGAAAGGATAACGCGTAATTAAGCCACACGCGAGTCAATTTCACCGAACGAAAATCAATTTACGGTCTGTGTATGCTGAAATACGACGTTCACATTCGCCTCGTTTTCCAATTATGCGCAGCTCTTTCTCGCTCGTTTTTTTATTCGTTCTTAATGAAGCATCCCTTTGGGGATCGTTGCGTCGTGACATCGGAATTTTTGGGATCGCATCATCGGCAGTAAGTTGCCCGAAGTACAGCTCGACCGTGTTACGAAAGGATAGGCCATATATAAGCAGCTGTTATTGGCAGGCTCGATATACGCGCGATAATACGACATATAGAACGCGTATACCGCCCACGTTCATTGCCTAATGGCTCATATGGTGAACATACAGCAGGTGCACTGTGTGTATACCGTATGCTTGCTCCTTGCAGTATACTACGGCACGTGTAAATTACCGCGTAGAAATATCAAACCTTGTTCACGAGTTGCTTATTCTCTCGGTCACAAAACTATTTTACACGGTATTATTATATCGTCGAACGAGTATTACGCGATTATCTCTTTGTCGTTAAAATTTCGAAAAACGTCGATCTCTGTACGTACAACTTTCCACGGTAAGGACTCGACGAATACAGAGTTTAACGAAATCGCGATATTTGGAAAACGCGACAAGCAGATACTTACATTCGGCGGAATCGTGTCGCTCCTTTCGATTTCTTCTTTTCTAATTTTTTCTAATGTCGTATACTACATATGTATAAGAGAACTTGCGACGCAATGACTATCACGGTTACCCATTATATGAACGTAAACGTATTTAATCATGTATTGGATTGGCAACTAAAGCGATTGCGGATTTTGTCATTAGGTGGTATTGACAAAATCCGCAATCACTTAGTTACCAACCCAATATGATTTACGCGTGCGTTATATCCGATACAAGGATATTTCTCATTTTCTGAGACTGAAACACGAGCGTGTATTTCACTTTTTAAATAAAGACGGTTGATTTATGTTTCGATTGTAAAAAATTTGTCCAGAGAATATAGACAACGAGTTAGTCGAAGTTGTAGCAAACATCTATTATTACCGTGATCTCGGTTGTAAATTTGTCAGCCAATAATAACGTAGTTCTATTGGTCGCGTGATCGGTCCATTTGCTTCGAGATAACCCGAATAATTGAATCGATTGCGTTCGTTGTATGTGGCAGGCCGACGAAGGTGTAACGATATCATGGTGTTTCACAGACGTGTTTTACCACACGATAGTTTTACAGAGATATTATAGGTGCAAATGAATGCGCCAGATTAAATGCTACAAGGTGGTGATAAACGCAACCGTATTGTCAGATATCTCGAAAAAGAATCAACCTCTCTAGTTAAGTGGGTCGCGAGCCGACAGAACCAAAGATCCTTCGCTTTCCGGGCAAACTCGCTTGTTATCAGTTAACCAACCGAGGCCCTCGATGTCTATCTTTGTCGCGATCTACGCATACTAAATCCGTTTTCCTTCGCCGCTATAAATCTTGCAGCGTGTAATTAAGATAAGAACAGTACGAATATGTCCGGGAAGAACTTTTGTGGTTGAATAATTAATGAAAACGTGTGATAAATTCTGCGACGACGTATGATGAATGTGTACAGTGTGTTATTTATCTAGGAACAGTAGATATGGAAACGAGCATGCAAATGTGTAATTAACGTGAACAGACGTTAAAATCGTAAATATACTCCTTTGATAATGTTCTGTCTCTCTCTCTTCTCGCTCGTACTTGCACAACACGGTAAGAAGAGCTCGAACAATCGTCAAATAAACGCAGAGGAGCGTCTAAAAATAAAAGTAGCTTGCTTGATATTGACTTTGACGTGTCCATGCGTGGTACGTTGAACGATCTAAATTTAAACCCTTTCTATTCTTCATAATAGAATTAAAACACGTATGGAGACCTATTTTACGACGATAAGTCGTAACGTAAATATCCCGCCTCTCCTTAATACGAAAACACACTTAGTTAACCATTGATATAATAAAATATGATTAATAAATAAATATAGTAAAATAATAGGATTCGTCTCTTGACAAGTATACAATGGATCGTTTTAATGTTTCGAGGCTCGTGAGAGGAGCTGATAGAATTGTCGGCATTGTGTTATTCTCCACAGTCTACAGTTTGTAGTCTACGGTCTACAACCAACAGAGAACGGTGTTACAACTTGTAAAATTAATATTCCTGGCGCGTAATCTCTCCTGTTTAGGGGTAGGTACGCATCAACAAGTTTATCGCTATAGCGATGCGCCACAAAGGCAATGAATCCGGTATATCTGTTTTTCTACGCGTAGACACTTACTTTTAACGTGGAAAATAATCGAATCGGAAAATCCGATCTTTCGATGGAATCAATACAGTACGAGTCCTATAACGATATATCGATATATTATACTATTTACGTATTCTATGTGTATAATAGAATTACGTAGCGCGTAGAAATTTGTTCGTTTAAGAAAAGAAAAACTGGAGAGCAATGGACGACGTAACGCGATTGTTCGCTACCGATATAATATACGTATACCATGTCAAAGATAATTCTCCCAAGAATTTGCTAGAAACTAAAGGATATTACCTGAAATTGCAGAGCAGAAGAACTTATCCTGGTCTAATCGGAAGGCGAGAATCCCAAACAGGGCAAGTAGTACGTAGCTACGCCATGCATGTAGTCGTAGATGCCAGGTCGTATTTGAAGCAGGTAGTAGCTAGCAGCTAACTTGGTCTTGCAAGCCAACTCCATGCTCCGCAATTCTAGTCGGTTATTCGTACCATTCGTACGCTTGAAACACCATCGATAGGGTGGTAGACCTTTCGTTTATCGTCTAATTGAAATTCCACTTTCGTACAAAGACAGTGGCGAGACAAAGCTGCGTGATGGCATAATTAGCGAGAAAAAAGGAGGAAAAAGAAAAAATGGCAGGAATGGTGCGGGCTTACGTTTCGAGCCTTCAGGCGTTTAACCACGGTTGCCGGAAACCCAGTGGACGTCGATGGTAGCAGGGGAAACCAATAAAACACACGTGGCGATAAATCGCGCGTGGTCGCGCGGGCGTCGTCGAGCGGGCAATAATGGGTACCTCGTGGCTGGGCAAGCTGTCCTACCAAGCCGGAAAACGGGAAGGGTTACTTTCAGATCCCACGTATAGCGAAACTCTAGTGCGGTTGCTCGTTCGTCCGGAAGCAGCCGTGTACTGTGTACTAGGTCACCGCTTGATCTATCGCATGTCGTTCTAGTCTGCGCCACTCGTGCTCCTCTTACGAAACTGCTCGCTATGAATTCGCATTCGTTCGACCATCTTGCCATCGTTATTAGTTTATGCGATATTAATTATACGTTCGTTCTATCGATGTACCACGACACGGATAATAGAGGAATAAGGTAGATAATTATACCTGATATGACATATTAAAATATGAACTTAGATTTTAAACGCGATATTGCATCGCACGCTAGACGTCTGTAATAGACGACACGGCAACCAGGTCGTGAAGTTATTTCGCTTTCGATAATCTGCTATTTGCTAGGTTGCCCGAAAAGTTTCTTCCGTTTTATCAGGAAATATTAATATATGCGCGGTATTTTTAGTTCTATATCATTTTATTGAATTATGTATTCATTTTGTTCTATTGCCACAGAATAGATTATACGTAATTCAATAAAATGATATGGAACTAAAAATGTCGCGCATATATTATTATTTCCTTTTAAAACGAAAGAAACTTTTCGGACAACCTAGGATACATAGTACGGTGTCGTGAAACTCTTAAAACCTTGGAAAAATAAATAGGAAAAATAAATTCTGGTACGTTGACCGCCTGATGTTCTCAGATCAATTGCGTAGGCGTCGTAAAGACGATATCCTCGAACGACTTTGAAAAGAGAGACACGCGGTAAACCTTGTATAATACATATTGAATTTGTTATTTAAATACGATATACGATATGCTCGTGCAAGGATACGTGAACATTCGGAACTGGATGGACGCGATGATAGGAATTTCAAATACTCTTTTTATCAGCGATTCTGTTTAAATTTAAGGTACGCGATGACTCCCGTCCGTGGCAAATATCGCGTATGGTAATATTCGGCAATGGCGGAAGCATATTATTATTATAAATTTAGTTCGACGTCCTATGTGGATTTAATATACAATAACAACGAGTTTATATAATATCGCCTGCTTTTTGCGTGTACGATCATTCGATATTCTAGCTGATAAAATACATAATGTAAATAAGCTACTGCCTCCTCTAGAGAATACAAAGGAGTGCAGTTCACACTACAGTCACCTCGGAATAAAGTTGAAAACTTTATGGATAAGTTTATCCTTTCCTAGATTTCTCACAGGATCTTGAGAAATAGCAATGAAAGCCCGAAAGAAACGGCTATTTCGCGAGACAATATCAGCTTGTACCGCAAAAAGAAACGTGTACGAACGTAGAGTTTCAATCACCTCGTAAAGGTGCTCGAACAGCATTTTCATCTTCTCTATATAAAATATAGCTTCGGTTACGAAATCAACAGAGCTCTTTCTATCTTTCTAAGGTCCTGCTCGTTTCAAGCTCCTGTTACGTTACAGCGGATATCCTTTTTCGAGACATTTCTCAGACGAACACGCGTATACCGACATACAGAGAGCAGTACGATGTTGCGTATACGATGTTGCTCTATGCTAAGCTACGCGTGCAGCACTGGCAACAATTTCTCGCTTACGAAAACGGCGTTCAAACTACTAATTCTGTTTCTAGTGGTAGAAGGAGACGTATATTTAGTATTTATAGTTTATAGCACCTCTGATAGAGATAAACGTACATTTGAACTAACGTACGTACGAAATAACTAGTTTACCTGCTATTCCTATATACTACGTTTACATACGCTGTATACTAAGTTTACTTATCCTTCTGGAGCTACAGGTTCCTACAAAAGTGATTGCCACCATTTGCCAGTTCAAAAGTACACGCGCTTCCATTACTACGATTATCACGATTTAATGAATTTCGTGGTCACAACGTATTTGTTGGTTACGTTATTTGTCTCGCGCACGTATTACGCATCGTCGTTATTGCAAAGGTGTATGTCTCGAAGTTTCTTATTTAAACGGAACGGCGGCTCGGAATGCCTCTGTATTCGACGCGTTGCCGGCTGAAAACATCTCTAAAAACATTATTTTATACGGCAGAAAAATTGAAACAGGTAGGGTACCTAATTTTTGCGGTTAACCTTTCAATTAGCCCGCTTTCTAAAGAGGAACATTGTTTTTTGCGTTTCCGTGAAATGAAATTGCAAGCAGCCCTCCTGCTGCTTCAAGCTTTCGACCTATTTCAGGCTCGAGCATTGTGGCGCGTAGGAGAGATGCATAAATGAAATTTTGTTTAAAGGAGATGCACCTCGACGATGCATCAACCGGTTCTTCGTTAATATTCCTCCGCGAGCCGTTGCGTTTTCTCCTAACGTATGCTTGTTACGGAGAAGCTTTCGATTATGTCGAAAGAAAAGGACTCGCATGATATTTTCACGATAACGCGTGATTCGAATTCCGGTCCACGATATACTCCAGTTTGGCGAAAGTTTGTTTTCGAGGAAAGTACGATAGTCTCGTACGGTGTGCGGCGGTGCGTACGTCGTATCGAATATAAAAAAGCGTTCGGTCGAAAACTTTTCTTTTCTCATGCTTTCGTTTTTATTTCTGCCATTGTATTCTCTTCGCTGTTCTTCCATGTATCGAAATTTCGAGGAAAAAACAGCGAAAGGCGGAATAAACTGCTTTTGTAGGACAGTTACCAGCGGAATGATCGAATATTTATATAAAGTGGAAAATTCCAACGTTTGCTTCGTACGATGCGTATACTGTTACATATAGATGTCAATGGTAAAGTGGTTGCCGGTTCGTTAATTCCACTTGTAGTTGCCGCGTTGAAAATTATTTACCGCGTTGTGAACGCAAGTTAAAAGCAAAAAGTCGAAGGTCGAGTCAAATTGGACGGTCACGTTGCTTCGACACGACGACATATCGACCGATATTTCGTCGCATTACAGTCAAAAGTGGAGCAGAACGAATGAAATCCTTTGTCCGTTAAAAAGAATAAAAATTGAAGTATCGTTACATTACGTATAGTTAATGAATTCAAAGCCTACCTTTTATCGTTTAGCGAAATTATCTCTTTTTTCCCCCCTAACATCTGCGTTTCATTTTGCCGCAACGAAGTGGGTCGTCGTCAGGTTAATGACTCATTAACGTAGCTGGACGTGACAGATCTGCAATACTGCGGGCAGCATATTATACCCGTAACCCAGAAGTGGTGCCTAATTAACGCGTGGTATATCTTGCTTCGTTTCCATGTATCGAAATCGGATCCAAGCTCTTGCGTGTCTCGAATCGTAGAACGCGCGTGTGTTTCGCGAACGATCGCTCGGGTTGATAAAACGTAATGATAAAATTGATGGGCGCGATTCCCTGTATATTATATTAATTACGTTATCGGTACGAACTGTGTAATTAAACAAATCCTGATTATCTTTTTTTAGAAGAATTTCGATGACCTTGCAACATGTTGCCGGGGCCACCATCCGCAACGTGACATAATCAAGTTTGGTCAAACTTAATATTTTTCTTTACGTTACAACCAAACGTTATAACTGTTTCCAGATAGATGCTTAAGTTATGGCGTGATAGTTAATATCTTTCATTAAAAAATGTTCGTTACGATTAACCATATTCTGCATGATTAACATTTTTCTGATTATCGGTATTCATTATCGATAATGGGAACTTTATTTTGGTTACGAACAACCATTATCGATGGTGGAAATTTCATTTTGGTTACTATTAACCGATATAAATGACCAAAATTTGTATTTCTTACCGATAACCATTATCGATGGTTTTTTTTATTACTTTAATTTTATTTTGATTACTGCTAATCATTATCAATGACAAAAGATTTTCCCTATTACATTTGTCATCGTGAATTGACTTTCGTTCGAATAAAAATTATTTTTTTATTCAATCGCCTGCATCGCTTAAATAGCCCAACCTGCCTACTCCTTTCCTATTTGCAGTATTCAGTGACCGGAATTTTTATGACTATTTTCGTTGTATATTTTGTAAAACCTCGTTAAGATTCACACCGAGCAAGTAACACACCGACTGCTTCACGCGACGTACGTGATACCAAATATATTTTCGCGCATGTTGAAAACCAGAATCAACTACCTGTTATACGTATAGAAAAAAATTGTTCAAAATAATCCCGACGGCGCGCTTCAAGAGTATCGAAATCGCTGGGAATCGTCGATAACTATTCGACAACCCGATCTTCTGTTTTCTTGGAAAAATCGGTGTATTCTGTATACAAGTTGCTCGGAACTGTCGTCGATACTCGTTCGGTTGGGAATTAAAAATTAAAAGAACGAGACAGAGTTGTTCGAATGTTACGAAAATTGGATTACGTTGGAGAACGGCAGGCTACACGAGCCAGACGGCGAGGAAGCGACAAGCGACGCGGCAAGTTGCGTTCAACGGTGTAGCCGCAATGGATCGCAACCGGGTCATTATTCATCCGCGCTTTATACATTATTTCACGCTTGGATAACCGGATACTCGGCCTGCAGGCTCGTACAGCTCCTTCCTCTGTTTACGAGCCTTTCAGCGGAAATGGAAAATGTCGGGAATTCGCTCAAGTGCCTTGACACAAAACTCGCCACCGCGCCACGCCGCGTTCCGCTCGCGGCGAATGCAATCTGCGACGCTCGCGTTGCATCGAGAATAGCTTGTGCCTTCGGCGCTTGCTGCAGGCAGCTTAAACTTAAACCTTGCTTCCTTCTTTCTGTTAACAACCACGGACTACGGAATGTGGAAGGACTTGCCGAGTTTCGAAGCTCGAACGAGAGCGCGGAACTTGCCTCGACAAGCTTTTGAGGCTGACACTTGGTCACCGGCGATTCCGATACTCTTTCTTTCCACTTTCTTCTTTCTTCTTTTGCTCGCTGGCAAACGTGTCACGAATGCTAGTTTACGGAAAAATCCATGGGCCACGTTGTTTCGGGTTTGCCCCTATCGTCAGTGACACCTGTGACGCTCGTAACTGAACCTTCGATATGGATTTGCGTGACGCGTGCGGCCCATTCCGCCGAACGTATATTTCACTTTCGCTCGAAACCGAGCTTTCGTACGACGTTTCCAAATACTCGTCGATCGCGAAGCATAGGCACGCTGACGTTCTCACGATGATTATATTACCATCTTAAAAAGTGCAGCTATTAGCTTGTGCCAAAAGTGTCCTTCGCAATGTGCGCGCAGCTGCTTTATCTGGCAATGTTTACATAAACATGAAACCTGATCTGTCAAATGTAAATAGAACAACGTAACAGTGTTGTGGTATAGAGAGGATTCGGAAATACAAATAGTTTACTTTATTTCGCACACAACAGCTATACATATATATTACACTTTGAAGACCTCGATAACCATCTTGCACGCACGCTTGTTGTCAACCGACTTTTCTAGATCCTTCTAACAACTACCACCAGTCCTTTGTCTCAACTGAGACCAGGACGCCCTCCAACGCTTACACACACATTCACATGTACAGAGTAAATGTATCATTTACCTAACAAACAGAACAAAATGCGTCATACATAATTTGATAGAATAAGATAAAACAAGCAATGTCGTGCATCTATTATTTCCTTATAAAACAAGGGAAACTATCGGGACAACCTAATACTGTTAGACTCAACTAGCTCGTAAACTCATCTAGCTTCGGTCGCTGCATGAGTTATAATGTTTTCCCGTATTGTTACCTTGTTTTTCGATCGAATGACGCAGTCACGTTGATACGTGCAGCGGACACTGACATTGTGATCGGGGCAACGAACGACTAGTGAACACGCGCCGTTCAAACGACACTGGTTAGCGCGATGTAAAATAAATAGAATCGTTTTATTAGATTATTTATTATTTTATGTCGCAAATTCACAATAACATCGTAACGAATGGAACGGTTGAGTTGTACCGGGCGTCGCTTGGGCTCGACTCGCTGTTACTTTAATGGCTTGATACTCGCGCTGCATGTAAATGCAAGCGGCAATAAATTTTAATTGATTCGAATATTTAAAGGGTCGTCGTCATCGTGAATAATTGGAATTCCACCGACAGGAAGAATGAGCGGGTAGGGTAGTTGCGTGGCAAATCATAAATCACGATCGATAGGACTTTTACGGTGAAGTATGTTCGAGCGCGTTAATACACGAACGTTTTCGACTTGCTGTTGAATTTGAAATCTATTAGTCTTTCTTTGTACACCGTGTTACGGTGGATGAAATAACAGGTGTACACTGTACACGGTCAAGTTAACGCGCTGGAAAATTTAATAAACGGAAAATACAACGCTGCCAACTTTGTTATGCAATTACGATATCTGTAAAGAATTGGAGGTTAAAGCTTTTGTTTCTTAAAATATACGACAGAGCCGAGTACTCTTTGAGCGATTAAGACACACGTGGAATTTCGTACGCGTTAACTCTTTGCAGACGAGCGCACTCTCGACTGTGATTCGCAGGTCGACGATGTTTTACACGAAACGAGATTATAAATTATAGACTTTTCGAAACAATGTTTAACGTATAAGCTTGGATTAAGAGTACAAGTAACACGATAAAAGCTTGTTTCTCGTTTTCCTCCGGCAGATTATCTGTCTGAGCACGCTATACAGTCTTGTCTTTTTCTACCTTTTCGTATAACGTGCAACGTTTCATCAACGTAGCCTTCGTGGTTCACAGAAACAGAAGACAGTCGAACAAATTTCGCATTGGCGTTTCTCGTTTGCTTGCCACCACGGTGTCTTGAAACGTTCGTCAACTAATAATCTGCGACGAAAATGAAAGAAAAGCAATTTAATCGAGTTTCACACGTTTCATGAAAATAAATCACTTTTCCAACTCGTAATGAGAAACCAGAGTAATGTGACCGCTTAGCAGAAATTATTTTTAACGTTTTGAGATCAAAAGTAAAAACAAATAAAGTTCATTCCTGTGTCTAAGTATGAAACAATCGTGGTAAATGAACAATCCCTGTACCTGTGCGTACAACATGTAAAAGGCAAATAAAATGTATTTTATTACGCTAAAAATAAGAAATAAATAAGCAGTTTTAGAATATACAGACGTTCAGAGAAAAAGATGGACAAAAGTAATTTTGCTCTGGCTAGAATCGCGTTTCAGGGTTCTTTATCACTCGCGACTGGTAACGCCGAAGTTTCTCACAAATTCCTTCATTATGGAAACATTTTTGTAAATGGATTTTTACCGCGTGTGGGACGTAACGGCTTCACTGCGCGACTGTGAGATTTATGGCACGACATTTGCTATCGAGGCGAGGAAAGGCGAAGGCGGAAAATTTGAAGATACACGTTGTTCGTCGAAATTACTGGAAAGTCGTGTACCATCTGACTGTTGCTAACCAGCCAGTAGAAAATTAAATCTTTCTCTCGAAAATAGTCGATCGTTTCTGTACGTGTCCTAAATCTCGTGAATGTGTTACGAGCATTGTTCGGGAATCGGGCAAAGGTCGACTTTATTCTTCTTAATAGAACCACACAGTTTTTAACACATTAATTGAGCTGTCATGGCCATACCTCGTAACAAGTTATTAACCTACTTATGTCTAGAAAGTATCAATACTTAACGAACAATTCTTTGGAAAAGCCGAAGAATTTAAATAAAGTCATTGAATATTGGATTTTTCTCAAATATTAACAACCAAACGTAGGTGCAATTTTAAGAACGCAGTCAAATAATCGTACGTTCAATCGTAATAACTCGCAATGGAGGTTGCTGTTCGCTTCTCAAAGTACACAGTGGCCTCTGTTACATAGTTAATTCAATTAACAATTTTACTTTTACATTCTCCTTTATTTTATATTGCTATATTTATCCTTTTGTATTCTACTTTAACAATTCCTCGACATTTCGTACGCAGTTACGTCGGCGTTTGCGCCACTTTTATCCACTTTACTTCATACCTCGTAAACATAGATTAGGTAGAAACCAGCGTGGTTTTCGAAGGTGACTTTTTCAGAACAGAAAATCTGGCAAAAAAAGAAGAAAAAGGATTTTGTTTTCTTCGACTCGTTTCTGCATGAACAATCATCCCCAATCGTGTAAAGTGTTCAAAGAAATACGCGCCACCTTACGAGGCAGAGAAATCGCATACCCTCCGACTGTAATCCCTTCTTTTTGAGAAAAGCGAAGCTACGAAGTTTCACTTGCTCGCGGAGTCGCGACGCGGTGTAATTCCTCTTGCTTTTTGACATTTCAAAGAATAATCTACGTGTAAGAGACTAATCCGAGTGGCTAACTATGTGCAAAGGGAATCTTCTTGCGCGTGTCTTCTGTTGTCACGTGTAATATTATCGTGGAATTAATATCGTGTAACTCGACCAGATGGACATTAGCAACGTCATAGTGCTGGATTTCAGCAATTCGAATCGCAAGCGAAAGCAACGTTATTCTAAATTTCGTGTCGTGTACGACGATTCGAAAAAGAGAGTCGGTGGAAGGTCTTTGGCCGAAGGGTAAAGCGAGGCGCGATACAGCGCAACGATGCGTCGTTTGAAGAGCGTAGCCATTTGCTCGCGATAAACCCGTAAACGCTGGCTAACAGTGCATTAAAAGCGGATGGCCATTAAAAATTAGCCAGGCAGGTAAGCGCAATAAAATAATTGGCGCGGGTCGCGCAAAACGCGGTAACCGCTGCTTAAGCAAATTCATTCAAATTGCGGAAATATGAGAGTTTTAAGATTGCAAATTGCATTAAGCGGTGATTACGGGCTTGCCACGGTGGAATGACGCTAAACGGCTGTTTGTAGTTGCCCCACCTCTTTTCAGGGCACACGCTATTGCCGATGCAAATAAGGAGATACGCGGTACAAATTGTTCAAACAACTTCAGTGGCCATTAGCACCGCGATTGGCTGCCTCTCGGCGTTGAAATTTCGCAGCTGCTTTGCGATTTTATCGGCGCTATTCTGGAAGTTCCCGCGGCCAAGAGGGAATCGAAAGGCAATCGTGCGTTTTCAGCGTGCACTTTCCAACTGCTTTCATCGCGTTTGTTCGATTGTTCGCTCGAAAAATGCACGCCGCGAGTGCAGACAAATGTTTGAAATAGCGGCATGCTATGCGAAAGTTTGCGGTTCGCTATCTCTTTAATTCGCCACTTAAACGATCCATCCACGTAACGCCGATGATAAACGAAAATAAGGCGACTTTTTCCATCGTAGAACGCTGTCGATCTTTAGATCGCGCAATTCGTTCGCTAATCGTCGCGAGGATAATCGAAAGAAAGAACGGCCGAATGCGAGGGAACGTTTGATGATAAATTGAAAGCACTCGCGGCACGCGTGTTTTCGCTCGGCGCCGGTGATACTCGAGGATGATGGGAGCAAAGAAACTCGCGCGTGCGCCAAGCTATGCCCGAGGAGGACGGAAATTATGCCGTGGTTTACATCCTCGTGAACGTTTTTAATCTCGTGTCAGCGGCAGTTCCCGCAACGCGAAATTAAGTGCACTCGTTAGCAAGCCGATGTTTGCTAATGTGAGAAAGATTCGAGCTTCCTCGGGTTCTTATCTTTTTCTACTCGAGTGCTACGGTGTTTCCCATTAATTCGCAATTCAGTCAGCCCGTCACAGGCGTACCACCGAGTACGATATTCCCGCGATATTTCGTATCGTATTGCGTGCTTTTTTGCGCAATTGAAAACGTAAACCTTCGAAGTATTCAGTCGCTATATACCTCTTTGTCTTATCGTTGAAATACGATATTGCTAGCTTTTTTCGTATTCGAGCTTGTCGATCTATGCTCGTATCGTACGAAATGATCGCAGCTTGATGACGTAACGCGAGTAATGGGACAGCGTGTGACCACGTATGGCCGTAAATATAAAACACAAAGAAAGTGAAAGAGTCTGCATTCGGTTGATCTACCACATACTAACGACCACTGTCGTCTACGAACTTTTCCGATATTAGGACGCTAAATATGATAATAGCTATGTACATGCACCTACGTGTTAACGCACATACGCGTGTCTGTTGTAAGAATTAAAATCGACACTGCAGGAAAATTGATCGCTCCGGTCCATAAAGTCCTATAAGTCTCGATGACTCGGTTGATCAGAGGCGACAAATTAAAGGACATAGTAGTTCCCGTTTTAAAGTAATTATTTAATTTAATATAGTTTGCGTGGAGGATGGCACGTCTGTAGATTTGATTTTCATTAACCAACTGGTTCTCGCTGTTTGAACCATTTGAAGATGGTTTGACCATCTAGGGCCATTTGGCTGCGCGCATCACGCACAAAGGAACACCAAAGGAATTGTCCTTGGCCAATCGTAGCGACACCTTGTCTCGTTCCTCTCCCGTTCGCACCACAAACCAAACACGAAGGAACAAAGGAATATCGTATATATATACACATACATAAATATATACATTTAATTCTATATACACGCACATATATATAATTAGATTAAATACAGGTAAATATAGATAAATTAGATAATATAACCTCGATCTTATAATAATCCAACAGCGACAAATCTAATTTTTAGCGTACGTAGAAGTGACGAAATATAGTGGAATTTCTTATCCTAAATCGGAGAAGCAGCGTATTCGTGACGCGCGGCCAGGCCAGGGTTCGACCGGTGATGTCCGAAACGAACGCGTTATCTCGAAAACGCGGTATAACTGGCCGGTCGTACGGCGTTGATTATGATCGTAAATAACAATCGGCCGCGGTATCGACGTTCACCCGATGTCGCTGATGATGTATGTGTGTAAGCACGCGTTGCGCTCGATTCACTAGCCGGCCGCTTAGAAAAGCAAGAGGGATTATCTATCAATCATAACCATCTACCGACACGATTTGCCGTTAACGAACGCGTACCTGTAACCGTTTCGAGACCAGCTACAGTTTGTTTCCGCGTCAGAATCCGCGGCAGCTAGTCGGTGGCTTTGACAGGCTGAATTTCATTAACACGTGGATACCGTGACGTTGTAACAAGCCTCGACTCAGCTTCGCCCTGATCTAACATGTTCGACACTCGTTTCGATGCTCCACATCGTTGCTGTTCGTTGTTATTCGTATGCAACTCGTATAACAAAGCCGAAGATTCGCGTTAGGTCGTCCGAAAAGTTTCTTTCGTTTTGTAAGGAAATGATGGACGTACAACATTTTCCGTTTGTTATTATTTCATCGAATTACGCATGATCCGTTTTGTTCTATCAAAATAAAGATCACAACGTTCGACAGATTAGGTCTCGCGTTTGTATAAATAAAGATGCGTTGTTGTAAAAGACGTGTCTGCAAAAGAAAGACACTTTACGGACAACCTAATATATTACGACGACCAGACTAGCGGCTAGACGGATCAAATGTACGCTTCGCAGGATGAAACTACTCGATCGCGAAATCTCGGGTATTTGCTAGATTACTGGCTTGGCCATGTATGTCGCTGGCTGCACTTTTACTATTTGCAAAACGAAACTCGTTGGATGCGAAAACTGTTTGATCCATCGTGCAACAAGGTTTTAGTCCTGGATGAACGCAGAATAGAGAGAAAGAAATTGCTTACACGCTTCGTGTCGTTGAATTGAAATCGGAATTTAAATTCTGTTTTCCTTGCCATACATCTGGCAAAACCATTCAGTCACCGATATCCTTCTTTTCCTCTACCGTTACGATTCCCAATTTTTTACTTATCTCCCTTCCCCTTCCCTACATCTATGCAAATCTATCTATGTTTTTTCGTTATGTTAATTGTCTATTCTGTCGTCGTTAAAGCGATACAGCTTATCTTACGAAAAGATAAGATGCGCGCAACGTTTCACCTTCGAATCGTAGACTGTGGAAAATTCTAACTCCACGATCTTTCGCGTTCGCCTACGTGGATATTTATTAGATGCGTATATTCGCGTTTGCTGTGTCGTTAGGACATTTGGTAACTCGTATTTACGATACGAAGAGATCGAATAATTCGTGCATCAGCTTGGCAAATTGGGCCTTGAAAGTCACGAGTTATGTGTGGCAAACGCGCGCGCGGTGTACACCCAACGGTCTGGCTCCCTTAGTTATTGTCGCACCATGAACCCGAGGTCGTGTCAGAGCAATTAACGGGCCTGTTAACCTCGTAGGCACGCCCTGGGGCCCCATTGACCCCTTGTGTTCCTTCGTGCCGCGGACGTCACGTACTTGACAGGTTGAAAACCCGAAAAGTTACCGCTACGTGGCCGATTTAAGTCTTCGATTTAAGGGAAAAAACGAGTGCTCGCGTCCATAAGGTTATGGGAAAATATTGGTTGCTCGTACGCCTTGCCGCTTACTGGCGGCTAAGAAACATACGTCGTTGCTTGACTGCAACTTCCGAAAGTTGGTCGCGATGTCTCGTAAATTCTTCCGTCAAAGTCCAGCCACCTGCTAAAATGGCTTGAGAAAGCTGTTGTTACCGCTAGAAAAGCTAGAAAAGTTTCTCGTGACCTATCAGAGGCTGGAAAATGTTGAATCCCGAAGCTTCTGTTAACGATATTGCAGGCAAGAGATAGCTTTGTCTCGTTCGTTTCTACGAGAACGAGCACGTACTTCGATACGCGAACGTCAATGGCTGTGAAGGCATCAGCCGATTCGTGGTTTTCCTGGAAACAGGAGAATCGGCGTTTAACAAACTTGGATATCCGCAAGACGTGCGCGGAAATAATTGTTCTATATATGGTAGTTTGGCTGGCGCGGCGGAATACGCGAACAGCGTCATTTTATCTGTCACGGAATTGCGCGTCGAGTTTCGGCTTTCGTCCTAGAAACTGCAATTTTTCAACGTTCTCGGAAATCGGTGCGCGCGCGACTGACTCGAGAACGTTAATTAAAATCGGACGACGAGCGTGGTTGCTAACGAAGCAAAAAGAAGTTCTTGGGCGAAACTAATCGCGTTTCCTATTGCCGCGTAAAACGCTGGTCGTCGCTCGGTCGGACGTATTTTAACAACGAGCTCCGGCCAACCGTCGAAAATTTCCAAAACGAATGCCGCTGCTGGCAACGAGAACCGGAAGTTAATGATCCCGAGAACGACGTTACCGATTTATCGACGTTGCTGCTTCGCAAATCGCCTCTTGAAAGTAACGATGCGTGCGAAAATTGAAAAACATACTCGAAAATTTCAGGGCCGCTCGTTATTCTCACGAACGGCGATCAAGCAAAATCGAGTTCGCGTTATATCAGATGCAAGTACCTACTAGTTTCGTTTGTAGTTCTCGTTCTACGATCCGGTGGCCGTACTAACGATCGTACTGAAAAATATGTTTCTTCCTGCATATTGTACACGCACGTCGTACGTATCTAAAACATCAGAACGTTAGATACGTATCGTTCGGTGGTTACGCGAACGTGACGTAGTTTTGGTCGTGTTGGAGCAATTTGAAAGGACGGGACGCGGCAACTCGTTACAATTACAGAGGCGTAAATTCACTGTAGGCAATTTCCATTGGCAAACAATGAGCGATATAATAGCCAGCGAACGCGTTCGTTCGACCAACGAAATGCAACTTAAACGCGGCGACAATGACGCTGCTTTAATTTCGACAGTTTCGTCGCCCACGGGTTTCAAATGCGACCGACGTATCAGCGAGGATGTGAACATTTCATTTTACGCTGATACGCTAACTATTCAATTGGGTCGAGTTCTATCGGTCAGCTTTCCTAATTTGTTCGAATGGCGAAGCAAACGTTTCGCTGAAAGAGGCAGAGTTTAGAGCGCCGCAAACCTACTACGAGTCAATTAATTCACCAGCTTTGGAAACTCTTCGCCATTGAAACGTATCAGGTCATTTTCCGAGTATCGCGACCTGTTAAGCGGCATGTTGTCAGAAACGAACTTGCAAACTTGACGGAAGGTCGAAGCAGATTGGTAATTCGCAACGTCGCTAGCGCGCACATTCTCCGACCGAGGTTAATCTTATTGGAATTTCTGTTCCATACACGAACGACGAAAAAGTCCGAACGAAAAATTTGTGTCGCGGCTTGCGGTTAGTTTCGTGAGGTCAAAGTACAGCGTCGGCGTTCTCAAAAGTGAAAATTTCGTTCGTAAAATCTACGGGGTATCGCGTACGGCGTACGGAGTATCTATCCTCGGTGATAATACGGATACAAGTATCTGGTTAAGAATTTTCTTGGAGTTTTGAGAATATTTTACTTGGAAGAAAAATTTCCCAATCGCATACCTGTTATCTATGTAGCTTTTTTGACCATAATTACCTTCGCATTATGTTTCATGCTTCCACATATATATATACATATACATAGTTACACTTTACTTTCCGTTTCAATGTTTCCTACCACTGGAGTCAACGTCGAACGAAACAACACTGGAAAATGAAACGCGAGGATAGATTGAGAAGAATACCCCTGGTATGATGAAACGCGTACTCGCGTGTCGCATATTGACCGTCGTTGTCGTCATCGTCGTCGTCACACGCTCAGAAACAGCAATAGGGTAGGCTAGACATCCTGCATACCACAGTCATCGAAACAATAACCAAATAGTAACGGAATAGGCGCATCTGAGATACACCAAACGACAACCCCTCCAGAGGGACTAAAACCTCAGTATAGAAACCCTCCCAAATAAGCGCTAGACATCAGTCTGTAACACTTTGAACCGTCACTCGGTCGGATTTGCATAATAAATTCTATTACCATATACAAAGTTCAATTTCTTCGCCTTATTTGTGAAACGTTCGAACTGCGACGCGAGGAGATCACCGGCGATCTATCATTTTCGTGATTTATTGTGTCTCCTACGTGATATCGTCGTCGTCGCCTTCTATTAAACCCTAACGCCTAACGTCTTGTTTGAAGGATAGCGGCTAGGGAATGGCAGTGCCTGGATCCAGGGCGTTTTTCATAGCCGCCAGCTACAGATTTATACCGCTGAAGTCGGCTACGCATCAGACCGTATGGATCGTCTGGCGTGTTTCGAATCCATATTTCAGAAGGACCAATTTTACTCATCCACTATCACGACTGGCCAAGTACGTTTGTATTCTCAATTACTCGCGCCAACGCTTGGTTAATATCCACCGTATCCGCCTTCCGAGGAATGCCATTTTTCAACCGGCTTCCAAAAATTAGCCGTCGCGATAGTACGAGTAGATTGCACGGTCTACTCGTAAATCACGCGACGTTAGATATACTACGAGCAAAACTACTCGTAACGGGCCACTAATAACATCATTTCGGCCAATCGGACTTGCTACAAGAAAGTTGAGAACACGCGTGGAATAACGTTCGACGCGATTCATTTTGTCTCGAACGTTCGCTACGATATACCTATACACGTACACAGGTAGGTACGTAGAACACGTACGAGCCGCCAACAACGAAACAAAATACCTTCTCGATCTTTCGTCACGCTTTCGTTCTTGTCGTATCTTGCACCTCTTATTCGATCATTATCGTATTTCCATTTCTGCAATTTCTACGAGAAGCTATCGATCGAGCCTCGTCTTAACGAAAGCCTTTGATTAATTTCTGTCGACCAAACTCATGGAAATCGATCGAGTACCGATAGAATTTCGGCTCGACGCGGCAAGGAAAATCAGATGCGGATACAAATTAGAATTCACCGGAGACGATCGCTTGCTTCTTCGTCGCTCGCGATAACGAGCCGCGGTGTACTCGGTAGAAAATGCAAACGCCACGCTGCGCCCACTCGCGCCGTCTTAATTACAGCCTCATTGGAAGTTTTGTTCTTATAATTAAGAGAATACCTGTCATCGAAAAGTAACACGACCGGATCCGGTGTACACCGTTGCACGATGAGAATTTCTGTAATGCACTGGTTCTACATTCTTGCGAAGCACAAGTGCACGAATACAGACGCGAACAACGATACTGCAGCCATGTAGAACACTTGTGTA
This sequence comes from Bombus vancouverensis nearcticus, assembly GCF_051014615.1. NCBI lineage: Eukaryota > Metazoa > Arthropoda > Insecta > Hymenoptera > Apidae > Bombus > Bombus vancouverensis. The sequence continues at coordinate 10,744,389 of NC_134923.1, forward strand.
TCCAATAACAATCCAAACCCGATTTTACTCAGTTGCGCAGCCTGCGTCCCCGTTTTGCTGAGTTGGAAACTACCTATTATACGCCTGTATTACCAGCTCTCCATTACTCTCTCTCTCTCTCTCTCTCTCTCTATGATATATAAATATACAAATTAAATTTCAATTAATCGAGATACATAAATATGTTCGTTATATTCGAAGCGGATCTTTCATCCGTCATTTTTCCTCCGAAATTTGAGACGAGAACCTTCTCGAAAGCGTCGTCGATCCGATGATTTAATCGACGTCAGCAAACCGAGAAGATCGAGCTGAATGTACGAGTCTGCTGGTCCATTCGAATTATACAAATGAACTTATTCGACGAGCAAACCGATGGTAAGATAATTCCACGTATATCGACGAGTATTTAGGAAAAATTCTATTTCGGAGATGATAAGAAACGAAGGACGAATTCGACCGGATGCAACTTGGAAGAATTACATTTTGCCAGGACTCGAATGAAAAGTGTAACCCGCGTGTATGTTGTAGGAACGCTCGGTTGAAAAAGCCACGTCTACGATCATAAATAGCTTAGCGTTGAATGAACAGAAATTGCGCACGTACACTTCGCATAGAGTCAGCGAAAAGCTACATCGTACGATATATATAAAAACACAATCACGATGCTTATGTTAATTGGAAAGCTTCAGCCAAGAAAATCCCAGTTATAGTCTCTCGTCTCCTTCGCTCGGCGAAATTTCAATTATCTTCGTGTCAATCTAACGTTCGCCTGGCAGTTGTGCAGGTAGCATATAAATGGATGCTGATTCTTCCGCACGAAACTCGATAAAACTATACGACCGCTTGTAAGAGGTATCCTCTGCTGCAAACGTATTCTACGTCGATGTTCTTGGCTGGGTTTAAACGGCCCCAACAAAATTATAACCGTCGTAATTTTGCAATATCGTCGTCGATTACGCTATCCGAATTACCGTTCGTCCCCGGTCTACACAGCGTACGTGACTGCAGTTCTCGTAGACGTACGAAATCGAGGCTAGTCGGACCTCGAGTCAAGTGAAACGAACGCCAGATAATATGACGGGGCTATGGCGAAGGAAACGCGGCGCGCAACGGTTCCTCGGATCTAGTTCGTGCTTGCAGATGCGACACGCGAGATTTCTCGAGGGCGAGAGGCTTCTCTTTGGCTTCTCTTCCTCGTCCGACTCCAGCAACTCGAGAACCGTAGGTAAGAACGAGGGTGCCACCCTCTTGGTCCTGTACCCGCGGCGTAAAGCATTTTCACGCACGATTCACGCTCGGTCGTGGCAGAGAAAGGAAAAAGAAGAGGGAAAAAAAGGAAAGGGAGGGGCCGCGGTAGGATGAAGAACGGCGGAGAGGACTTGCCGCTTGTACATTGTACATTCGGTTCGCCATAGATTGCTCGCGAGACTGCGGTTTTTCGTTTGAATTCACGGTACTCTACTCTCTGCGGAATGACAGGCTGAAATTGATGTAAGAGATCGCGGTCGACAGCTACAAGCTGGGAAAGTTGAATGCGTTCCACGCGAATAAATAAATAAATAGCGCGGAAGACGTTGCAAGCCGGCGTCAGCTGCGATTCTTTTTAAAAATCGATTACGTTACATTGGACGGGCGTTTAGATAACTCGCTTATGGTTAAAATCGCCGGTAATTCGCGGGAACATTGGTGCGAAGCTACGAGCCCGCGTATAAATGCATTTGGGAAAGTCATATGAAAATATATGTGTAAAAATGGTAATACGTGTCGTATTACGTGGTAAAGTCTGGTTGCTTTCGTTAGATGAAATCCATTAAACGCGATAAATAACTTTTAGCGTAGTATTACGCTGATCCCAGACTTATTTTAATCGGCCATTCGTTCCATTTCCGATATAATAGTAGCAATGGAAAGGCAGAGGGAAACGAAACTGTACGCTATATTACGTAGAAAAGTAACACGTTGTACTTATTAAAACGCGGTTAATGCTTGATTTAAAGCGCAAAGTATATTCGTACGTAGGGACGAAGAAACGCAATGAACTCGGTAAGCGTAGAAAATGTAAATCTAAAAATGTCGATGTTTACGGAAATCCAGCGCATTTTTTCCATAATACGACGTTTACAGTTGGACCGTGGATGATCCAGTAATTCCATTCCCGATACTATTTCATATATCATCGATATCTTCGAATTATGCCAATTTATTCCTATAACGTACTTGGTCTTATATGCACCGTTCGATAACGCGACCGATCTATCGATATTTGGAAAATAGTGTTCTTTCCACGTTTTAATATCGAAGTTGGCGAAACGATTATTCAGATGTGAAATAAGTCGATTTAAAGACGAAATTTCTATTATACTTAACTATCATATTACGATATACCACGTGTATACACTTCACTGGTTCCGACTATTCGACCGAACGATCCATCGACGATACGTTTTTACTAAAAGTAAAATGTATTCTACGCTAGGTATACGCACAAGCCAGGTCAGAGTTCTTGCAAGTTCCTAACTCTCGGCTAACTTCGTTAACGTATAATTCATTTTGTGAACTTTGATCGATTCAACGACGAAACGACTACCGCAATTTCATATCTTTCTGTCTCGTTTTTTCTTCCAATTTCGTATTAACCAGCGATTGCCCATTTTGTTCGGTAATTGAAACAGCAACGATATGACGCGCGTAGTTACTTCAAACTGTCGAATTTCAGCGAATACGCGCGTACGTAGCTTTGGACAAAAACGTTACCAATTTCAAGCCGAAACGCATTTGCCCGTAACTGTATATTTCTATAGAAACAAAATATCATATTATGTGTCGAGTATCCGAAAATGAATTTCCTGTTTGAAAGGAAACCAAAATATATGTAAAATTTGCGAAATTTATATAAATTAATACAACGACGAAACGCGTCCTATACGATTTATCGATTTAAGACGGAAATTACGTTATTTTTGGTAAAAACGAAAAAAAAAAACTGTATATCCTGGAACTATTGTACGCCAACGGATGAAATTTTCGTTATTTATAAAGCACGGCAAATTTTACGCTACAATATTATGCGTGTATGCTATTAACCGTACAAATTTCATATACGTGTGTGAAATAGAAAGAAAATGCGACGACTAATTCGCAATGAAATTCGTGCCATTGAATTACCGGAGTACGTACATACGTCATTTAAATATACGCTGTCGTTAAATGCGCTTGATACTCGCGCACTGATTTTAAAGCGAAAGCATCGATACGTCCCGTGTATTTATTCGGACAGCGTATCCTTATCAAAGGAGAATCGACTCCGTTAACACGGCAACTGGTCGCAGAATGTTACAAGTTAACGCGTAATTGAGTGGAAGGAAATAGACGATGGTTAAAAGAAAGACGAAAACGCAAGTTCGAAGAAGAACGTACCTCCTGTTGAACGTGTGTAGGTGCAAAACGAGCTGGAGAAATCCCAAGCACGGAAGAGTTACTCGAGCCCTGTTCTTTGGCTGGCGAGAGCAGTAATAAAGTGGCAGTGTCCAAGCTAGCGGAAATTAATCGGCGCGAAGAAAACTGCACTGTACCCGACGCCACGCCACGCAACACGAAACGACGCTTCTCTTTCGACGAAAACACGAGCAGCCTCTTATTTTCTCGTTAAGCGGTTATTAAATGACGCGACGAAATGCGCGTAATTTCGCGTCGAACCGAACCTTTAATTTCAAGAACTGTCAAATCACCGAGCGAAGGACCGCGTTCCTCGTTATTATCACAACACGCGCCGACTCTGTTGCCATTGAGGTATAACGTTGTTTCTATTTCTTGTTTCTACTGTTTCTATTATAGAATCGTTGAAAGCAGACGACATTTCCAATAGAAACAGCCTCAGTACGTTGCGAACTTTCGCACGAGCAACTTGTCCGGTGTCACAGATGAAATCCGACTAACTAAGCGACAAGATAGCGAAATTCCAAGCGCCTTAGCATGAGTGACCACTGGGGTAACATCCGGTCACTCTACCTGTTCTCAGAAGTATTTTCCCACTTCCACGAATAGAAGAATTTAAATACTCCTCCTAAAATCGTCCAGGTGAGTCTTGAACAGTCACGCCTAGAGCTCGGAAGCGTATTGTAAACCAGAAAAAATAAAGTTCCTTCTTTTTTCTTAAATTTCTGTTTATTTTACGTGACACTGGCGTGCGTCGTACTTTCTTCGCTCGGCCCGATATTTTATGAATATCGTCTATACACGTTCAACTTTCTTCCAAGTAATAAATCTTCGCGACTCCATTCGGCTACTTAATCGTCGCCTAGCGTACAAGATTTTGGAGAAGTGATTTATCGTTGCACGTTCACCTGGATTTCCGTGCACACGGGAAATTAAGGGAAGAAACGACCGAAGCGAGCAACGCTGACCATCGCATCATGAAAATGTTTCCTGGATAAGGTATGGCAATTGAATGGGAAATGAACGTGGTAATACCGTAAACGATATGCGATTCTCGTCTCTCGGACTAATAAAGCGCAGATATTTCTCGAGTCGATCTCCTCTATCGTTGCCTCCAGTGTCCGGATTAACTACGCGTAAATTAGTCATTCACCCGGCCTTACTCGCCTGCAGATACGAAGCGTAGTATCTCTGGAGTTTGCATTCAATTAGTTTATACACGTAGGAATATATGTATTTGACTTGCGATCTCGAAATCTTTTTTTCTTATCAACGTTCCTTTGATATACACAGCAAAGCGTACGAATCGTTCTGAAAAGATGAAGCAAATACGAAAGTTCATAGATTCATTTGGTAGAAGCAATTGGAATTCTCTTTGGCTAAAAGGCTTGTTCGTATTTGAACAGCGTAAGCGATAAAAATTTTATGCTCTAACCAGCGTCTCTTTCGCGCGACTGATTTTAATCAAAATTCGAACGTCATACCGTGACGTAATTTCTTTCGCCACGAAAAAGGCGCATATCAGATTTAACGTATTAACAATTCTAAATATTTAATGTCTTATATTTCGCAGTACTTGAAACGTTACGATGTTTCAATTATGAAACGAGTTCGCTTCTCTCTCCCCCTCTCTCTCTCTCTCTCTAATATTTATGAGTTTTAGCAAAGTCGCATACGGGAATTGTAAAATTCATTTAGCGCGACTTCAATTGAAAACTTGGAATATTTTTGGATGTAAGTTATATTATGCTTCGATTACCATGAAATACAATGTTTACAAAATTATGCGCCATGAGCTTTCAACCAAATTTTAATAAATTCTGTGTCATGGGCTTTATGTTAAAATGATTTTATCTGACTGAAATGAATTGCTGCCTCACGTGCATGCATCCTTGCAAAATGTTCGTTCATATTGCACGGTTGGATGAAATTCGAGAGTCGAGGAATATGTTAAAAAAAGAAGAAAAAAAGGGGGGGAAGGGGAAACGATAATATTATCCAGATACACGTAAACCGTATGTGCATAGTTATACGTAAGTAGAAAAATTAGAGGCACGACATTGTGTTAAAAAATTCAGCAGTTAAAGACAAGATTCGTTGCAGTACATAATACGATATGAGCGATTCAGGTTATCAATTTATAGATAATAGCGTAGTTTTAATCAAACTCGACCATCCGGATTCGAAACGCAATCTGCAACATCTGACGTTCAACCAACCATTCAAAATTGGAAATATGTGGTTTATAGTTTGACGTGGTTTATAGCTGGTATTCGCTGTATAATTATTGCTACGAATGCTGTAACAAGAGTAGTGCCTAATGGGAATTTACCGATAAACAATCAATTTGACGAGTTAAGTAAACCTTTTACGTAAACTGTAACGAGATATCGAGTATAAACATATACACGTATCGCACAAGAAATGCAAAAGTTTTTACGATCTTGCAAAACATTTTTATGACCTTGTGTATACATAAAAAAGTCTCTCGTTTAACTGGAAACGATAAAATATCTCACGAAGGATTAAATTACTGTTTTGTGGATCGAGTGGCGAGATAGATTTTAAGATCAAATTCGCTTTTTTTATCTAATGCAATATCTTTTAATACATCGATCGGTCGATCTCCGCGTTCTCTATGAAAAGGTATCGTTCATGTCGAGAAACTATTAGTTTAGCAAATGTTTTAATTTCGATTTGTCGAATTCACCGTATGAAAGACAAGGAAAGACGCGTTAAATGTGATAAATCAAAGTTAATCGGTTGATACTTTTCTACAGTGTAAGAGATGCTTCGACTAATGTTTTAAAAGATATATTCCATTTAAAAAACGAAGTCGATCTCGAAATCTTCTCACTACCGTATCCAAAAAAAAAAAAGAAAAAAAGAAACAAATGATCTGCTCTACAGGATGTTTTCGTTCGAACCAAACAATTTTCGTTAAAATACTTTTTAATAACTTTAATCCCTCGTGAGATATTCTACCGTTTCCGGTTAAGCGAAATACCACGTAACACCGAGTAAACTTGTATCTAAATTGTATACATTCGCAGAAATATCCGCTTTCCACTAGGAATTAGAACGCATTGCAGGAGCCTAGGGTATACATAAGTTACGTTCACATTTCAGAAATAAGAGTACCGTATAATAAAATGGTTTTGAACGAATCGAAAGAATTTATGATAAAATCCGAGCGATATAAATGATAGCAGTTTACTAGGAAACTATAATGTACACAGCTCTCTCGCCACCGGCAAGATTTACACGAATATATGTAGTAATTCTCGTAAATTCTCGCCTTAAATACGTTGCCAAGTTACGAAGTTACGTTACCAAGTTGGTTAAATACGTTAGTTAGGAAGTCTTGCTCCCTTCCATCTCCCTCTCCATCCTTTCTTTGCGCAACCTAATCAACCGATTCATTGAATTCAATACCTGTAACCTGTAACACAAAGTATGTACCTGTACGAGGTTAAGGGGTCGATGAACTTGGATGAAACTGCAGTTAACACACTGTTGTAGTTTCGTCGTTTGAATACGCGGATTAAGAACACCGAAGCAGACCGATGGATGTACAATTTGACAGTGTTCTGTGATGTAATTTTCCGAAACGGGCCAACCTTTGCGAAGGTAGAAACGCAGGTAACTCGGCTCACCGGGCGACGTTTTTACGTGTAGTACGCATTGGGTTTGCGGTTATCGCATGCGAACTTACATTATCATTAACCTTTCACAGCGAGCCACGTAAATGTGTTTACGTAGCAAAGCTAGTGCCTGGAGGCGCGAGAGACCCGTAAACGGATCAAACGTATACGCGTGTTAATGGCAATCGTGTCGTGTTTACCCTTGTTCCGATTAATCAGACTTACTCGCAAATAGAACTGTGGGGACTGACGCAGCGCGACTCGACTCGGCTCGGCGCGGCGTGCCAATTCCAGAAAGAACGTTTCATCGACAGTGTCGGGAATAAAGTGATCGTCCGGCTATGAATGGGTTTACAATTTACGCCGACCAATCGCCTTCATATCGGTCTCGTTCCATTGTTTTTGATGCGTGACAATGATCGATCGACTCGGTCGATAGATCCGGTGAATTTTTACTACACGGCAATTGCAAGCGGAAAATATTGCGCGATATAGGGTCGTAGGAATTTATAGTTAAACATCGAAACGCAATTTCGTGGAAAATATTTTCAATCGATCTTGTAATTTTTCTATCCGCGTAACCTGTTACACGGCTATGGATACGGGATCGTTTATGGAAGAGGAAACAAGGAAGAGTAAAGAATAGAAGAAGAAGAATCGGTAGATGAACGTATCTGAAAAATTCAACGTCAACGATTTGACATTTGGCATCGAGTATTCTCGGAATACGGAGGATAAAGTTCCACGTTGGATTATTTTTTCCGCTTGTTAGTTAGGAACTAGAACGGAGTAATACGTGGGTCTGTCGTTCGAAAGAATGAATTTTTACTAAAATCGCAACACGTGCGGTCAATGCGGTGACTTGGCGATAAACTCGTTTTTCCAATATCGCGGTGTTTAGCTCCGAAACCTTTACGAGCACGATTGCTATTTATTTACTTCGAAAAATGATTACGCACGGAAATCTTCGTTAATTTGCGGGTAGCTGCATCACCCTATTTCCTCCTAAAGTATGCGAAACGAAAAGGGTGTGACACCACCGATATGCGCTTGAAAATGTCGCGCAACACCAAGGAATTACAATTGCAAATTGATTTCTCCTCTGCTATTAGTCGAAGCCTGTTACTCCTGTATCGTATCAATCGAAATCGTCCGGTATTAAATTCAGTTTTTTTTGCTCATATCGATTGGATTGTACGCTCAATCGATGCTAAATGGGAATTACATCTGGTTTGATTTTAGTTTACACGCGATTTATCCACGATATTGCGAATTCGGTTCGCTCTTGGACTTGCAGCGTTTCGTCGTCTTCTCTCAGAGATCGAACGTTCGACGATGTCTACCGCTAAGTGACGTATCGTCGACGATACGATGCGATAGTGGAAAAACGAGTCGTTTTCAGTTTTCAGGAATATGGAAACGTTTCGTAGATTTTTCTCGGCAAGTCGATCTTCCGCCATCGTCGAAGACGGCTGAATTTAATCGACGGAAACACGAGACGTTGGATCGATACGCGATCCTCCCTTTGTCCAGGTGAAATACGCGAGACGAAACGAATGGTATCGCGGCCAGCGCGGTGTAATGGTAACGAGCGATGACCCGATCCCTGCAGCCGCCAGTGTGCAGCCGACTCACAATCAGCTGCGCGACACGTCTCGATTTCCCAACATGTTCGCTCTTTTGGCGGCTCGCATCGATCGTCCTGGAACGATAGCGCGTGCCAGTCCAGCGCTTTGCTTTTTTTTCGACCGTTCAACCCGCAACCCACTTTCATTCCAGACAATTTCGACGGCTGCTTTTGATGTTCTCGCGCTGTACGCGAAATGAGACGGGAGCGCGCTTTTTACTCGCCTCTTTTCGTTTTCGCCCGTTTTCTACTTTTTCCTTTGCTGTTTTTCCGTTTAATTCTGTCCGTATCGCGTTCATCTACTTTCTCTCCCGCCTTCTCTATACCAACACGTTGTTTATTAACCTCATGGTGAATTTGTCGTTTCCCAGTTACGACGTCGCATCGTTCACGTTTACCAACCGCCGCGTGTTTCGTTTCTATCGAAAGCGGGGATTGCGAAGAATGTAACGCGACCTGTACTCCAACTGGCAGATAAATGAACCGGATAAACAGTCAGTCGAGAGTTTCACGCTGGGGGAGCGAACGCGTTTTCTTTCGCAGACCGATGCCGCAGGCCGTACAATGAATTGGTCTGGTCTAGGTATGCGAATGGCACGGGAAACGGAGAAACGGGGAAATTGGCGGCAGATCGATGGGATCGTTGACAGCTTTTATTCCGGCTTTCCAGGTTTTACTGCATGTGGATGCGTTCTGACGTTTATAACCGATCCAATTTTTTACACTCCAATGACATACGTGCGATTCAAAGCAAGGGAACGTTTAGGAACGTGTAAATGTGCATAAAGTAGAAAATACCGGCAAATGGTGTTGGTATGTGCGTCTGTATCTTTGTATTGACCAAGCGTAACAGGGTGTTCGCATCGTCGTAAGGGAGCTGTTAGCTAGTAGCGTTTCTCTCCGTAGTAAGTTTCTTTACTTTCGTGAAATGTCTAATTTCCTTATAGATTCGATTCGTTGCTACTACCGATATAAAGAAATTCATAGCGAACATTTGTTCTCATTTGTGTTTAACGATTTGTAGTTAGTACGATGCTACGTGTAACCAGTGGCATTTGCGATCATGTTTTTCCTTTATACGGAACGATACTGGTTTAAATTTAACGCGCGTAATTTTTATTACCAAGCTATCGTCCATACAACTGTAAATGCTGTAACTTCGTACATGAGCAACTATTTACGTTAAAGTTTAAGCTATTTATCCGCGTTGAAAACCTGGTACCTGGTTAAAAATTGCCGCGCTCAAGATGCTTGGTAGTTATCGGCGTGTTTCAGCAACGTCAGTTCCTTTACAGACGATGAAAGAATAAAGAAGATTTGCGGACTAATGGCGTTTTTTTAAATGAAATGTCGGATTCTTTTTTACGATGAAATTCAATGGAATTGCGAATTCTGCGTATAAAAGCACAGGGGTAGGATTCATTGGAAAACTCAGCGTTCCGCGCACAGTTCCACAAACCAGCCCTGCCAGTTGAAATTTTCTCGGTTCTTCTATTAAAAGGTTTGATCGCAATTATCTCATCTATAGATAGCCGGTGGCCCCAGAAGCTGACTTGACTATTCACTTTTGTCCTTTTGCCTACGACCTCTTTTTTGTCCCTGCCGACACGTTGTCGGTTGCATGTCGTTTTGCAGTGCACCGCGTCCCATCCGATGCAGCTGGTGCAACATGCCATTCTTTATTCGTTAACACGCAGCGCTACGCTTCTCCTCCCTCCCCTATCCTCGCGTTCTGTATATCTGTGTACATAACATATACCGGAATCGCATCATTTTATCCCGTTGCACGAGTCACCACGTCAGCCGACGCCACGCTCTACTCGATCTCGTTGCAATCTGCATCCCTTGCCTCGCGAAAAATCGTTACGAATCGCCCGTTAATCGTCGTCGCTTACTCGAAATTTATCAGCGTCATCGGAAGACGTACGTATATTCGCGAATAAGCTGCAAATCGATACCAAAATTTCGTAATTTTCATCGTCGAGACGATCTACCGTTGAAAATTCGCATTCGCCGTTACGTCACGTCGCACGATATCAGAAACGACAGTTGGGAACGTGGCGAGTCGATCGTCCATCGAGTCTCGTCGCTCCTCTTCTTCTAATTCTGATCTTTATCTGTTATAATATGGCTGATGAGCGAGTATTCGCTCTCTTGGACAGCTTTCCAGAGCCTGGAATCGCTTAGCCTATCAGAGGGCTGGAACGTTAGCGAACAGCGGCTGTAGATCAATGGGAAATCCCGGGTCGTGTTCCGGGTTCATGACGCCTCTATTGATATCGAGAGTGCAGAAGCGAGTATGTATATACGTGGTACGTGGTAATCCACTGTGACTGGAAGATGTTTCCACGGCCACAAAATAATTTCTTGGCTTAACGCTTGGCTCGATTCTCGGCCCGAATCTCGGCCACAGTGGTTGACGCAGGAAACGTCGTCTATCGTTACTCAAGATCTTAGAAATAACAAAGACTGAGCGTCCTTGTCGTAAACTCTGTCGTCTCAAACAGTATCTCCACCTACGTTCTGATAATAGCTAGAAACTTCGTCGATATCGAGGCTATAAATCGATCGAATAATTATTTAAAAACCTTCCACCTTTCTTTTTGTCGTCACGTACGTATGTACCTAAGTAAGCAGCGTTCGATAAAATCGGACAAAGATCACTCGTGTCGTTGATGTGAATTTTTTAGAACTCGGTCAGTCGACGTTCACCGATGAAAATTCAACGAACGTTAAAATCAGCTTTCAGAGGTAAAAATAGTATTTTATCGTGGTTGGCATTTGGTACGAAATATATTCCATGGAAACTGTTAATGGTTACGATATTTGCCGGTCGTAAATTCGCACGTTTCTTCTATTTCGGAAATGTCTACCTTTTACAACGACACGTTACGTCGCGTCGTACATGTGTCTTTTCAGCTCCATGTTAGCGACCAGTGACAGCGCTGTGGATGAGCGATAATTCGAATGAAATTACCAAATCTAGCGGAGAATATCGTATAGAATAATTTAGCTTAGAACCGAGCTAGAACGACTCGCGGCAACCGCATAAACAGCACGAGAAATCAGTTTCCAAAGGATTCTTTCTAATGTCAAATATTTTTTCCTATCTATCAATGTCGATTGAAAGCCCGTAGCGACTTGGACGCGAGACAGCCAGCTTCCTCCAAGTCTTCTTCCTCGGTTCCCCTTTCTGAAGGATTCCTTTTGTCGGACAGACGGCTTTGTACGCTCCTCCGTGTGTTTGTAACATAATACATCGGTAAGATTACGTATTTGTCTGGGTCTTTTCGTCTCTGTCACTGTCATTCGACGAATGAGTTTAGTACCTGTTTTCTCCCCAATTCCATATTTTGAGAATATCGTAGGTTGAAAACGCAGTAATAAATAACGACGAACACGAGGATACGTGTAATACGTGTAACACAGGATTGCTTGCAATCGAATCACTGGAATTAACGCTAGAACTACCGATAGTTAACACGAAGCTATTTCTACCAAAACCAGTCGAAACGATTGATCTTCAAAAAGTACGTAATAATAGAATATTTTTATATTTATTGACTTATTACTTTCTTGCAGAAGGAATTCCACGTTATGTAGTACATTTTTGGTACTATTAATCCATCTGGGACCAACGAGGATTGACACATTTATAAAACTGTAGAACCGGTCAATTTGATAGTTCTGTTGGGTTGGCAACTAAGCGATAGCGCATTTAATGCGCACAAAATCAGCAACCACTTAGTTGCCAACCGAATAGAATAGCAACTGCACTTCGACGAGAATCTTCCTTTCTAGTTCGTCCGAGCGGTAGTTTTCGAAAACGCTCAGCCACGTAACGTAAATTCGACCGGTTACTCGCATGGAATCGACCGAACAATTCGCCAGGGATACGGTGCAGCTTTCGAAACGTTCATCGAAACTGACCACGAGTAGCACATCGTCGACGAGTATCAAAATATAAAGCGATAAAAATGATTTTACGTGGGCTTGTTCGTGGAAGATGGCTGCTGCCGAGAACACCGTTTACAAGCTGGAAGGGAGACATCGTAGATTGTGTAATCTGTTGGGATTCGAGGCTAGGTGCCCTAAAGAATCTTCCGTGACGCTTTCAGATGTCTCGTAGAAGGAAAGCAGCGACCGACCGAGTATACTTGCGTTGCGAACGACTTCTATCGCGATTGCAAAGTTTCCTTCAGCTTTTTTCTTTACCTTTTTCTATCGTCTCTTTCGAGAGGTAAGATTGCGGTCAATGTACGAGTCTGAATCGCTGAATGTCAAAGTAGAGTTTTAGTCGAACAATTGAAACCTTCTTCATGCTGGAAAAAGCTAGAGAGGATTCGAGCTTAAAGGGGTGCAGCCACGAGATTAGCGTCGATTAAAACGTTGCTGATCGGAGGAGCGTCGGAGTTGCTGGAAAAATAATTATAGCGATTTCGAAGGAGACGCTAGCCGTCTGTAACCGATTACAACGATCGTTCTTACGATCTTATTACGATCGACGATGAGATTAATTCGGAAAATACCCGTAGTATACGCCGCCACGTAATAACAATTTGTCATTATTTATTGGCCATGGATCATCCTTAATATCATAGGAAAGAAAGTATAAAAATGGTACTTTATCGAGCGATTAAAGTAGTTAAAGTTATTGGGATAACGCTTGTAGGATGTTGTTTAGCAACGATTAACGAGCGAAAGTCCGTAATTCTTACGAATTTATATAACGCACACGTTCTCTCCTCTTCGAACGTGTAATATCGCACCTTTCATTTTATTCCCAGCAGAATTTTTTCGTGTACATACGCGCTCATGCTTGATCGATGGCCGCTGTATACGTAACTACTTTTACCATAAACTAGCGTTTAGTATAATATTAGTGTGGTTCTAAGCGAATAACTAATGCCGCTAAATCCTCAGGTTGACATTTACCGTGCGAAAAATATGTAAATTACAACGTTAGTCGTTGCGATAAATCTTCGTGGCTATAAATTGACAATAATAATTGAAATATCGTCAAGCTATTAATTGTTACGAGAGAAAAATCAGTTTTCCAACTATCGATCGTCGAAAGCAAACGGTAAAGACCGCTGCACCCTTCTTCTGCCTTTTGCTGCCTCTTCCCTTTCGGAAGATCAAGACTTTTTGTTCGTGTACCGGTGACACGGTGTATCTACGTACTTGGCTCGCCTAAATTCTCGCCAAGCCCGTTATTTGCTCGCTTCCACGGCCAAGCGGAGAGTCGACTTTCAACGTATATATTTCCCAAACGGGCAGACACACTAATTTCGAATACGTCGTCGAAGTTATAGCGCAACGAAGACCGTACGAATCGATCGGAGCGCGTTGGACGCGGGGTTCGCGTCGCGTTGGCATTGACAAGGTGACTGGCCGGACAGAAATTGGCGGTTCCGAGAAAAAGGTAGCGAGGCAAGGAGAACGATAGTTTGGCGAACGATAGAAAACACAGCGACGTGGCGCGTCGGCGTGCAGCGGCGATAGCAAAGCTGGTCGTTGCGTTGGAGGGAAAACGTAGCCAAGGGGACTGTGTAAGGACTGGTAAGGAGGAAGCGAGAATAAAGGGCGGGTTATGTGCGGTAGAAAACGACACGCTATCAAGCGGGAACACTCCGGCGCTCCGGTGTCTAGCAGCAGCAGTGTACGGTGGGCGGAAAATACAGTGCATCATCAACAGATAAGCTGCTTAGCTGTGGTCTTATACGAGTGTTGCTCGGATAGCAGAGTCGCGCGAAGCGCCAATTCCCTTCTTCTTTTTCTCTCTGCCCTTATTTCGTCTCCGCTTGCTTTTCTCTTCGCCTTTATCTGGCGAGACGGTTCACCGCCGCTCCTGAATATTGTTGCCGGCGAAATATTGCGTTAAATAAGCGTCAGAAACGACGACCTGGATTCTTGCGATCGGGACGCAATCGAGCCGGTAATGTCTACATTAAGGCTGTGCCGGTGTATTATCGCCGATTCGTTGAAACGAATCGCGGTTCATAGTCGCTAGGTATGGCTCGGAGCCGTAGAGAAATCACGACGACGAGCTTCTATCCGCTTGGCTGTTAGCGCAAATGGCTTTTTATCGCGCTAATGTACCGTTAATGCGTCTGTGCGAGAAACAGATGTAAAAATTCTGTAGCTAGCTGGAAATCGGCCACGCTATCGGAAATATTTGATATCGATCTTGCAATTAGCGATTCGATACACCGTTTTTCCATCATTTGCTCCGCTTTTTACGGTTTAACGTTACGCGTTTATATGCTTTTATCGGCTCGTCTAGAGTAGCGGTTGCCACGATTCCGACGTTTTTCCCCTACTTTCTTCCCGTAAATTTCTTATCGTAATTTTACACGCTCGGTCGGCAAAATCTGCCTAAACTCGTTACGCGGTTCATAGTTAACTGTTATACATTTCCCGTATCTTTCTCCTCGGTTCTCTCGATCGTAAATCGTTTACGCCGAGTATCTGAATTCTTCGAATACGCGTTTATCTGCTGTAAGGTGTGTCGCGCGAATTAAGCGATAATTTCAAATATCACGTTCTGTAATTAATTCTTCTAAACACGAGCCAGCGAATCGGCCAGATTTTCAGCGTTTCAAGCTTCGCGTATACGCCAACCCCGCTCGTAGAATTGCCATCGTGTACGCAACGCTACCATAACTAAAAAGAAATTAAGGTTGGGACTCGGTGTTTAACGAGCACAGGGGCTCGTGGCCTTGCGTAATTTCGACGGTAATTTTAACGTCGTTAGAAATTTTACCGCAGTTCGTTAAAGTTCGTCGAATTCGACGATTAAAGATTCCGCACTGTGTTTTCGCAAACGTGCAAACTTGTAGCCTTACGCAAAGTGTAACGTATGGCGTGTGTGCATTGGAAGTATACAAGACGCTGTTTGGAGCACCTGAGCTCGATTTCAGAGAAGAACGAATTTGATCGAACGGACTCTTCCCTTCGTGGCCCAACGATAATCCCCACTAGCGTACGTTCGTTAGATGTACCGCGGCGGCTGGATAAGGACATGGATGGAACATTGGGCATGTCACGTAAACTTAAGGGTTGGTTGATGGAATAAAATAGCTGAGTCGTAACACAACTATTAATTTTGTTTTAATTAAACTTTATTACGAGTTCAGCAATTACAATGTAATACACACTGAATTAACATAAATCGCAATTCGCTCCAACCACGTTATGTAAGACTGAGTTACACTGATACGTTAAGTACGCGACTGTTATTAGAGTAGAGACCGGTAAAGATACGTTGACTATTCTAAGGATACAGAATAAGTGAGTCTTACTGACGATACTGTGCCTGAGGAAGGCTAGGGGTGAGTGTGTCTAAGGACACGGGACTATCGGATTTGTCGATGACAATTTTGGTTAAGGAAGTGAGGGCAGTAGACACCGTCTCCGATTGGATAGTAGACGGTTGGTGGACAAGGGAGGGTTTTAGCCGCCCTCGCGAGAAAGTTGCTAACGGAACATACCAGATGCGAAGAAAACCAACTTTCTATGCTAACACGTGGTAGACAATAAACGTAAAAGGAAATCTAAGACGAGAGATACTCGTTTGGTCCGAAGGACCTTAACTATGAAAATTCCAAGACCCCTGGTGGGTACTTAAGACTATCGAGGGTACGCGCCATCCTATCCGCGTCCGTGTGTGGCCTGGTCTCTGATGCGAATTGACGTTACAGGCACGTCGGTGTCGCGCCTTGACGGCGTAGCTTTGTATCGAGAAGCTGCTAGAAGGTTCCGTGGCACACAGACGCCATACAGACATCTACTCAGGTCACACTCTTTACTGCACAGAGAGTGGGGGTTGAAAATCTTTTCAAGGGCCATGGGTCACCAAGTCAGTCAGTCTGAGAATAACTAGCCAACTGTCAACATTCCACAACGCTCACTTATATTTTCTGTAATTTCGTTTAATCAATATCACATTATTTCAACACAAACATTGTGTCTTCCACAGATTATTAATCTTAATTTCGAGATTAAATTCTAACAGGATTAAAATCAATTTTAATTGCAAGCTGATTCTTCTTGTCGATGATGTTATCAAGGCCGCTGCTGTCGTAAACGCATATCCGATACGGTGTCTTATTCCATACCAGAATATCGAAGGAGAATTATATAGGGCAACTTGAATAACGACGATTCCTTGCAAGTAATTGGATTATGACGCCCGCTGTATAAGCGTTTTCTATGGATACCATCATCGAAGAATGAGAAAATTTTCCGAGGAGATTTTCCAATTTCGTTCGTAGCATATATTGGGTTGGCAACTAAGTGGTTGCGTATATTGTCATTAGATGGTATCGACAAAACTCGCAATCACTTAGTTGCCAACCCAATATATCGTAACAAGAGTAACGGAGCTTGTCTTCGCCATTTCGTGTCCCGTACTTTAAAATATTCTACTCTATTAAGATACTTCCATAGTTCAAAATCGGGTCACCTCTTTCGAACCGGTATCTCGCTAATAATTTAGCGAGAACAAGAGTAATTACGCGGTGTATAATACATGTGATGTATAGAACGACGCAAAATACCAGCAATGGTAGTTTCAGTCGAGCGAATCTGCGAGAAGCAGCTTTCGCCGGGAACAGAAACTAATTATACCTAATAAACAGTATGTAACAAGCTTCTAATAGTATTTCGTCCGATCCCTTTAGCACGGATAATATCGATATGGAAGCGGCAACTGTAAGCGAATTGCGGTGCGACGTTGAGACGCCCGGCTCGGTGGCGCATCTAAGCGCATACTTTGTTTCGGTGTCGGCAGCAGAGCTTTCTAATGATCGACGCCGCGCGTCCTGACCCGTGACGTAGAGTTTGCGTCGGAACGCGTGTGCCCCTTGCGCCGGCTGACGAAGCAACGACGAACGACGAGTCTGCTGTACACGATTCACGAATTAAACCACCGAATTACCTTAATTTACCGCAAATTGTAGATTTTTATACGTGTATGCACATACGTATTCAGGTGTGATAATTGTGAAAAGTTGGAATCGCTGAAAGCTTGCCCGTAGAATATTTTTCTGTCTCCGATCACGCTAAAGCTACAGTCAGTTCGGCCGATTTACGTAAAGTATTCCGTAGCGTAAGAAAACCCGAACCTTCGAAAGATTCCCGAGTATCTTTTAAATTAGTTTTCCTAAGTTTCCCTCCAAAAATATTTTTTACGTGTTTGCTTCGATGCGTGTCGAGTGCCGTCTGCGTTTGTGCTCCGTCCGCGATGTGTTTACTATAACGCGTTTCAATTAAACACACACAGATGAGAAAGAAACGCAGCGTAGCTTGGCTGTCGGAGAGCATTGTCTTAGCTGTTCGAGGAAACCGAGAGATGGCTTTTAGTTAGATTAATTGGTTTCAGTGCTATAATTAAACGTTGGTCGGACGCCTCGCGGCGGTCGGATTAACGTATCTGACCCGAGCCTACCCCAATGCGGTTCATCAAGCTGGCTAACGATTAAATAAGTTTTCATCCGATCTCGGTCGATTCGTGCCGAGTTTCGCTTTAATTTCTAGTAAAATCGTATCTGATAGACAACCTGTATCTGATTAGACTTGGACGTCACGAGGCAGCCGATCAAAACGATATATTGTACGTCGCTAAAAATCTCTTGGCTCTCTCCGTCTGTGTTTGCAAATTGAAACGCGAGATTATAAATTCATGGCGACCCGAGCGTGCGGTATAATCGTGGCGTAGACGCGTCCGATCCAAAGCTAATCGCATCGAAGCAAAAATGTCAAAAATATTTGTACAAATGTCTCCGAAAGCAGAGCCGAGCGGAGGTTGTAAATGCAAGGAAAAATGGTTTGAAGCGTTGGGCTCTACAACTTGTTGGAAAGTCATGGAAGTCGGTGGCATAGATGATTATCGCAACATTTTCCCATGGAAAAGCTGGGATCGTTTTTATTCAGAAATTTGGAAGGAACGGATGAAAGACGGGTGGATGTCCGATAAGGATCGTATTGATACGCAGGGAAGAACGAGTATAAAAGTTTGAAAGGCCTCTCGCTGCGTCTTGCAACAAGGCAAAGTTTGTTGCGATCCGTTGGAACGAAGTCGGGGCGAAGGATTTATCGCTCGCGAATGTTTATTGGCTCGGCGTGGCGTCGCGAAATGATACAAGGTGTACTCACTTTGCACGGCAAACATTGAAGATACACGCGGAGTTGGAAAAGAGTCGCGCCGAAGGCGAAGAAACGAACATGGATATTGGGAGTGTCAGCACGAGAAAATATCGCTAAGCTAGAAAATTCGCTGCTACGGATTTTCCGTGGAATTGCACTTATTCGGGAAAATATTTTCCCAGTTCTCCATCATTCCCTCTTCCGTATTTAAAACCATGTGAATTTGAAGAAATACCAATTGCCACCTAACGATTCAGAGAGCAGGACAAATAACGGTACGCTGTGATCCTAAACGAGAATAACTGGAAATTATTTAGTCGTGCGATACGTTGACATGTTGAAAGGTAATAGGACGGAGTAATATATATATAGGGTGGTTGGTAACTGGTGGTACAAGCGGAAAGGGGGTGATTCTACGCGAAAAAAGAAGTCGAAAATATAGAATAAACATTTTTCGTTTGAGGCTCTGTTTTCGAGAAAATCGACTTTGAATTTTCGCTCGGTACGCGTGCGGTACGTTATAACGGATTTCACTGTAATTAAAAAATTAAAAAAAAATTTTTTTTATTTTATATTCTTCTTCTTTCTATTCGACTTCTTTTTTCGCGTAGAATCACCCCCTTTCCGCCTGTGCCACCAGTTACCAACCACCCTGTATATATAAGATAAAGTAACTTCATAATTGAAGCATCAAACAGGTTGAACGAGTATCGAAATTTGTCGCGGAATTTTCACGCAAATCGAGCAACCGCTAAGACTAACGCCAATAACAAGATCGCCACGCAAACAGTTTGCCGCCGTACGCAAATTACGTTGCGTCGTTGGAGCACGGTTTGGGAAGAAAAGCCCGACCGAGCAACGACAAAGCCAAGAAATTTCCGGATGGCCGCGTTAATGAATAAATTTCCAGCACACAAAGTTCAGAAATTACGTGCCTATTACTCCGCAATTCGGTTCTATTATAGCTGCCGATCCGACGAGGACTCCACCAATTAATCGGCTCATCTGTAATTGTCGTGTCCAAGGATGTACGTGTGAAGTCGCTATTATTACATGTGCGCGGTACGTGTGTGTACATGCCGCGAACGTCGTCGTCGAAACAAAAGCCCTTCGCAACTAGATCCAGGCTACGACTACACGCTCTCCCTCCTTCAGGACCAAGTGGAATCAGGAATCTCTGGTTTGGAACGCGCGTGTGTAGGTGCGTGAGCGCGCGCACGATCGTCGTATCAACGTATTCACGGCTCGAGTAGTAGACGACTGGTAGACCGACGCGAGTGGTTCGCTGGCGCTTGTACGTGTACACGAACACGAAAACGCGATCAAGTGCGTAAGAGTGACAGCATTGAATGCTGGAAGACGAGCGTGGCAAGCGGCGCAACAGTCGAGAAGGTAGGAGAGTGCGACGAGACTCGATGGAGGAGCTGGTTGGTCGTAAGGTTGGTCGTCGCAGGAGGGAGACAGGTGGCATCAAATTATTGCAAACAATTACGTTTAATGAGAAGGTTAACGCTGCTAGTCGGAGGCTGGCGCGAACGTGAATGCAAATGTGCCGACGCCGAGTAATTAGCAAACAGAGTAGTACTCGGTTGGCATCCTCCTTCGCGCCATCCTCTTTACCCTCTCCTTGTTCCTCTTTCATTCAGTCACGCCGTCTCCGACGTTTCAAAGTGTGCGAGTGGAATCGACCGACTCAGCTGCCTTACGCGTACGTGTGTTACATATTTACGTAGATGTACAGACGAACGGAAATGGTGGCGTTATTTGTGCAGCTTCTTTTCTTAGACACGGAGCATTACGAATTACGATCGCTCGTTGCTCCGAGATTCTTCGGGAAATTTTTCCTCCTTCAGCCGCCTAACGAAGTTTGCCTTGCGATACTTTGAAAGAAAGCTCGTTTCCGCAAAAACACGGAAAATTTCAGGTATAACGAATGCATTGTTCCGTTCAATTACGTCAGGAGAAATGTTCGAAATTCCTCAGAAAATTCGTAGCATGTCGTACGTTAACTAGATATGAATCGCGTCTTCCTAGACGTACGATCGATTGGGCAAAGTAATAAAGCGCGATTAACCAGTTAGCTGCTGCGACCTCTTTGAAAAGCGCGTACCTAAAGTGTGTCTCAAAAGGTAAGCGACATTAAGTTGCAACGAAATGACTGCTTCGTTGTTCTTTTTACACGACGAGTACACTCGTCAAAAGTAGCTAACCGATCAAAGGCCGAGAGCGATTAGATTTTGGTGGTATGGCGCAGCGAAACGTGGATTAAAATTTAATAGAGAATTGCTATACTCAAATTCCTTACGATTACGAGGGATCATGCGACGTTGCTTCGCGTCAGAGAAAGTCAAAGTATCCTCCTTTTCAGTCTGAACCCAGGCGTGTGGCAACTTTATTCGTGTCTTAAGCAAACGTAACAGATTATCGGTATAATTTCCCCTACTCGATAGAACGTCACCGATGTATGAAAATGTTCGTTGTATCGAAGATGATGGGTATTCTGTGGTTGGAATTGGTGGAATGTTTCGTCGAATCTTGCGTGTATAGATTGGAAGTACATATGTCGGTAAGGGTTAACACGGCGTCATCGTGACAAATTGTTGAGCATTTTCGAGAGAAATGTTTTGACGTGACAGTTGTCACGGCCAATCGGTGTCCGCCGACGAACAGAATTCCGTATACGTGTGCATAACGCAGTTACAGAGGTGGTCCGTCAACAGGATGTCTGCGTGAGAATAGTTGCTGTTACAGTGACAGTTCGTGACGTGACTGTATGGTGGGATCAGAAATCACGTGCAAATCTGCTGTTCGAAGCATATCCCTTTAGCCTATGTTATCAAGGCATTTAAACAGCGTGCAACTGCAAGTATCGGAGTATATACTTGGAGGACTAGACACGCCATACGTGATTCTTGTTATTCAGATTGCCATACTATTCCTGGTTTCCCTGCTCCATTTATAAACGTCGTCATTAAGCTGTTCTTCGCTCGAGTGTAATGTCTTGGAACATGCCATACGCGGCTCTTTCTACAGCTAGTTTAGTATTGCAACCGATGATTCATCTCGCTGAATCGATATACAAGTCTCAGTTGATTCGAAAATTGTCTACAAATTGGGATTTATAAATACGCACTTGGCTGAACGTTGACTTTAGGCAAGGCAGCTTCGATGATCCTGATCTTCGCATGCGTTGGTAACGACAGTCTTCTGAGGAATCTCTCAGACGTTTTTACCGTAGCCGCTATTCGTTAAAATGAGAAACCGTCGTCTTTTGTAGCGGCAACGACAGTCTTTCGTTAACAATTTTTTTAGGAAGAAACGAGCGACAGCTAGAATCTTGTACGTTACCGAGGAGAATGTTCTTTGAAGCGCAAGATCATCGGAGCTGCCTTCGTTGGAATTAGCAGCTACCGTTGACTTAGACTACTTAAATTAAATTTACGTGGTATACGTAACATGATCGTAAATTTCATACGCTGTTAGTTCGTAACAATTACGTATCTATGTAGTGTATATACGCTTGGAACCGAATTTTTTGTTTCTAGTTTCTCATTTTCCTCGTTTTCCATTTGAAAGCGTATTCCGTTTCGGCTTTAGCAGAGGAAGTTTAAATGTGTTTTTAACTCGAATTTTTATGCGCAATTAGATATATTTACAATGGAACTCGCAGAAGTTGTTAAAAATTTGGCTAACGATTGGACCGTTACAGCCGAGTTCCGCGCCTAATAGCAACGTACTACGAGCCAAAAGAATATTTTCACGCTTAATCACATGCAGCCGTAATCGTGAAAGGCGGAACTCTTGCTATTTACCAGATACTCGAAGTTTTACCTACGGAATAATTGGATTCTCCAAACGACGTATCTTTGAATCAAGATAAATTTAACAGCGCATATTTTAGTATACCGAAGTAGTATACCAAACGACTCCATAAAGTCTTCTAGAGGGATACAAAGTTAGTAGACAGAGTTAGTTAGGACTAAGTTTGAAATGTATCGAACGAGTATTTTTACGTCCATTGATTTGTCGTGTATGGCATTGTTTTTTTTCAGCTATAAACTAGAATAAGTTACGCTAATTAATTTTTTACGTAATTTATCGCATACTTTGCATAGCCATACACGTTAAACTGTTTCGCGCATCCTACAGTTCAAAGGACGTGAAAATTACGTTTCTAATTATCGCGTTAACTTTGTTTCTCTCTTTTAAATATTTGCTCGAACAAAAACAGTTACCGTAGAACAGTTGAACGTACCTACTATGTACATTGTACCTAGTATTTATATCGAATATGAGATTTATTATTTAATATTGCTTTTAATTTGCTTTCAAATTGAGATGAATCGATATAGAATTGGCCCGATATTATCCACGTGATATTATAACAGATGGCCATTAAAGCTAAAATATTTTTATTTAAAAAATAACTGAGACCTCGACGAAAGCTATTGAAAATTTCAAGCTAATTGCTTTGATTTTATAATATGCCTCCAATTTATGACGCGTGCGATATGAATAAGAGTGGAACGACGCGACGCTTAATCAAGCAAAATTTTGTTAGAATGATAAAATTTGTTAGAATAATTTTTACGTATGCCATCTGTTCCATCTATAGATACGCGTGTTCTGTATTTTTTATATCTTATTAGCCGACGTACTTCGATCAGTTAAATCCAAGTCGGGTGTTTGCAGGTCGCGTTTCGCAGCTACTTGGCTCACGAATCTCTCGACAAAATCGGTACTACGGTCGAGCACTTAAAATTAAATTAAAATTAAAATGAAATATTACGATAGGAAACTGAATTCTCTTACGCGACTCTTCTCTTTGCTATTATAAACAAGTTTCGTAAGAACGACGTTTCATGTCGTTCGTATAGATATTACGAGCGAATAGAAATATTATTCGATCCTGTTTATTTATAAAGTTGAAGACACCATTAGATAAAATGAAACTTTTATTCGAATTCTTGGATTGCATAGAACAAATTTGCGCGCGGGACTTTGCAAAACTTGTTCGATAAGAAAGTTTAACCGGTTCGAGGAAATCCAATATTCTTCGATTTCTCAGGGACTTGAAACTAAAAGGCAGTTTCCGTAACATATTTTTCTACATTTAAGAACGGATGTTACTGCGCACGAATCTCTGTTTTAACATTCCCCATATCGTATATCGTAACTTAAATACGTAAATTAAATAAATGCCTTAACATCGAATCTATAGTTCTCTTTCAACGTGCTTTTTTTTCCTTTTTTCTTTCGTTCGACGTATTAATACGAGAATGTCAATATCGGTAAAAGAAGTTAAGGGCTTATTATAGTACCCTTGTCTTTCTCTTTCCTTCAATTATATCATATAACCTACATTCGACGTAAGTACGTGTAACATGCGCTTGTATTTCTATTGCAGGAATCGCAGTGAGTTCGCTTCGACAAGGAGTAACGATGAAAGGTAAATAGACGTGAAACTTGAATCGCGATAGACGTTACAAAGCGTTGCAGATTATGCGAGCGTCGCGTACAAAGATTGAGAAAAAAGAAAAAAAAAGAAAAAAAAAAATGAAAGCTGACTGCACATATTATATACGAGTCCAGTAGCGTAGCAAATTGATCGTCTGTTTGATAATCGTCAGCCTGTAAGAATTGTTTCACGTGGAGCTGACGCGATCCGAGACCGAGGACGAAGTGAACGCTGCTAGTTGTCGCCGTAGCATTTTAATAGCGGTTTAAAACTAGCTAAAAACAATGCACGCGGCTTGTTCTGATAAAAACTAAAAATTCATAATACGCTGGCAACAACTGGTAATGTATCATTTCGTACGTATCCAGGTCAGCTGCTCGGCCTCTTCGTGAATATGTACATAAGCAGAGATAGGACCACTCGCGGGGGATGCAGTTTCTTGCATGCGTTTCCTGACGGATGCGTGTATGTGCCTTCTGCCAGCAGCGATTGTGTGCATGCGTGAAAAGCGTGCAATATCCGTGACTGATGTACCTCGGTATTAGTCGATGTGCCTCGATGTGCCTCGGTGTGCCTCGATGACACGCGAATATTTTTTACATCGGGGTACTATATTTTTCGATATTAGTTACTACGGTGATCATTGTTCGAGCAAGCTCTCAAGCGTAACTTGTTAAATCCCTTGAATCTCTACATAGCCTATCGCGTGCAATTATATCGTATACAGTAAAGGTATTAGGTCGTCCGAAAAGTTTCTTTCGTTTTAGAAGGAAATAACGGATGCAGAACATTTTCCGTTTTACATTATTTTATCGAATTACGTATGATCCATTTTGTTTTATCAAGATAAAGATCACAACGTTTGATAGATTAGAGGTGTCATGTTTGCGTAAAGATACGTCGTTGTAGGAGACGCGTCTGTAAAAGAGAGACACTTTTCGGACAACCTGATATATTGTAAGAAAATTTCATTTATTAAAATATTCGTGGACTATTCGATTTGTCTTTTGGTACGAGAGACGCGTACCCGTGCGCGGAATAAGTGGACATTTTACCAAGTTAACTGCGCTAAAGTGCAAGTTTTGGTTGTTAGATGAGAGAGGGTAATGCATCTTTTTGACGACTCGCAATCGGTTCGTAATCGGTCCTCGATAGGACGTACCACGAGTCACGAGCTGCTCGGCCGATAAGTCACGAACGATAGCCGGGCGTGATTCAACGAGAGATTTACCGTTTCGATTAATTCTGATATGCTAACGTTCGTTGCAACACCTGTACGTGTATTTAAAACATTATTCTGCCCCTTTTACGTCGCGTTGCTACGTGCATTCGAGTCGAGGACGTTGAATAACATCTTTTCATACATCTAATTATGACACTTTCAACGTGGAATGCGGGAAGTTTGAATAGGCTCCAAATTCACATTAAAAAAAAAAAAAAAAAAAAGAAAAGAAAAGAAAAAAGAAGAAAAAGACGATTCTTTCATATAAAGTAAGACGCTTGAGAAGCTACCTATCTGAGATAAAGCTCTCTACTGTGACTTCATGAAGATTAATGTTTCAAAAACTGAAGTAAAAATCGCCCATAAAATCCTCCTCGAGTACGATGCAAAAATTCCAAGAAACGAAGCTAAGTTTGAAATTTAAAAATGAAATTTTCTTAAGAGTCGATCTCGATTCTACTGCGCGTATTTCGGTGCTCGTGAAACGAAACACGTAATAATGGCATTGCCCATCTTGTAAACCGAACATCAACGAAGATACGACGTGTAAATTTTCCTTCTTCCTTCGTAAATACGTTATCAACGTTTTTCATGAGAATCTTTTGACGTTTGAGAATTTCGATTTACGTATAGCCTACTTCGACGCTTCGATAAGAGTTTCGTCGAGTGTGGACAGAGAACTGAGAAAATTACGTGGTTTCTGCGTGACGATGGCCTGACGATAGAGAAATTCCATTGCACGAATGAAACGATTATTTAAAAAAAAAAAAAAGAAAAGAAAACACACATAATTTTAAACACGATATTCATTTGCGATTTCTACAAGTTTTATGCCTTCGGTCTATCTACGATCTACAAAATGGTCGATATCGAACCGGTAACTTTTACACGTAAAATAATTGTTATTAAAAGTACGAGCTCGTAAATTTCAAACTCTCAATGCGCCTGTGGGAAAATGACTATACCGATAATATAAAATAACCAATCAACCTAGATAACTGTGCTTAACAGCGACGTTTTAAAAATCGTTACCCTTCATTAATTAAAGTTTCAAGTTTTCCGTTGAAAAGTCCGAGGTGCGATAACAGAATTATTGATTTCAGAAGTATTTCCAACCAAACCACTACGGCCGCGCGGCCGTCCGGTATCACTCTAAAAAATCACAACTCGATTAAACGCTCTAATTTAGTTTCGAACTCCATAGAATTACTCTGCGAATAAAACTCTCAAAGTATACGTTTAAAAATGTTATGGTTAGAGCGTTTTATTCCACTTCCACTTCCACCAAAAAAAAAAAAAAAAAAAATAAAAAAAGAAAAAGACGCAAGATGAATAGTTCCATTTATGATTTTCCGTTAATATGATTCGCGAAATCCTTGCAGGATCGTTTCCTTGTCTTTTCTTTTTTTTTTTTTTTTTTTTGACAGAGCATCGAATATGCTCGAACGATTGCGGATTTTGTCGTTAGCTGGTATTGACAAAATCCGTAATCACTTGGTTGCCAAGCCAATACAATAGAGCGCTACAACAATGGAACGTACATTAAAATTAACGAATTTAATCGTTGACAAATCGGACGTAACGTTTCCGTTAACAATTTGCGCTCTAACTTCATAGAAACGCGCGTTTCTAACTATTCTATACGTATTAGGTCGGCCGGAAAGTTTCTTTCGTTTTATAAGCAGATAATGAATGCACAACATTTTCCGTACGTATGATCCATTTCTATCAAGATAAAGATCACAACGTTCGACAGATTAGGTTTCATGTTTGTATAAAGATGCATCGTTGTAAAAGACGGGTCTGTAAAAAAAAACACACTTTTCGGACAACCTAATGCGTGCTACGTATACAGTGACTCGCGAAACGCCCTTTGAAACGGAATAACTCTTTTTACAAGCATCAGTCGATAAAAAATTAAAGATTATCTGAAAAATCTGAAAAAATTAAAGATTACTTTTTACAAGCTTCTTGTTCGACTGCCTGTAACGAAACTTGGAACAACGCATTTTGACGCAAACGAAACGATTCGACCGAACAACGATGTCTCGTCGTTACTCTGTCCGATGCATTGAAATACGCGAAAATATGCTGAAAATCTACTATCGAAATATCTAAAAAATACTGGCCGCACCTTATACTTTATACGAACGAGAAATTTCAACGAAGCCGCACGCGAAGAAACAGAGTGACATACAGAGACGCGTGCCTGTGTGGTAGTTGAATGTTTATCTTGGAAAAAGACAATGCGTAATACAGAATATATGCATATAGGCGACACACGTACATATCGTGTCCGTATACATGTGGCTGTTCACTATTCAGAGAGGGAATAAATGAAACGGGGTCGCGATATAATACCGTCTTCTACAAGCGTACACCCTCGTCCCACGGTTTTTCATATTGCCTTCCAGTTACTTCAGCATGGAAATCTATCTTCCAACATCGCCACGAGTTCCGTATCGATCTTGGTTTTTATGTTAATGAACGTCTTGGATTATTGTTTGCGTAATCGGTCCGGCTCGATTACCCTTCGCTCGATCGTCTCGTGGCGCGAATAAAAGTCGTTTGCCCCTTATCGAACCTACTTATATTCCAATTTCGTCGATTAAACTGGCCATTTTATCGATTTCGCTGGAAAGTTCGACAACTTTGACGGTTTCGCTTATTTTTATATGTTCCCTGTCGGATGCTCGTTCCGTACTTTCGACATCTCACGTCTCGCAATTTCCACGTCTTACAACGTGAATTCTATTGTTCCACATTTAGCGAGAGGTTGGAACATTCGATGACGTTGAGAGCACTGTGTACAATTTCCTAGGGAATATTCAGTAGGAAAATGAAACTGAGTAAATTAAAAGGATTCTTTATCGTAAACCGTAAGTGTAAAAACCGCTTGGAATTATTACAACTATTATAACGAAACGCGAAACTTCTCTCTCGAAAATATTGTTGGCAGGTTGCCAATGTAGATGGGCGTGTGAAGAGGCCGACGAGTGGTTTCTGAGTGGTTTCCTGAGTTTCTCACGTATGTATCTTATACGAGTACTTCGAAGCGTATACCAAATACGAGTACAATTCGCTGTTTTAAATGTTTCGAGAACTCTTAATTCCCATCGTTTGATTAAACCGACATACGTGTAACGCAGACGACACGACGAACAAAATACATAGTACGCGCATATATCGCACACGGGTATATCGTACGTACACGATACATCGTACGCTCGTGGAATATCTATAGATTTGGTTGAAAAATAAATAGATAAAAACGTTTTGGCTGTTTCATCTAGACTAAACTAGACTCGACTGAAACGCAGTTGAAAGGTATATTACGAAGGTTAGAGAGGCGAATTCCAAACCGTTTGTTGTATCAATTTCGACGTATATTCTCCGCGTGGTAATCGATATTGCGTAAAATTATCACGGTATAAAAAAGGCTCGGGGTTATGTTACCTGAAAGCGGAAGCTCGTTTGCGCGATTCCGTTCATCCAGTGTTTAATTATTAATTAGCAAATACAAACGAGTGCAAAATCGTCGGGCGGAATTATCACGCGTCGACGGGAATTCGCTAACGATCGTATCCGCGACCGCGTTTCCCTCGTTTCAGCAAATATTTTTTAGATTTCGCGTACGTGGTCGTGCGCGCACGCGGTGTTCTTACCACGATGATCGCATAAAACATCAGCTACATTGAAATATTATCTGTATTACTCTTTCGAAAAATACGGCCGCGATAACTCTCGTTGGAATAAATTGCGACCTTTTTACTCGACAGAATGTAAATTTCCTATCTTCGATATGTTTCGTGCATGCTGAAATTAACGATTCGTCTGATCGACGGAGCAATCGTTTTGCTCCGGCAGCTCTGCTCGCGTCCTCCGACTTGTCCATCGTGCGTGTATTTTATGTTACGCGATTCGCCCATCGAGTGAATATAAATCCGTTGCACGAAAATACGTACTTGCCAAGTATCCGCTGGGCACGTGCATACGAAACGATCGGCGTAGGAAAACCCAACTAGCGATTTTCTATACGAACATCGTAAACAAAATTGTGTACCTAACGTGGTGCGTAGTTTCCATTAAACGAGTACGTGGGAAACTAGCCACTAGCCGCTAGCCGTGGATAAACGTTGCAAATCGCGTACGACCAGCGACCCACGACCAATACAATTTCTTTGTTTTATCGATGTCGAATGTGAAATACGTTTGTCTATCGGATAACTGCAGCATATTTATCCGAATATTACAATCGTATTGCGATGTACGTATTGCCGATATATATACATATATGGATGATACAGGTGATATAGACGAAATGAACCAGCGATGGGGATAAAGCGTTTCGTATTTCAGCGAAAAGAACTGTGGGATCCTTTTACCTTTACCTATCCCGTATGACGTCATGTAGCACGCCGCGATAGAGATACGCCTTCGGGATTACGCAAATCCTAGTTTATTGTAACCGGTAAGGAAGTTCGGGTGGTGGAGCACGATCTGCTGTATCATTTCGTATCAAGAGATTCCATTTCCTACCGAGGTATTTTCCTAACTTGTATTAAATAAAACGGCGCAGCGAGATGGAGAGCGGATAGGCAGTGAACGAGGAGGGAAAAATTGCTTTCATAGGAATCGTATCCGAATTGGTTGTCCGACAAAGGGAGAAACTGCGTAGCATCGAAAGCGACGGAGAATTCGTATTATTCGATTACATCGTACGACGAGTCGAATATAAAATAACGTATTTACGGCGGAATTGTCGTGCCATCGTGTCTTTAGCAAAGTCTGTATGCGGAGTATAGGAACGAAGGTTTTCTTCTTGCGTGACTTTTGCTTTCGGAGAAATTATCTTTGAAAAATCTACAGTCGGTTCTTTCCGCTTTAAGACGGTGCCAGGGAAACGTAAAATACGATAGCTGTTCTGTGATGCAAATGATGAACCGACGGTTCAAAAGATATAAGACGCATGTATCAAATTCCGTTCAATTTTCCGACTAGTTTCGCAGCTTCGGAATTCCACGTACTTCGGACGCGATACGTTACACGGTATTTCGCTAGGTAAAATTAATAACGAAAGGACGATATTCTTTGACGAAAAACCCCTGTCGATATAAATGTTGCGGTAATTTGAATATGTTGGAAAGTTGCGTCGGCGAAACTTGTCGCAAGTATCGATAAAGAGAACTATGTATCGCTGGAAATTCAACGTTTTGCGCTTTCTCAAAGATACGTCAACCGACGTGAAAAATATGTAAAAAATAATTGCGAGAAACGCGTTGAAAGCTTAAACCGAAGAAGAAGAGATGGAAACCATTTTAGCAAATAGAAACGCACAACGAAAGCTTTTATCTTCTCTTGATTTCTTATTTTCTGTCTTGTTCGTTGTACTAGCGACACGAACGAGACACTTGGAAAGAACGTTTTAAAGAACCGCGTGAGAAAACGATTTTGACAACTCTTTTTTTAACAAGTTCTCTCCTCCAAGTTCGCCCGCAGTGTCTCCACGCTACGTAATACGTACGTAGAAAATAGTGGAAAGAGACGCGTTAGTAGAAAAAGAAGTTTCGAACTGAAGCAACTAAAAAATCCCTCTACCGGCTATATAGTTTATTTCTCGTGCGAACCTATGTATACATTAGGTTGTCCGGAAAGTGTCTTTCTTTCGCAAACGTGTTTCTTACAACAGTGCACACCTTCGTAGAAACGCGAAACCGAGTCTGTGAAATGTCACGATGTTTATCCCAACGAAACAAAATGGATCGTGCGTAATTCGACGAAATAATACGAAAGAAACAACAACGTTGTGCGTCTATTATTTCCTCATAAAAGACAAGAAACTTTTCGGACAACCTGATAATTTATTTTCCTGCAGCTTCGTTTTCGTTTCGAAATTTTTCCCCTGGTCGCAACTCCTTCGATCGTAGATTTCTTTACGCGAGAATAAACGTTGATAGAGTTCGAGGAAATAAAGTAACTTCCGTGTACGATTAGAACGAGAATATTTTGAAACAAAGCAATTTCATCGAACGATGTTGTGTTACATTTGCAAGTAATGCAACGCTGTCTACGCGTTTTGATTTATTCGTTTGCACCGCACGAACGCCAAAATTTATACACTGATACATCGATTTTCCACGCGAATTCAATTAAATTTATGACAGAATTTGATATACAAATTAATGGCATAAATTTAATAATATTCGATACAAATTTATGTAAATATTAGTGCACGTTTCTCGATGTTTTCACAGCATAGCATCTGGCTACTGACAACTGACAGTCACTCGTAACTTATTTAAATAGCGTTGTTACGCGGTATATACTAAACATTCGAAAAATGATCAAAAATCTTGCTTTTGTCTATTCTGCGAACTTCGTTGAAAGAGACAAGGTTCAATCCCGTTATAATCGAATCTACGAACTAGGCGATTTATGAAGAAAAAGAATCGCGTTTTACATAATATAATTATAAATTTCATAATTCTAAAGAGAAGGAAAACAGGAGCCGTTGCGATCGAAGAAGAAAAATGTTTACGTAATTTTAGTTGTCGACAAAGGCGATGAGATCGTGGCTAAAACATAGCTGTAAATTGAAAACCTCGTTGTACGTATCGTTCGTAACATTTACCTGTTCGAAATTGATTTTACTTAGCAAATTTTTAATTCGATATTTATTTATTTATTTGTATTTTTCCTATTCGACGCAAAACTCTGATTTTATGAAGTAGAGAATAATGAATTGTTACTGTACGCGGTGGAACACGTACTACGTTTGATAAATAATTGCGACGTTCGTGTTGCGTAGCAGCGATCGATACGTTTGTTTACACCGAAACTAATATTCGAAGTAAAGTTGTGCAGTCTATGGAAATCGATATTGGTTATCGTAGACGGAACACGCGTGAAAACTGTGTCGAAGTTGAACGAATACCCTACGAGGTACTTAGCTTTTCTACGTGACGGGACATGGATGCGACGATTTGCTTCACTTTCGCCCAATTAATCTCCGAGTTGCGAAATTATTTCTAATAAGCGACGGAGTAAAAGCAGCTTCGGCATAAAAGTTTGCCCGAACGTCTGTAATAATCAAACCGATAAAACAGCAGATTAAAGTCGAACCGATCGTATCGAATGCAATTTAAGTAACAAAAGTTTTGAATTTCCTTTCTTTTGTATGAAAACTCGCTGCCAGTTCGATCATTCCGTTTTACAGCGATGTTTTTCGCCACTAAACTTTCGTCCGAGTCATTACCACCGACGATATATTTATTTTGCTGCCAGCTACTTGTTTTTGCTGTCGAACACATTCGTAACTCGACGTAAAATCGTACGTATAGCGTGGTACATGCAACGCGTTAGAAATAAGAGACGAGTCGATACTCAAGTTCGCTGCTTGTTATAGCTCATTTCGGACTCGCATAAAGCTGAGGTGGCAATGTGCCAAGTATGAAGTGCAGTATGAAGTAAAACGTCGCTTTCTATGCTCGAATTCGGTATTTCGATAATACCTACATACTTTGCTGCGCTGAGAACTATGTTTTGCCATAGATTCGTCTCAATCAAATTCGAAGATGGTATCCCACTGGGGGTAGCCATCCACGTGTTATATTATTATACCACTAAGCTATAATATTTTACCAAATGTCCTACTGGGCAAATTGTAAAATGTAAATAAATAAATAAATAAATAAATAAAAAAATACATTCGTCGCGGTAAAGAGCAAAAGAACAACTCGCACATTCCAAATCTAATAACTTTATGATAATACGATGCTCCCTGGCTGCACCACGGTTTCGATACGACTATGAAAATAATATATTACCTTGCTGATACTCTTCTGGATATCGAAAAATGCGAAGGAAATAAAACCTTGGAAATAGCAAAGAAAGTATACGATTTAAGTAGCAGACTGTTAGTCGTCTAACGAAGGAGCAGCTGAAACTCGTGTGACACGTAATCCCCTTGGCTGGTTTTTTCATCGTTGGAATTTTATTCGCACGATAAAACGAATTAGTATTCGGAACGATCGGTTGAGCATCGCGGAAAAACGCAAAGCCGTTGATCGCGATGCTTAATGGAAAGCGAACTTCTTACAGCGGGTCTCTAATTATGTAAAAACGAGGAATAAGAATAACGAGCATTAAAGAAAAGAAACGTAAGGGAAGGAAAGGGGGTGGGGAAGAAGGGGCAAAGGGGTGAAGAGGAACGAAGGAGGCGAGGGTAAGAAAATTAGCGAGAAGGAAAGTTGCCGTTGTTACGACGCGACGTTTCCCTTATTTCCATCCGGTTATTTCATGAAATGTAAACCAGAAGAGACTGTCGTTTCGCCAATGGAAATTTTCTTGGCATAATCGAGCCGGATTTTTCGAGGATACGGATACGCTTACGAGAGCGAGGAACGCGCTGCGTTTCCATCTCTTGCAAATTCTCGCTTAAACGTTCTTTCCCTTGTAGATTCGCGTAAGAAAGCCGATGTCGGATACCAGGCAAAGAGAAAGAAGCAACTATAACGCGCGAAGAAACAGACGATTTACGAGCCAAACGTCACTGCAAGTATTATTAAATCATTCCGATTTAACGATTACGACACGCCAGCAGCTATCGTCTATGGAACGTTTGCAAACAAAATATCGCGTAATAATAAATATTAAATGAACAAAATGATTATATATCGATGGAAAGAAGCGAATCGTTTTGTTCTTTAGGAAGATCGGTGTGTTTCGAATAATATGTCTAGTGGAAATTGTTCGTTCATTTACCGGGCAACACTGGCTCGTTCTCGTTTCATAGCCAGATGGATTCCATTGAGAAACGATCGTGTCGGTTAGTTAATTAAATTGTCGAAGAGCGAAACAATTAACGGAAATGGGGTTGGTTTTCTGGCGCTGAACGAAGTCGCCCCTTCTGTGATTGGAAGCGCCGTTTGCTTTCGATTTTCGACCAACTGGCCACATTATTTCCTGCTACAGCTATGTTTCAGAGGAACCGCGTAAGAGTAGCTTTTTGTGCTTCTATCGTGGAATTCAATACCGCTTTTTACGGTTTTGTCGCGCTTTCGATCAAAGCAACCAGATTTTCCATTCTTCCCGCTTAGATAAACGTTTTCCTTTGGCACGTTCCAATACAAAATTTAGATGCAACTTGTTCATCGAGAAATTTTCGATAGAAATTTTCATTGCGTTAAATTATTCCTCCGTGCAACTTCGACGACCTTTCTACGATAATTTGTCGGCTAGTATCTTAGAAAAAAAAGCATCAGAATGTCAACGAAAGAAACGAAAGCGTTTTAACGATTAAACAGATTTACTATGTAATATAATTTATATCGCTAAAGTTATTTTCTATTTTGTGCCTTGCGTTTTCTCTCCTTTTTTCTACAGTCGAAAATCAGCCCAAAGACACTGAAATACGTCGATATCGCCGTCGACGTATTTTATTCGATCGCTGAAAGATTTTGATCGAGAAAGCCTATCGCTAAAATTTCTCTAATTCGTCGAAACAGCACGATGTTGAAAGCTACGTTTTTCGGTAACATCCTGCCAACCAGCGGAGACGAGGCAAATTTTTAAATTGCTGTACTTCCGGTTTGCGATATCCGTAATTTTGAGTCGCATACAGCGTATTGCTTTGCTAATATTGTTTCAGTTTTACTACTCCCAAGTTACCTAATTAGTTTCTATTTAGTTGGTATAATTAGCACAGCGCGTTTCCATCTCGGGGACATTAGAATGCTATGCAGTTCTACTCTTGTTGGATTTAAACTGAATCGTGTAAGTACGTACACTCGCTGTTTGGATAATGAAACGTTCAGACGAATGCCTGGGATAGTCAAATATTTAGATAACGCGAAAAGCGTCAAATGAGAAAGAAAGCGATGCTTTCCGACGATATTCAGTCGAAACGCACACAGAAACCAGTGAATTTAATTAGGTTTTTTTTATCGAAGGTATATCGGTCAGCGAACGTTGCAGTTGGTAACATCGCGACGCTGATTTCGTCGATTATTCTAGCGGTATTCGTAGGAATTTTCGAAACACCATAGGCAAACGCCAAAGGCTTAAACCTACATGGTTTGAAATCTTCATGGTGGCGTTTGCGTCACTAGGAATGGCCGCGTTCGATCGAACCTTGTCGGCAACGCTAATATCCAGGTCAGATTCCGTAATACTGCATTTGCATCAAAGTTGTATAAAATACAACATAGTAGGAGGGTAAAAACGAATGTGGTCGTAAATCGCTCGAACGTGGAAGCCACTTTGCCCGAATGGTTATAAAAGAGACTGTAACGTAAATATGTATTTTTACGCAGCGATGGTAAATACGTACGTGCGGAAATCCTTTAAGGGAAGTGATTTCTCGGTCGAGAACGTCAGTCTTTTCCAAGCGGCGTGATGCAATTTGCTTCGTGCAATTCTCGTTGCATCTTCCCGCGAACCGAAATCCTGCACACCGTTGTACGATCATCTACCGGGCGACTCGAATCCACAGATCACCGGGACACTCGACGAGCCTGACTTCGAACGAGTGCGTTAACTATCCGTAAAAACGGTAAAAACTGGTATCGGACGTGATACGATATGGTTAGGTAATTAATATCGGTCGATCTCTTGGAAGAAAGAGACCGGGGAGAAAGAAAGTTTGTCGACCGCTACGAAGGAGACACGGGAAAGCAAAGGATAATTTTATCTTGCTCCGGGCGAGCGAGCAAGTGGACAAGAGGGAACTCGTCTCTAGACACTGAAGGAATTTTTTACTGAAGCCTCGCGAGCCGCCACGGCTACGATAGTCCAAGCGTACCAGCTCGGACGTATCGAATGTCTGGCTTTAAATATCGTTTCGATACCGTCCACTGTCTAACGAAAGCCGAATTTAATTTACTCTCTCGCGATATAACGTGTTCATTTTCCATTCTTTTCTCTGCGATCGTTCGGGTTCTTCCATCGACGTATCGTTCTGTCGACCGATTGATTGTTTCGATACGCTGTTGTTCGTATACGCGGTACGTGCGTCGCATCGCTTTCGTCGAAGAAAGACTGTTTGATCTTTTCATCTCATCGGCTTGCGCAAACCGTAAGAAACGCTCGCTTGATAGAGATGCTTGTACGGTCGAAAATTAATCATGCCGGCGGGGTAGCTCGACGTGAAACGAGCGCGAGGCGCAACTCTTTGTTAAAGACGCGCGGCGAAGTTGTTTCAAGAAAATCCGATATTTCCTTATATTTCGTTCCTATAAAAATTGATCGATTGACGCGAACACGAACGCCACGCGTTACGATACAATGGTCGATTAATTTATCGACTCAGTCGGCTGTTTTAATCGAATCGCGGCGTACGTTTTTCCATTCTGCCACCAAGGAATATTCGCAGGTTATCGAAAAGTTAGTTGCATCCTATGCCAGGCATTTTCGGCTTAACGAGAGAGCCTGTGTGTCTCGCGCTTTGTAGGCAACGTCGTAAACCACTATGTTACTCTTGGTCGGCACGCTAGCAACAGCCGTGGTCAGTAGGAATTTACCACGTACAATTCCAGGAATCCGCAACTCGTTCAACTTAAGAGATACTTGTAACGATCAATGAGGCGGTTTGTTGAGAATCTTTGTGGATTAACCGTATCGGCTAAGATTTACCTACGTCCAAGCTCCGCCGATGAAGCTGCAAAAGATCAAATCCTTCCGCCGTTTATCTGATAATTCATTTTTTGCGCACGCGAAATTTGATTACATCGTACCGCGTGTATCGTACGATCGCTTTACTTTCAAATTCGTTAATTTGCCCTGTGGTTATTTGGTGCAGCCACTACGACCATTCGCGTGTATGTTGTTATTTTGCCTGCGAGTATCAACGTCGTTAGGACATACGTAACGTAATAATAAATAAAGTCCGCGAAAAGCAATGTGCAACTACGTGCAACCGTCGAACAAAGTCGAATTTCAATTTTCCGGCACTGCCCGACCGGTATAAATAAACGAACGCGATCGTAAGGTGGCCAGTTTCTCAGTCTCAGTATCGAGCGATTTTCACAGCGATCGATACGCAATCTTTAGCGAATCGGTTAGTACCGAGCGTCTTAGCGGACATTCTCTGTATTTATTAATTACTTTTAAGTATATTTGACGGCTTCAACGTCGAGTTGTCTCGTCGCTTAAACCGCACGACCAACCATCCTCTACACGCGTACAGTGTACATTGTACATATTGTACGTACATTGTAAGTACGTAGACGTGTAATCAGGAGCCGACTCCTGCTACGTGATCCTTCCGACCTTAAAGCAGAGACGGTCGTACGCGTGCATGTACGTAGCTAAAATGAAAATGATGGCGCAGTTATTTACGCCGGCATACGATCGTCGACATTCACTCTGACTCGACTGAAACTCGGTTAACTGACTTTGAGATCTATAGTCACTGTACCAAAGATTGAAAGCTCTAGCCGGTTAGGGATACATACTTCTGTATCGGAGCTTTTAACGGATTACACGACCTGTACCTAGCGAGATTTCGGTAACTAGTGGTTTGACAGATCAACGCGATAGGCTTACGGCCGGTGCTTTTGAACTTGCAAAGTGTACGCAGCTATACCGTGTCGTCGTCTATGCTCTGTGCATTCTCTACTCTATGCAACGTGCAGTCTCTCAGTTTCTTAGAAGAAAAGCTTTCGAGAAACGTCTCTTAATCGCAACGAATTTGTCTCGTTTCGTTTCGCCATGTGGAAATATGGAAAATTGAACGGCGAAAGTTAACGATATTTGTCAAATTTTATCGAATTAATGCGTGACTCTAATTCAACCACCAAGATCCTACTGCTCTGGTCGTAGTTCGCAAATGTGAAAAAAATCACTCGGTAAATATCCATTTGAAGCAATTTTGGGGTCGAGACACGTGGCAAATGCGTTTGGAAAATTATATAATAAGTTTGTGGAGAAGAGTCGGCAAGTAACGTACAATATCCTTTTATACAGATTAGATCTCCACACGGTGTATCTCGGTTGTATTTACGCGGTACGTAGATCGGAAGAAAAGCAGACATGGCTAATATTCGAGCAGCGATAAGCACCGAAAGTTATCGCTGTACTCCGACGACGAATATGGTAGAGAGGAACATTCGCCCTCCAACTCTCTTGGACGAAACGTCTCGGCCCTTGTAATCAGAAATGTTTTATTTCATCGTAAATACCAATATCCGGACGAAAACTCGGCCAGACGGTAAATTAGAAACGCGTATTTGCGATACAGTTTCGGCGTATCCGGAAATCACAGAGCGAGCAGAGTGGTCGATGGTGTCTGGTAGGTACAGGCGAAAGAATACAGCGTTGGAGGAAGAGAGCGAAACACGCGTGTCATTGGTCAAAATCTAGCGGCTATCGCTATAGCGGAATGCAGGTGCGCGAAATTGCTATAAACACGCTGATAAAGGACAACGAGAAAGACGGAAGGAGTAGAAAATACGATGACGGCCAAGTTAGGAAAATGGAACAAGGACAGACGCTTGGAACGTTCGAACGAGAAGAAGAGAAAAACGTATTACCAAGATAAAGAAGCGTTTCAAAGAGACAAGAGAATTTACGATACGATGATTCGTACAAAGCGCGCCGTAAATTAATTCGCTTTGGCGATCGTCAGGTGTCGCGTTCCGTGTCGCCTACGATAAAGAAACGCGCCATGGTGTTTGTATATACCGTTTGATAGGTGTTAGGCTGGTAAAACATCGGAATATTTGTTAAGTGGAAAGTATTCGTCGGTAGACTGGAGTCGCGTTCCGAACGCGAAGAACTGGCAAGCTCGCGCGTTCGTCTCGCCAAGCGAGCAACGTTTAAACCTGCGACGAGAAGGGTGGCAGCTGCGAAGAAGGGAGAAAGGGCGAAGCAGACAGGTACGGAGCAGCGACGGCGCAGCAAAATTTTGCATCGCGGAATACTCAGGAGCATTGAAACGGTGGTCTCATTCCACGCGCAGCATCTCCTCAAAGGCTGGTCACATTATGAGTACCATGATCTTTTCACGGGCACAGTAGGAGATATCTCATAGAAATGCTTGCGTCTATTTACAGCGGACAGAGGGGCCGCGAGGAGAGGCCGAGAAAAACGGAATGAGGTGGAGCAGCCTGAAAGAGACGAGGGGAACTGGCCTCTGCAAACGTCGAGTGGATAACCCGGGGGAAACTCGAGAGGTTCGGTCGCCTTTTCCGTTGCGCGTGCCTTCTTGAGACCCGTTAATAGTACTCTCGCTAAGATCTTCCATCTTGCTACTCGATCTCCGCTAGGTGAAAGATGTCCACACTCCGGAAACACTTCTCGTACTTCCTTCTGAAGTAGGTCGTACACCGACACGGCGGTCTCGTGCAGTGGACTTTTCTTTTTTCCTTTTTCTCTCTCCGAGGAACAGATTTCGCTGGATACGTCTAGCGGGCCGAGTTTCTCTCCTCTGAACGCTCGTTAATTCTTAATTAGAGACGTAGTCAGCGACGGGATTAAGTGCCCCGCAAACAATCAAAGCGCACAAGCTATATCCTCCTTTTGGACGTTCGTTTTGTACCCGATATTGCCAGAAAGCTACGTCGGTCGCGTTTCAGCGAACAGACGATCGGCTTCACGGAGAGAATCGCGGGTGTAGTTGGAGCTGAGATTCAAATGGAATACCTCCGTGTACCGTTTTTTTTCTTTTTTCAAAGTTTTAGCGCCTAAAGTATACATATGTATGTTATTTAAGAAATTCGGAAGATGGAAATTGTCGTAGCCAAGTTGAAATCCCTTTCCACGTCTACGCGAAGATAGACGTTCTCGTCAACTCGCAGTACCTACGTTGTTTAATCGCCAGAGACAATACGAAGCTTGTCTTCGTTTTAATTAAAATCTTGGTCTTTTCCCTGGTCGTAAAAACTGAAATCAAACTCCAGCGAAGCGAAAGATACATAAAAAGTTTAAATTATTAGAGTTTATCGGGTTTGAAAGCAGCGCGTGCCACGCGGATAATTTTAATCGCCGCTCCTTTAAGAATATCTACTTGTTTGTTTGCCCGATCGTTGGCCCAGATAGCGACGTGGAAGAGTCGCGATAAATCTTCTCGATTCACGGATTCCGTCTGAAACGCGAATTTCTCGAGAGTCCGCGCGCGATAAGAACGCTCGGCGAAGGGAAGCCGCGCGAGAACGTTCGAAGCGCAACGGTCGAACAGAGGCTTTGCCAATTCTTTCGTCAATTACCGGCAAGTTAACAAATCCCTCGCACAGAGCAAGGTGCATAGCCATAAAAGAAGGACAACGACGCGAATTCCGATCGTATTTCATTCGCCTACGCTTTGGCTCGGAGAAATCGATATCGCGCGACAAGCAATATCCAAGCACCCTTTATCCTCTCGTTTCTATCGGCACCGTCGTCCGCAGGCACCTATCGCCGCGCGACGTATATCTTGCTTCGGTGGTATATCGATCCGCGCGCGCGTTCGTTACTTTTTATTGGCTTTTTGAGAGGGACAGTTCGCGGTTTTCGGTGGCATGGATTTCCTTGCTTTTGTGTCGGCATGCTTCCCCTCCCCGCCTCGTCTCTTTCTCTTTCATAGAAGAAAGGCTAACCGGATCGCGCGCTTTCTCAAAGCAAGTAACCGATTCACGACGAAAAACGGATTCCATAGCGCCAATTCCGGTATACAAGCAGAGGTAGCCAACCCTCGATAAGATACCACCGATTTCATCGAGTTCTTTGAAAAATTACCGCGCACAGAGCATATCGACCGTAAGAGATTATTTCACGACGATCGTAGAACTCGTATAAGGATGTTAATTTCGCGTTGACCGTGTCGCACACTCGAGATGATCACACGCTCAGAAGGAGTAATAGGGTAAGCTGAACATCCTGCGTGCCACAGTTATCTAAACAACAACCGTATAGTAACGGAATAGTCCCGCCTCTGATATACATGAGACGACAATCCCTTCAGAGGGACTAAAACCTCGGTATAAAAACTCTCCTAAATTAGCGCTCGAGACGATTCCGTTGTAACACTTTGAACCGTCACTCTGTTGGATTCGCATAATAAATTCTATTACTGAAAATTCTCAATGCGAGAATTGATTGTAAATTAAAAAAAAAAAATAAAAACTATACAATTGAAAAACCGACGACACACATCGATGGACCCGACGGCGCCTCGGCTCTCGCGACATTGTTCATGGTTAACTTGATGTTTCTTAGGCCCTTTTCCACGATACTACATACAAAGTTCAATTCCTTCACCTTATTTGTGAAACGTTCGAACTGCGAAGCGAGGAGATTCACCGGTGATCTATCATTCTCGTGATTTCTTGTGTCTCCTACGTGACAACCGCGTTACGCACGTGCCACCGATTAATGCGAAAGAAGACTCGAGTCGTTTGGCAAACTGAACGTCTTGGACGAAGAGGCATCGCGCAATAGCAAAGAGGCTTTATTGGAAGTAGGCGGAACGTACATTAAAGAAACGTAAGTATTATATTATATCGTCGAACAATTTCACCGCCCAGCATATTTTTCTATCTCGTTTGTAATCGAAGAGTTACTCTGAAACAGTATAGAAAATATGTAGCGTACCATACGGGTACCGGAAGCTGCGGGTGAAAGCTACCCCGGTCGTACATGATATATACGAAAATATTAACGATATCAACCCTTGTGCTTGGCAGTCGAACTTTCTTTCCCCCTTTTTGCCACCAAACCACCATCGCGTTCGTATGCATCGATTCGTCGTTGAGAGGTAGCGATGCGAAAATTCCTACCACCGGCTTCGCTTTTCCGTTCAACTTGTTCGCTGAAAGATAATTTAGTTTAGGTTAGAGGCCGGTCTTGTAAGCGTATCTTGTGTACGAATGTACGTGCGGTGCTCGAGAGTCGAGAGATTTGCGTCCATTGTACGACGTCTTTCTCGAAACTCGGTAAATTTCGTAGAAATAAATACCGCGTGGAAAGCGAGCAGGAGCTTGAAACAAGCAATTCGCAAGGAACATCGTATAAAATAGGCGTACGAACGAAAGAAGAAGAAAACGTTGCAAGGAAA
Source organism: Bombus vancouverensis nearcticus (assembly GCF_051014615.1). Classification (NCBI taxonomy): domain Eukaryota; kingdom Metazoa; phylum Arthropoda; class Insecta; order Hymenoptera; family Apidae; genus Bombus; species Bombus vancouverensis. The sequence continues at coordinate 10,786,953 of NC_134923.1, forward strand.
ACCTACTCGCGTACGTTCTCAAAGTGTCTCAGAGATATCGACGTACGCGTGTACGAATAAATAGGAACGTTAAAATATTCGCGCGTCGAATCATCGAACGATTCGATGTTTTTAGGTGGCTCGAGAGTCCAAGAAATTTCATTTCCGCGTCGATAACAAATTCCTCGTTTATTCTATTCGTTCGGTATTTCCTCTGGTCGAGCCTGGCGAAATTAGAAAGCTCAACGAAAAGAATTATTAAATCACTTGGCCGAGATAATGGAAAATTGGTAACAAAGGCGGGGTTCAAAGGAAACGACATTCCACATCGGCAGGTTAGCGGCGATAGCATCTATTCGGAACATCTCTTTAACCGAATCGAGCGTTTGGCGAGACTGGTTAGCCCGCTCTTGTGACACATATTCGTTTTATTCCGTGCAGTAGCTTTCCTCTCCTTGAAAATTCATAGCCCCATTCGTTTCCGAAATTTCAGATAACGAGAGACGTCTCTTTTTCGCCTTCGCCTTCGTTTCTTTCGTTCCTTTTGTCCCTCCTTTTTCCTTCCTTCCAATTAAACCTCGTTTTTACCAAAAGAAAAAAAAAAAAAAAAAAGAAACGTTGCCTGATAAATGGAAAAAGTCGCGATTTATTGAATTTCAACCCCTCGTCCTGATTCGCCTACGATTTAGCGCGTCAAATAGAAACGCCAGCGTATCGACGCGATGAGCGTTTTATAGCGGTTCTTCTTCTGAATAATTGCGAGGACGTTTTACTCTGGTAACGAGAGACAGCCTCCTCTTCCTTTGTCAGTATCGGAACTCGGAAGCGATGTATCACAAACAACGATTGCTTCCAGCTGTATTATGTATGGCGATGTATTGTTCCTTACGTTCGCTCCACCTTCTCGCTCTCTTAGTCGTTCTTAGTCACCGGTCACCGCTTTATGATGAACGACCGCCGATCGTTCGGCCCTCGCTTTATATCATTCAACATCGGCCAACGAGCTAACCGGCAGCGAGAGAGGAAAAGAGACGCGTATAATCGCGACACGACATGCGACGTAAATTCCGTGATCCGGTCACGACGATTCGATCCCTCGATCCAACAATTTTCTCGTTTCTACCGGGAGATGGAACGTTCGAGATTTAAGATGCTAAAGACGCGAGAGGACTCGAAATCCACCGCTCGGCTTATTAAAAAACAGACCGAAGGCATTTCGATCTCGCTACATCCCTTCGCGGCATCCAATCTTGCGCAAGTATAATCTGGGCAATGGCTTAAAACTCGAATAGGTTTTCGAATTAAACGTTGAAACAGTTTCACGGATGGAATACGTTTCAATTTTAAAGTAATCGAAACTTACGTCTATGATAAATCCATTCTCGTTGCTGCGATACTTTCGCTCGCCGATCGTCAGATATTTCAAAAGCGTTTCCGCACGATGACCGATAAAAACGGTTTTATGAAGATATTTTCGAGTAATTCCACGAGTCTCGTGGGATCGTGGCGCGTATATAGACTTTCAGTGGAAAAAAGCTGTACGATCACATTGATAAAGCACCGGTTACTTACCCATGTTACCGCGTTACCCTCATCCACGAGGGGTTAGTACAGGCAATAAAAGCACGAAACGACGAGTTGCCATTCTTCGAGAATGTTGAACAAAACAGATAAGTAGGATATTTACGATTTATCGTCCATTCAAATACTTATTACGCGAAAATGTTTCTAAATGCGATACCATTGGGCATTCGTATCGGCTACAGATTTAACGTATCTGTTTATGGACTAGGTATAGGAGATCTCTGACCGTAACTGATATTTAGTCCCATTTCCATTTAAATTTTCCAATGACTGCGCTGCATCCATTTTAACACGGTTACGTAGTCGACGCGCTACGACGATTTTCCAGTCGATCCAGCAGCGATTCCGCGATAATATAGCGGACCGCGGAATAAATTATGATAAGGCTGTCTAGGCGGTAACCAAAAAATACTGTGTTTTGTGTGAAAACAGGCGGCATTAACAACGCGAGCGCGGATATGTGCAACCGCTGCAGCGTAACGCCACAAAATGAGAACAAAGCAACGTCCGGGCTATTCATTCAGGTAGAAAATGTAATTAAAGCGAGATTATAACAATGGATTTGTTAGGTTTTATTTCGATCCGTTCCGTGCCTCGACGAATTTCTGTGGGACAAACGAGAAGATCACTTTGATACGATAACCCGTTACCGTTTGTAACGCGCAAATGCATTATTTTCAGGAACACCAAGCTTACTACCAGCGTCTGTTCGACGAAGCGACAATTAGGCGAATCACCGGTTATTTATTCGATAGAAGCGCGTGGCCACGCTTGTACATTTATTTCTTAGTCGTACGTGTATTTCCAGTTTGACTTGTTTTCGCTTTCTTCCCAGCTCTTTATTCTCTTTTCCTCTCGATTCTCGATCTGTCTGTCGCTCGGCTACTTTTAGTATCCTTCGTTCTTCCTTTTTCCTCTGTTCGTCGCCTGATTCTCGTTGAACGAGATTCTTCTACATCTTGTAAACGTTTATCCTTCGTTTACACGTTTGCAACTGAACCCACTGGATTTCGTTCTTTTCGACTTATGATTAGCGTTTCTCCCGCAGCGATACGATACAAAGCGATGGAGCGTGGGATCGAGGATCGTAAGCGCGGTAACACGTGTTTCTGGGATTCAGCGATTCGATAAAATCGGTAAACGAGTTCCGCTACTGTGCGAATACCATAGCCTTTTCTTCTTTTTTTTTTTTTTTTTGCCAGAGGGGAAATCGATTTGCGCGTTAAGGGACATATGAAACAATAACCTAGTTGGGGAAAGAGAATGTAACTTTGGACAGTCCACGCAGTATCTCGACTGGAATGTGTCACGATTCGCGCTTGAAAAAATAGGACACGAACGTCGGGGCGTGGGCGGCGCGGCGCGGAGAAAAATGTTTCGGATTCGAAACATAAATCCGTCTGAAATCCTTCCACATCTGTGGAGAGTATCACGCGCCCTTTCCTTATTTTCTTCCAACGACCGGCAGCAGGATGGTTCAAAGAATTATAGGAATAATAAAAACGTATCCTTGAGTGACCAACGGGATGAGATCGCTTGAAATATGGTCAGGAAAATCGCTAGTTTTAATACGATCCTCGAGATGTATAGACAATGGGAAGAATACTTTATCGCTCGTACTTGTTTCGAATAAATACACGAGCAGAGCCGAAGCAAATTTACCCCGTATACATTATACAGATTTATTCGGCTAGTAATCGGCTGCGAGCCGTAAAATCACGCTCTCTTTAAAACACCAGTTTGCACGCGTTCGGGTATATTTTACTTGTCGCAATTATCGCAATAATTTTAAATTCCTCCTATTCGCCAAAGAGTTGAAAATCGATGGAAAGCGACGCGAGGAGCTTGGAGAACGATCGCGCGACGAACCTGCAGCAAGAATGGAATAGCGTCAAGATTATAGTACGCGCGTATGATTTAATAGTCGAATGGAATGTATGTATATGTCGGATATGTTCTATATTCTCGACTTCTTTTTTCGCGTAGAATCACCCCCGTTTCCGCTTGTACCACCAGTTACCAACCACCCTGTATATAATAGCCGAATGCTTGGATAAGAGCGGTATTTAAGCGATGGAAAATGTAAGCGAAGAAGACGCGTTCGTTGGCTGGATTCGCGAAGATGATAAATATTTCATCGGCTATCTTACGGTTTTCATCGTTGTTCGAATCGCTATAAAATTCACCGGTGATATTCAACGATGGTCTCATTCGCCATCCAGCTATGTGGCTAGTTGGCTGCTACTCGATGCTATCGTAGAATCACGTTGCAACGCTTTATATTTTATGCATTCTTCGAGTAGTTGGAATCGAAACGGGCCAACAAGTACCGGGACGAAGAACGAGATATCCGAGAAATCGAACGAACACGCGGGGATTACGTTTACCTTTCGAATGGGCTACCGGCAGCTATTAAGACAGAGATAACAGCAAATTCCAATAAGAACAAGCACGCTTGCTTTTCAGGCCGTTGCGCGGTATGCAAAACACCCGATAATTTATGTATGTGTCTCGCATTAAGAAAACTTTATCTCGACAAACGCTTCAAAAGTAATTCCGCAACGATACGTTGTTATAAATACTTGAATATCTATTTTATATTTCCAATATACAGAGCCGGACATCTTCAGTCATTCGGTTGTACCTAACTTTCCTTTTATTAAATATCAAGAGACGTATAATGCATTATATAAAGAGGTGGATCGTACGGTGTGTACGTAAGCGGATGAAATTCATTGCGCGTTCGCCTTTCTCCTAGAAAAAGTTCAATCTCTTTCTAATCTAAGTAAGACGGAGTTCCAGCGTCGCTTCGGTTCGCCGGAAAAATTTTCGAGATCGAGGAGATGTGTCGGATCGATTTTCTTCTGGTGGTTTTCGTGAAAAATTTTCAGCCGGCCTTTGAACAAAAACTCGATACGTAGATAACGGGAAAGAAAAAAAGGAAAAGAAATTGTTACTACCACGCATATCATCCATGAAATTATGTAAATTTGATTTCACAGGTCTTTTCGTGCAGCTAATAGTTTACGAATAATTCAAAGCCGCGAATGGCACGTTAGGTAAATCAACCTACGTACGAGCACAACATACGAAAAATTCGATGACAAGATATCGGGAAAATATGCAGTTCGTAAAATATTATGCCACGTTTTAACGATTCCAGCGCTTTGTAATTCGCTTGTAAAAGCAGCCAACGCTATATATTTACGCAAATAAATTAATTTATATCGTTGGGCTACTTTATCCTACGTTTTTTCGTCACGAACGCGATAAGAATCGCAATTCGTTACAACTACACGATTCATCTACACGTGTAGTTAGCTATATGCTGATATTGTAACAACTTTTTGTTCGCTGGCAACCGAAACGCTATCCGATGCGTTGTACTCTTTTCTATTTCGATACGTCGTTTAACGAGCAACGTGTTGCGACAAAAAAGGCGAAGGACAGAGGTAATTTCGCACCTTGCGATTACTTTACCCTACACAATTTGTCGAATCCGCAGAACGAAAAGCGCACCAACGTGCGCGTACATATAACACTTTTCGCGTTTAAGCTCGTTCAGACCGTCGAGTATTTGTATTACCCTGTAGCTTTACCGACTTAATTTGCATAAACGCGAAGACTCGCAAAGAAAGCCAGAACACTGCGCATCCACTACGCTCCAGATAGCCGAGATGAGGCGAATCGTGTAGTTGTAATGTAAATGAAAATATGACGTTTCGTAAATTAAGCGTTTAAAGTTTTGATGAATTTTCCTCGCAGATGGCACGATTTAGTGAAAAAGTTGCGCGCCCTTATCTCGTTTAGCATCTAGACGAGAACGTTTCGACTCGCTTTACCTCGAAATAACGCCGAGCTTTTATTTCGACCTGCGTCTACCAACCTTCGGCCTGTCTTTTTTACGTACCTACATCTCGATAGAGATTCACCAAGTTTTTCACGAGCATGCGTCCGAGGGATGCGAGTCCCAATTGTTTTTCCCCGAAGGAAGTACAATTACTCGGATACGATGTTATTCGTCGAACGTAGAAACGAGAGAACGTCGCACGCTCTTAGCATCCCACGCGACAAGGAACGACGAAACGTGGTTGAACACGGTGACCACGTACGTTATATTTCTTTGACAACAGCAATTGGCAAATTGAATCAAGTAGATCGATATTAATAATTGTTATATCTTGTTGGCAAAACCAACGTGTTAATATCAAATATAATTAAATTAAATATACGGTGGAACGTTTGATCAAAGAAACGTTTTATATCCGTTAATGTATCGTAATATGATATTATTAGAGCAGGTCAAACACACAGGACGCTGTTTTCGTTTCTCCTTTAATTATTACCAATTTTTACGCGTAGATGATTGCAAATTGAAAACGTCGATATATCGAGAAGCTTATGTTTCAAATACAAACAAAAGTACAGCAATCGAACGGGATAGATTACGTTACACGTGATTACGAGATCTCTATTCAAAGTCTATTCAAAAAACGAATCGAACGAATCTCGCCGGCAGCTAATTTTTGACACCGCGACACCGAGCGAGATTTGCCTTTTTCGCACCATCCCTTGATAATTCGTGACCCGAATTACCAGCCAAGTCTACCGGCTACCTGCTGACACGCTATATTCCTGTTAATCATTGCCAGTTTGTCCGTCAAAGACGAAACTGTGTTCTTATCTGCGCAGCTTTACGAAGCTTTCCAGTAGAACGTAAAAGTAAATTGGTATATAAGCCGACTCCCAAGAGTTCCGGCCAACGAGAAACGATACGAGAACACATTTGGAAGCAACAGGCCTCGGTTACAGCGTATCTCTTAAGAGTCGACCGGCACGTTACTTATCGAAATTGATTTTGCCGGTAACGTTCGTTTTGCGTGAGTCGGACAGAGGTATAAGAAGATATCCGTGTCGGGCAAAGAAAGAAAAATACGAGGCGGAGGAAAAGTCGGTAAGATAGAAAGGGGGAGACATACTGGCTGGCTAACTTGACAGGGATCGGGGTTATCAAATTTCATATTGGTCGAACTTTCCGTGGGACTGCTGGGAAAGTGAGAGAAAGATGAAGAAGCGGAGGAAGTGGATTTGGATGGTCATACTCGCAGCAAACCGACCTTCTCGCTTCGATCGCCGCAGACGATTCCTAGCAGCTGTTGCTGCTGTCCCACGTCGACTTCACTCGCGCGTACATAACACGTCCTGCGTCTTCCATTACCGGATCGAAACGTCTTATTCGCGCGTCAATTTCTCCTGCTTTTACCGAGATCGCCACGATCATCGAACGATCCGACGATCTACAATGCCATTAACATCGCGTCCTTTGCAAAGAATAATTTCGAGCGGATGTATCGTAGATGGGACGGGTGGGGGATCTTGGTAAAGCGCGAAGAAAAATGGTTTGAAGAATGGGAAGAGAGGAACGGTGACCGCGTTTCACCGGTTCGCTGTTGCGATATGCTTGAAGAACGTGTACCTAAAACGTGTGGCAAGAAGAAAACGATGACGAGTGTACTCGTGAAACACAGAATACGCGTGCCTGTTATAATATAGAATTAAATTTACGTTTTTAGTTTTTAATTGTATCGCCGCGATCGCTAGATTGCAAGTTAAACAGCAAATTGTGTAAGTGCTTTCGTAACGTAAGTCGTAACGTAAAATATCGTCGTTTCTTAGCGACGAGTATACTCGTGGAAAACAGCTAACTGGTTAACGAACGATCGAGCGAAAGCGACGCGCTATTTCCCGGTTCCGTCATCGTAAACCGGTCTCTGTTCGCGTTATTAGGCGAAACGCGAGTCACAGCGTTTGACGAGGGCTGCAGGTTGGCGTAGCGAGACGAAGGGCTGCAAGTTGAAGCATGGAATGTGATTTACGGCGCGAGAAAGACACAGCCGCGGCCAAATATCAGTGTAAACGGTACTAATGCGACGGAAAACTAGATTTACGCTCTCTCCGCAACCTGTAAATAAATATGCCGTTCAACGCGCTTCTATAATCCGAATTAATCGCACGTAGGCACCGCGGCGCCTTGCAAATCGCGAATAGCGAAGCTACCGTACGACACGGTTACGCGATGCAACGCTAAACCTTCGTTTCTCTCGTCGTCGAATATATATTTAAACAAATTATACGTATAGTTGGAAACTAAGCGATGGCGGATTTTGTCATTACGCGTTATTATATACTTAGTTGCCAGCCCGATATTTCCCGCGTTAAAGTAGGCAGCGGTAAGACGATCGCGATGGAAAGATGAAACGAAAATTACGGCGATCGGTGCTCGGGGCAGATCGGATGTTGGGAATTAGCATAATCCGAAACTCAAGCGAACGTTTCTCGAAATTCGTCGTGAGCGGACAACCTTGATAGGAGAGGAAAATTAGATCGCCGTCTGGAAGTAACATCGCCGCGGCTCACTGAATATCGAATTCCGTTTCGTTCTTGGATACGACGAGGAATTATTCTTGGCCTCGGGTTCCCCGGCTGCCCGACTCTCCGGTTCCTTCTCATCGACGACAAGAAAATAAGATTTTTCACGTGTCGAGTCGGCGAAGCGACTGATCCGGCAAATAATTCATCGGAATTAGCGAATGAAAAGCTAGCCGATGACGCGGAATTGCACGTACTTACGGATCAGAGGTTTCGATCCGTCGCGGAAATGCGCGAAATTGGATTCATGATGCATAGAAGGGACGGCACGTGCACCACGCGAATATTGGATTTTCCTGCGTCGTTATACGGCTGACGAGTCGCTTCTGTTCGCCGATCACTGTCGGCAGAGCAAACGATGATACCCAATCGGGGATACTCGTAAGTGGCAATCGCGTCGACGTCACGTACGATTGCAACGTGTCTCCCCTGCGAACGGCCGAGAGAGAACCGTGTGCGCAATGGAAACAGCAAAGTCAGGCTGCAATGAAAAAAGAAAAAAGGAAAGGGGGCTGGAGAGGGAAGGGGAGGAAAAAAAAAGGAAGGGTACACTGACCGAAGCTGTCGTTTTGTTGATTGGAGCGTTTCGCCGCCACTCCTCGTGGCAGATTGCAGGCTGCCTCGATATTATGACAAAAAAGACTGACATATGTTTCGTTCGTTGTGTTACGGATACTCTCGTTAAGTCGCGTTTCATCGTCAAATGGGTGAGAATTGTGACAGAACGACTGTACCTTTGAATATATATTTCGCGCTTTCCTCTCCTCCATGGTTATCGAATGCTTTCATAAATTAACGATACGTCTGTTGAATATATCTTTTACAGAGAACGACAGGTGTTCCATTTTGGCAAAAATATCCCATATCTCGTGCCGTCCTTATACGTACTTGTAATTATACCACATTTGTTATTATATTCCATTCTATCTCGTAAATCGCGGTTGCAGATTTTCCAGCTGTGTAAAATATCACTGTATTTACATCGTTCGAATAAACGTTGCCGGTTCCCTCTGCGCTTCCGCTGCAAAATATTCAGTCACTTTTACACGGTTTTAGGTGCTTAGAATGTTTAGTCTTCTTCGCGTCTCTGTTGGTCTTTTCACCAAGGGCGCGATTCTCGTTAAGACGAAATAGAGAAAATTCGAAGCGACGAGATAACAGATTCTACGCGATTTAAGATCCTCGGTGTCCTTTCCTCTCTCTCGTCGAGCTGTGCGCCGAGTTTCAAGCAATTCTAACACAAGAATCGCGCTACACGTTGCAACGTATGTATCGCCAATACCGAAATTTCCATGTAGATCAATCGGGCGCAGCACGCCTTACCGTGAAAAGGTTCGCTTTTTCGCAAAAAGGAAGGGTTGCGATATCTACCGGTGGATCGTGGTCCGCATCGCGGCATCTTTATCCACTTACCTGGTAAAGCACCTGACGGTAACGTGGCAAAAAGTCTCGTGTCTTTTTTACCTGGCTGCTGGAAATTACTCTTTAATGGTGATAGCGTCGGTTCGCTTGCCATGGAACGCTTAAAATCGTCTTTATATCGGCGGTGTGCTTGACAGACTCGGCTCGTGCAGGAGTCGTCGTTTTATCGTCGACGCCCATATGTACCTATGATCCAGCTTTTCCTTCGTCTTCGCGGCCATTTCTTTCTCGAGATAAGCAAAAAGACGGCAGCAAATGAACGCGTTGCAGAAGGGAGCGGAGAACTTTGAAAATCGATATACGTACAAAACGAGTCTCTTAAATATGAAATCTCCGGGAACATCGCATTCTACTTACGGCTCTTAACGTTTCGTTTTCCTTTCCCTCGCTAGTATTTCTCGCTTCTATTCTTTAGAAGTAAGAAAATCTTCGAAAGTTGTATCATGGATGTTTTACGAACCTGGAATTCCTTTAGCTTTCTTCGTTGGCTGCGATATTAATTCCGATATTTCTGGCTACGCTCGAGTCGCCACTCAAAGTGGAAAACATTTTGACGATGTCATGGAAGAGGTTTGGCTGTTATTTTAGCGCAGCTTCGATCGCGTTGGCAATAGTAGAAAATCCATTTTTCATTTTCACTTGGTAAATGCTTCGTAGGAACGAGTGTGTAGTTTGTTTTTATCGCGTGCCGATACCACGATACAGATGAATAATACCTTCTACATTTATTCAGAGACTTCTTTATCGAAATTTATACGTAATATGTTATTTATAGGAAATACGTGGCGAAGAAAATGACAAACGACGTGTACCAGTCGCCTATTGCCTTGCCTTTTCGTCGCGGAACCTTCTATAGATACACATCCAGCTGTCTTTTCCGAAATTAAATTCAAACGATTAAATGTTTTTACGCTTCTCCTAATTTTACTTCCCTTTAACAGCACGATTATCGCATTTCTAACACTAACATTTACTTCGTCGCCACCATCCACTTTCTACCGGGGTCGCGCCAGAAACTTCTCACTCTGCTCCGCTACGGGAAATTGTGAACTGTTTGCCTTTCTACGAAGTCTTCCATGGCGAAAGGAAACTGAATACATACTTTCAGGATGAAGCAAATATGTTGAAAAACTGGCGTGGCGGCGATAGTAAACTTAAAGAGTTATAGGGAATAATTCCGACAATGGAAAAGCAGCCTTTACTCATTGCCGCAATTACTAATAACATTTAATAATAATCTGCAGTTTGGTACCTTTCGATTGGATAGGAATTAACGAACCGTCTTTTGAAGAAGAGTCGAACGTCCGCGTCTCGAGTTGCACCGCTGCTTCCGCGTTTCATCGTTGTACGAGAAAGAATTGTAAATACGGCAAACTATAAGTCGCTAGAAACGTCTTTTTCTCTCGTCCATCTTTTTGCATTTCGACAATTATCGACTAGCATGTTGTCACGTAAAATTCGTGATAAAAAAGAAAGAGCTGAGCGATAGCTTAACTCGACTGTCCTTTTGTATTTTTATATGCTTTTATTCGCAAAAGTGGTTAAGTACAATAGTAATACGACGAAGTAGCAAAGTTAGTAGCAAAGTATTAAAATAGCTGTTCAAATCGCGACCGAGACGACTGTACCCAAGACGAGTCTCGTGGTCGAACGCCCGCAGTTTTATATCTTGAGTTTGTAGGAGTTGAGGGACAAGCTGAGGATCCTGAGTGCCTTACGCGATAATGGGGAAAATTTAGTGTTGGGCCATGTGCAAAGGTAAGGTCAAAATCTAAAGGTTCATTGTCAGGTAGTGTGGAATGACGTTGATTTGGGTATGGTCGCTGTCACAATGTAATTCGTTGTTCCATTCTATCGAGATACGTGTAATTTTGTGTGCTACGCTAGATTAGCCGCGTAGTAGTAACGCACATATACGTGTACGAGTTTGTGGGAGTACGTGCGTGCACAGCGTAAAACGGATGAATGCAATTGTTCCGTGGCTAGTGTGGTATAGAAGATGATGAGACAAAGAGAGTGCAAATGTATATCCACGAATATCTTGTGAATCGCGTATTAAACAAATCTGAAACTATTTTCATATCAATTCTAAGTGTAATATAAATGTTACATATTTATTTCGGCGATTAAGATAAGACAATTTTCAACGACGAACCTGCAATTTATTTGAAGTTATAGTTCACTGTATCGAAGTATCGTGCTGCAGATCGACCCTCGCTGCTAAAAACTTTTAGAAACGAGGTTTTCAATCTTCCAGTTGTATTCTTTATTCTTCGACGTATTTGTTTGATACCATTTTAGTGGCATTTTTTCCCAAATACGACTTCAAGCACTTGGTTTTCTTCTCGTCATTTCGGATTTTTAATTTTTCGCACTTCGTCTCCGTTGTTTTAAGGTGAAGTTTCTTTCTTCTTTTTCATAATTACCGTGTTTCCGGAGAGTTTCTAACAGTCTTTCTACGTCTAGACTGGACTTACATTCCGTCTTTATTTTCCTTTTGGAAATAATTTCTGCTTCCTCTAAGTACATGTTCTGGAATAGGAAATTCAGGTCCGTATCGATGTATGATGTCGCCCTCACGTTCGTACCATACGTATCGTTTCGATATTATCGCGGCCGAATGCTTCGACCGGGTGAGCGCGTCTCATCGGACTCCGTTTCCGTAATTGCCTGTCTCGCGGTGCTTTTCTATTCAGTGGCGCTGTTTTTTCGCTGCGATTTAATGTTTCAGTGGCTGCGTTTCCTGGAGCACGATGTTCCACGGGTTCACGGCGCAACGCCAGGGTATCGCCCTGTTTCTCGTTGTTAACGGGGGGCCGCGGTAACCGTTGTCCGCCGTGTACGTTTATTACCGTGCAAGAAACTTGCGAATTGGCAAAAATAAAGCACGGCCAACGAGCGGACCTTTCCGTACAGCCAGCGAAATAAGGGGGTAAACAGATAGGGCGAGAGAGCCAAGCGAGAGAGGGTAGCATTAGTTAATTAGGTTGGGCAGGAGGCGTGACGTCGTAATTATTGCAACGTAGCTCCAACTACTACCATGCCTGCCTGCCTGCCTGCTTGCCTGCCTGCTTGCTTGCCTGCCTGCCTGCCTGCCTGCCTGCCTGTCTGCCTACAGGTCTGCTTGCCTGCCACAACAAAGTTATTAATTGCTTCCTACCATTCCAGCTTAGGCAAACCCTCGCGCGCGTTCACCGCTCCCCGGGCTCACCACCTATGCAACATCCACCTGCATGACTCTCTAATAGCTTCGCTATTCATCATTGTATTCTATCATTGTATTCTGCGAGTGCTTCGCCAGCGGACAGGTTATCATTCCGTGCTTTTTTCCTCGTATGTACGAGAAAAAGTTGGAAGCTTGATCGATGAACCGTTCTAGCTTCCTCGAACTGATGGAACTAATGTTCCATTTCGTGTAATCGGCGATGGCTACGACTGTAATGCAAAGTAGTAGCAGTAGGAGGAGGCACATCAAAAAATAGACGTTTAGAAACAATGGAAATCGTTTATGACGAAGAACGTGTTACTATCGTTTGCGGACAAACGATTCGGGTAACTAGCGTAGTCGAAACGATCGTGTAACACGCGTGTTAATCCTGCAGCTTGTAACTGTTGGTTGTGTAACGATAACAGAAGAAAGTATCTGAGAAAGCGGGATTTAGTTGTAGTAGCAGAGTTCAACTTTATTGCCGCATAAATTGCGATAATCTGCCACGTTATGGATATTGCACGTTGAAACGTACACCGAGTACTATGTGTAGGAACGACATGTGTAGTGAAATACGACAGGTGGGAGATACTAATTGCAAATAATAGAATTTTACGTTTCTCCGATGGAAATTTAAAAATTCCATCGAGCAACGAAGCTGAAGAAATCGCGGCCATAGAGCGTTGTTACTGGAACTCGCGGTTCGTTTGAAAATTTCTATGTTAGGAGATCGATTTGGATAATTACGAAGATCCGTAAAGCTCCGGGAAAATATCACTTGCGCGGAAAGCTTCAAATCATACCCATCGCTTGCAGGAATTTTCCGGATATAACTCTTCTACTTCTGTCCTTACAGCATTGGACCATTTCCAAACAGCACGATTTCATGAAATTCCGATATTTTATCGCCATTTGTCTCTTATTTAGCGATAAAAGTCGTTCGATCGAGATAGTCCGCGATTTAAATGCATTGCCGATCAGACGTAAAACTCCGTACAATCTATTTAGGTACGTTCTATTTTTGCGCGTTTAAAAGCGTTCCGAATCGCGACAAGATGTCGTGTCCTACCAAAATTACTGGCAAAGTTATTAAAATCCTCGACAAATTGTCATCCGAAATAACGTAATTTACGATATTTACAGATACATTCGATAAACGAATATTCTTCGTTGTTTATTTTTAGAAACGGTGCAACAGTTAGACAACTTTTCCCTATTTTTATGTTTGTATTATTAAATAAACAAATAAATAAATAGTGTAGAAGAATAATTGAGAAACAAGTAGGTAGTTGCGGTTGGTTAAAAAACCATGCAACGAATCGAACGATTCGTCGAGCAGAGAAAGCATCACGCTTAAACTTAAACCTAACGACAAGTATAACAAGCTGTTCTTACGTTCCTTAGCTACTTATTACACGTACGAATCGCCGGTTTTATCCTTCGTTCGTTTACCTCTCGAAAGATACAGCTAAAGCTGGATACCAAAGTTAGGAAGAAGATTTTCCATGAAAAATGTTGCACGAAAGTTGCCGTACTCTTTGGATCGGCGAACGTTTATGCGAAAAAATACAATATCGATACGCATCTTCGTTGTAATAGAACAGTTTGTATCGTATATGTTGCAGTGTGACGAAAATCTGATTTATACGACGCGCAGGAATGACGTTACATCCGATGTAGGTTCAGTACGGAGATGCAATGTATCGCAGTTAGCTTATAATCCAGATACCATAAAGCGCATATTGGAGTTGGCTTTATTGCGTGAAATTTAATATGTTCCGAGAAGGAGATTTATAGAAAATGAATGAAAGTCGATTCTGAAACGCGAGCGTTGAGAGGTACGAAAGAATATAATTGAACGACGACGGGTGTGCAAGGATAAATCTGAAGCAGCCAAGCTAGTAGACTTTTTGACTGACAATGAATATTACTTTGGAAAGATGGTTCGATGGTGGTATTAAAATAGTCGTCGTATAAAATTTCTAATATACGTATGTATATAATCTGGAACGACAGATTTCACGGATTCTCCATTTCACTGGCCAGCTGTCACTTTTGCAATTTTAAACTCGCCACTATGTCTTATATCGCGTTTGAAATTTCGGTACAGCACGCGTTACGTATACAAGTCGATTTACCTGCTAATATACATTTATATCTTATCACGGTAGCCTATGTAACGAAGGTATCCGAGAGTGTAATCTGTCAGCCTTGAATAAGCAGATACTCGATCATTCAACGTTGGGACGCGTTAACGTTCAACATGCATCGACAGATCGCTTACGTGCGTATGTATGGTATGTCTGTATGCATATGCATGTAGAGAAGGTTCTGGAGACACGTGACCAGTATACCGTGTACAGTAAATCTTGCCGAGTGTAGCAGCGATCGCGAAGATCCTGTTAATTCCATGGCAGAGACAGCGGTGCACGTTGAATCACAGCGGAACGAGTAAATTTACTTTTATTAAAACGTTTCGCGCTTTTGATACGAGCCGGACGATGCAATTAAAATAATTTAACCGTGGAACCGGATGCCTAGCGATCGCATTAATACACACCGATGCAAACGTATAACGGAATTCATCTCGCGCGAAATTACCTTTTATTGTTCTTTAAAGCGGATTTTGTCGTTATGCGTGCTGCGTGTCGCGTTTCGCGTTTCGTATTTATACCTGGCAATCAAATTTCCCCTGATTTTCATTCTAAAAGGATTCGGGATATTTTTTATATAGACATTCGCGGCTAGCTCCGAGCGCACGCTACGGCCAGGCGATTCGCGACTGGCTCCGAACGCGCGCTATTGGTCAGACGATTCGCGTAAAGCGGCGGAATCGACGGATATACGTCGGAAGCAAATTTGGAAAAGGATGCGTTTCTTCGAATCGATACCGCGTCTCTTTATGGTCGTTGCCAGAAACGCGTACGATATTCCTATTCTGAAGTTGAAATCCCGAGTTCAGGATCTGTAGGAGGCGCGACGCGATATGGCGCATAGAATTGGAAAATTGATGGGACAGAGGCAGCCTTGGAAGGAACGGCTTCGAAGAAAGAACGAAGCGTATTCAACGAGGGAGTAATAATTTAGAAACAACAAGCGGAAGTTTTAATTAACTTATCGAATGCTGCGAGAGAGGAAGCTGTTGCAGTTTGGTTGGACGTTCGAACGTTCGCCCGAAACTTCTTTGCTGTTAAGGCCATCGACGGTAACGATCGTTTCGGTTAAAAAGCTGCGACGCGAGATCCTGAACTGGATAAAACGTCGATTTTAAACGCACGCGGTCTTTCTAGTTGGTTTGTTCGAGTTTGCGATTGCTCCGACTCCGACTAAATCTCGATTGAATTTTGCGAATAGCCCGAAAAAAGCGCGATGGGATGAAAGATTTCTTAGCCGACAGATTTACCTAGTCTCGGGGCTGCTGGATCGACGAGGAAGCCTGGGGGCGGCAAGTGCTTCGAATACTTGAAAAGTTCTACCATTCGTTCCCTCTCCTGTTCTCTATGGTTCTCTCACCACGCGACTCCTTCGCCAATCTTTCCGCCATCTATATCCATCGCACTTGGCCGCGAAAAAAGGAACTCGATGAAACGATGAAAACGCTTTTAACGCGCCTGCCGCGCCGCAGGAAAATGATATGCACGACGTTCGTAAAACCGAGCAAGAGAATTGAAATTGTTGACGAAAACGAGACTGTCGTGGATCAGCGGAACGAAAGGTCGATACGCGTATCGTGCCGTATCCTTCGGATTTTGTTTGTTAATTATCGAGACGATGCTCTCGCGGGACGCGGCTTTCGTCGTTTCTGAAACGTTTCTGTTTGGTCGAAGGAAAGAAACTTTGGTGTCTCCCGAGTCGATCGTAGAAGATCGGCTAGGAATTTCAGCGTACGTTTATTCGCACGCGGATCGAGAGGATCACCAGGTTTCGATGATTCGTTTTTCCCATAGCGTTTTCCATTTCTATCGGTTGTCCATTGGTCGGTCTATCGGTCGAATCGATCCAATCTATCGATCGATTATAGGATTAACGCTATCGATCGCAACTTCTTGTTTAAATTTGGCCAGGATTGATAAAAGTCAGATTCCACGACTGTTGGACGAATATCGCTTTAGACTTTACAGAGACTCGATCGAACGTAAAATACAGCTCGGGGCAAAGCGATTCCCACGAAAGCGGTGTAACGGTAGCGAAGGGTAGTTTTTCTCGTGAGAACAGAGGCCCGCAGCACGGGGCACGGGGTTGAGTGATTACATTGCAAAACCGGAAGCGGAGTTTTTCCTGGCCGATCAGGAAGTTCCTGCTGCCAGTGCTGCTCTATCTCGCCGCATAAATTTCTATTTCCAGTTGGAAGTTCCAGCTTATTCCGTGTGATGGAAAAGGCGTCAATGGCACTTGGGCGTTGCGATAGTCGAGAAGAGCAATAAGACCGTCAGCTCTCGGCGATTGCTTCATTTCCGTAAAGAGGCAGCCTATCTATGCTTCCGTTTCCATCGAAGCCTGTCGGCTCTGTGTATGTACATCGATCCTGTCGTCGTCTCTACTGCACTTTTCCATACCGTGCTCAAATCGTTTTTCCAGAATCTGACAGTTTCCCTCTAACGAGCAACGGTCAACTCCTGCAATCGCTTTCAGCTCTTTCTTGTCGGCGGCGTTTTGCATAGCCAATGAGCCGCTGGATTTTTCTCCACACGGCTGTACGTCCCAGCTCCCATTTAATACCAAAATCAATTAACGTCCAAGGGATTGCTGTTTCCCGTCTTTTACTTACAGCTAAGTTGCACATATCACTTGTATGCAACGTTGGAAATTGTCGAGGTTATTCGATGTGTAAACAGAGAAAACTCGTGGGTAGATTGTAAGGCAGAAAATATATTTAAATAGAAGTGTAATTATAAGTAAGAGTACAATTTGAGCTGGTCCAGATCCGCACGCTAGCTGTGTTACCCGATAACTGAAAACCCCAACGTCGCCTGTCTACTGTCTATGGTCTGTCTTCGTCGCAGTCTTTTGTCTACGCGCTGTCGATGGCTTCGGTGCTTGAGAAAACTACAAAGGCCAGATGTAGAGTTTTCTTAGAAGTGGTAACCACTTCGACGGAAATTATATCTGCGATTAGACAGGAAATTCGTACGACTTTCTTTCTTCTACCGCAAAATCAAAATCGACGAAACCAAACCCGCTAGACCGAAGAAAATTTGCCTGCTCCGCCAAGCAAATGTTATTGTATTGTTGAAAAGACCTATGTAATACGCCAGAAATAGCGATAAACTTTCCTCGACCGTAATTACATCAAATTTATGAACAAAGAGAATAACGTTCGTGCAACAGGTTCAATCGTAAAGCTACTTTTTAATCTCGTAGAATCAGTCGTCTGATCAGGACAAAACTCACGATAAGACGTATTTGTAGAATACAGCGTAGTGTCACGCGAATCAGGAAGCGCTTTGCCGGTCGATTTATGAAGATAAATTGAGTGAGATTCTCATAATCGATCGAGCAGTCTCTGCAACATTTTCGCAGCGATGATTCGAAAATCGCGTCTATCTGAGTTGTGTTAATATCGTCGTAATAACGTCGCTACGATCAATCGACGTTTGATATCGTTACAAATCATAAAAACTCGGAAACCAAATTTTTTTTTCTTTTTTTTTTTTTTATTTATTTGTTGAAATTACAATCAATTCTCGCGTTGAGAATTTTCAGTAATTTTTCTGGCGTGGCGCAGTGACATGGCTGTTTATTTACAATAAGTTAATACTTATTATAGATAGGTATAATTTATAAGTATTATAAGTAAGTGCAAATGCTTAATTTGGATAATTAAATGAATCTAACGTTTAGGTCTAGCGGGTAGTGCCTCTTCAGCCTGCGAATCTGGTCCGTCGTATCGAGTAGTCCAGTGATTAGGGGGTTTCGGTGTTTGTTGATTCTTTTGCTATATCTGTCGCTATATTTTGCTATTTCCTCTTTGACGGTGGGTATCTTGAGGTCGCGGAAAACCAAATTTAATCGTATATTTTTCAGATTTCGAATTCGTTAGCTTTTCAGCTTACACCGTTTTGTCACACCAGCGATATCATGGTATTTCACGAAACAGACGTTTCCTCTTGTTTCGTCGACATTCGTTCCAGCTAGGGGAACAGATTTCGTAATCGTAAATTTATTCGCAAGACGAATAAGAGGCTGACGCATAAAGATAGTTGCAGGGAATGGTACAATGTATATTACAATTGCGATGAGTGTGTCTCTTTGTAATTTTACAAATTACGAAGGCTTTCGAGTCGCGAGGAGTACCGCTTACGAGTTCCTTTGAATTTCAACGTTAAAAATCCTTTGCGCTTAACGATCAAACTTTTAAAACGTTCGCCATCGTTGAAAATGATACACGTTAACGAGTTATGTTATAATTATCGCACTTAATGTCTAATTAATGGGCAGAAAATAACGAAATTGTAAACTATTCGTCGGGAAACTACGTTAGAAACGTGCCAGTGTCACGAACATTTTTAATTCAAAAGTGAAATGTCTGTCGAAATGAAACTGTACGTACGTTTACATAAAAAAAAAAAAAAACGTATATTAATTTTGATTCGTTGTCGAATTGGTTATCAGTTGCTTGTATACGTTTCATGTTAATGTCATAGCCAAATTTTCTATATCGCGCGGTTGCTTCTTTCTATTTTTCGACGATATCGACGCGAATCGTAAATACGAAGCGCGAGCTTAAACTCGAAACGCGAAAACTTGTAAAGTATATCTATTTCATTAAATCTGTTGACGTTACCATACTATCTTGCCCCGTATCTTCATTGTCGCTGCTTTAGCGTTGATGTGGGTCAGGAAATGAAGGCGTCATAAAATGGTTTGCGGTCTTCAAGAATGTATTCCATTGCTCGTTTTTTGATATCATCGATCGCGCTTTATGTGAAACGAGTTTTTAACGCCAAATGTATCTCGGCAATTACATTCTTTCTCGCTGCAACATCTTGAAAATTTGATAAAAGACGTCGATTGTTTAGTACGTTTGTCGCGTAACGATCCAACCATCTCCTTCTTTTTTCTTTTTTCTTTTTTAAATAACGACAGTTAGATACGCGATAGTAACAGCTGAGCGCTGTTAACGTTGTAAAATGATAGACGAACCGAATCGAGCTGCGTCTTTAACGATTCTGGATAAAAGTATCATCGTCTGCAGATGGAAATACCTTTCGCGAGTTAATATCCATGTGGCAACGTATACCTTTAATTACAACGTGTTGATTAGCGTAATGGAGTGTAGCGAAACAGTTTCGCGATTTCGGCTTTCTGTATCTGTATGTATCAGGTTTATGCGTGCATGTGTTTGTACGTACATACGTACGGAATGAACCCATTCTTTCGGAAGCGAAAATAAAAGTAAAGTTGAGTGGAAACGCGCAGTTACAAAATCGGATTTCCGCGGATTTATTCGGATTTAATCGATTTATACGTAGAAAAATGAAACACGAACATTAACGAGAAGTGGATGTATATCCGTTTGAGAAAGGGAAAGACAGATTTTCAATACGTGATATATTATTTACCAAGAAACGAGTCCGAAAGCGTTGAAAATAAGTTTCAACGTTTATCTCGTATATTATCTGTATCGCATGTTGGTTAAACAGCAAGTGAAACGAATATGAAGTTTCTCATTTTTCTTTACGTGAAAGTTGTCGTCTTAAAGCGACTCTTTAGACTTTAGACCTCTCGCGACTCTTCGCCTAACGGTTTATCTAATCCAATGCCTTACAAAGTTTTCTTCGCGTTGCACTTGAACGATAGAGACGTTCAAGATCTTTCTCTTTATTCGTGAAACGATATACGTTTACGTACGATATCGACAGTGTTCAAAAACTTTCCGCAATACTCTTTTCTAATAATTAAACCGCGTACTCTTCTTCAGCAATGTGTAGTATAGGTAAAGTTTCATTATCACTAAATATCGTAAAATTGACTTCGAAGATTCACTTTTTACAAAATTACCAACAAACACACGTAGGTAAAAGAATCTCTTTCCACGAGTTAATATTAATATTTCGTTATTGCTTTGGCAAAGGTGAGACTGTTTTCTCTCACCTTCAGTTGGAAATCTCTGCGTAAATTTCGTGCATCGCGCGAGTAAAATTGTACCACGATATCGAAGAAAAAAGTACGCGTTGTTACGCAATTCAGATCGTTTTCCCAAACACGAGAAACGAAAGCGCGGAGATCTATTACAGTTGTTATTGTTATTGTTCCAAGCATTATCAGGTAAAATAAATTTTCATTCGTTATTGTCAAAAGCGTGGTTCCGCGCGGTTGCTTATTATCTCAGAACGTTCTCTCTCGATTGTTAATTATCGTTATAAAATAATCAGCAGTTTCTTTTGAAACGAAACGTAATTAACCACAGGAGATTGCCGGCACAACGTTGTAAACAGCGAAAAGATTAGAGATTCCTATGAAACGCATCGATGGGACAAAGGGGAAGGGAAACGCCTTTCGAGTAGCAGGTAATTATGCAAACGAAGTGACAGCGATAGTTGGAAACTTCAAGATCCCTTCCAGCGATAATAAACAGACCTGTGTTCCTCATTAAATTTAAGACATCATTTGTCTCTCCGCTGCTCGTAGTTTCCGCACAATGCAACGGCCCTTAAACGAGATAATTGTTATATACAAAACACCTTTGTAAGCGGCATATACGGGGATGGATGAGCGGAGAAATCGGCGAAACTTGTCAACGACTTTGGGGACTGGGTTACGGGGATAGAGGAGCGAGTATTCTTGCAGGGTGCTGGCTAACGACTTAATGGACAAAGCTGCCGCCAACTTTTTCTTCTAACCTTCTCTACTCTTGTTACTTTTATTCCCGGGACGTGCTACGACTATTAATCTATCCTCTCAACTTTTCCGACGACGAGAATTACAACGGATGAGAATACCGACAGAAGCGAGAATACTAAAATCATCTCGTTCTGATTTCTCGCTTCTTTCTTTCTAGCGAATATTTCCTGTTATTTAAACGTTATCGGCGAGAAATTGAAACGTTTTAAACGCTGCTTACGTTTTTCTTTCTCGATCGAACAATGCTAGTAACGACGTTAACGCTCATTTACACGATTTTATCGCTTTTTCTCCAGAATTTCCGCCATTCGACTATTTGCGCCAGTTTAGAATCCTTAGAATCTTTTTGTATCGTGCCATACGTCTGTTCAATATATGTATATAGGTATAAAAAGCGATGAAAAGAAAATTGATAAAACTGTTGCAGCAACTGTAGTAACAGGAATTGTTAGGAAACTGAAACGATACTGCAACTAAGTTTATCCACCGCTTAACGACAGAAGCACTGCACTGGTCGGAAGTCAACAGGGTACACACGTACGACTGTAGTTACTGCTGCAGTTAACTCATTTCACCCATACACCGTGTAAATATTTCAACTATCGTGCACCGATCGTTTTATAATTCGAGTAACATTGCGTTATGCTGGTATTTGAAGTAAATAATCATCAAGTAAAAAATCAAGATTATCGTACTGCGTAAGAAGATTTCGGAGAAACGATGGAAAAATGATACGAAGGTATCGAAGATTAATAAAATAACGTTTAGCTCGTAGAGACATATTCGGCAATTTTCTCGATACAAATTTTTCTCGATTCGATCAATCGATCGATCGTTCAGTCAGCACGATGTTTTCAACTTTTGAGTAAAATGATTACTTTAACTCTAGAGCTACCACACCTGGTGTTACAATTTCATTTTAATATTCTTATCCGCATTGATGTAATGACTAACGCAACGATAACTAAAAGAATAATATAATGAATTTTATTTTGTCTTTTATGTAATCAAACTCAAAATAATTTCGTATCGAGGCTACTTATACCAATACCAGTGAAAATGACTGGTACTTGTCAAAGCGTAAAAGGATCCTGCCATCTGTTTATCGAAGCCCAATTAACCAGTTTCCTTGTTTTGTACAACCTCCTTTTACTGCGTATCATTCGATATGATGATATCGGTTATCAGGAAAATTCCGGATCAACCGGATGGCTAGAAACGCCACAGCACTCGAAATAACTGGTTCTACTATTTTATAAATGTGCAATCCTCCTTTAGGTCGATCATGATCTCATATGGATTAATAATTCCAAAAATGTACTACGTAACTGTAAAAAAGTAATAAATCAATAAATATAAAAATATTCTGTCATCAGATCTTTTTAAAGATCAGTAATTTTTACAGGTTTTGGTACGAGTAGCTTGGTGTTAACTACCGGCAGTTCTAGTGTTAAGGAATCGATGTCAGCCGTGCAGTGAATACGGTGACACGAAGTAGCTGCGGCTGTTGTACGCCGTTGATAAATAATTAGAGGCAGTTGTTTTATGTCAGTGACCATGACTTTCGTTCGTTACGACGTTTAATTATCATGTCAGAAATTATCAATTTTCATTTCACGCGATAAAATTGCATCGGACACGGAGTTCGTGCTCGGAAGTATAACGAGCGACGTGACTTCCTCCTCGCGGCCTGGACACAATTGAATCTCGACAGGGATCCGAAAACGTTAGTGGATTTGTTGTTGCAGAAGAAAGCGGCCGTGAATTATCACGCTAGATATTTATAACGTTGCTGCGCTCTCTCCAAATACGACGGATCGACAGAGAAAAAGAAAGAGAGAGAAAGAGAGACAGACAGAGAAGAAAGAGAGATATCTTCACGTAGAAAGTGATTTTCCAGCGACAGTTTGTCGAATGTCTATCGATGGTATTCAAAATTGATACAACGTTTAACAAATAAGAATGATCAACTGACATCATCTTGTTGATGCGAAACGTAAAACGTAATAAACGTCGATAAACACCTGTTTCGGTTGAAATTTGTTGCTTGATTCTCTTACATTCGAGTACATTCCCGGTATTTCTTCATTAGGTGTGCACGGAACTTTAAAACCAACTTAACGAACTTCTGTCTCGCATTAATGAAGCCACGGTAAAATCGTTTCAAGCAGTCTAACTTTTCTGCTTCTCGGTAGTAAATTACTTCCCCCATCGTGCAAGAACAAATCTATCAACTAAATATCACGATGAAAACAAGCGGAACTCGGATTATTTAAATTTATGATTTACCAGAGCTTCGTTTATACCGATAAAAGTCCTTATCGAGAAGCATTCGTATTTCCATGCCACCGGATTTCTACCGCTTACTGATCGTATGTTCGATGATAAGCTGTTTCCTGCCAGGATCAAATATTCTCGAGAATCGACGATTCACTCTGTTCGTGTCGGTCCACGTGTTTATGTCTAACCAAATACATCTGGAAATCATACCACGCTATATACAGTGTATGTAGAATAACGTATAGGTACATTTGTATGTATCTGTGTACAAAGAATGACGGAGGAGTTTGTCTCGTGGATGACGCGACGTGGCAACGAGAAGCGTGCATTTGCGTAGCAGGGACGTTCCTTTTCGGCAGCGACGGCAAACCGTATCGCGTCGGAGATCAGCCGAACATCCCAGAAACAGCGACAGCAAGGAGGCGTTTCGTTGTATAATTACGAAATACTATAATTACGAACTAGACTCATTCGTGAATTTTCAAATATTATTTATTCCGTTTAGAAATTACGCGGAGTTAACAACTTGATATGGAAACGGGCAAAGAGGAGAATCGTGACAAAAATCTCAGCGATATTGTGGCGTGAGTGATGCAAAATATCCAGCAGCTGGTGTCCTCTTAACGCCGTTAACGACAACGTTAACGGGGTAATGGAAGCGTCGCTCGTTTTATAATTATCAATCCTTTTCGCCCAGTATATCGAGATAATCCAATTTCTTTGTTTTTTTTTTTTCAATGGGGCTATTATTTACGACTCGGTGTTCCGCGCGGCAGCTGTTGAATAAAAGTACTTATGTATCCGACGATAAACCGAACCTCTTATCGATTGAGAGCAGCGGAAAAGAGGAAAAGAAGGAGCAGGCGAAAGAGAAAGAAAAGAAGAAGGGGCCGGAGGAAATCCGGTAGAGCGGAAAAGTGTTCGGTTATACTGGCACGAAATGTATGAATCTTCCATGCGAACTGCAGCTCTGCAGCTGATTTCTTTTGTTTTCTTTTGGCGGCGCGGACGTTCGTTTCTTCGTCCACAGGTGCATTAACGGGGTGTAAAATAAGTGCAAAGTAAGAGACATTGCTTCCGCGCCACTCTGCCTACCGCCACCAGATTAATAACTTCCCGCTAGTTTATCGCCCAACCAACTTTCCAAATATTACAGCGTCCAGCTTTGGTCACTCGTTCCTTGTTTGCGTCGTAAAATTCAAACACCAGCTAAATGTTTGTTCTTCGCTTAGACCCGTTTCACGCGGGAATACGCGCATGATACACGTATGAAAGTGAATATACGTGTATAATATGCGCTGACGTAACAACACAATTGAATATACCGTGTGCACCAGTGGAAACGTTCGCACGACGATTCTCGTGAAACGCGGTATCTCGAGACACGCGTGTCTCCGTGTGAAACCGGCCTAAACGGCTCGCGGATCGAACGTTGTACGAGTCCTGTTTACGAACTAGTATCGGATTTGTTATAGTTTAGTCCTAAGATATTAGTAGCTAAATGACGTAACTTTCTACAACGAGGCAGTTAGCAGAGCGGCTATACCGAATAGATTCGTAGGATAAAGTTGATTCGCCGAAATCCTTCTCGAGACACGTAGAAAAGTCTGTTGCTCGCAACCTATGCAACTGCAAATCCTTCTTGAAACATATGGCGGAATTCTTTAACTCGCTGTAGTTTGGTGACACGCTCGATATTCACCAATCCCTGAACCTGAAATAAGACGTCTTCTCTATATTTTCTTGCCAGCGCGTATTCCGAATTTGTTGTTTTATACGCGCATATATTGAAAATTTACGTTTTATCTATGTACACAAGAATCTATAAAAGATATTATGCGCATTCGCGATTTATTAGAAAAATATGCTTGAAGGTATTACGATTTAAAAAATACGGTTATCGGTCGTTAAACGAGCAAGTACACACACGTAGTGTTGTATATACTTTTTCCAATATTCGCTGGAAATTTATAATCAAGCAACGTCGATCAATTTTCGCTTTACCTTTGTTGCCTGTTTTATCTTATAACACCCGATAACCTTTTATTTCCGTTTCATGACGTTTCATTTCTTCGTAGTCGTATCATCGTACGAACGAATGTTACGAAACGTCGGGACTGAAAATCCACAAGGAAATATTTCAGTGGTAAATAAACGCATACTTGGTAGTTGGCTAGACCACGAATTCAATGAAATTTTTCCCCACAATTTTTGAATCGTTGACCTCGATTCTCTGTCGTGGAAAGTTGTACACGTACGATCGTGTTGTGTAAGTCTTTCGCTTTTTTTCTGCAACATTGTTAACATCGCTTTGTGAGCACACGAGTGCAAACAAACGAGAGAAATGCCACAGAAAGAAGAAATCGACGCATGATAAAGGTAACGTGTTTCAATTTACGACACAGCGGTTTCGTTGCTTTCCAGATGTATGACCATTCAATTTCTATAGACATTCGTTCATATTCGTTAACTGCATTTACAAGCTGTATCTATAATTTCGATTATAGCAAGGAAATTAGCTTAGCGGAAAACGTGGCCAATACAAATACGTGTAGCTACGTAGATATATTTTTTCGCCTAATCGGAGAACAGAGGTAGAATCAACGATCAAACATTTTCTCTTCGTCGTAAATATACGATAATGAGTATGCTAATAAATCGTTATCGTTTATTTAACGGCGAAAGATCACTGCAGCTACGATCTATCGCTCTGAATTGGTCGAACGTTAAACGAGTCGAGTTAAATGCAAAACAGATTCGAAAACGATTTCTTCAGTTTTTGAATTCAACGTTGTTCCCTTGGTGAATTTACGGAACAGCACGATCTATTTTCCGAGCGTTTCATCTTTCATCGAGTACGTTTCGTGTGAATCGATTTGAGATATTCCATAGATTTTAGACAATTGGAGAACAGAGAATAGAAAATACGCTGTATCTGTGACATAAATCAGTTGGTTAGTTGAACCTATCGTAAAGAATTTAACGCGCGCGCAGATGCGTTTTGGAAATTCAAATAGCAAAGGGACGCATTGAGAAATTGGAAATTGGAAATTGGAAATTGGAAATTGGAAATTGGAAATTCGAAGACGGATTAACCATCGAATAGATATGCGAGAATGGTTTAGCTTTCTCGTTAAATGGAGCCAAAGCGTGGAAAAGCGGGATTCGCACATGCCAATTGTTTGCTGCGATTCACACGTAAGTTTGCTAGGAAGCAACGTGTGACCGCGCGCTCGCGCGCCCGCGCTACCTCTCTGAATAATGAAAGCGGTTCGAATTCAAACGCGCCCATCGATTTCCCGTGTCTCCGACCGTTCGTCGCGATTGTTCCATGGTTTAAGTTGAAACATGGTGACACTCTTCTCTCGTGCTGTTTTCTCGGTATTTTCAAAATTTACGGCGCGCGTCTTTTCCTTAACAAATGAAAATTGATGAAAACGTCGCGGAAACGATCGTTCGAATGTCCGGCTAATTAGGAACACGGAGACGGAAAAGAAGAAAGCATCGATCGACGCGAACCGTCAACTACGTAGGAAAAATCGAGTGAAACTTGAACGACCGACGATGAGCGAACTTCCAACTTTCTGATCCGAGCAGCGGACGATTTAAAAATGATTTTTGTCTAAGCTATGCGACATTTAATGTAAGTTACGATAGTGGGTTGATCGTCATCGATAAACGAGAGGAACGTTTTTTTAAAATTATTAAAATAAGAGAATATAAATTTAAGCAGAATTAGCAGATACGTAAAGGACGATCGTGTTGGATCGTCCCATAAGTTCGTACCGATTATTTCACTGTTATTTAGCTCGATATTTGAAACGCGCCTTCGAGTCTGGCGACAAAACATAGCCAGCCTCTGTTCACAGCGCGGATCGAGTATTGTCTTGTTAAATACTTGATGCTCAGCGTCTTGCGTACGTGTATCATCGTTTATTACAGCGAGTTCGAAGGACCACCTAAATTATATATGTTTGGGGAAACTTGCAGCTATATTTACACAGTCGATTACAAGGTACCGCGGAAACCCGTTGCTTCTGCTTTACGAGCAGTCAATTACAAAATAATTGCAGTTTGTCGAGTATCCGTGGCAATTTGTGTGTTCCCGACCGCGTCATCGTAAACCGTATTCGCGGCTTGCTCTCTCTTCCCTCCTCGTTTCTTACAATTTTGAGAGGAAATTTATCGTTTCGTCGTCGCTACAACACACTTTCGACTTTTTCCTCAAATATCCTTCTTTAGCCGATAGCGGGAAACATTGCCGCGCGGAAAGCTTTGCAACACACAGAAAAGACGAGAGAATCGGATGGTGTAATATCCGGAGCGTACGGTGAATGGGATAAATTTTCCGAATGGAAAGCGCGTAATTTGTTGTTTTCAGCGGCTCGTGCCGTACGCGGTCTCGCGATATCACGAAGAAGAATCGCTTTATTCCGATTCGCGAAACCTACTTCGGAACTAGCGATTTTATTTCTGCATTGAATAACTCGAAATGCAGCGAATGATTCTATCGAACGTGGAGAAGAATCTTACGGCGACGTTAATCTGCTTTTGCGTAATGTTGCGTGCGCGAGTAAGAACATTACGCACGCCGTCCGAGCCATTCGCCATCGTATCGTGTGCTGGTTCTTCCTATTTTCTTGCAGTAATTCGCGTCGATGCGAGCCTAAAGCTTGAAACTTTATTTCCCGATTTTCCACTGTGTGGGAGCGCGTAACTCGTCGTTCGCTCGCCTTACTCTCCGAAACATCTTCTCTTTAGGACGATGTCGAACGCTGCTTGTACTCGGTGGTGGCTCGTCGGTCCGAGTTTATAAAATATATCGCGAAGGGTATATAAACGCGAGCATCCAGACCTTCTTCCGATCGAATAGACAAGCTTAACCGTGATTAAAGTTAACCCGAAGCAGCCGAGTATAAAGCTGGAATTTTCATCCTGTTTAGATTAAATTTCGAGACGTAATAAAAAGCAAACAAACAAATAACGCGGCTACCGAATCGCGTGTTCAAGTGCGTTCGATGGAGAACGTGTCCTTTATTCGCGTGGCTTATGGAACCGGCACTTTCTTCCTCCAGAGTCTAGAAAATAAAACGGAAACTGATGGCCATTGACGTTTTCCTTGCTAACCCCGACCCGATATCGTTCTAACACTCGAGGGAAAGCATTCCCATTACCTTTCTATTACCTCGTGCAAAAATTCGCGAGCCAGCTTTCCTAGTTACTTCTTCCTGCTTTCACGAGAGCATTCGACTCTCGTTGGACGAAATCTCTCCGAGCGAACCTATCGACATAGTAACTGCTAAAAGCAAACAACCATTGTCGTGATCGTTGGCCAGCTCCATTGTGCCTTGATAGATCAATGAGCGAGCACTTGCTTCCAGAATTATGCGGCTAATCTCAATTATTTAACAACGATACGTCTAAACTGTCGATTACACCGTACGGACCATCAGTCCGTTTCAACGGATCGTGGTTGGACTTTATTTCCAGCGTTTCGTCGATGCCACCCGCTGCAGACCCCGTGTCTCAATTTCCTTAGCGATTTTCCGAGTTTCGTGTTTCTATCGGGTCGATCGTTCCGTTTTTAACTCTCCGTTGCCACGCTCGATCACCCACGCATCGTTCAGTTTTCAAGTAGCTGCTGTTGAAGAAATTGCAATGATACCGAATCGACAAAATTTTGGCATATAGTTTCGACATCCTGGAATTTTCGAAAAAGCAGGATTAACAAACGAAGCGACGTTATTTTTAAAAAGACATTCACTTAGCTGCGAGTTTTGGAAACAGACACTTTTACGAAGTAATGATATAATTTTGTTATATCTTGCGTTTTGAAAATGCGATACGTTTTTAACGCAAGAACAGCGTTCATTATCGTATCGAAGGAGAGCAGTTCTTCCATAGTCAATGCACAAGAATATGTATGTAAATAATAAATAAAACAAGAAAATACACTCTTGTCACGCTTGAGTCAATGCGTTACTAACTTCAGAGAATTGTCAGACGCAAACTGACGGGACTCTTGGCAGTGTAATCATCGCGTATTATACGAAACCGCTTCGAATTAACGATAGATCGAACACGTGGTTCCACGACAAGCGACGTCTCGAAGATATTTCTCTTCAAAGTCAAACAATGGTCCGCTAGAACTCACAACGACAACCGAGGATCAAAGGCGCACATTTAATTCTCGATACTCTGCTACTTACAAAATATCCGTACCATTCCGTCTAGCAAGTTACCATAGAAACGCATCGATTTAGTAGTTGCTCGACCAGCAACAGTATCGAACACTTCGTACGATACAACGATACGTACACGTGTTTGCCAGAGGCAATGATTTCCATCGTTCCAGCAACGCGGAATTCGCTAAATGAAATACGATAGTTGGAAATAAAGAGATGGAATGCGAGAAACGTTCGTTGCTGGAGAACAGGGAATTGGCGATTTCGTAGCGCAAAAGGTGTTGTACGCGATAATCAACTCGCGGAGTTAACACCTTAAACGTGCGAAAAGTAAACACGCCTGTTGTTCGATTGTCATTAGTCATTACAACGGACGGTTGTATCCTGGCGGGATTACGACACGCCACGGTAACGAGAAAGCAGAACGTTAAATCCGTAATTCCGCGGAAGATTCTGTACACAGTGGAACACGTGACAACGTTAACCCATATATCAACCCCAAACACACGCGATTTACGTTTATTTGCTTTCACTTTATATAGAGCAGCAGATTTCCTACCGGCTTGTCGTTGCTCCACACTCGTGCAACGCGTTACTGTTCATAATGTTACTCTCTGCTGTTCTGATAAATTTGATTCGGAGTAATAACTCGTGCATTAAGGTGATTAAAGGGATGCGAGAGATTACGCGATCGCGTGCCACCGACAATCCCCAAAACGTCTTTTTCCCCTGATCATCAATTTTATCCGAGATAATCGTTGTCGAGGAAGCGTGCAACGGCTTACCGATAAGTTCATCGACGCTTTTTTCATCAACGAATGGCGAATCGCTTTAAATTCTACTCGGTCTATTTCTATTCGCGCGTTTTCGTATCCGTGTTTTTCCACGAGACGCTATTTCACCAACGGCGCTAATCTTCCTTTCATCTTCGTTGTTAAAACTATTTTTATATAGACAGTTTCATTCGTACTGGGGTTTCGACAGTTTTCTTAGCTCGTACTTTTTAGGGGTTTTTCTTTTTAAACTGAATTTTATGCCGAAACGCCTATCGGTGTCGTTTATCTACCATCGAAATGAAACATCTCGTAGTAACGGCGATTCGCTCGGCGCTCGACTTCATTAACCTCGCGCCGATTGACCGACTAGACTTTACATTTATCGTCGTGCGGTTTAATATCGCCGTCGGTTAAAATGCTAATGAAACTGCAATGGTTTAAAGAGCTTTATCACTCGTAATTAAAAGTCACCTGCGTGTCTTGCAATCGCTGTACATGCAACGTTCTCCATTCTTCGGACCGAGATACGCGAGTTGTCCAAGGCGTTGTTAGATCGGTCGATCCCTTAAATGGCAAATTTCGTAAAACCGTGATTTCGTGGTTTGTTGCTTTTACCCGTCGTAAATTTTCTGTACTCGTCCGATAATGCGTGTTATAATCGCAGCGATATTAAACGATTTGGGAGTTTTCAGCTGAAAAGAGAAACAACGCGGGACGAAGATGATCTGTAGCTTGTAGCGATAAGCAGAAGCTTGGCTCATCAAGCGGGCGCAAGTTTTCGCCTTCAAACGTTCACAGACTTTTCATAAAATCCTACGCGGAAGTAAGTTTCGTTCAAATTTTCATCAACACAGACCGGGGGAAAGAAACTGTCGTCGGAAGTTTCTCGAAAGTTGGGCCGTGCAAGTTCTGCCGTGCCTGGCCACGACCGGCAGTGGCTTCTGCACGCAACGCAACGTCTGCGTCCGGAGACAGCAGCTATCGCGTTTCCTCTTCACAACACTCGCTGCTGGGCATTTGTCTTCATTTCTTGCGCCACTCTAACCTACGTAGTACACGTAGTTATGATTTAAGGCCATAGCACCGCACCGCAAAGGAGGCAAAGAGGAAGAAGTAAAAGAAGCTGACAACGACGACGAGTACGAGCCGCCTCTCTCTCTCTCTCTTCTCTCTAACGCTCGAGACTTCAAGCGTTATCGTTCTCGACACCTTATTGTCAGCGTCACGTTTCACCGAGGAATGTCGCGCGTCGATAATTAGCGTATCGCGTGACGAGAAATTAGGCGATACGCCGATAACTTTGTCGCGGCGAATTTCGCCCCGCGAGAAATCTCGGTGAATCTCATTTCGCTCGAAATTGTTTCAAAAATCTACTCGATACGCAGTATGTTCTCTGTAACCGGTCGAAATATCTCGAAAAACACGATAAAATGCTTCGGACGAAAGTCGTATAGCACCGAGAGCAACGCACTGTGCCTTCTCTGTTTGGCCCTGCGATGATCTCGAGACGGATAACCTTCTTAAACGGGTACCTTCATCTTTTACTACATATTCTCGTAGTTGACACGCGGACGTTTTCAAAGCAATGGAAACTCGTGTCTTTCGCGACGTCCGCTATCGAGATATGAACTTTGAAATGTACATTGTACCACGTGTACACCATGTACACCACAGGGGACGCACAAAGGTGTTTTTCATAACGCTACCACCGGTACGGCATCGTCGAAACACAAAGCTGACAGTTTTTTAGTGTTTCCAAATGCGCTGCTCCGTCGAATTTGGAAGTTCGTATCACCGTAGCGCATGGCGCGAAACACAGAAGTTTGTGCACGGTGTTTCGAAAACGTGCGAACGTCAGCCGCAAGAATGCGTAATAGAAGACGGAGGTATCCGCTTAGAAATTGTAATTTCTCGCTGCAAAGTCGGATAAGAGTATACTACGTCACCCTACACGTCATGGAATTTTCATCCGAAACATCTTTTCGTATATACTTGAGCGGTTCGACGTAAACCGGACACACCGAACGTGTACGTATTATCGCGTCGCGTTTTCTCGCTTTGATAGGGTTACACGAACGACAGGAAGTTAGGTTTCTAGAAGGCAATCGAGTTTGAGACGTTTAACCGGCGAACGAACGCCGAACTAAAAGCTGCTAGCAGATGTAAGAGAAAATATCGCAGATGCGCGTAATATATGTTACACGATTCTTCAACGAGGAATTCGCGACACGATTCGTCCGGGAATCAAATTAACACGAAGTTCCTCGCGAAATCTATTAACAAATTACAGGAAGCGGCACTCGCGAATGTTTCCTGAATAAATTTCCAAGTTGGAAAGTTGTTAGTTACGCATTAATGTTCGTGCGAGCGACATGGACTAAGTTGTACTTCTGCGTAGATCATGTACGTGCATGTCGGAATAAAAAATAACTCGGCCGTGTCAAGTTGATGGCTGTACACGTAATTCGTTACGAGGATAGAAATTTCGATGAATTTATAGAAATATAAACAGCAAATATTTCCGATTAAGTTTCTCACGTTAAACTCGAGAGAAATATAGAGGATATTAATGCAGCGACACTTTTATTCCACCATTGCTGAATTACGATGAATTACGAGCAGCTATATCGAGCGATGCTGTCTACTTAATCTTATCGAGTTACCGCGTAATTAACTTTTAGAAAAGATTATAATTTCTGCCCTTTATCAGAGATACTCTTCGAACACGTTCGTAATTTCATTTCTTATTACGTTTATTCGACAGTGTACGATGAGAGAACGAGGAGATAAAGGACGAAAATTAAAATATCTCGCGAAAACTGCTTGGTAATTTTGTCTATTCGTTTAATAACGATCGTCGTAGATATTGCTGCAGAACCTACATACGGTTCTCATTGTGACTAGTGAATTCCAAATTATTCGTACACGGTCTCAGTGGTATAACCATGAAACATGTCAGACACCGGAGTAATTACGTATATCTACTTGTTGATTGTTCGTTTTATTCGAATTAATTCCATACAGTAGTTACAGTGAAATATTTTCCACGCGTCAGGCGATTCTTAGATACCTAAATGAATTATTCATTTTGAAAATTATTCAAGCAAGCGTGAAGTTAACGTACGTTCCTATCGATTCTTTAATCCGTCCATCAACCGAGACGAGAAGTTTGTTACCCAACTGAAATTTCCAATGGAACGTGCGATACGAATCACGTTAGAAAATTCGTCTCAAAACATGGTACATCGCAGTACCGTTTGATAAAAACTGCGTAAAGTTAATTGGACGATGTCGCGATCGCGATTGATAGACTAAATCGATCAGCTGTAAGCGTTGTCATATAGATACTCCGTTCGATCTGTGAAAGGTAGAACATTTGCAGAAGCGAAAATAAAAAAATAAATCTGAGGCAAAATTTTATATCGTAGCGTAAAATCTCTCTGCTTTCGGTACTTTGACCAATTAATCGACTTTAAACGGAAAATATTTCAACGATCTGGAACTCTGAATGAGGCTCGCTGTATTTTCTAATTTCACAGAACTTTTCGAGTAGCTACTATTCTGCCGCTTACAATAGTAATTGACCTATCGTAAATCCAGGTTAAACGATCGATCGATCAAGCAACGTAATACCAACTCTATTACCGGTCTCTATTAATCAAGGTGTGTTTTGTGTGAATTGTCCTTTGTTCCTGCACCCTATCATTACGCTTGATGATTAGCGCTATACGTTACGTATTACGTACGATACTACTAATTACCAATCATATATTTTAGGATTTATATTTACCTTTGCGACGAGCTTAATAAATTTAGTTGCGCCGAGCCGATTAAAAAATTAATTAATATACATACATGCGTGTATATATGTCGGAGATGAAAGGACATCGAGGCTTCCCTTTTGGAATGTTGGGGAAAAAGCCCAACCTAACCCCTAGCCCAGACTTTTACTATAGCTACACTTAAGTAATAAGACTAAGAGATAGTTTTCATGTTCTAATCCGATTTTACGACGATGGGCTTGGGCTCGAAGTGACATAACGGGTCACTGAACGTAGCCACGGTCACGGGAGGGGCGTGTACCTAACAGAGGTATGGAATAATTATATAGCTCTCCTTAAAAATAAAGATTGACTCGAGAGGTGAGGAGAAGACTATATAAAGGCAGTTCCACTTGGACCGCAAGTTAGTTCATTCAGATAAGTTTTACTTGTACGTTGGGTCGTACGTGTATCACAGCGCATTCGTCATTCCGTTGACCGTGGATTCGTTATCGAACCTGAATTCATTGACATCGACCATTGACCATTCGATCGCCGCTATTACTTGCAGCCTCTTGTAATAACCACATTTGTACCAATAAATATCAGCCATAACCGCGATGGCAAATTCGAGCGAAGGTTCGTCAAACGCCCAAAATTCCAGCATTAACCCGACATGTAACTGGTGGTACAAGCGGAAAGGGGGTGATTCTACGTGAAAAAAGAAGTCGAAAATATGGAATAAAAATTTTAATTTTTCTTTTTAATGTTTCCATCGAGACAACGATCTACAGTGAGATCCGTCATAACGTACCGCGCGTACCGAGCGAAAATTCAAAGTCGATTTTCTCGAAAACAAAGCCTCAAACGACAAATTTTTATTCTATATTTTCGACTGCTTTTTTCACGTAGAATCACCCCCTTCCCGCTTGTACCACCAGTTACCAACCACCCTGTATACATCGTATGGTGGTTTTTTAAATTAATTCAATTGGAAGTTTGCTTCCTGAAAGTTGTACGCTAAATACGCGAACAAATAGTTCGTTTTCACTGGAAACCTGTTGGAAAAAGTTTCATCGGAATATATCGGTTTTAATCGGTTCGATCGAGAACTACCACGCTGAGGCCGCTTGCTGCAAAATTTAGGTAACCGCGTGAATCTTGTCACGTGCCAAGTACAGAACAATTATTAGCACTCGTCTGAAGTGTATTCGTGTTGCACTTCCAATTACGCGTCAGTCGTTATTTTCTCTGCGAAGGAGTTTCGTGATGGCTGGCACATGGGGTCAGCGTTCTTGGCAGTATGCCGCGTGTCGTGATTGCAACGCTGTAAACATCGATTAGCGCGACAAACGCAACCGCGGCAAGATTTTCTATCGGACATTCTACTAATTACGAGATAACAATCGACGCGATTATAACGTATTTCTGCAGACGTAACAAACGCATTACCTGTATCGCCTGCGTGCAATTTAATAACGCAATTATCGATATATTTGCACGTCGTACACGTAAATACACGGGGCGTGTAAATACGCGTATAATCGTACGTTGCGATCATCTTGGCTAAATATTCGTTTGAAATTTACTACGGTAACGACAAGCGTACGCGAGATATTTAGCGAGTTGGTGCCTTGCTAACGGAATACCAAAGGCGATCGTTTAGAAAGAAAATTATGCGTTTGCTATGAGGCAAGAAGAAAGAGCGTTTGCCAGTGAAAGGAAGAAAATCGATTACAGAAAGAATTAAAAATTCAGTTCACGTTGATAGAAGTTTGTATTCTCGTTTCCTTCGACGATTGCAGCTTTTTTACATGCGCCAGCGAAATCGATGTTTTCAATAGTCCATGAGCGAAATAAAATAAACACATCGGAGATTACATTTTTTTTTTTGCCACCTACGCGAATTTAATTCCTATCGATCGATATACTCGCACACGATGGAAAATAAAAATAACTAATGTAACGCTGAATTCCGATTCTCTTTGCTTTGTCAATCGGCAAATTTATACGAAGACACGCGATTCGAGGAGGATACAGCGACTTGCAATTTGATGGAACTCGAGCAGCGAACAGAAGAATGAAACGTTCGAGTCCCTTGGGTGACTTACTCTTATTCGTGATATTCGCTACGATTTATGCTCTATACTTTAAATCAATGACTTGCAATTATTTGGAAATACACGTAACGCACATGTATGCATAATGTATGTAAATGTTATAATTGTATTTCACGATTATATCGATGCTTTGATAACATATAGTTTAGAAGATTTACGCCGCGTTAGTAATTAATATAAAATAATTTAAAAATAACGAATTACATCCTCATTATGCGGCATTATTATTGAGGATTAAATGTAAAACATGACAAAATTAATTAATAATCGCTCTACTACGAACTTCACTTTATTAATGCAGCATGAGATGTCGAAATGCATACATTTATTATCGAATCACGATGAACGCTCGTGAATTTTAATATCGTTGCACGAATAGTACAAATTTTCTGAAAGCAGCAATATTATCGTAGTAACGTAGAAGTCGGCATAAATACGTAACCGTTGTGCTTGTTGGGAAAAAACCGATTGGAAAGTTCGTCGAAGGCCGAAGATCATTCGAACATTATCGGTTTTTGTTCCTTTTAGCTGTCGAATTTTTACCATTAACAGGTATAAAATCGATTGGTGCTCGACAACTTTTGTCATTAACGTTTCATATGAGAAATGAATCGTCGATAAAATCCATAACCGACGTTGTTGGCAAAGTTAGTCAAAAATAGATCGAACGATGGAGCTTTACATCGAAAACGGTATGTCAAACTATTATATATCGTGTAACGGTATATTTATTAATTATTGGATAGTTTGTTGATAAAAATGGGAAAGCAATACGTCGAAAGACACGGGAACGTGGATAAATCTATTTGCGTGCTTGTTGTTCGTGCAGTCGCTGTCGTCTTCATTTTTTCTTCGAATTTTTTCTTCATTTTTTCAACTTCGGATTAGACTCGCCACCGAAACGATTCTTCTCCCGTGGTTTCGTTTTGACTGTCAGCAATTTGAAACACGTTTCATTAAAAAGTTCGATTGCGAGTAGCGCGATGCGGCACAGCAGGAAAATTTCTAGCGGAGCGAGGCTTTCTAAAACGTCTTTGACGCGATTAATTACACTCCTACCGGTTAACGACAGCCAGGGAGCGTAGCTCGGATAATCCTGGCACGAAATCGGTGCAATTACCTCTTAAATGGCATTTTCTCGTTATCGTATCCGTCGAAAGGAAATTGGCGTCCGCTGCGCGAGCAAACGCGCCACCTAATATACGCATCGATAGTCGCGACCTCGTGACTGCAACTGCACACATTTACGTTAATTCATTGTTTTCTCGCTGAAAATTAATTGCCTCGCGAGCACAAGCGCAACCATTCCCAGAATATCGATATAATTTTCTTAGAAATTCTAGCGAAAAAGAAAAACAGGGAGGTCGATAACGCGAGCAAATGGAGACACGTTACGTTACTAGTTAACGTTGAATTTCTAGAGCAAGAACTATGCAAGACAAAGTTGAGGAATGAGTGCTGCTACGTGGGATCGGTTTAGAGTAAAATAGACGCTTGTCAACTATGTGACACCGGCTTAAAGCTACCGGATGACTGAACGCAACTTGCTTTACAAACATATTCACGCTCGAGTCGAGTCGGGTTAGTATGAAAAGAGAAGAGAAACGAAAAAATAACTCTGTGTATTAACCTACGAAAGGTAGTCGTCGCGTGTACGTAATGCGTCGACCTATGATAGCGACGCAGCCGAGAGTATTTTAGAGCGTACTTATTGCGTCTTCGCTGAGAAATTGATGGCGGTATAACGGCGGTGAAAAAATTCGTGCGAGTTTATAAACTTGTTATTTCTCATCGGTACCTGCCTTTCCTTTCTCCTTAGACGAAATAAATCTTTCACATCGGGAAGGAAAGTTTGCCATATAAAACACCTGTTCAGCAAAATCTAATATATTCACTTGCACATTATCTGCAAGGGAAGCGTCGAGGTTTTATAGCTCTGATGGTCGAAAGGCACTCGAGTTACGGCCAATTTACGCAAGATGGTAATTTCGTTATTTTATTTTTTACGGAATTCCCTTTAAATCTTAACTACGATACAGGTTATTCGAGTGAATGTTTTGGCGATTTTGTACAGCTGCCGCGGTGCTTCAGAAATCAAATCCGAGAGACAACGCGGAGCAATGGACAGGTCACGTAAAGTCCTATTTCTCGACATTCCCAGTCTTTGAAATCTAAACACCGAAGATAGAATTCCTATTCTCGCATTGACATTTCCAAATTTGCCTCGGCGAGCTTTTAAAGGTTAAGCGATCGAATTACGCGAGCAGACGATACGTAGGACGTTGGATGGATGGAAAAGCGACCGGTACGACGCGTTGTATATTAATAAATCGAGACGAAAAACAGTTTAATTTGCCAATCAAAGTTCGCGTTTCTAAATATGTATGATTTTGTTTCAGCACATAAAGTATTCCACGCGAACTACAATCTTAATCAGCTGTTATAGCATCGCAATTTATCGTCCTTAATATATCGTCCTTAAGCACGAAATTGTCGAATTTCGACAATTAGATAACTAGATAAAACCATGTGAAACGCACGTCTATCGACGCTAGCTTGAAATTCTCAACTTTAATTCGACGCATTTAATTTCCTACTTGCACACGATGCTTTGATACGCTGGCGTTTATTAATCGTTGCTGTTAGCAAGGTTCAGCTTGTCTTAATTTCTACGCCGAATAATTTAAAGGTTGAACTTTCAAACTCTCGACCTTGCTGTCGCTTGTATGTTTATACGCCTGAACTATACCCAGAAAAATGGATACAGACGGCGATTAAGACGATAAAGTTAAAAAAGCAACGAGGAGAGATTAACGCGCGAGAAATAGCCAGCGTAAGTTTCGCATAAGAATGACCAGTTAATTTCCGTCAAATTTCAATGTACAGTTTACGACATAATTAGGCCAAGTAATAGTAGTCAAAGTAATGGCTAGAAATCGTTCTAGATGATTTCGTACGTTTTCTATCGAGATTTTGCCAGAACCGTTGGCGCGCAATTCGAATACGAATTCGATCGTTTCAT
Organism: Bombus vancouverensis nearcticus; assembly: GCF_051014615.1. Taxonomy (NCBI): domain Eukaryota; kingdom Metazoa; phylum Arthropoda; class Insecta; order Hymenoptera; family Apidae; genus Bombus; species Bombus vancouverensis. Next base: position 10,826,563 of record NC_134923.1, read on the forward strand.
TAAAAAATGTTCGCTTGATTACGCTAGAGTTGCTAATTGCTCGCGCGTGAAACACGAAGGGAGTGGAGGTTAGTTGATGGAGGAGCGAAACAGGTGAGCAAAGGAAAATAATCGGAAGTAAAGGGAAAGAGAAAGGCGGACGCGAAAGGTACAAAGAGGCAAACGGGCAGAGGAGCGGAGAAGAAGGAGGTTCGAGAGAAAGGAAGCTGCGAAAGGATAAGTTGAGTAAAAAAGAGCAACGCGAGGAGAAACAAAAGGGTGTTGGAAAAAGAATGACAAAGAGTTCTCGTAGGGTGAGAGGAAGTGGCAGAGACTCGGATCATGAAAAGAAACGAACATGAATAAAGATAAAGGAAAGAAAATGATCTAAGGCGAATGAAACGAAAAGGAAGAAACTAGGAGATATAAAGAGAGAGAGAGAGAGGAAAGAAGAGAACGGGTAACGAGAACGAAATAAAAAAAATGACAAGAGGTTGGTTACGAGAGAAGGTAGGAGAGAAAGAGAGAGAAGTTTGGCGTCTAGTGTGTAGTTGACGTTTTATCGGAAGGCTGGTTTTGTTAGAAAGTCAATATCCGTGAAAAGTCCGGCGACTCGTTTCCTAATACGAACGAATCAAAAATCTAATAGACGTTGGATTAAAAAAATTTAATTGCGTAGCTCGTAAGTTAACGCAACGAGACATTCCATTTTTTTCAGGACGAACGTCTCTGCTTAAGGATTTTGAAGTAGCGCTGGAAATAACGTCGGAATCTCGTATTCCCATAATTTGTGGAACGTAGTTCGATTCTAATCTATCATTTATTTAATTAGAATAGATACGATAGATGCAACGAATAACGTGAAAATTGATCTTGCTCTTTTCCTATTTTTTATTCAAAGGACGAGCGATCGTTTAGGTAACAGTAAGACGTATCGGCGGTACAGAGGCCATGAAATATTTTCAACCGATGCATTATGCATTCGATTCCCGTTCCAATATCGAAAAAAATATTCTGCGAAGGAGTTCTTCGTCTTCGGAAGATTGTTCTCGTTCGATGCTAGTGCCGATATCACGCATAGTAAATTCAACATTGCTATTCTATATTCAAATTTTCTTACCTCGCGGAATATTATCTTAACGTACGATGTTGCTATCAGATATCAGCGCGATAACTAATGGCCACTATATTTTCGATCCGGATATACCACATCGATTTATTTCTTTACTTTCCTTTTCCTTTTTTTATCTTCTCGCTTTTTTTTTTTGCTTTTGAGGCGCGAAACACCATGTTAAACGCGATTTTAAATGTACTTCGTTTGCTTGGAACTCTCATTTTTCAAGTTTGCGAATAAACGAAAAATTGGAAAAGTAACGGGGATGAAATGGCAAAAAACGTTACGTACGTTAATACGAAACCGATTAAACGATTTAAAGCTTGTTGGCTTGTATGTTTAAACGTCCGATATCCGTTTATATTACAAATTCGCCGTGACTCGGTGTTTTTCATTCGCTCTTAACTGCGATTTTTTCATTCCTTTTCTTTTCGTTTTTCATCGTTTATCCTTTACTTTGATACAGCTTTCGTTTCTGGGGCTACTTGCTTCTCTACTTATCTTCAAATCCATCTGACTCAAGGGCGTATTTGAGAGAAGAGAGGTTGATAGATCCGAAACTCTCTCAGCTTCCTATCTAGACCGGAAATAGGTTAGATTTCCTAGTTCTCTCGATAAACTTGTACACGTAATACACGTAACCGATGCTTTGCAGGTTGTTTATAAACTTTCTTTCAGCTTAGCGAAGCGATGACTGTCGCTGATACCGGTCACGAAAAACTTTACAAACGCCACTCTGTGAAGGCATGCAACGCCGATCCAGTCACCTTTATAAATCTCACGAATTTTACGACCGGACGAATAATCCCACTTACTCGAGCTCACGCGAATTTTTTCTTCTTAAAACGTTGCATATTTCCCAGAAATCGCTTGTACTCGTCCTGTCATAGTAAATACAGCGATTTTTCGGCCATGCCCCGAGCGCCTGCCGACGTAGCGTTCGCTATTCCACGTTTCAAAGAAATTCGAATATCGACCTCTCTATCTCGAAATTACCGCGTCGATGTTTCAATAATCGCGAATAAAAATGGTATTACGTGTTTTAGAGAGAACTGTAATCAACAGGCAACGAACGACGTCGACACTGTTGGCTGATTCGTTGAGAGATCCTGAACAAACGACGTAACGATCTAATTAACGTCAAATTCGCCGTTCTCATAAAAATGAGCAGAGGCAGATGCCATGGCGTGGAGCGGCACGACACTTTCAACGTCCAAAGTATCTGACCTAATGCAACAATGCCATTAATGTCGAGCTCGTCTCGTCTATATTTCACTAAAAACAAGTATAACTAAATGCTACGCGCTCAAAGTTACCAACTATTGCTCTGGGAATACACTTTTATCGTACCACAGAGCCCTGCTTCGTCGCCCTTAGCGCTTGGCGCTGCGTTTTTCAAATTGCACCTGTATTCTATGTTCGTTTATCCCCGTCCACTTGTATGTATATCGTACACCTGAAAATGAAATCCAAAATTGTTAACCGTTTCTCGTTTTCCCGACACCCCTCGGACCAAGGAAACATTTATCATCGATCTGGATGTTCTCACGTTCTCACGATACGTTTCTACGAATAATTCGATCGTTGGCGTAATTCAACAGGGATATGTTATATTATTCTTTCTATATCGTCATCAGCTTCTGTCTATTCAACGATGCAGATTGATGGAAGAAACAACGGCGTATAATAGTAAAACAAGTACTGGCAAGTAACGAGTAATTTCTAAATAGACGCGTATCTACCGTGTTGGCTAAAACGAAAAGAACGTTTCGCTGTTTTAACGAGATCATTCAGCAATTTCACAGTTAAATGCATTTCAGGAATATCGATGAGCAGCGCATATTCTATACCAATGTACGCCGACACTTCAATCGATAACATTTTTCCACGACGTACTTGTGTATATTCGACACGCTCTTTTTTCTCTTCCTAAATTGAAACTAAATTGAACGAGAAATCAATTGCGAAAGCGAGCAAAAATTTGCTTACTTGCGATTTCAAGGCGATCGTCTAATCACGAGGAGAATTTTGAAAAATATACATTAGCTTGTCCGAAATGTTTCTTTCGTTTTGTAAGGAAGTAATAGACGCACAATGTTTTTTGCTTTGTATTAGTTCATTGAATTATGCGCGAACATAATAATAGAAATAGAACGAAATGGATCATAGCTAATTCGATAAAATAATATAAAACGGAAATTGTCGTTCATCTATTATCATCTTTTGAAACGAAAGAAACTTTTCGAACAACCTAACATATATTACACGCTGTGATTATAAGGAACAGTATCGAAAACTGCAACGTGGCAAGCGATTAGACGGTAGAAACGAAGATAGTTTCCGTCGACAAAGTTTGAAGAATAGCGTTCCAGCGGAATACGTTGCTTTCGTTAAGAGATTCGCCGATGCTATAGTTAACCATAGTAGGATTCCAGTCCGAGCAAAACGCTACATACTTCACTTACATGATCGTTACGTCTAAATCCCGGACTGAAAAACTTATTCAATTCCTAAAGAGTGGAGGATTCCCTATTCATCTGGACGCGTATTTTAGGTCGTACAATCTTGCCATTCAGCATTCAGAGGATGGGTCTTCCATCCTTAAAAGAGGGTGGAATTATTCTTTTGGTAAACTCGTAATTACTTTTATCGTATCGTACGCCGTACGTAATGGCGTAAATAGGGACATAATCGAAAGAGGAGAATTAGGTGTTTTCCGATAATACACCGTGCAAAAATGTTCGCAAGTGCAGCGTTAAACTTGATTCGATACGTCATCGAATTACGTGGATTTTCGAGTGGTCGAAAATGCTCGATGTACGAAATATCCAACACGGAGTACGGAAAGGCGAGAAAGTGTAGTAGCCTTTGGGCAAGAGTTAGGACTCGTAAGAATCCAGCATCGAAGAAAGGACACACAGAGGGTTAGGTTTTTGCGATGGAGCAATGGACTGACGGATCGGATGGGAGGTGTGGAAGATAGAGAGGGGTGGTGATGGAAAAGCGGTTGGAGAGGGAAAAGCTAGAGCAAGAACGAGGGGGGAGTGGTGAATTGGAGTAAGGGTTGCAGCAGCGCTGTGACGGCCAAGCTCGGAAACACGGATGGGGTTGGCTTGCAAGCTCTTTCAGTCGCGGACAAGCCGCCACGCGAGGATAACATCGGACGTAGTATCGCGGCAGGACAAGTTGCTTCGACAGCGACATCACCACACGTCCATCGTTAGTATACGATTATTCGTTAAAGCTTAGGTGATATTAACACAGAATGATCCGTTCGTGAAGCAATCGCGTATTCCGCGTAATTCCAACGGATTGTTGTTCGGCACCACGTGGTGAATTGAACGTGGTAAGAAGAGCGCGGGCAGTGGATTCGTCAGACGGACCGAGGACGTGCTGCAGTCGATCTTGTACGTGCGAACGGCCGATTAACCGACCTCGAACGATCTCACATCTAGAGAATCGCAGTGGGTTTTGTTGCGAGGCGATTCGACCACAAGTTTCGCGTTACACGTACGCGGTATGTACCGGATTGCGAATTAATTGACGGACCGGAGCTGCGAATTCGGTCAATTTGCAAGATAGGGTTCGTCTCTGGGATCCTGCGACTTGGTGCGAGACGGATGGACAGATAGGATCGCCGGAACTCCGTTCCACGAACGCGCTTCGAAGAAACGGCAGGGTGGGGGTAGCATTGGTCAATTTACGAGGCAGAATTCCCGGACGATATGCAAGGCGATATTACACCGTAGCTCGCTTCGAGCCTCGTTTATCGAGGGGAGTTTGTTTCTTTTCCCCCAGCGACCACCCGATAACGTTTATTTGCGGTTAGATCGGCCGCAGTCCGGACTGGATCAGGGATCCGGGATCAGGGGATTGCCAGTGTAACAGATTTGTCGCTAGTGAAAGTTTCCGTGCTCCGTGATACTGTATTTCTTAAGTTCGACGTTGCTGCAATTCATTCTTCGTTGCTTCGCCCCCTTTCTTTTATTCCGTTTCTTTGATCCGAGTTTCGATCACCGAGGAAACTTCCTCGCGGTAGTCAAACGTTTGAAATTTATGCGAACGAAGTAGTATACGTTGTACGTTCAACGAGGATCAAGCGAACTTTCGTTACATCGCGACGGCGAAACAAGTTAAATCTGTTTCGCCCGGCTTGTTCTTGGGAATCTACCGATATTTTGTTTCTATCGTGCAAAGATAAGAGAGAAGAAGACAAGAAAGGAAAAATTGATTAAAATGTTTCGCGTCATTTATTTCATTTACTTCACCTTCGAATGTATTTTCTTTGCAAATATTTGTTAATTACCGCCAACATCGTTAGCGTCGAAAAGCTCGTTGATTTCATTTGTTTATCGACAACCTATTTTTATCTGTCTCCTATCAAGTTCGAAGTGAAGAAGACGTATATTGGGTCCGACTAAAGTCTAGTTTACGTAGTTCAAACAAATAAATTCAATTAAACTAATCGATAAAAATAGAAATAACAAATTGCTGGTACAAAGATTCCTTGCCACGGTAGGAATTCGCCGGAACGCAATTAACTCGACAATTACGATGAGTATTGCATAACTTCTCTGGACTCGTCGTTAGACAAAAAATTATGCTCTTCCATAACGTTTTTCTCGTTGCGTAATTAAAGCATTTTGCGTAAACGTCTGCGCTTGTTCGTCGAGACGATAGTTAAGAAGCCTTCGATCGTACTTTTTTCGGTTGCTTCCAACAAAATTCGACTTTGGTCCAGCGAAATTATGAATTTAAATTAATCACAAAGGGACATACGAAACCACGAGGGAAGAGAATTACAGGAAAAGAGAAAATGTGTCGGGAGGCAGGAGAAATGGGGATAGCAGAAAGATGGGGACGAGCATCGAATGATAAGGCGTACCTAATATATTTGGCCAGCTTAAATAATTATTTATTACGCGCTGTCCAAACGGGAATGAGAATGGAAAGATGCGAAAGGACGAGGGAACATAGAGAAATTTTCATGGCCGTTGGGTGGAATTAGGGTAAGAAATGGCTGAAAAATTGGTCGGGAAACGAAACATTTACGCGACATGACGGACCAATCTCTTGTAACAGCGTTCCCTCCTTGAACTTGTCAGATTAGATGGGATCGTGTGATGCACAGTGACACAACGGTAACGTACTTTTCACGGTGACAGTGAATGGACTATTCTGCGTCCTTCGTCGCGATCGGTTAATAAATGTACCTACTTGTCACGCGAGTCTGTGCGACGCTACGTATCGTTTGTTCGATTAAGTGTAAAGTGAAAGATACCGCTCTTTGGATTTAACGCAGTGCGACGATCAAGTGATCAGAGGAGTTACAGTGTCATGCCGAATTTTTCATCCATATCGTTTTATCGTTCTCGCAGCACTATTCTACCTTCGCATCTTCGCGCGTCTATTATTCGTAATTGGACGTTCCTTTGACAGTGCTCCGATATTCCTGTCGATCGAAAATTCGAATATTTTGTGCTGTTCGAGCTATTTGTTAATCCATGGCACGGAATTGTCTTTAACGTCTCATATGAAATGTAAATTGACGATAGAACGAAAAGCCGAAGCTTCTAGCGTGGTACACGGATGATCGATATGTTTCCTTCGAAGCTGTTCTAGCGAGAGGCTGGCGTTCGTCGAATTCGATTTCGGAAAATTGATACCCGGCGAGAGCGACTTACTTTTAATATCGCGCGAAAAGTAATTTGCTCGTTCAGTTTGCGAGATGGAAGCGTTTCGTTCGCATGGTATCCCCTGATATCGCCAAATGGTTATCAATGAACGAAATAACGCGTAATTTTCTATAGGGACTCGTTTTAAAAAATTCTGAACGATTAGCTAAATTACGTCGCTCTTTTTAGATTTTTTTTTTTTTTTTTTTTTAGAGGATTAACTTCAAAAGGCCGCAACTTCACCTTAAAAGCTAAATTAATATCGTGTTTTTGAAATTCTGCCCGGGTTGTGATTAATGGAAAACTTTTAGTTTCGAAATGCGTTTACGCAAAGCTTTCGAAAGTTTCTCTCGTGCCCCCTTTTTCGTTTTCTTTTATTGGCTGCTGCAATTTATAATACGAGATTCCACGAAGTATGGTACGGGGAAAGGTTGTCTCGAAACACGGAGGAATCGCCAATGCGAACATTTTACATTTTTTCTGAAATTTCTCACCCATAAAACGAAATACGTGCGAATCGTTATATTTTTTAAAAACATAGTGGCAATTATTTCACGTTGTTAGAATTCAAAATCTATCGATTCACGCGACGAACAAACTATGTTCCGTTCGTTCTTAATTAATATCCGTTACAAACAAAATCCTTTCTCAGTCGTTAGGGTACAGTTTTCATTTTATTAATCTGTTCGAATATCTTGCGCGTCATCGGCTTCTCGTTTCCTGCATTCTGCGAGATCATTATCCTTATAATTTCGCCGTATATATAATACGTATACTTCGTATCGCGCATGAAACGTTCATCCGATAGATAGGTTTTCGATCGAAATTTTTGACAAATTTCATGGACGTACGTACGATAGAAGAAGATAGATAGATAGAACGTACGATAGAAATTTGCATTTTCAATTTGTGTATATATATCGTACGTATTGGAAGTTCAAGTTGAACTTGCAGTATTCTGTTCACTGAAACATCAAGCGTATAATGAAATCGCAAAGAAGAAGATCTATATTCAAGATCGATTACAATTTTTTCTTACTCTTCTCCGACAGATTATATCACGCGTGTGGTAAATTCCGCGTGCCAAATGCGATATCTCTAGTACGTCTCTTTACTTTTCGTGCAAAGCTACTTGTAACTCTACCTTGTTTTCAAGAGCGTAGCAACTTGTCGGCCGTGCTGCGTTTTTGTCGCACAATCTGCTTCAGAGCAACGAGAGTGTACTTGTGACGTGCATCGAAACTGTTGCTTGCAGTTGCTGTTGCTAACGATGCAACTTCCGTGTCCATCCTTGTGACGCGTTACCTAAACGTCGTTCGAAACGAAGGAAACCAATTTACTATGCGTCGTGCTTAACGATATACCGAGACCAGCGTTACGATTATTTGACTAAGAGGAAGCTGCAGTCGTCAAATTAGTACGTCGATGAATTTCGCGATGGAACCACCGATTTTACCCACAATGGTTTTCCTTCGAACAAGGTTTCGTATCGGCTCAGACCCTTCGCTTCCACGGATTATCTCGCAACGATTAAGAGATTTGTAGCTTCTTTCTTAAGTAACCCGAGCATCGCGATTCCTCTCAAGTATACGGCTCGCGGGAATTTTTCAACGTAATATCTCGTAACATAGCCGGGACGATAGAAAGGGTCGCGGTATATCCGAGCGAAACTGCTCTCAACGCTTAATAATTTGAACCGGTCTACGTAAGAAGTTGAGCAGCAGACTGCTGAAAGTTGTTCGAGACGTTGATGACAGGAAAAACCGCGATGGCTGATGATATACATACTTTGTATCCACTTTGCCTTTTTCAAAGCTCCCTCCACGCTCGCTTTAATAGCTGTTTCTTGTATCGACAAATCTTACGCTATTCGCGATAATTGTATACTGTTGCGTTCTTCCGTTCTTATGCAAAATACCAACTTGGTACTTGTAGAAAGCGCCACAGATTTTCTCAATTACCAGAAGCGTACACATTTTTCGACGAAACCTCGTGTCTCTCGTTTCCACGGGATAGTATTCCATTTAACAGCGATAAATCAAGCGGCAAAGATTTTTCCCGCGGAACGGAAACGAGGGTTCTGAGCGACACGTTGTCGCCGGAAATCTAAAAAATCGGTTGTTTCCGTGGTAGAACAGTGCCGAGCGACCGAATTCCTAGAGTAAACCGACAACAGTACAGTTCCTCGGAGCGTGGAGGATCGTCAGCCGCCAGCAACGATTCGGTTGTCCAAATCCCGGTCGTATCCGTACTCTGGACTAGACTGTAATCGGGTCGTAGGTCAATCTTAAACTGCAGAGCTATACGCGTGATTCCCGGACTATTTTAATCCCGAGGACTTGCCGGTGCACCTGCTAGACGACAAGGATACTATAGCTGCGCAACTTGGAATCTGGCATCGTCTAGCCAACGGGAATAGAAAGACCCAATTACACCTCGTTCGTCCAGAATTGGACGAATACATACAAGACGCTTAAGACGCCTTAACTACCATGGGATTTGTAACAGCCTTCTCTAACTGTCGAGATTGGTTTAAGCACTCTGGCCGAGCTGTACCAATCACTGGCCGTTCCTATATTGTACATTTCCCGATTATGGATTCGTTTCGTCGCGTCGGACAGGCGAACAAGTGCGATCGATTTAGACCCTACTGCGCTCGTCTGATTGCGAAAATAATAGTCTGAACAGCGTTGTCGCGAATCCTATGTTTTTCGGGCGTAACGAGTGGCCATCAGTGGCGATATAGTAGAAAATATCTTGGGAAGTTTCAAGTAATCTCGACCATGTCGATGTCGAACCTTAGCGTAGAGACGCGAAACGATACGTTACGCTCGATTGCAATTGCAAATTGTTAGTTAAAGTTGTGATTTGAAACGACGTAGCTTGTACTTGTAAATCAAGGATTAAGCGAACGTGTACGTACACGCGTTTGATTAAAATTTCGATTAAATTTGGATTAAAATTTGGAAACAGGCAGGAAGACGAAACGCGGGTAAATCCGGAGCAGAGCTGGTCAGTTGTGTGGACAAACGTTGCTTCGCGGTAGAGAAACTGACGGATGTTCGACCGTCTTTTAGAAAGTAACGATCGATACCGATCGCGAACCGGTCGAAGAACATCGCCTACTTGAGATCGCAGTTACGCTGTGTTTATTCTACTTTTCCTGTTACTTGTATTTTTCCACGTGTCGAGTAGTTCGCGCCGCGCACAGTCTGCGCTTCGCGTTTTTATTATTTCCCCCTGCTAACGTATACCGTGAATTTGCTTTCGCTGGCCGCGATTCATGTACATATTTCTAAAAGCAAGAACATAGGAAGAGGCTTTAAATTGGAAACTTTCTACGATGGAATATATCGCGCGGCGATTTAGCGAGTAAGTTTTAGGCCAAACTGGCCTGCTAGCCGATACCATGGAAGCTGATAGGCGTAAAGTTGAACGGTGTAGCAGTTATCGGAAATCTGATACGTTGTTAAAAATATCCGATAAAACTGTCACGTGATTGACACAAAGGGTGAGAGTATCTATTTTTAATTTGCAAAACTGCAGAAAAGAAGGATAAACGAATAAAAATCGATTTTAAGTGATATCTCGTACTCTTCGAGCTGTTTCTCGTCGGCGCGCGAGAGAGAAGCGTGATATTACGCGTTTCGTCGTCATTTAATCGCTGCGATGCCGAAGATGTTCGATCGAAGGACAAACTTTATCAAATAATTCGTCGTTTCGTTATTTTTCAGGGTTCAGGCAGGCTGCAGCGGAACGAGAGAAGTTGCAGCGATCAACCGCTTAAACGTTACAGCGAGGCGATGAAACACGAAGGCTAGACAGGCGGATTACCGTGCGATTAATGCGCCCTATGACGCTCGTTTAATGGCCCATGCTCGGACCGTGTGATGAACGCGAACGAGTGCACGATTTCCCTCAGAGGTTGAATTAAATGGACAGGCAGGAAGAACCCATTTGTACGCCCATTTGTACCGATTGTTCGCGACAACGTGCAAGGACACAAGCCGAGAACATAAACTGTAAAAAACACATATCGAACGGTACCCGGCAGGTACTCGGTGCCATCGCGCCGTTTCTTTCTTCGTCTTTCCACGCTTTTCACAACGTTGTTGGAGATTCGTTCGCACAGCGAGAAGCGATCACGGTCGATTTCTCGCGCAAACTTTGAACCAATGGTCCGGTTTCTCGCGATTGCAAGATCGAGGAAAACGCGAGTCGGCCTGTAAACCGGCTAAAGCGGCAGAGAATTGTCTCGAATTACGATCGATGCGAATCCCGATCGAAGGATATAATAGCGGATATAATAGCGGTTTCCACGCGCAAAAGAGCTTAATCCCCGGGAGGCCGATCGTCGCGCGATATTAAAACTTCGGGGGATCGAAATTACAGCCACTGTCGATAAAAGCTTACAAATAGATTCGAAAGAATCGATAATGCACGCGTGGAAATCCTGGCTCGAAGCAAGCCACGTGCACGACGAATAATACGATCCCTCCTCGAATCCACGTCTTCTCGATCACCAAGGGGAAAGCACCAGATAGATTCGTAAAATCCTTATCTACCGATGCTGTGTTCGCGTCCTCGCGTCGCATTCTTTCTTCGCCATTAACGTTGCTTTTTCCAACCACGCCACGTCTAACAGCGAATCGGTGGTCGTCGCGTATTTCGCAAATATTCGTTCGCGCGACCAGTGAATCCAAAGAGTGGAAGACGAACCGATTGGAAATCAGTTATGATTCTGGATGCTAGCTTGCACACGGAACGCAGATAAGCTGGGGCAAAAGGATGAAAGTGAGATGGGTGTATCCGAGTCCTGATTACATCGAATGATACCACGATCTCTGCGAGTAACTGTTAAAGAGATCGAAGTGTGTTCACGTTCGTCGTAGCTGTTGTTCGAGGGGCGAGGAAGGATCAGCGCAGAGACAGGAAAGAAAGAAAGATCGACAGTATGAAGGATCGTCGTGGAAGATGGCTGTACGCCGTGCTGCCTCTCGTCACGTTCCTCTCGCACCAAATAGGTGAGTCTGCATTCATCTCTTATCGAAGATGCTAGGATTCGACGGCTGTTAGAGCTGTTTCGGAACTCGTACGCGCCTGACTTTCTCGTAAAATGTTTCTCAATTGTTTCAAAATGTCAGGGCTGTTCGAGTACACGAGATTCGAAATTGCGAGTGATTTATCTTATCCAACGACGAGGAAGCCAAAAGAGATCGGTCTACCGATCGGTCTCGTAACGTTGCGTGGTGAGATCGTAACGGTTCGGTGTTTGGCAGTCAACGAGCTGATGGCAATTTCTGAGGCGTATTAACGCTCCCTCGAAGGCGGGTTTCGAGGGGAAGTTAAGGCGAGGAAAAGCGGCGAAACGTCTTATTCGAGGTGTTTCGCGTTCACGAAGAAGCTTTCGATCGAGTGGCTCGCACGCGAGGCTTTTTGCACCTGTGGAAACGAGGATCGCAGTTATCCGAGGAATTCGCAGCATCGCACGCGGTAAAAAGTCGTGGAACACCGGCGGATAAGAAGCTTCGAGTGCTTTCGCAATTATGGAAAGACGGAGTTATTCCAGCCGGGCATTCTTAAGTGTCTTTAACCGCTATCGCGGTCTAGTTGATTTCCATAGGATGAATGGATTCATGAATAAAAGAGTTACGATCACCGAGGATTCTCGAGAGTCTGGTGAAGGCAACTTGCCAATAATTTCGACGCGACAGAACCGTTACCGATGTTTCGAACAATTTTTCATTACGACGCGACCATTTAGCTCGAGTTACGCCGAACCATCGTTCTTCATTTCCATGAACTGGAAACGGCGAAACTCGAGTTGCAAAGTATTTTAGTCGACGAAGTTTCCTCTTAACGAGAATATAACCGAGAGTCGAAAAATGGTATTTAAAGGGTTCGCGACCCATCTTTGTTAAAAATAGCTAAATTCTTAGTAATCAGAGCATAACGAGACACCGTTGACGATATTCGTAGCCCGAAGAATCGTGAAGATCGTGCGCGTAAAAGGTAACACGAACGTGTTTAAACTTGGCCGCTTAAATATTAATATCCAGCAGCAATTCGCGTGTAACTTTGTTACGCGGTAACAACTTTGACGATAAAAATGCTTGGCGGTGTTGGCGAGAGATTATCGCGTAAGAAATAGCGAGGACACGTTTGCCGCGATAACAAGGCGTCAAAATTATTCAAAAATGCAGATACACGGCTTATTTATGCGACCGTTCGCTATCTGGCGGCTGATTTCGAAACGGTATTTTCACGGATATTTGCCATATACAACTATACCGTGTTTTGCATAAATTGTATCGCTGAAGGAGGAATCGATGACTTAAAAATCGATGCTTATGCAACATGCGATCCTAGCAAGAATCTGTTCCACGAAACGTACTTTTTCAAGCGCGTACGCTGCAACTTTTGGAAACTACAGTTTCTTTGGAAATATTTAACGAAAGAATCGTTAAATCGTTGCAGAGTAAAATCTTTCTTTTCAAAATAGGAATATTCGTGCCTTTCGATCGTGTAAACATTCGTATCGCGTTGTTAATCGTTATACCGGCAATTAGTAATTAAACATTTTACCAAAGAACGCGTACAACGTAGAAAAGCGTTACCTCATCGCTGTGGTTTATTAAAATAATCAACCTCTACACGTTGGTATTAATAACCTTGTTTATCGCTGAAACAACGCGCAACGATCAAACGAACAAGTTTAGAAGCAGCAAAAACGAAATAATATGGCAGAAAAGTGGAATGGAACTTCAGCTAATGGAGAAGCTATGGAAACGAAATGAAAACTTGTCGATGTTATTTACTAGCAACAGAATTTACGTTACGTTGCGATCGTATTTTGAACGCCGCTAATCTATTTTTAACGGTTTGCAAGAACATACGTTGAATATCGAATCCGTACCTGTATATCGCGTAACCGAGAACGCGTGCCTTTAATTAAAAGTTTATAGAATATAATTATGAAACTTCCCTCGGGTCTGATGAAATTAAATTCCGCCATTACAATTTCCGATAACAAAGCATTTCACAACGTTATTAATCGTAACTGTTATTATACATAAGGGTAGATAGGATATTTTCTTCAACGCGCGATTCTAATCTATGCTCGATGCAGCATGAAAACTCAAAATAATTCGGACTCAAGTTCCAGCTCCGAATACAAGTTTTGTAGTCTTTGTTGCTTACATATCGGATGAGATTCGATCAGCGATGAATTTTCCCGTATTTTTTACAATTTGTTATCCTTCCCTATTTGGTTTTTTATCCCAATGTTTTAAAACCCCGATAGAAACAACTCCCATTGTTCTCAGCTAAAGTCTTAGAAAAACTAAAACAGTAAAAAAAAAACAAAAACAAAAAAGGACCTAGCGTTACTTACGGGACGATCGAATATAGATTCAAATATATCGGAAATATCGTGATAGCGGGAAATCGTGGCGCGCTTAAAAACTTGAAACTCGATTATCCGCGTTCTTTAATGAACACGTTATTCTGCTTTGCCGTCGGGCTATTAGTTTAGGGAAAATAAACATGGGCCGAATTAACAGAACAAATTTGCCGCCATCTCCTCGGCATCGTTGACATCATCGCGTCTTGCGGTAGTTTCCATCCAGGCTATCCGTGGCCAGATCGACGGGGACGAGGTGTCTGGAAATTCCATCGAGGCGAACTTTCTTAGGAGCGTCGTGGAAAATTGCATTTTTAAGCGACAGCTCATTTACCGATAACTAACTTGCCGGGACTCGTCTTTGACTCGTGAAATCAATCTTTCCGTTTCCTGTTGACCACGCGCCTTTCTATCGTCTCTGCAACCGACTCGGCTCGCCTCGATCGAAATTGGAATTTTATTTTCGTACGAACCCACGGTTTATTCTTCCTGTGTACACTACTGTCTTCTAACGAACTTGCAGAGTTTACGTTAGGAAAGTTCTTGTAAAAGCATGCCGTGCCAAAGTTGCCGTATTATCATGAATTTCGTAAGCTGTGTTCCCATACTTTCGTCCCTCGTGCGGAGAACTTCTTTGCCTTCGATTCCGTCGATGCCTCGACCATCGGATCCTAATTAATACCATTTTTCTTCAGCAACGCCAAATTTCTGTTCGCATGTACCTTCTCTCTATACGATCTATTCTTCGATTCGCGTGTTTCAACGTTACTCGTCCGAGCAACTCTAAACTCGAGCATACGATTAGTCGCGTTCCAGTCGCGACGAATAGACGAAAGATATGAGAGAAGCGAGGTGGAAACGTTGAGGAAGCGTCGATGTCGATGAGCAAGGTAACAGCGATATCTCGATATTTCGAAGGATAGTGTCTCGGAATTGTGCGCTCAGGCGGACGTGTTACACGTTTGCGGAATGCGGTTGATTGTAAGTCGAGAACCCAATTTGCCAAACTCAAGTTCCGTCGTTTGGGGATGGAAGGGGTTGTGCACACCGCAAGGACGTTGCGGCGTTCTATTGAAGTTGTAGCAGCTGATGTTATTATGCCATGTTCGGGGAGCTACTCGGACGGATATTGTGGATTTAGAGCACACCTCGTTTCAACTCCATCGGAGAATGTCAAAATTAAAGCCGGCCAAGCATCGCATTGGTAGGTAGGTTATTACATCGCGTGTACCGCTACAACCCGCCAGCTTTATTTTCATCCGATTATTGCAACAAGTGCTTATTAAGCAATCCCGCCTCACCTTGCGACGCACATTTGCGCCGTCACGAACTGCCTTTCTGCATTTATCGTTTCTGAATGCAAATGCAGCCTATTGTCCGATGTCGACGCCTCTCCACGTGTCCCACCGTTTCCATACTTTTATCGAGGATTGCCGGCTCTGTTTAATTTAATGGAATTACATCTTGCTCCAACCTTTGCCTGTGACTCTAATTCTTTCCCATTGAAACGTGTCACGGACAGCGATAAAATGTTCGTTTAGGGCGAAAAATCCATGTCCATCGAACGTTTCCACGCGACGTCTCAAGTTAACCAGTTAGCTGTCCCTGAGTATACTCGTCGTCGTTTACTTCCTGCCACTCGTTTTACGTACAAACTTTTCAAAGTTTTAGAAGCAACCAACCGGTTAATACAACAGGCGAAGCAGAAAAGTAGAATAGAGAATCGACGAATCTCCAATCTTTGAAAAATATCGTGGTATTCGCCGAATTGGTTATTAACGATGCTGAAAGTAGAAACGTTCGAAGCGAATTTCATCAAACGTTTATAACATTAGCACGGCCTACAGCACCGAAAAGTGGAGACATACGAGCAGCAGTGCTTAGCGGGATCGAGTGGCAAATGGAAGCCATTGGTGGAGAAGATCGCGTACAGAGTACAGGGAAACAGACGAACGGATAGAGCGTAAACCGTTGATATTGGGCTTATCAAAGTGATTCACGTGACTGGCCGACGGTATTATGCAAATGACCCGTAAAATTATCGTACCCTTCGGGCATCAGCAGACAAGGGAGAAACTGAACTTTCCATTAAACGTGACAGAACGCTTTTGCGTCGGCTAGCTAGGGATATCGCCACGAAGGGCTATTGATAACGCATCTCTGATGGCGTTAAACGGTTTCTTAATTGTCAGGTATTTATCATAATCCCGGTGAATTTTTCAGACGCCACTCGACCTTCTAATTCCTTATTACCATTTTACTTGAAAGATACAAGAAATTTGATTTGCCACTTACGTATAAAGTTCGCTTTAATTTCACCGAGCAAATTATTTTGTCGCCAACAAGTACACGAATATCGATAGAAAATTGGAAACGTTTAAGGGATCGTTCGCCTGCACCTTTAAACGAACGTGTGGTTTTTTAACGCGGTCTTGAAACGCGCGAGAATTGCCTCTGTCAGATAGCGTTTGATGCAAAAAACGAGAAAGGATCCTAAATTTCCTGCATTGATTTTCTCCTGAAAACAAACAGACGCATAGACGATAAGAACGGAACAGCTGCATAGAAAAGAGAGACAATGAGATTTCATTTGTCCGTTTGCTAGCGCTAACGCGCATTCCCAATATTTTTCCTCGAAACGAAATGAAAACAGCTTATCCGTTGTAACGAAAAACGGGTCAATTCCGTGTGGCGGTATTCGTCGTGAAAATGAATCGGTCGTCTTTCACGGCGAGATTTTTCGGCCAAGCGATCACGAACCGGTAACTCGCGTGAATGTTTCGCGAACGAAAACGGCTATGCAGATACGCGCAACGTGTATCGTTTAAACTACATAAAAAGCAACGAACGTACACGATCGACCATCGATGGCTTTCTATCGATATACGTATATACGTAATTACAGACGTATTTAATAGGTGACGATGTGACTAAATGAAATAGATTCAACGTTGGCTATTCCTTCCTTTCATCGATATCTTCGTTCCACTTAGCCGAAAGAGCAGAGGAAACAGGAAGCAATCCCTCGGATGCGATGGTTGTCGGGAGTGTGTCCGGCAAATTTATATCCATAGACAACTCGTGCAACGGTCGTGCGGCTAAATCACTTTCCACTGCAGGAAAGGAATTACACGGTCATCGAAAAGAGCAATGGTCCTGAAATCGGTTTAACGGTTTCTAAGGCACGTTCCAGATTATTATTAACTCGATCTTTCTTATCACGATAGGGACACGCGATCGCGATCGATTCTATAGTTGCCTGCAAGCTTCGAACCCTATTAATAACATGCCTCTTACCATGCCACTTGCGTGCATCGAAAGTGCATCTAATATTCTCTACGGTGTATTATAATAATAAAAAAAAGAATGT
Organism: Bombus vancouverensis nearcticus; assembly: GCF_051014615.1. Taxonomy (NCBI): domain Eukaryota; kingdom Metazoa; phylum Arthropoda; class Insecta; order Hymenoptera; family Apidae; genus Bombus; species Bombus vancouverensis. Next base: position 10,844,103 of record NC_134923.1, read on the forward strand.
ACGGTAGCGTTTAGAAAATCCAAGATAATGCTGCTTTCCAATTATGAAAATGAATAAAGCATCTTCGACGTTTTAGCGAAGATCGTTATATAAACTGGAACGTATTCTATTCTACGTTGTATCGCAGACGCTCGCCGCATCAAAAGTGAACTCTACTCGTCGTGCTGCGCCGCTACGCTACGTAACCCGTCGCGTGGAGACCAACGCAAGCATTGAATTTTCTAATCAGATTCTTCACGCTGCTTTAATTACTCAGAGTGTCGGGACGACGGGCCCTCGACACGTGCTAAATTCTGTCTTTGCGAGGCTGTTCCACGTAATCACCTGCTAACTATATTTAGACGTACGCGGTCTCGTTAGATCGTTCAAATAAAATTTCATCTCGTTAATGAAATCACGTTACTGTTTCGTAATATCGTTTCCTTCTGTGCTCGATGCAACAGCGTGTAATTTCAAACAGAAGCAAACTAAAAGGCTCCATTCGTCGTAGAATCAATCAACGGATAATATTTACCAGCAGCAGTTCTCCGACACTTTATCCAACACTCGACTCGCCAGAGTTCGATATTTATTCGATAAAAGTGGAAAGTGCCCCGATCGTAAGATTTGCAACCTACCGTCGATCCGAATTTCGAAATTTAACTCGGTTTCTACGTTTCACGAACATCCTGTGTAATTGCTTTCAAAGTCTCCACCGAAACTCGGTCGAGTGGTTCCACTTGTTAAGGCTTTCGGTGCGACTAGATTTACGTTTCGATGGAAAAGATCGAAATTACGTCATCTTGTTGTTTGAGAAACGCCAATAATTATATTATACGCCGAGGTGTTGCTCAACACGAATCAGGGGTTAGAAATTTAATAGCTACGTTTTGCACCCTGTGTTTTGTTAAAAACCGAGTCTGATGTACAAGCTTAACGTTACCTTTTTACGTCGCAAAGATAAAAATGGACTGCAATTACCAACTTTGTCGTTTTTTCTATTATGTTTGTGCACGAGTCGCTTTACGACGTACGCGTTCGACCATTTTAAATTTGACAAACCTCGGGATTATGTACGAAATTCTACCTTCGAGCTTACTAACGTTTCGTCCACATTCTATCGAATTCGATTCTCTAAAGAATCCGCGATATTCGACGTTTGTCAAAGAAATCCGCGACCGTCGTCGTACAAGATAAATTGACAAAACTCCAACGACGATTAAATTGCTTGCCATTTACACGCGCCTGTCGATAGTACGGTCGTATACGTAATAAAAGGTAAAAGATTGTCTCTTTATTCGTATATAGAGAAGCGAACCTGGAAGAAAATACCTTGGACGTGTTTTATGGATGCACGCATTGTCCATCCGAGTATCTTTCTGGAAAGAAATGGCTGCGATATTCTTGGTCAAAACGATCGTGCCGGTCAGTGGACACTCGACGAAGAAGTACGTCGCGATGAATAGCGATGGTCGACGGTATTTTATATCGCAATTGAAAAATAGCTATGATTCGTAAAACATTCTCGCGTATTCTTTGACCTAGTTGCTGGTGCCGATACAACGTCCGGGGAAAATGGGTTTCTCAGGATTTTAGGAGTGCTGGAGGAATATTTGATGGAGGCTGTTGAAGAAGGTAATTGCAAGAAAGCGCGTTTTTCCGCAGCCAAGTTTCACCAAGTTATGGTAAAAAGCCAATCCGATATCTCTGCGTTAAAAAGTCGGTTCTGTGATTAATGGAAAGTACGGTGCGCGGTTCATCGGTTGGTTATGACAAAAGTCAACCTGACGAGATGAAGGATCAAGTTCTCGGCGATAATGCACTCGGATAAAGACTGAATCGCGCATAAGTAGCCTGTATCGATGTGACGTGCATTGAACACGTATATCCGCTCATAGTGCAGGAAGGAATATACCATGCGCAGCATGAGTCGGGAAAAATGATCACCTGAAATAATTCCTTATTTGCTGGCTTTATCAAAAAATGTTTGAAAGCGAAATTTATGGTATTCGAGGAGCCTGGTTAATATCTGGTTTATCGCCCTATATTTCTTTCAAATATTAAGGTGACTTGGAGCGTTTTGATAATCAGCGTATAGTTTTTATAACATCCAGCTGGGAATTCTCCGCAGAAAAGTATTATATTAACGTATTTGTATCGAAAAACCATTAGTTTAGCAGAGATATTTGAACTTTAATACGTGAAATTTAATTCACGAAAGACAAAGATAACGCGAACACAAGAATATCGCTTCGCGTCTTTCCTCGTCTTTCTGTACGTCAAATTTCACAGATTAAAGTTAAAATATCTCCCGAACTAATGCTTTTTCGATACAAATTGGTTAATACTTTTTGGCCAGAATGTCTAGCTGGACCGATCAATGTTACAAAAACTATATGGCGATTGTTGAAAAGCTCAAAGTCACCTTAATATCTAAAGAATAATGTAGGGTGTTAAGCCAGATATTAATCAGGCTTCTGGAATACGATAAACTTCGCTTGAAACGTTCTTTTTTTTTTCGATAAAATCGATGAGAAACGAATCGCTTCGGATGATAGTTTTTATCGACTCACCCTGTATAATAGTTGCACCTAAGAAACAGACTTTTCGTTCGCAAATGCAAGGGAAAATATACGCCCCTAAAATACTATAGGAAACAAGGTCCACGGGCGAATCGTAAATTTGAAAATCTCAGTTCGTAAATTCCATATCATACGCGCGTTTCTTCTAAAAGAGATAGGAAGGCTAGAGCCAGGCAGAAATAGAAATATGTATTTTACGTAGCTCTTGGTGGATCGCTGCACCGTCTCCGGAGAGTCTAAATTTTTGCGAAAGTTGTAGCTTCGCGAGCACGATGAAGAATCACAGTGCATAAATCCATAAGGAACAATGTATCTGGGTATCGCATAAATTTCGTTTCTTCTTTCATTTGACCTGAATGTACCGCGAAATGCGTACCACGGCTACCATTCGTAGATGAAACTACGTTTTCGCCACTTTCGGGGTCGATAATGCAACACGCTAGATGCATATGCCGTTTACAGAACAGTCTAACCGATAGACAAGTGAAATGAGTTTCATGATCGTGCACGAAGACTTGCCTTTTCTTCTTTTTATTTCTTTCCCCTTTTCTCCTCGGTAGTCCGGCAGCAGTAAAATCAACAGCTGCCGATTAACAGGGCTATTAATTGGAAAATATAGGTTGGCATAGCCGAGAGAAATCCTAGGGAATCGAGAACGAAGAAGAAACGGATACCATAGGAAGGAAAAACGTGTTTGTTCGGTTGCACATAAATCTATTCGGAACAATACATCTGGCTGGCACGTAAATTCTTCCCGTTCCTTTTTTCACGGCGCTAGTGCTCCGCCAGCCGAGCACCGCCGTATCACGGATACCATTCGTAGATGAAACTACATTTTCACCACTTTCAGGATCAATAGTGCACCGTGGATGCATCCGTGTCGCGAGCCCCTAGTGTCTCTTATTGTGGCTGAAGAATAGCTGCAATCCCGAAACATCCGTGGATTCTCTGACCTCTTTCGCGGGGGGGAGTGGGCTGTCTGTCTCCGTCTCTTCTTCAACTCCCGAGCCCCTTCCCATTGCCCCTTTCTCGCCCTACTACGTACCAGTGTTTCTCTTCTTTCGGCGGAGTACCTTTTACTCAGCGCGCACCAAGTGTGTATTTCCGTGTGCACATCGTTCGAGTACCATCCAGCGTGGAACTTTCTGTTTCCGCGCGTCTTAGCGTTTCCTGGTAATTCGATGAAGCGGTAAATTGCTTCTCGTCTGTTATTCCCATCCCTGTCGATACTCGCGAAACTTTTATCGTCGCGTTATCGTCCATGCGCGGCGATTCCTCGCGATCTGTGTAACGGGTCTTCTTATCTTGTTTTCCAATTGCCGCAATGAAATTACGATGCCGCGGCGAACGTCCGAAAGCGTGGCGTTGTTCGGCAACGAACGAGGAACCGAAGAATTTTTATGGCGGGCCGCGTCGATCCAACCAAGAGGTGGAAGGAAGAAGGTTGGACTCGTTGGTTGGTCGTTAGTCGTTCGAAAAAGTTTTTCATTTCGCGCAAAAACAATTCGGCAAAGCGTTACGTGGAGAGTAACAGGTTGGTTTTATGTTTGGCAAAATTATACGCGCAACTTTGCCGAACAGATCGAAGAACGTTCATTCCCTGGATGAACGTCGAAACTTTTCAAATCGCGAGCGCGCCTATAAATAGATCTCTGTTTGCACCGGAAATTTGTCCAAGGCTTTATCGTTAGTTCTTACAATTGTACCCATCTTATATTTTAAGTAACACTGGTAGAAATGCTTCGTCGTATCCAGAACGACGTCCAAGATAGTATGCTGGAGAACTAAAACCCCGGTGGTAGTTTCGTCTCCGAAACTCTAGTCGTCGTTGATAGAAAAGCTTAGGTGTCTCTTCATTTTGTTTCCTCGTATCGAGTTTCTTCCTCGAGGAAACTCTAACTGGTACATATTACGAGAAATTAAATATCTTATAGATCGCTGTAACTTTAACATTTGTTCTTTATTTACGACACTTTTCGCAACGAAAGCTACAAATTGAGAAGCTTGGCGAGGGCGAGTTTTTGCGATAAGCACCTGCACACGGAATTTCGCGTTAAACGTTTAAACGCGAGTACGTGAGAGTAAAAAAGTGACGATTTACTCTTTGGAATTCACGAGATATTTTGTTTACACTTGTCACAACTTTCCACCCGCTCGCAATAAAAAGTTTGCCAAGTAATCCCTCTCTGTTGATTATCCAGTGAACTGGTTGTGAAAAGGAAATGAAATAATAAGAAAATAGGCTGTTTTTGATGCGTGGCGGGGTATCGCGATGCGTCGCAACGTTCAAACACAAGAATCGTTGTAATTAAATGTAACGTTTCATAATAACCGGGAGAATCCCGAGGGCTAACATCCCTCGAATCCGGTGATTCTGTTTCCTATATCTGTAATGCAGCAACGTTTTCGCTAGAAATACAGAGATAGCGAACGCGCGTTCGCAGATGCGACCAAATGCTTGCGTTCTGTCGTAAATGCGTATAAAGTTTCTCGGTTTGCCAACTTTTCTTTTTCGCTGCTATCTTTCTTATTCCCCCGCTATTCGATACGCCGGTTCGGTTCGCACCGTGTCAGGAAAATTGCTGCCGCAGTTGCGGTAATGCTCTCGAACCACCGTACCGCCGACGCCACATAAATATTTCCATTATGCCGCGTCGATTTCTTGCTCGATTATTCGAACAGATCAACGCCTGGTAAATCGATTTTTATGCGGCGTGGGCGTGCCTCGTTGTGACCCGCGTACCTTGAAAGGAAAGGATTATACCGGATCGAGCGTAAATAACGACGCACATTTACTGGAAAAAAGGAGTATACCCGAGCGTTTTCGTTCCACGGACTGTTCGCCAGCCAACCTACGAATGGCTTTATAAAAATAAAAGCCGGTCGAATTAGTTTTCTCTTATCTTCGGGAATTGCCGCTGAAAGCTATGTGCTGTGTGGCGGGATGTCCGTGTGAAACTCTGTTTTATTGTAGCGGAACGTTGTGCCGCTTATTATACCATTCGTAATCGATAATACTTGAACATTTTTCGGTAAAGTGGAAAGTTTCGCGACGAAAGCTCGTTTCATAGAAAAGGAAGAGAAACATCGTTGCAAACGGTAAATTCGTTCGAAACGTACTTTCAGTTTTTGTCGTAAGGAGAAAAGGAGGAGAATTTCTATGGCGGAGCCTGTAGCTGCGAGTTCTCGATGACCCGCTCTGTGTCTCTGTGTGTTGGATCAGCCGTAGCTGGAATTTTTTCCAACAACTTGTTGACACTTACGCAATGCGACGTTACACACAAGTTTTGCGCTCTATCGTCGCAGCCGCGAAAGTTGCAGAGATAGTAGAATGGCCGATTCAGGTGCAGACAATGCAGGTGCTAACAGCTGCTCCTAGGAATTTCATTCAATTGTACGCCGTTGAAATAAGTTTTCATATTATTTTGGAGCTCGTGGTTAAGTCGATTCGACGCCTAGCACGTTCCGAGCAGATATTTATGGAAGTAGTTGGGCAAATTTCTGTCAGAAATGCTACGACTTTTCCAAACGTTCCCGAGGGCTCGAAATGCTAATAATTGCCGGAGAAACAGGTAACTTGGACTTGAGAGTTGATCGTTTATCGCCGTTTAATTTATGTAATTTGTTATTAATGCGAATGGGATTAATATTCGCAGCGATCGAGTAAAATAGAACAGAGGAAGTCGAAACGCTGTTAAAATGGCAACAGGGAAAGCAACTATGATAGTTCTTAACGTTTAAGATTTTACATTCGGCGCGCTATCTTTGAGGATACCAAATGTATTTCTTCTTGGTGGAGAAACATAATCTCAAAGAGAATAAATCGGTATCTTGGTTTTATCATTAAAACAACTCTCCTTCGAGACTACCCGAAGAAAGACAAATTCTTTCTTACTTTCATTCCATTCGATCGTTTTTGTCTGTAAATTCCCACGTTTGTTCACAGTTGCGTTTTCAAACGAATTGGGTCGATAGTATCCTCGTTTATACGAGGTGATTCGACCGAACGGACAAGCGTAGCGAATTAATGGGATTAACGACGAAAGCTGAAAGCGATAGATATCTCGAAGAATAGAAATATTTCTAATGATAGACGTCTTTAAGAAATCGGAAAGATCCGAATGCTCGCGCGAAAAGGAAAAAAGCTGTATCTCGTGGCTGGATTCAGGATCCAGATTCGAGATTACTGCTGGTTGCTTGAAATCGAATCTCTTTGTTTCCCACGTCAAATCGACGATTACTTTCTCACGGTCGAACGTGCAGTGGAAATGACGAGGAGCAGACGAAGAGAAGAGAAGAGAAAAGCGTGGTCCGTTGGGTGGCACCCCGGCAAAAAGCCTAGCGCCGTGGCGAGGTTGTGTTTTATCATGTGTTGTTGGCAATGGGCCACCGGCACGCACGACCTCACATCGCTATTTGTTGGTTTCCGTCTCGTTAGGTGGAAAATCTATTTCTTTTCGACGGTATTGTGCGGACCTGTTTGTACAGGCTCCGAAACGCTCACCGCGTCCATATCCCACGGTTCCAGCTGAACAGAAAACGGAAAAAGAACGCGGAGATTGCTGCAAAAGAATGGAAAAACGAGATCGTCGCCGTGCTAGTAGGAAGAGAGAAAGGCAGAGTCATAGAGCGATTGTTTAGAACTGTCTTTTTTCTTTTTTTCGCAGATGCAACGCAAGTAATTTGGATTTTAATGGAGAAGCCAGGGCTTGCGTTATTGCTCTCCAGCCAACGGTTTCTCCAAATTCTCCTGTTCCTTTTCGTCGATGGTTGTTCGTGCGTCTTGTACCGTGTAATATGAACTTTGAATTCAGTCCCTGTTCGACGTCGACTTTTATGATCTCTGAGCTCGTGTCGTGGAAATGTTACGGTATAACGGTAAGTTATGCGTAATAAATATAGCTTGTGGCCGTGTTACGTAATAATACAATTTTACATTGCGTTCGTAACTTGCCACCATACGATTCGTCCTATTACGTAATAATTTATTTCGTTTGTTTAACCGTCCGATATTCCATGTCCGATATTTATCAGATTTTAGTTTTCCTACTGGATGATGATTACTCGTCAGTTGCCTCTAAGTTTAAGCGTCGTTTTATCTTACACCGCTGAAACTGATTCGAAATATTCACGACCGTGTGTATTTTGTAATCTAAGAATGTCCCAGTTAACGATCGTCACGCGTAGAAAAATCCTGCGTTAATTTACGACGCGTAAAACAAAGGACGAGGCCATTCCCTCGACTTTCTTCGAGACCGATCGACTTTCGCAGTGCGCTGTAAATAAGGGTTCTTCGAAAAGTACTTCGCTCTTGCCAATCGAGCCAGCCTCTTCGGTTATATACGAATTCGTCGAAAGAAATTTAGTCTCGTTAAGTAAAGTGACTCTCCTGTTGGTAGGAAGGAGAATTTTTTCAGTCATGCGATAGATACAAATTCCTATCCACATAGATCGCTTGGTGCGAGTCGTAACTTGTAAGTTCTGATTCAGTTCAGCATGTTTCTGCCTTTACAATTTCATATTCGTATATCGAAACAGTTTGCGCTTGCTTCGCCGAGCTACGAAAGGTTAACGCTCTAAATTATCGATTCACACCACATAGTTATACATAGATAATGTTCTGCCATAGGTGCATGTACAGCAGGCCACGCGTACGAACAAACATTATTAGGTACTAATTGTAAGGAAGTTATGGTTTGTAATTTCGTTCTAACGTAACCTTATAGAATTTAGATTAGTTTTTGTTTCCACGCTGCAGCGTTATCCCTTTATGTCCTGGAAAATGTACAAGTAACAACTTTCATCGTGCGTTTTTTCTAAAAGCGAATCGACTTTGACACGCTCAGCTCGCGGCATCTGTCGCGTTCCAAAGCGTATCTGTGAATCGGTTTGATCGGTTTGTGAAAAACGTCGAGGATTAGAACCGAATAACGGGACTTTGCCGAAAAAATTCAAGAGAAGTAACAGGCGCGGCGGTGTTATTAGGGAAACGATTATCGGCCATCGGTTCACGGTATTTCCACAGCTAGAAAACCATTGTTCACGACGGAAGAGCGGAGTAGTGCTAACCGTGCGAGCAGAGCTGGTAATCTTTTTATCGTGTTATTTTTGGCAATTTAATTCGTTCGTCATACGCGGCGTTCGCGGCCTGCTCTCTCGCAATCAGCAGTCGTCGGCTTTAACGACGTTATCGAGGAACCGTGATTGAAGCAATATTTGCTTTGCACTTATTAGCAATTAGCCGATATCGTGTGCGCCGTCGAACGGACATCAAACTGGTTTTTCGATTGAATTTTCATTCGATTAAAAGATCGTCGGCACGAGCCTTTTGTCCCTTTTGCTAATCGTCGCCAAGATTGTTCGTTGCTTGGTCCCGAATCTCCGAGCATCGACACCCGTCAGTTACCTTCGTTCCCGGTTCTACGTAAATATATTTAATTAAGAATCACCTATGCGACAAACAAATAGGCGCATAACGGATATACGATTGTTTGCTGACGATGCTATCGCATCGTAGACGTACACGAAGCATCGATAACAATTTGAGGTGCAGTAGTCAGGCGTATGTTGCGAAGCAAATCCACGTCACTGTCTTCGGCACGTGTCTTCCTATGAATCAAAAAGTCAGGTGCAACAGTGGCCGCTCTCGTTTCAGGAATACAAATTTCACCTCGTTTTCTTGCTTCGTATACCACACGGTACATTACGCTGCTCCAGTTGTGTTGGAAGTATGTCAGAAGAGACAAAACTAGTAACAAGAGTGCAGCCGTACCATTGAATGATATAAAGCCAGTAAATCAAGATTTATTCGATTTACACAGCGATACAGTTGTTCCGGTAACAAACCAGCAAAATATCGCGTACGATTTATCGCACGTTCAAATCCGAACCAGCCTACAAATCGAAGCTACATTAAAGCTCGTTTCGAAACCTATCTGCGTCTACGTATGTAAAATCTGAAAACGAAATTGTCATGCTTGCTACGATGGAAAGGGAATGATCGAACGAGTACTATCTTCTGGTGCGTCTTAAAGCTTTAAACTTTCGACCAACCGGAGGAACGTTCGCTTCTCTGCCACACTGGTAAAATTATAAAATAAAAACGCAAGACGAGTCGACTTGCAACTGCAAAACGCCCTGATTGCTTTTGTCGCGGGAACAGCGAGCAAATAGTTTCGTAATTACAGTCCGTACAATGTACAGGGGAAACGGTAACTTCGCTAAAAGTGACACTGTGCGGCGGACGAGCGGATGTGACGCGTTGCGCCGTACCAAAAAGTACCTGTCAATCTGTCAAACTGCCGAACGCCGAACGAATGCTCATTTACACTTTCATTTTTCGTTTTCGTTAGAGCGTGCGAGAAGAGCGAACGTCCTTTCGCGGAATGAAATTGCATTTTGAAATGTTTAATAACTCGAAGAAGGATTAAAGACTCGAAGCTTTCCCTTGTGTTTTATCTCTCGATGTTCGTCGCATCCACGTACATGCGTGTCCATCGGCAGCTTTGACGTTAGGTTCGAATTAGGTCGGGGTTAGGCAGCTTTGGAAAGTCGATCGAACGATCCTGCCAAATAATTATATCATATTTTTCTTGATAATTCGTCAGTCACGCAGCATTCGTACGACGTTGGAAATAATGGAATTTGCGCGATACCTATTAACTGGTCGCTTTATTACTTCAGAACTAGTTGGATCACTGGTAACAGTTGCTTTCAACGATCCATGAACGTAGATTATTATGTTAGTAACGTCAGATTAAGTGTAATCTTTTGGAAACGTTAATTCGTCGTCACGTAACACGTGGCGTTTAATTCCGAAACAACGATAAACAGACTTAACACATTTTCGGGAATGGTCTATGCCGGAAAATACTGCGGCCATTCGAGCAAAGTTCCCATAATTGCTTTTATCAGGCTAGAATTCCTTTATCTCGGGCTTTCGCCCTAAATATTACGGTACGTGCAAAATTGCCACGAACCTGCTTCGTTCCCCTTTCCTTTCCTCGTTTATTAATTATCTTCTATCGTACACTCGCAAAGTCTTTTCTCTACCTTTGATTCTTACCCCGAGCGATTGGCTAACCAGAGTGGCGCCGGATTTCCATGAATCGTCATCCGTTATTCATACTAGAACAGTCGTAGTTGAAAAGTATGTCACACAGCCGGCACAAACACGCGTATTCCTTCTACTCGTTAGTTTACACCGTACGCTCGATCACGTCATCGTATTAAGTTATCAACGACATCTACGTCCACCTGCTATAGGAACAACCACTTTGACGATATTCACGCGCCAAATTTATCCAGTTATATCTTACAACGAATAAGGTTGCATTGCCAACAGGAATGGTATCAATGTGGCCATGCTGTTGCGTTATCAGTTTAGTTATATCAGTCCATCGTCAAGAGTAGTTAAATTAATTAAATTACGAAAAGCGTACAGGCAACGATCAGATAGTACGATAAGTAAAGCACGATAAAATTAATAACATTTCGATTATATTTTCTAACGAACAGTTTGCCTTTCTGTGTCGATTTTAATCGAAATATCGGTCAGCCACTACTAGAGAATCTGATAATGTTTGTATTACCTAAAGAATTTGTGGATTAACTTTGTCCATTATCGTTAACGTGTATACGCGTGTACTTCACGTGGCCTCGGCACGACACGAATATCAAATAATTTATAAGCAGTCGAAGCGAAGTCACAGTGGAGAAAACTTTTTACACAGGATCACGACACGTACATCTTTTATGATGGTCAGTATCGCACGCGATGCCACAATGTCCAAAATTAATCAGATAAATCGTATTATCTCATTGTCTGGCTAAAACGATTATTCGTGTCATCGTTATCAGCGATTTTGTATATTAATTAGGCAATATTCGAGTAATTCGGTTAGACGTGTAATCTTCGAATGATTACGCGGTTTCCATGTAAATTCATTAATGAAAGTCACTTGTAACGAGTATAGTTGGTGTAATCAGATTGCGCATTATCGAAGCAGTCAGCACAGAATCGAATCGCCGCCACTATGATCTACGTATCTACGCTTCCGTAACATTAATTTTAGCATAGCTCATCAAATCAACGATTACGTATAAGTATAGAAGCGTTGAACGATTGGAAACGCAACGCTGCTATTTTAGATGATACGAGCGATTTTTCGTACACGATCGATCTCTTACTCCAGCGTCGATGTCACTCAAGTACGAAAATATCTTTACTTGACAACGAATTTTATATTTTTCTAAGTTGATAATACGTTTCGATTAAACTCGACGAAAGATTAGACGTTTTAGCAACGTTATTGGAAAAATACGGTTCCTATGTATATTCGTAGTTTGTCAATTCGCTAATTCACAGCTTAATGCACGTAAACATAAAAAAATCGATAGAAGGAACGTACGAAGTGTGGACAAAAAAATAATTGACGATTCCAGAAGCGTAATAATTCCGTTTCATTATGCGTTTAGGATATTTAACGAGGTTCTCTTCACGGAGCAAATTTTATCCGGTTTTTACCGTTAATTCACTCGCGAAATTTGCTTAGCTAGAAGAAAAGTTCGTTTCGCTTGAAATACCTCGATTGTATAGGTATCAGTGAAATTTTAGAAGGCTTCTTATTTAAAACCTTGAAAAGGGCAATATAAAATCATGCAATCGTGGTTTCGAAGGTAGCGTATGATCAAAGAAGCATGGCCATGCAAATTTTCGATCGTCTAGCCAGCTCGATTGAAAGCAAGAGAATATTTCTTTTCCATCATTCAAGGACCCGCACGATTAGGTATAATGTAAGTTGGTGCGCGAACGAATCGATTTCCAATAGCCAAGTTTTAATACGCGATCGTCCCCTCTTCATTTTTTACATTTACTCTGCTCGCTCTGTGAGATTTCCTTCGCTAAATATAATGGAAGCATTAAAATTGATACATATTATCACATAAGCTATTCATAGTTCTCTCAGCTGTTAATGTTGTTACGCTAATGACGCTGACTGCTGACAAAAGAGATGGTCGTATATGTGTTGGTAGTTGTATTCGACGCATACGTACGATATAACTGGATTCGTCGTTTTTACGGCCAAGCGTAAGAAAATAATGAAAGACACATTTATATCTGGTGAATTTGGTATCGGTAATTTTGAAAATGACGGCGAGTAATGACGATCGTTCGATCTGTTCGATAGTACCAGTTACGTACGTGTATTCTTAACGATGTGTTATTTCTCTTGAAATTTAATTCACCGATATTGCTTTAATTTTCTTAAATTGATATTCGATTGATCGTGTTGCGCGAGAGGCGCTACGATCACATTGGAGAGGCAATTTATTTTTTACAACGACAAGGAACATAAAGAGATATTAAACAAAATTTCATTAACTCGTGCATCAATTTCCTATAATTTAAATTTGCAACTTGTTCTGTGTGCGAGTACTTCGCGAAGTTTTCATTTTCAAAACGTCGCTCTAAATACACCGAAAGCTTTATTTATTAATCTTCGATACGATTCCCTGTGAAGTTCCGACAGAACGAAACTATAGACGATCCACTTTATTAGGAAACATTTAAAGTTGCTCGTTTCTGACAAGCGTGAAACGATCGATCGATAATGAGATTCATTAACACCGATAGCGACACGTGTTTCGCTATTCCTAATGACAGCAGCCTCGATAGCACGCAAGGTCTTTTAAGTAAATCAAACTACTTATATATATATACGTACCTGGACGTAATTGTGTCCGCGCAGCGAGCCGTGACTCGTTGCAGAAGTGAATTAGCGTTAACGGGATAGCGAGTGTTGTAGAATCGAATGGACTGTTGCAGGGATCGGAGGAAGAAAATTTTCAGTGCTATGTTTAACGTTCGTGACGCGTTAGTAATGAGAACGAAAGTGCTTGTTAAGACCCGAATACCGCCCTTCTTCTCGCTTTTACGTACCTTCGTTTCTCCTTCAAACGGCTCCTCTTTATTACGCCCGCCAGCTTTAGCCAATGATAATTCGACAACTACTTCGAAGCGATTCAGTTTCGACGGTAATTTTGAAATTATTCCACTTTTTTAATCGAACGAACAACGCTCATCCCTCTCATCCCCGAGAATGGATACAACAGAATGAATTTCTATTCAGACCTCTTGAAGCAGAAATTTTTGAAAGAAAGAAAGAAATTATGCATGCCTGGGATCGCGTAATCCATCCTGGAAAGGATCATGGATCATTGAAGGCGATGTTTCAAGCGGATGAAGGTATTATATATTTATCACGTTATCCGTCTTGAAGGATTCGTTCAGGTTTTCGTAGATGTTGGAGAACACGTTGCCACAATTTTATCGGTACGCGTTCCATTTCGTTTAGGGATCTTCTTTGTTCTCTGACGATTTGTCGTTTTGAACACGCGACACCGTTCCAGAACGTCCTCCATCATTCTCTGGAGATTAATAGTTTCTCGATAACGTTCAACGGAATAACCTTAAAGACGCGAGCTGCTGAGTGCAGCATCCAGCAAGTCGGATCAGTACTTTGATGAACAGGAACTGCAGTACCCGTGGGGAACGTCCGCCGTTCGCGGACTCCGATACGTCGATCTGTTCCCAACTAATTTCCAGAGAACATGATTCTATGCAAACCTTGACAAGATACCGGGTCCTTGTAATTTTTTCCCTCGAATCTTTTATTTGATTCCACGTCACGCGGTTTATCATCGAATCGTATCATCGAATCGTATTTCGATTATTGAAACGAACGTGACACGGGCTCGTAAATCTCGTAAGAACCCTGTGCTTTAACGATTTCAACGACACGTTTTTCTTCAGGACGAATGGCCACATTTGCGAAATATTTTGTCTCGTTCGTGCGAATATCGATATCTTTCACCGAGCCGATGAATTTCGGCAGCATCGAAACGAATCACACGCACGTAGCTTTGCAAGAAAAGTCAGGTTTGTGGATTAACGATCGAAGGAACCTAGTAAAACGCGGTTAACAGACATAAAAATCGCAAGCGGAAATACACGAAAATATCCGGTAAAATAACGAAACGTCATTTTTTCTCATTAATGTTAAATGCTTTGCCGAATTAACGCAGAGTTCGGAGAGTGCAACTTTAATTAAAATTAACGTCTCGTGCGATGATTGGCCATTACGAATAAATGCAAATATTTCTTCTACTATGTCAATGTGTTAATCAGTTGGGATTATTAATTTTAGTTTGGTTTTCAGCATTTGATAAAAAGAAACGATTTATCGCTCGCTTCGTTACCTTATTCCTGCAATTATCAATAATATATCAACGAACTAGTATATCGGCGCCAGCTGAAAGACAAATTGTACCTTGTTAATCATTTACGGTTACTTCTTTTCCGGAAAGCGGTGTATCAATTGCAATTATCATAAGCGATCTACCGATATAACGCCAGGATCGTATGGTACATCGGGACTCGTTCTAACGTAGAACGTATCATCGCGTATGATCGTTGATAAAACAGATAAGCAACTGGTGTAATAAAAATGCTTAGGTAAACGCGTTGTATGAAAAAATGAGGAGTAATTTGTATCCTTTTGGCTATCGCAGGTGAACAGCATCAGATACCGCTTATGACCTGTGCGAAAAATAACTCCATTCGCTTCTACGTAAATCACGATAAATCAAGCGCTACCATTCTCCGCCCGCGATGTTTTACATCGTTGCGCTTGATTTTATATCTATCGCGAGCGATACTTACTTGCTTTGACTAAATATCGTTTTACGCGTTATTGTAACTTGTCGAAAACAAGAGAGCGAATCTGTAAAGCTTTATACGACGCGGCGTTGCGGGCAAATTGTTAGGCTAAAATTGTTATAACTATGTACATACGGTAAACACACTGTGAACAAAGTTGGCAACGGCGAACTTTTAAACAGGAGAGCAGGAAAATCCTGCTAGGAACAAAGCTTTCGTTAACTGATCGGAGTGACAGCGGAGTTCGTTTAATAAGAGCCACAGCTTTGCTCCAAACAACTCACGTTTGCAATATTCGAACAGAATCGATACCCGTAACGTAAACTTTCTTTGAGCGTGCAGGGTTAATAGTTTTCCAATAAAAGTTGCTGAAGTCGCGAAACCCTAGCGCGTCCGCAAGGCTATGCCGGGTCTATAGATGGTAACAGTGTCCTGGCAAAAAGAGAGGTCAGTCCGATTACTTTGGTCAGACCGAAATGTCCTTTAACAGAAAAACGAGCTCTCTCTATCTTTCTCTTTCTACGATAACGGGATTGATAAAGGCTTTTCGAAGGTGCGAATCCTTTACATTGAAATTTATCCGAACCTCGCTTCAGGGTCTCGTTTAAAACCGTCTACGACCACACGATACGAATATATTTCGTAAAAACTGTCGATTCCGCTAAGAAATGTGGAAAAGATCTTTCGCGAAAACGCTTTGGTACTGCGACTTTGGTACTTGGCTGCTTCGTAACGAATAAAAGTTAACGTCGCGATATAAAGGTCGCATGCAGAACCACGACACGGTGTCGTGTATTTCATAAAAATTAGTCTTTACGTCATCTCGACCGACTAAAGTGTCGGTGACTGGGAACGTGTTGCTGGTGATTTTAAATAGACGAGAGAGGGTGATTCGGAATGGTCGGATGACGCTGACTCGGTGAATGGCTGGCAGTTCGGTGCCGTATCGTTTCGAGAGATCGTTTGTCCATTAAAAGACATAACCTTTTTCTAGTACGGTTCTCGCCGCAAACGTGTCCCTGCGCAATGGTAACAACGCGCGTTTCAGATACAACTCGCAGCGGAATTCTCGCTGGCACCGCACTTTTCATCCGAAAGCAATTTGTCGCATAAGTCAGTTGGCGCGCGGAGCCGCAGAAATTGCGGACACAATCAGTGGAAAATGAATTGCAAACCCAAGTAACCAAAAATTGTTGAGTTATTGGACGATCGTACGTTGAACTTTGCCGATATTCGACAGTTCTGAATTTTCTAGACTCTACTGAATCACGTTCAAGTGCCGAACGATACGTCGTACGACCTCGATGGTTATGGTCAACCATTCGCTACCAATTGCAATTACGAAAGAAACGTTGCTATCCGATAGCTGGTCCTCGTACGTCGATCTGAATCTCATAATTAAATTTCACCTACGGCAGAAGCATATGCTTGGCGTAATTGCTAATCAAAGTTCATCTTTTCGTTCGTATTAATCGCGCTGTTAGGGTTGTAGCACGTTGCGTGTAGAATAAATCCTTTATACAAGGTGGATAGTTACGATCGATTACGTTCCCTCGTTGAGTGATAACCGAGATTCCGGTTTATGTCGGACAAAATAATACAGCAGGAGAATGTTCTTCTCCCTCATTAAACGGACGAAGGTTTTTTAAATTTGCTGGGAAGGTCTCTATCGCGCAACCTAATTTCCGCAGCTAATACCATGTGATTCCTTTGTTATCTTTTAGTTGAGAAAAAAAGGACTGGTTTTCAAAAAACGCACGTGCTCTTTGATGTATTCGAAAATTT
The DNA here is from genome assembly GCF_051014615.1 of Bombus vancouverensis nearcticus. Lineage (NCBI taxonomy): Eukaryota > Metazoa > Arthropoda > Insecta > Hymenoptera > Apidae > Bombus > Bombus vancouverensis. The sequence goes on from NC_134923.1 coordinate 10,861,170, forward strand.
CAGAGAATGGTATTCCGCGTATTTGGCAAACTAAATTGGCTCGGAAACGAGATAATTTTTAAATATTTGCGCTTTTCGTTACGACGAATTACATATCGTGCTGTACGAATATTTTCAAGGAAAGGAACGCGTTTCATTGGAATGTTTGCAACCGTTGTTTCCCCGAAATTCGTGTTTTGCGTAAATCAAATTGAATTATATTCGGTAATTAATAACGAAATATACAAATCAATTATTTGCTAATGATACAATAATCTACCGCCACCAGAGCCAACCATCGTCGGCGGCCATTGTTACCGTATCGAAATCTCGTTGGCTGGAACATGTTTTTAAAATGTTATTTCGATACTTGCGATATACATTCGTTTAATCCTTTTGTCCAGGAGAACTCTATGAAAAGCATCTCGAAACGATTTAATCCTTTATCCAATTAATGTACGTTCAGATTAATTTGTTACAAAAGCAGCATCAAGGTAGAAGCTTTTCGTTAAAAATAATTTAATAATGGAATAAAAATCGGCGAATAAAAAGAATCGATGCGTATATTTTACTAATTAAAAAGTAAGCGTCCGAACTGGCCGTTACATATCGACCAAAAATTTGCTACTTTCTCTCTTTTTGTCACATCTCGGCTAGCGTATGGATCGGTAATGGAAACCATCCTACAAACGTATCTAAATAGAGTACGGACTTGGTCTTGGAATCGGTTTCTCCGCGCATTATCGCCGATCGATTTTAAAGTTACTTCTGGCAATTATGCATCTGCTATAACTTAGGATTTAATATTGAAACAGCAGAGAATATTACTCCACAATATTAATATTGATACTAACAATAACAATAACAACAATAACAATAACAACAATAACAATAACAATAACAACAACAATAACAACAATAACAACAACAACAGTAACAACAACAGTAACAACAACAACAACAACAACAACAATAATAATAATAATAATATTGATAATAATAATAATAGCATTGATAATAATAATAATAATAGTATTGATAATAATAATAGCAGTATTGATAATAATAATAATAATGATAATAATAATAATAATAATAATAATAATAATAGTAATAACAATAATAGTAATTTGCAAGTACCTCAAAAATAAGTTTCCTTTAAACCTGGTTTAATTAAAATTCATCGCTTCCTTTAACTTATCAAGATAGCTTGATTTAATTAAAGTTTCTAATTAATATCAGTGAAGATTCGTATTAAAGTACTTTGGAATTGATTTGAAGAAGGTTCCGCGCGGAATTTAAGGTCGAAATAGGGAAGCAGAATTTATTTTTCACGTTCAATATGTCCGTGGCATCGTGATGCTCGTAGCGTAACTTTGCCTTGGATATGTAAATAACGATAATTCAGCGGAAGGAAATCACTACGCTAGAAAATAAAATTCATTTGCTAAACGTTGCGTTGGTAGTCTCGTAACGAGTAAACTTTCACTATGATGTTACTAAATAACGCGCACTTCTAGACACCGATTAAATTACTCTTTGGAGAAATGAGTTAAGAGGCAGACACGGCTATTAATAAGAGTGTAACTTCAACAACTCGTGCTTGGAAACTATTAACTTTATACGATGATAACGGTACAACAGAACAACGTGAAGATCATAGCGAAAGCTGCTTATTGTGCAATAATCTGGCTTATATCGTTGCCGCTCCGAACACGTTCAAATAAAATTTCTCACGCAATTGCGTAAAATCGTGCAGCAGTTTGTTCGTATGAAAGAATAACTTGCAACCACCGTCCTGTTATCGTTTTAAATGGATATCGTAAAAAATGGATGAAATAAACGATAACAGAGGCGAGATGAAATTTTATCAGGCCAGTCGATAATCTCATAACAGAATCTACATAATTATTCGCGATAATCTTTGAGTCGACGCTTTCTTTCTTTTTAGACGCTTCAAAGATATTTCTCGTCTCTTGCTCCTCGAATTTCGTTCCGGTGCGAGGTACAGCGAAATCACTGTGCCGGGCTCAGACTGCCGGATCCATCTATTCGCTGGATTAAAGAGATCTCGGGTTCTTTTCGATGGCCGCGCCGTATTTAACGATATCACGAATACGATCTATTTTATTTGAGAAAAAGTTTGATGAAAAAGGGCATACGCTCTTTTTCAAACCTATCGCAAGGATATTAAATGAACTTATTAAAAAGATTTTAGTATCGTTTTATGTTGGATACCGTGTGGCATCTGGGAATAGCGATACCAAGTGAGGTGGATACGAACAGCGCGACGCAACATCCAGAACAGTCCAAATATGGACGTTCTTAGACAGCATTTTCGTGATCCGTGATATACTTTAACACTTTTACTGCCACGGTGGTCACTTCTTACGATTGTAAAAATTGAATGAAAATTGACATTTTGGATATAATGGAATGGCATTTTGAATATAACCGATAAACGGAAGATACTCTGAAATAAAAAGTGCCACATTGAACGATTCTTATTAAAACATTCTTATTAAAACATCAATAGAAAAAAAAAGAGAACAAATCTTGCATCTAACGGTGCACTGTGTTAAAACGCTGTGGCGTCCTGAGCGAAACGTGTGATTTTGTCGTGGCAGTCAAAGTGTTTTAATGATATTCTCCAGTAGCCTAGAATTTTGTGTAAGCGAAGCTGACCACGTTATTTCATATCGTCGTACTCGGTACAAGATACAGCACAAAAGCAGAGAGAGAGAGAGAGAGAGAGAGAGACGGAGAGATAGATCGAGAGAATGAAAGACAAAATAAATACATGATACTAAAGTTAATAGTTTCACGCTACATTTGACGTAATTGTCTAATAGAAAAGTTGTTTGAATTAAGGACGGTATTTTACATGGAAAGTACTATTCCAGGGAGATTAATTAATAGTAATGGAATCACGGTATTATACGAAAAGCTGGATATTGCTTTCGGGATCTCTTCGGTGAAGTACCTACGCTTCACCGAATAAGATGGTGCGAGAGCACAAGGACAATGCTTCGTCTTACCTTAGTTGCAGCGTAGCTTTGTTTTCAGAGTGTATAGGTCCCTGACGTAACAGGAATATGGCTTCTTCCCTGGATAATAAAAAGGAGATGCGGAAATGATAATTCGTTCGATATTTCTTGCATACAGTTGCCGTTTATGACATTATATTCGCTTTATCGTTCGACAAAATACCTACAAAACGTATTTCGCTGTTTTGCTCTTTCTCTTGACCTAATTTTTACGTTAAAAACTATTTCACCTCCCGCGCTCGCCTAAATAATTTCAGCTACATATATACATGTACATTTTCGTGGCTTTAGTAACTTCTATTTATTCGCAAAAGCCACTACTATAGAAATTTACTCGCCTCAACGAAACGTTGCTACGGTTCAAGTTGTGAAATTCATAAAATATTAGCAGGTTAACGCTGTTAGGAATAATTTTCCATTCTTGAATTTCGAAAAATCGTATCGCGTACCTACGGTTTTCCCTTTGACGAGTAATATCATCACGAGTACATAAAAACGTACCTGGTTTTTGCCATATTCACGAGCAAATTAGTCGAATGCGTTTTTTAATCTCGAAATAGGATATGGCGAGTAATCTAAACGTCCGAACTCGATTTCCCCTTTGAAAAGTTCGCTTTGCGATTCTCTAAAAGTAAAATACGCTCGGCTTTAGAAAGAAATTTACGTAGAATCGGTGAAAGATTCGTCGAATCTATCGTTGAGTAGGAGAGCGCAGCAGCTTCATTTCCGTGTTCAGGCTTTTTTCCAACGATCGAAACAGGTTAATGGCGTGTTCGGGCTGCAGTGGGAAGAAAATTTCGTAACTTCGGCAGCGTATAACAGCGGTGCTTCTTAAAGAACAAACGGGTCTTTGAAGCGACTGGAAAGCCAATCCCATCCGCTCAGACTCTCGGTGCGAGCAGCACGCTGTGAAATTCAAGTCGATTACACTTCCGGCCGAAGTGTAATCCGAAGTTCGTGCAAGGAGAACTTAAGATCCTAGGACATCCAAGTTTCGAATTGCTGCGGCGGATAGATTATTCCACGACGCGATTTCATTCGGGCTGACTTCAAACCGTCGGGAACTTCGAATTCGTTAACGTTTCATGCCGAACATCTGGCGGATATTCACCGACGCGTCAAATTCATCTACCCTACTAGCCGAATATACCTAAGCACACGTCTCCTATCTTCTCTATTCCATATCACAACTAACCGGCATCGATATTAACCAACTTATTGCGTTGTTACGGTTATCGAATTCGATTATCTGGTTCCGCCGTCGATGCACCGATACTCGGCTATTCATCGCGTCGCGTCCGTTCCATCGCCGATCGCCAAATACGTTGCTACTTTTACGCTGAATATAGTCCATCCGAAACCAACCAGTATGCCAATGTCCGTTAAAACTCACCGCTCTGACAATGTATTTTGCAATTTCGTATCAACGGATACGGACACCGATCTCGATGGGTTCTCATTCGCTCGACGCGAACATTATCGAACGTTGCTTTGGTATCGCGTTCGAAGAAATCCTCGAAAAATGACAGGAATTCACGAGCGTGCTAGTTGCGCTTTGTTCGAACGAATGTTGCTTTAACTTCAACGAAATCGTTGTCAAAGCTGCGTCTTTTGAACGACTACGCGATCTACTCGTTGCGTGTATCGCGTTTGTAGCTACTTGTTATTTAATGTGAAAAGGAATATCCGAACTGAAATACCAACGATATACATGGACGAGTTACGTATGTTGCAGTAGGATGCAGAAGTTGTTGGATTATACTCGAACACGACAAAGCCTCGTTGAAATTGATCGATGTACGCAATTGATGCGGCAAGCAGTTTCAAAGGAGGTGGTTTGTGTAGTAATCCGATATTATCTGACGAAAAAGTCGATGGCTTAATCGAGGTAAATTGCAAGTTAAAGTTGTTAGAAAATCTGGCTAATTCATTGGAATTAGCCGGACGTTTACGTGCAATTGTAAAGTCGCGAGTAATGTTCAAGTTCTTCTCGGAAGTCGCGAAACGATAGATAGAGATGGAAACACGGAAATATGAATAATAAACGATTGGAGACTAGCACAATGGGCAAACCACAAATTCCTAGAGAGACGAAGAGAGTTGTATCGTTATTGTAAAGGGATTGATTTATGAGATAACTCGTGGTGTTGCGGTTTCACAAACTTACGAATTCTGCGCCCTAGGGCCACCTAGTCTTCGAACATGATTCGCGTAAAGTAACGAAAAATTGACGAACATTTACCAAACGATATTACGCGTTAGTTTCAGACTTTAAGTCGATACGATCTGCATATGTATATTTGTAGATACGTACGAGCATACACACGCATATGTGCGATGAAATTGCAATAATTTAGGAAAGATACGTTTTTCCATTGGCAGAGGCAAAATTATCAAAGGAATGGATTGAAAACGAACGTGTTTTGTTTAACTCGCTCTCCAAATACGAATATCTCGTCGTTATTCGTCGTTCGTAGAACTATTTTGAATGAAAATATTTGTACGATACCGAAACTTAAAAGTTCTTTGACGTTCTATGGTAATCAATTCCCGGAAACCAGATATTACGAGCAAGAATATTACACACGTGTCGTATACATTGTGTAACTGCCGAATATTGCGTTCCCATTGATAGGTCTCTTTGTGATATTCGTGTTATTAACGAGAAACGAGGAACATTTCGGAAAACAACGGTTTTTAATATCGGCAGACAGCATTGGTTTAGAAAATTACCTTCCCTCGATTACTTTCAATTCTCTTTTGGTTCTCCCTCGCAAATACGAATAAATAATAAAAAAAAAAAAAAAACGAGCGAGCTGACGTCATTAGTAGAAAGTAATCAGTGCAAAGGTGAAAGGAGCATAAAGGGGGAAATACGAGTGTCTAGCGTAGGGTAGGTTCTAGATAGTCAAAGTCCTACTCGGTTCTCATTCATTCGAGAATGTTTCATGGAAATTACTTCCACCTCTGACGCGTCTGCCCTTTATATTCGAGACACCCGACAGACGCGTCGGCTGAATTTGCATGGTGACTTTGTTTCGCGCGAATCCGCGTCTGGTATCGTTTGGTTAACAAGCTCGTCCCGTGTTCTTCATCGAACAGTCGATTTCATTTTGCCAGAGCCTCGGCCTTTTGCTTTTCACCGATTGATTTACATATGGATCTTATTCGCCGGTTCCCCGATCCCTTTGATTCGTCTGGCACACGACGACAATCGTCGCGTTGTTCAAGACGATCAATTATTCCCAAGAGACCGTCTATCGGCAAGAGTTTCTCCAGAGATCTTTTATCCACTGAATTTCCTATCTCTGTCTTCGTCGAACTATGCATATCATCGTCGAGGCTTTCCGATCGCAGCAAATGCATCCTACGGCCTTTTTCGTTTAATTTCTCGGTCGCTTATCGCTCCGTTTCGTCGCCGTAATTGTGTTTTGAATGGTTTGCTATCGGTTCTACGTGATATCAAAGACGAACGTTCGCTTCGGTGCTTGCGCGATGAAAAAGAATCATCGTATGGAAGCTACCAATTGCTTTACAAGTCATAATCTCGCTTTTTCTCCTTTTATATTTCACTTGAAACGTAGTATCTTTCCGAATATCACGTAAATGGCTATCTCTTGTTCTTTCCAGTATCCTCATCCGTCTGACGCTTTTTTGCGAAGAAATATAGCAGTCTGTGGTCGATACACGTGTTTCTACTTTAACTTAAACGCGATCTTCATAATGCGTAACGGAAACAATGTTTAAAGATTGGTAACGTGTCGGTACGAGTATTTCGAAAATTGAATTCCGCCGCACCATGGCCAGGGACAGCTATCGCCAACGATACGCGCGTGGAAAAAAAATTTTCTAAAAATATTTGACTCTTATGACAGATTTCTCGGTCACACAGTCACGTTTTCGATACACGCCCGTATGTACTATGCAAGAAAAAAGATATTTGATATGTGTTGAAAAATTCTACTCTTTTCGTTTACCGCGATCCCACCGGCGGGTATTTTACTGGAAAATGTCGCACTTCATATGCAGATTTCCCATGAATTTAACGCGTTTAGTTTACTGTCAGGGACAAACATTTTTAGAGCAGACCTTAAAATAGAGCACCGAACGAATAAGCAAAAGTAAATGGTGTTGAAGAATCTTCCATTGGGTTGTACCTGTTGAAGATATGACGTTACATTTTCGAAGGCTGTATTCGTTTATCATTGCTTCTTGCCTGTCATTCTTTTGTTCCCATATACGAGAAACTACTCTGTTAGTTACGATATTTGTACGTATAAGACGGTATATTTAGTTTAATTTATAAATAAAATTAAAATGAAAAAGTTGCGATACATTTCGTTAAATTCGTATCTAGTTAACGTATCATATTTTAATTCACGCAAGTTTTTATTGATAATTTTTACTTTATTTGTAATTTCCGGTCACGAAGATATTAATTTAAAATGTTTACCAAAGTTTTATCGATTTAGTCTGTTTTTCAATTAATAAGATTTTATTAGAACGAGCGAATTCAATCCAATGAAACAAGTTCAACAACATCGGCAAAGAAATATAAACGCAGAGTTTTCCCACTTAAATAAACCTTTTTTATTTCTACAATAGAGTTCACTTTGATATCTTCGAATTGGAATTGCGTGAACAAAAATTCATTAATTTACGAAATTTCGACGACTTTTATCTCTATTTCAAGAAATTTGAAACACGATCAATAACAATAATACGTTGTCGCGACACGGAATTCTGCAAGTTATATTTATTTTGGAAACGTGCTTTTGCCAAAGTATTCACAGTGAAAGAAAGTTGGAAGACGCAACAAGGAAGTTTCGCGGTAGTTCTTTTGATACGGTACATGGTATGTCCATTTATTGAATTGCCATAGTCATTGTGAAACTCTGTGCGCAGGAAAATGCACCAGCAACCGTCACGATCGATTCTACGATTCCCTGAAATTCGTGCTGAACCTTACCGACTGGCCAAGTATCTTTTTTTTTGTAAATAGTAAAGATGCGAAGCTTCGTTGCGTATTCATGTGATAAAAATACTCGCGAACATTCCAAGATATTACACGGCCATGGATACTATGTATGTATTTTTATATTTATGCATCGAAGGCTAAAGCATTGTAATACGCTGATATACCGTTAGGAAAGTCGAATACTCGGATACTGGGTACGTTAAAATATCGAAACAGATCGAGAAAACTGTCTCGTGAACGCGTTATTTTGCCGCTTTCCAAATTTCATCAACGGTGAAGAATTTCTTGCTTACAAGGCTAAACACGAAACATTGAAATTACTTTGATATCCCGAGAAAGGGAAAAATAATTGTAAATACGCGATTCGAGAGAGTTAAGTAAGTTGAATGGAAAAGAATCTATTAATAAAGGCAGAGATGTTGGAAAACAAACAGTTTTCATACCAGCGAAATGAATTGCAAAGACAACATTAGGGAATTAAATGGGAAAATTATTCTTCGTCTACCTTACTTTCTAGATGTTATTCCGAGCGATTACGCCCTTTTCAAGTTCTAAAGTTATTCAAATAGCGAACGCGGGGAGGATAACGTTCGGATGTCCAATTTCAACAGGGAATATTCGTTTTACGTTTAGTAAATACGTGCCTATGTATACGAGCTAAAAATCCCTTATTTCGTAGAATTGCAAAGCCGGGAAAAATCTGCCTGTAACAAATTCCAATTGGTAAAGTTACTTCTTCGTAGCTGAAATTACAGTCTTCGAAAGAAACAATGGTAAAAAGTGATGATGTGGAGCACGGTAAAGCGCAGCTTTCAAAGGCATATGATGTTGTTCTAGACTGATTCTTTTCTTTTTTTTCCTGTGAATATAAGAAGAACAGGTAAAAGATTCATCGGGCAGTCATGGATTTGCAAGTATTGCAATGTATGATGTAACGAGAGGTGCAGCGACGCGTTTATCTACGAGCACCTTCGACATTCGTGGTTCGTTAGTCAAAGCGTTTCTACGCTGCCTAGCAGGCGTTACAGGGAATACGCGTACCTGCATGCAAGCTTTTCATTCTTATTCTCTTTCCCCTTGTCTCCTCTTTTCTCGGTGACTGGCTTGCTCCCTATGTTCTAGCTCTCTCGTACCGACCTCTGCCTCCCAACGTCCTCCAACTTCTCCATTTTGCTTCTCTAATTGCGTCCCAGTATAGTATAGTTTCCTCCTACGACAACTTCAACAAGAAATTCTTTATCTTTCGGATATAGCTACAGTTTTACGTATACTTACGCGAAGCCGGTTTTTCGGATCTCTGAACGCTCGAAACGTAAAAAACAAATAGACGCGGGAACATCTTTGCTATTCAAAAAGCGATAGACTCTTGTTCGTTGGCTACCGAAAACTTTCTACACTTTGACTTGCACTACTTACCATACTTTACTTAGCGCCTACTGAGAGAATTTTTAATGAGAAAATTATTTCCTCACGTCTTCCGTATCCGCAGCATCGTACAAAGCTTTGTACTCGATGAATCGCGACTTCTCATGAAAATGTATTCCGAGTAACCGATTCGCCTTCTACGAAATAAAACTTTGACGCAAAGAGAATCGTCCGATCCTTCTGTTAAGATCATTCGCAGTTGAGATAATTTAATTATGAAATTCGAGCTATTATGCGAATAACAGCTAGAAGAGAGATAACTGTGCTGAACGCAAGGTCCCTGGATACGACCAAGCAGAGAATAACCGAGCAAATAGTCGTTTTGAAAGTCCAAAGGAAACAAAACAGGCTCCCTAATCTAGTCGTGATTTCTCGAAGGATCGTACTTGGTTGACATACCGAATCTCCGACAAATTCGTTCAAATTGACAAAGTCGCCGGCTAAATATATTTACGATTATCTCCTGTATTAATTGGCTGTAAATACGAAATTCTTCTTTCTACGGATTTATCATAACGAATGTTTAACGAACTAAATCGTTTTCTCTTCCTTTATCGCCTTGCTTCTTCTTTCTCTTCTTCGTCCAAGAGTATCGTTAAAACAATAAAAACGTTTCGTTGGATACCCATGAATATTCATTGTATCGTATGCACTTGCGTAACGTCCGACTTCAAAGTAACTGACGCGTTTATCTCGGGTATATTCCGACCTCGGAAATATATAAAATTAATTATTAACGATTAAACGGCCGGGCAGGAAATGGACACGACACGGTCGTGTATAAATAGGCCTCGTAGCGAAGGTTTTAGTTATCGTCGATTGAGAAATGTGTAACGCAGGTCAGTGGTAATTCGATCTTCAAAGAATTTGTCACAGCGAAGGATATCCCACCGTCTATCAGTCTCTGTAAGGTTTGTTTCTGAGAAACGTCTTTTATATAGTTGAGTCAATTCATCCCGAAAATATCGAATTTTCTGGAAGAAATATGATCACAGAGAATGAATATATGCAAAATGATACAAAGAGAAGCCGAATCAAGCAAATGTCGATAAATTCGAAAACCTTCTCCGTTTGATGGTTCCTCTCTCTCTCTCCTCTTTCTCTCTCGATTTCAAGACTTACGGTCATAGACCGATAATTGTAATTACATGCGGATGTTCGCAGCGTGGCATATTCGAGCGACACGAAGCTGAACAGATTTTCCGGTCGAAAATCCCTTGCGTAGTTCCAAAGGGACAGCACCAGGTAAATAGATTTTACAACGGTTCAGAGGGAACGCAGTAATATGTACTGGCGACTCTTTGACCTCGTACGTTTCATACTTTACGTAAATTTACATGTTTAAAAATTTCAATAATAAGCAGGCGTGCGCGGTACATGTCGCGATGTCGAAAATTCCTACATCGAATAGCAACGATACGCGCATGGTTTATTCGACCAAAATTAAAAAAAAAAAAAACTATAACGATTGAAATACGGTTGGATGACCCAAGTGGGTCTAAAGGATGTAGCAGTTTAATAACTTTGGCGAAGAAGAAGTACCTTTTTCTTTTTTTTATTTTATAAGGAAATACAGTTCATGCAGATTCTTTATCGCTATTTACGAAATTCAATATCCCGCAAATATCCATCGTTTTCTTGATGGCAAATACTCGCCCTTTTCATAGTATTCCATTACCGCAAGGTTTCGGATTACAAGTTTCAGTTTCGAATTTCACTTCGAATATTATTCTTGAATCCGTGTATTACGCGTGGGGTTTATTCATGTAATTCCCGCTGCTTTAAGTGGCTGGCAGAAAAAGTCAGGATCACGGTGACGAGTTCAATCATTTTAACACGTCGTTGAACGTCAAAAGAAGTCGCCGGAAATCTCGCAAGGAACGTTCCATAATACACAGAAAAGAAGAAGGGGAGAAACTTAAATGGCGAGAAAGTTATTTAACTTTTACATCCTTCAGATTCATTTCGGTCACCCTGTAGTCGCGCCCCTCTATCTTATCCCAGCGTTCATAAAATTCCTGCAACATTTCACAAAGTTGTTCACGCTGTTCGTCATCGAATATATATTTATATCGCGCGTTGGGTATAGAAATAATTGAAAAATATATTCGGTTTCGGCTGTTAAAACCACTTCAAGTACAAACGTAAATGTATAAAGTAAAATCTATAGCGATATTTCTCTTGTATGGCGGATATTTCGCCGTGTGAAATATTCATTTAAACGTTTCTTCGATTTGTCGTGTACTCGCGTCTATTTGAATATTGATTTTTATTACGTATACGTAGGTTGAAAAAATTGGGTTAGGTTGTCGCGTAATTGTCGGAAAAGTTAATTAACGGTATTTTCAATTTTTGGTATAATCGAATAACGTGTATTTCCAAGTGATTAATAACTGAAATATTTTCAAAGATTATTCGAGGAAAAAATTAGCGGAAAGGCGAGTTCGTTTAACGAACGTCTGATCGCGGAGCTTAATCGTTGAAGTCAGAGCTACGCGAGAACAGATAATCGGTTAATTACTCTTTGCTGGAAAGGAAATGTTGCTGGGGCGTGCTCGAAGAAAAGGAAGCTTTTGGGCCGGAGAAAATGAAATAACTGGTGTAAAAATGAGAATACCACCAAAGGCTGGCGTGCTTTAATTATCGTGCAAATCTAATTGTCCGCGGAGGTCTGGTAACGAAAATTTTCAGAATTTCTTGCGGTCGAAAACCGAGGATATTTCCAGCTTCGAAAGTACGTGGAGATAAGTTACGCCGTCGGAATTAGTATTTGCAAATTACATTCGCAGCTGCACGTTACCGTAACGAGGTAATTTCAGTTGTTGTGTACATGCTTCCCGAAAGACGGTTTTGAATTGCACGCGGAATACGCGTAAAGCAGATCCGAACAGGTACAAAATTATTATAATTCGCGTTGAAATATTTTCTTATTATTCTGCCATATCTTCGGGATATTAGAACGATTCGCGCTAAGTAATTTGTTTAATTATCAGCGATCAGCGGATAATTAAACAGAAAATGAAAAGGAAAATTAAATTTTGTAAATGGTGTGCACGGACGATCGATAGTATACTGAACGGATTATCGATCGTCTGCCGTAGCTAGCTGTTCGATATTCGTAGGACACGAACACTGCTAATATGTAACATTTTTACGTGAAAACTATTCTCGAATCTTGGTAATTCCGTTTGTTCGCGCTGCCACGTATATACATACATTATTCTTTATTTGCGTCTGGTTTAGAGTGCAAGAATACTTGACGTGCTGACTTTCAGATATATTTGCAGCGTTTAATTATAACGGTGAAACGATACAACCGAGTATAAAAGAAGCAACCACTGTACGAAGAAATCAAAAGCGTTTGACCGGCAGTAAATGATTCGAGCGAATTCTCGACGCTTGTGGGTGGAATTATGTAAATGAACTTGCTACTACTAATTGTAAGAAGTTGTTCTTGGTGACTCGTGTCATCTCTCTGGAAATGTATTCAAGTGACACGGTTCTACGCTAGAGAAACGCTGGGCTGTGGACTTGGCAAAGCTCGAGTCTGCGTTCGTAATGTCAGACTATAAATTTTATGGAAAATCTGATCGACGTGTGGCGAAGAAAGTTCGTTCGAAAGCACGTCACGATTCGTAAAACGTTTATATTTCGCAGCTACGTTTCTTTCGACTCGTCCACGCATGCATTTCATACGTATCATGCACGCTCGACTATTAGCAAATTATTAACCAAGCTTTACCTGTAAATGATTACGTTCAACGGTATCACGAAGGACGTAAATTTTTCATGCTTTTTGTCAGATTTAGTGGCGTGTCTTTCAAAGCGAACGCAATTCTCTGCAGAGTAAACAATTATTTTCTAATTTTTTTCACAGCCTGTCGATAGCGTTTTTTCACCTCGTTCAGTCGCGTAAAAACGGAATATCGACTCGAAGTTCTACTCCGACTCGTTTCTACGTATCGACAATTAGTCAGTCGATCCTTCATTTTTCACATCGTGTAATCGATCATTGTTCAATTTACTCGGCGATCCCGCGGCAGCGGGATAGGGAAAAAACGGAAATGTGCATCTATCATGGATCCATTGGAAAACTGTCGACAAGAGGCGCACGCGTCAACCATAAATAGTTTTGACGCATGAGAAATGGACCAGATGCAGCACGTGTATCGTACTATGTCATTGGAAAAGCAACACGAACCTGTGATTTAAATAAAAAATGGAGTTTGTTCGGCGATAGTCCGAAGACGATGGGGGTGCAACGTAGTTTATAGGCAGTTTCGAATACCGGAATCAGATACGTGGCTGCTTATTCCACGTAGAATTTCACAATTCGTCGTTTCTGGCGTACGAGTTGTACACGTACAAGGGGATTAGGTTTAGAAACTCGCAGCGAGAAATTAGGACTGCATGTATTACAAAGTTTCTGCATTTCTGTTGGTCATTTGTAGTTATCACAAACCTACATCAAGATACACTGGGCGTAACCCTAACAAACGTGCCGCTCCTCTATCCAACTTAGCAGAAACGTTTTCGCTTGTAATTAATATACGACAGGACGAAGCTGTAGGTATAATACTTACGGATTACCCGTTATATTTTGTCTGTGATTTATCGACGTTACCCTTGTCTCGCGTAATTCTTCCACGCTACTCAACGCAGATATAAAACAAGTTAGGAAATTTTGGATGAAATTTCACATCGTTGAATAACAAACAACAGGGATATACTTTTTGATCTCTTTGACGCGTATATTTTACCTAGTACGCGATACTTGGATACGTTCCGAATAAAACTTTGAAACTCACGCTAGAATTGCCGTGTGCACTGACTGTCCCATCGTATCGCGTTGTTACGCAAACTTGAATCAGCTACAAAACTTTTTACCTCCGGCAAACGAGTCCTCGCAAACTCGATTTGCGTCATAAAACCTTGACTACGTATTCGCCGACACATGGTGGTCAACAGCCGTGGTCATTTTTGTAAAATTTTAAAAATCCGCAGCACAATTCTGCCCTTCTGCAGTGTTTTGCATTATCCATCTCCGGGAATAAACCTCCCTCCCCCCTCCCGCCCCCGCCCAACATTCACCATTCACAACTTCGTACCACCGACCTATCAATTAAGCAACAGATTTCAAAATTTCGCCGGAACACACATATTCGCCAATTACAGCGTACGCGGTGCGTGAAAAACCTGGCTATCGAAAAATTGCGAACGTAACATACAACTACATTTCGACCACGCTACTTTCAACCACTGCCATGTATGCACATGTATTTACATTTCGGCGTAAAGTCTATGGTGAAAATGCACGCTGATTTTTGTTAGTTTCCACCTTTTCCATTTCTTCGATAAATATTACTTTACCATCGAAAAGTGGTCCACCGGTCCTCCGTTACGTACGTAAACGCGATTTCGCGTTGCGAAAGCATTGACCCCTCCCCCCCCTCCCGCTGTTCTCTTATTGTAAGATGTAAAATTTATGTGAAAGAAAACAATAAGCTGATCATTACTGTTCATTTTCATCGTACCGTAAATACCGTACATATAGAAAACGAATCAACAACGTGTCAGTAACTGTTGTTTACCCGGCCTGCGTGTTAGCTTTGTTGCTTCGATGCAAACGTACAGATATGGACTGCAGTTGCGGCTGTACGCCTTCAAAGTACTCTAAAAAGAAAATTCCCGGCTTTCCACGGTATCGAACTTCGTTCAGCTTCGTATGAATCGCATCCATGATTCCTATAAATAGAGCAACTTGGTTGGTCGTATTTGCAGAAGTCAATCTTCGCTGTATGCTTTGCAAACTGGCATGCTATTCTGCCGACTTCCACCCATCTTCGACTTGTAAATCTCTAGAACTCACATGACGGAGGTGCTACTCTTAACTTGTTTCGCGATTAAATTTCCTTTGCATACGTCTACGTTTCTCTAGGAAAGTTTTAGATTACTCAGTATCACGAAATGCAAAGTTGCCTAGGTTCTATCTTTACGCGGAAATTTAAATTAAACTAAATTCACAGTTTGTATACTTTGTTCCAAAAATAGCAACACCGAGAAACGTCCACGTTTCCAGAACACTTTTGTTGGATGCTTGCGAGGGCCACGAAATTTCCGACTTCTCGTCATCAGAAATAAACCTACGTTGTAACAAATCCTTCTTCCTTTTAAATCCGACGCGACGTTTTAAATTCTGCGCGCAGCTGTCCACTTTATTTCTTTCGAAAGGCAAAAACAGAAATACCGGACGAACGTGGAACAAATTAACTTTGATATACGTTACGTATGTACTTTATATTTGCTGTAATCTGCAAGCTCAATATCGCTTTGTATTAAAAGGGCAGACAAGTTGAAAGAGGAAAAGGACGCTTTACAGGGCAAGGAGCAGTTCGATTTAACAGATATTTGGATCAAACGTCGCGTAACATAAATTTTCCAAAGATAACGTCGTTGACTTATGAAGGCCCCCAACGAAGAGGAAGAGACAGTCAGGATCCAATTTGTAATATATCTTAGATAAAAGTACCTCCAGTTTTCGTATTAACCACCTACATGGTCGTAAACACAAACTGTTGGCAGCTCAATTCCACCTTACGAAATCAATTACATGCTTCAAATACAGCCTCGACCGAAGTTGCCACGAGTCCACGGAGTTTTTAATCTACGCTTATTACTCATCTTGGCTATAATTGCTCTTCTTATAGAAAACCAACTACTCTCCTACTTTTCACGTTATTTCAAATAATGTGACATTCGAGGATATTGACTGTATATCTCTCATAAAATATTTCGCTAAAGAATTATCGTTCGAATCGTTAATTCAGTTACTATGTTCGTGAGAAATTTCCATAGCATGTACTGAACTAGCGCTTCATCTTGATGCTTTGATACGGCTATAAGGTTAAGATTATATTAGATTTATCGATATATCGTTTACAGATGAAACCTATGTAGCATTAAAAATGCTTCTTTATATATGTACATAGTATTCAGGCTTATTAGGTTATATATGTGGTGTTTGATGAACCGGAAATTTTGTAGCCATTATAGGGTCTGAAACTGGAACAGTTCCATTAGATGAAATATTGCGGTCACCGCCTACCGTGAGTTCAAACATGCAGACAGTTCGAATTCCAATCGTCTCGACTTGGTGACGCGATAAAGAGGTCGTCACTTGCATTCGTATCTCCACACGAGCCATCGAAAGTTCGACCTGCCGATTTTCCTGATAAAATGGCCGAGTGTTTTTCCACGTTCCGGTTTGAATGGCGCACTGTCCAAACAAAAAATGTCGACACATCCGACTGCACGTTCTAAACCTTACGGGATCAATTGGCTCGAACGATTCGGATTCCAGAAAACTCCTTAATCCGGCAATCGGTGTCGATTCGAGACACCAACAAGTTGTCCAACGCGCGCATTGTAGAACGCGTGCCAAACCAGCCGATTCGCCGGCTCCTATCGATATCGGTCAGTTAGCTTTCCCATTCGATCGGTTGGCATGTGTTTCTACTTCGTAGCGTTGCGTTGCTGCATTATCCGCCAATAATACCGTGACTAAATCTAAACGTAATACGATTTTATGGTTGCCGATCGTTCGATAGAAAGGAGTATAACCGGATAATTCTTGGCTTAATTCTCTCTGGGAAATATTCGAGAGTATCGGACACGAAATATAGCCAATCCTATATAATGTTTCTTCCAACGTTTCGGATGGATTTCACGATACCATTTTGTAGATACGCCATTAATGCCTACCTGTTCTAACGAAATGAAAGTATACACGTTAGCTCCTCTGACAGGTTATTGTAATATTCCTTAATAACGTATCCTGCGCTATCTAATAATGAATCTATGTAACGCGCGCGTTGCGCCATAATTTTAAAGCTTATTTCTTTATTTATTTTAAAAAGAGAATAATAATTTGGGTTAGTAGACTTAGAGGAAAAATCGGCGATATACATTTTTGACGTTTACGTATATCGTTTCGATTCTTATCGATGTATTAGTAGCAATAACGTTAAATACTTGTGCGTAAAATATTCGTCCGCGATGCGAAACAATTTCAGCTATGCAGGAGACACGATGGCTTATGGCTTATCCAATTCATACCATCCGCATTCTTGCTCAGATATATAAATTATGCGGAATATATTAAACATACGGTATAAAGTAGCGATAAATTAAGTACACTATCAGAAGAACGTAATACAGTGCGTAATTTTGACATTGCGCGTCGTACATTTATATGTGAAATTATCGGAAAGGGAAAAGTGGTTATACTTGGAAGCAACTATAATAATCGTTTCTAGGAAATCCATAGACTAGAAATTTCCTTGAATCGCGTACGAGGTTTCGAATTTAGGTAGAAACGAATTCAACTGCGAAAGTAATTAAAAAGCGTGGTAGATCAAGTTCCATTTCAACGATAGCAAAAGAAAAGAGCATCTTTATTTCCATCCCTGTTCTAACTTTACCAGTCAAGAATTTATTTCATCTATTTTAATTATGTCTGGCCTAATTACTTCACAGCCGCATTATCATGTTCTTACTACATCACTGTCTCGTAATTAAGGATGAGATTAAGGACGTGTTAAGTAGTACGAAAGTTTGATAATTAATGTTCATAGTGGAACAAACATCACGGAGAATAGAAATTAAAGCAGAAATGAAACTGTTATTATAGGAATTACTATTACTATTATTCTACGGTGTTCCGATCGTTTATTTCAAATATCACGTAAAATCGACATACACCGCTATCATTCTCTATCGATGCTTTCATTCACATACCAATGAAAAACCACATTTATTTCTTGCCTTGTGGTGCTCTTACTTCTGCAAGAGTCGTCAGAACGACACGGAGCGTAGAGTTATCGCACAGTTCACGCTCTGTATATTGACTACCGATTCATCATTGTCAGTTATCACGCCATGATCGGCACGACGATCGACGGCGGATGGCTTTTCAATCTTAATAAAGAGGTAAGAAGTCCAAGAGGTCGAAAGTTAGGATCATTCGCCTTAATCGCCGTAATAGTGGTCCTGATCGTTAATCTTCGTCGATGTACTCGAATCTTGCCCCCAGCGAACCGCGTATTCGGTAAAGGGGTTGAACAACCCTCTCCCTTTGACCTATAAAGCACCTCTTGATCATAAACCCGGTCTTGCACGAAGCGCCAGAGCTCGTTCACGTTCCTGGAAAGGTAATTGCCTTTTTTTTCCAGCCACCTCGAATCGCCTTATGGTTCCCGCTCACGCACCACTAGGAATTACACCCTCCTAAATTCGTACACCATCTGATTCCGGCTTAATTGCTCGGCTAATTAATTGCGTAATTTATCGAATGTTGAGATAAAACGGTGATTTAATTTCGTCGGTTCGCACCTAAGGTTTGCGAGGCAACCACTCCGAAGACGTTCCCGATGAAACGGACGCTCGACGTTGCTTTATGGCCAGCGCGATTCCCTTTATCGTCCCAGACATCCCATCTTTTGATCTTTTCTGTCTTAAATAATTCATGCTCTGTGTTCTCCGCAAGATCATCCACGTTCTTTCTACCTCTAACACACGTGTATAGGAATCAGAGTGGTTGATAGTTAAGTCCTGCAAAGGTGAGATCAACGATTTTATTTCTTTTCGCTTTATCATCGGTGGTTACCTCGATTTGAAAATTCCACGTTTTTTCCCTTTGTTATCCAACCGTACGAATATCGTTCGTAACTGTATATACAGGTCGCGGCAGAAAACACGCGCAAGCGGGCAGCGTGATGATTCCTGATGGAAAAACGCGAAGAAAATACAGAGTACAATTTTTTTCCTACGACGTATCTTTTTGTTTCTTTTTTTTTTTTTTTTTGAAAAATCCAGTTTGTCCATCGATCGAGTATGCTTGAACGTGGCCAATTCTGGAGTTCCTGACTGGGCGCGACTCAATAATCGACAGGACGTTGTTCCACGCGTGAAAATAAGCGAAGAATGTGGAATAAAATTTTGTCGCAAGACGCTTTGTCTCCGAGGGGAACACGTTTGAAAATGTATCACATGCCTGTACTAGACCAATTCTTCGCTAAACGCGTTCAAACTCTATTTTCTTGAAAGCGAAATCTTAAAAGCAAGAACTTTATTTCACGTTTTCTCACGTAGAATTTTCAGTCGAACGCTTATCCATATTTGATCGATAATTGACCAAGTTCAAGTATACTTGACAAATTTTCAAACTCGATTTTCTCGATGATAAAATCTGATTCTATATTTTCTTCGTATCTTTTCAGAGGGAGTCGCCTCGTGTTCGCTTGTACATGTTATTCTCGATATTTTATATTTCTCTAATGTTTATTTTTCTACCGAGAACAAAACCGCTCTACGATCCTATCCTGCGATTAACGATTAAAACAATTCGAGTCAAATTTAATCGAATGTATCAAAGCTTATTTGTTCGTTTAATATAAATTTAATGTAACCTTAATATAATATTAATAATTTCAAAATAATATTTACTCGTACGTCTTGCAATATTCACCCGGACGACGAAAATGCAATGTACGGTTAAAGGAACTTTAAAGCAACGAATTAAAGATCGTCAAGAGGAAACCAGCATTCTCTAACGTTTGCTTATTTGAAAAATGTCAATTACTTTCGGAGCGAATACGATCGACGTTTGCTATAAGTACTGAAAAAAAACCGTTTATCGATGATAGAAATGTGGCCGCATTAATAAAATTCCACGAAATAAGATGCCTTTCCATACATGCAGGCGTTTAATGGTTAATCCTATGAAAACATATCCGCATAGCTTTACCAGTGTGCTCGTTAAATTTTCCCGGGTTCGTGGAAAATCTTCTGGCAGTGTTCCAGACCTATATTTCGACTGGGCCAACGATGAAGTAAAACGAAATAGCGTCGAGAACTCTTTGTTCTATAATCTTTTTCGTAGGAACATCTAGGCCGTTTGAAGATTACGAATGCAAAAGTGATGTAACTGAACGACGTTCTTCCGTACAAAATTAGGAAAAAATTTTTCTTCCCGAGGATTTTACGCTCAGCTAGACGGTAATATATTCATGGAACGATTCCGCGAATGCAGCTATTTAAAATTCACTTTGTTCAATTAGCGAGCAGGCTTCCTTTTCAGGATACGCCCTCATCGAAACATAGAACCGAATGACATTTTACGTGTGACACCTAAACGCGATTAAACCCTAGCAACGATATATCAAAGTGACGATATTCGTTAACGAGCGAAAAGGGAGAGGAATCGAGGATAGTGTGATATTTATTCGACACGGGAAACTCGAGTTTCGCTGCATATTCCATCAAACGGATACTCGAACGTTTCAGTATTAGTAAATTATAATCGAGTGATATTCGTAGATGATAGCGCTGCTTTTCCATTGAAAACTGTTCCGAGAGTAGAAAATAATCCTATTTGGACAGGTTTACGAGCGATACATAGATAATACGTGTTTCCCAAAATGATTTGTTTTTCGTTGAAAACTTTGCTATCCGTTGCGAACTCTGGCGAAATTATTCCGTGGCAGTAGATCGGAGGAAAAAGAAGTCAGCGATCGCGTAAAGCAGATCAACGACAATGGCACGGATTTAGGTCCGGTAGGTGTCAGTGAGAATCTAATTAAGGTCAATGAAGAGCGAAACTTGGTTAATCGGACCAAGTTTTCTTGGGATCTTTCGTTACCGCCACCGACTTCTCTCGAAAGTCGTGTTAATCTGTCAGATATTATTTTATCCTTCTTTTATCGCGCCCTGAATGCCTCAAAAACAGGAGGAAATTGACGCTTCTTCCACCTCGATCTCCAGCGAATTTTTCTCATTTCCCTTGAAGGGAAACTCGCCGATTCAGAACTGCGATATAATACAACACAAATTATCGAACATTATCATCTACCAGTTACACAATTTTTCGCAGATACTAAAAGTATATAGGTACTTGGAACGCGAATAGAAAATATCCTGTCGCTTAGCACGTCGATAAAGGAAGACAACGATGAGAAAACAACGATCTATAGTTGCATAGTTATTTTCGAGTATCTTTTATTATATTTCTATTGCTGTCCAATTACGATATCTCTCTATATTATATATCGTACTATGAAGTATCGTTTGATCTTCAATGGTCCGCCACGGAATCTACACAGTTGTTTCTAAAGAGAATTTGTTTCGAAGAAAAATCCAACGACTGTCTGTTATAGCGCGAAGCTACGCAACATCAAAACGCAATCGCGTTACAATGTCCCTGGCATCTTCCTACAAGGAATATCTCGTAGAATACTAATGCGCAGAAAGAGTGGAATAACATAGAGACTGTAATGCTTTCTAGATTAAATTTATGCTACGTCTACACCGAATGACGAAGGTTTTATGCTCCCCTTACCGTTGCTATTATTTCCTAATATATTCCATGTAAAACATTTTACACGGAATTGTGCCCGTGAACGTCTGTTGTACGTTTAACAAACACGTATGTTAACGAAGATGCACCCTGGGAAATGACGTAACATTTAGCTATAACGTAATGCGTACCTACTCGCTGTCTGCTAAAAACGCGAAACCACCTGTCTCGCTACCCTTGTTTATATCAGAATAATATCGGGAAATTATGGTCAACGTATTCAGGTTGTATTTGCGTTGCAAATAACCATCGGTTAATTAAATAAAACCCACTGTCGATCGATAATCGCTGAATCACAATTTACGAGCGTTCGATTCGTAAGAAGGAAACCGATTCTCTAAACGGTCCATTGTTAGCGAGAAAAACAAACTGACGAAGAGATGATTTATCGTTGAGCGAACGCTCGAAATCAAAAAGAATCTTTATTTCGCTTCGCTGTAAGCATAATCGAGGTTGCTATAGCAGAACGCGTGTGTATTCGGACAGGGCAGTCCTTGGTTCCTGTAACGGCGATATCTTTCTTTCTTGGGAGTCGCGGAGAAGCAAAGTAAAAGCGGAAGCACTATCATCCGATCGCACGCCGATTGAAATGAAAAACCCCTCGGCGGAAATTCAGTTTGAGATCGAATCTCAGGGGCAACGAGTTCGGAAGCTAAAGATATTGACCAATTGCCGTACCGGTCGTACGACCAAGTTACTAGGTCAATAGAGTGTACGGGTTCCGGAATCGCGAGCTCTCATTGTCGGGCTTACTTAATCCACGCGTATTGATCCGAAACTTTCACGGTCGTAGAATTGCGCGGATTACTTGGTTCGCACATACTTCGCCTCCGTCTCGTCTCGTAACCCTGTAATTCTCCGGAGATCTGACTTTACGATTTAGCAGAGGAACGTCGTTTCAACAGTTTTACGCTTTACTCTAGCGTATTATCGTACGTGTACTATTTCCTTGCTACTATACGTATATACAAACGCTCGTGTTTTGAGGTATACAGCGCGTAACAAAACACGTGGCATTCCTTTCGGTAGCCGAACCTAAAAACAATGGAAAATATTCAGATAAACGTATGCTCTGTCTGTCTTCGTTCATGAGATGTAACGAATTTATCGCGTACCTGATCCTAGCTTGACCTTAACCTAGCCCTAACCTAATGGATAGCCTAATCTATGGGAAATGTTAGAATACCAGTGTTCGGAATAGAACAAGCTTTTCAACGAACTCGGTAAACACCAGAAACCATTCAGAGTGCCATCGAATCCGCAACGAAACGTCTACAGATTTGCCTGGAGACGCAAGCTGGTCAATTTCCTGCAAAGATAACTAGATAACGCAAAGTCAAAACGGAAAATTCGTTACGTCTCATGAACAAAGACTGACAAAATATAGTTTATGTGAATATTTTTCATTGTTTTTGTGTGTACAGTCAGCTGCAGAAGTAAGTCGCGTATGTAGATACTCGAATCAGTTGGGAACGTATTCAGACTCGGTAACTTTTCACGGAGATTGCAAGAAGTTGCAGCTATATAAGAACAACGACTATAAGTTATCAACTATCGTCGATGATCGATCCATTTGCTTTAATGGAACGGAACGCACGCTGCCAGAAGCTATCTGCCAAGCATCGTCATACAGACGTCGTAGTACAGTGCGTTTAGTTAAATATTTACATTTTCCGACCTATGTATAGCGTTTGGATTCGTTAAAGTTAGCAAACATGACCATTTATCGGTAAATGTACATACGTATATATCGAGTACGACACAGGATGCAACGTCAGAGCAGATGAATGCTTGAATGCCATGCTAAACACTTTTGTGCATCTTGGATCGATGAAAAATTCCAAAGATACGAAAGGAGGCCTTGAAAATATATTCGCGTTACGTGCAATCAAACAACGATACAGCGATTCGTTGCTTATTCGAATATTTATCCATAAAATCGAGTGGTCGAGCTGAAAGTTCGATCTAGAAAACAAATTCTTGAACGTGTATACGATATAAACGAGTGTATGTTTCTATATTGTTAACGAGTGTTTTTAATACACCGTTGACAGCATAAATTATGAAGATTAAAGCACATAGGAATATGTTACAGGTCAGTTTTCGATAAATCGATCACTTTTTGACGTAGACGTCAGGAGATTTTTTTCAAAATGAAATATGACGTAGAGCATATGAAATTAAGAGGTACGGGCTCGTCAATTTCCACGAGCTCGTTTAAAAAAATCCCATCGGAATTTTGCGTTTTTCATTCAAACGAATCGTATTTATGAATTTTTATCTGGAAAACTATCCACCAACTGAGTCCTTTTTTTTTTATTACTATTCCTTTACTTTTGAAGGACTAATGCGCTCTCGTAATAGTAACGTGAAAAATCTAGATACTCTCGCGTCTTCGAATTCACGCGTTTGACAAATTAATTTAAAAGTAAATTTAGTTTAACAGTTAGATACAAATATATAAGTTGCGATCGATTGTTTCCAAGCAGTAAGTAATAATGAACGAAAGAAAAGCGAGGAGAAAAGCTAGAGAGAGGAAGAGGAAGACGAGGACGAGTAACGGAAAAGTACTTACGTTTTGTCTAGGAACCAGCTAATGAGACACATCGGTTAAGCTTCCTAATATACCTATTTATAGCTGGAGCACGGGAACGGTAGAGAGATTTGCCGACTGTATGAAGAGATTAATTAGGTGACGACTTGTGAGAATTTCTAATTAGCGTGAATCTGCTAGCGAGTGTAAAAACTCACATATATAGAATTTAAACGTGAGAAAAAATGACGTTGACGAAGAAGGCTATGGCAACCGTTGGTGTACAATTTCCTTTTCTTCTCAATTACCTGTAAAGTTTATAATTTATAAAAAGAAAGTGGTGGTTCGAAGTTTTACGGAAATCTTACTACCAACCGTATATCCAGTTTCTTACAAATCGGTTAGCTATTCTTTGACGGAAATAACAATATTTTTGATTAATTTGCGGAACGTTTTCTGCCAATTATCGGGCAAGTATGTATTTCGGTAAACGTGAAATTACAAAAGATATCGCGATAGCTGTCAGGAAAAAAAGTGTAAGTTGAGGAAATCAAAGTGAAATGAGATAAAAGTATTGCAAAATCAGATCTGAGTTAGCTGGTATCCGTAGCTAAATGTATCGACCAATTTAGCTCGTACGCTACGTAGCAGTGTTACTTGCCTCACGGAACATGTAGGTCCGGAATTTCAATTCCTGATTGGTCTCCTAACTATTTGCGTACATGTTGGTCACTGTTATGTTCGCGTTCGCAAAATTAGCCTGCTTCTATTATCACGAGATTGTAGTTAACACGTAAGGAATTTCCGTCGATGAATTCATAGTGATTTCGATATTCTAGCACGGTTTAACGAATCGGATCGCCAGTGGTATAGGTCAATTTTAAATAGCGTACACTACGTGTTATTCTAGGCGGAGTATATTTTCCTGTGTTCGAAACGTCGCTACGATTGACCCAATGTTTCTTTCCTCTTGCGAAACAATAACACAAAGGCTATTTTATGTGAAAGGAATTAAACGTGGAAACGCGAGAACGGATTTTTGTCACGTTCATAATGAACGTGTTTCGGTCTAATTTCGCCGGGAATTGCGTACTTTCATGAGAATTTGCATTTTAATCGTTAATATCCCGTTATTGCGAATTTGTGCACCGACAAGCAGTTCTGCCGAAATTTGTTCAGGCGAAATTTTAGGCGAATCGCGTTAGATAGTTGATTGAGTTTCTGTAATGGGTTTTCGTACGGCGCAAACGTCATTTGCCGCAGTTCATCGTGGAACGCACGGGTGCGCATCAAAATAATAAAAATAATTCGCAAAGGCTACAATTCGATTTGTAACGGCGACGTGCACGTCGTTTCCCGTTTATTAAACGAAATACCGGTTTATACGAGGATAGTTTGTCAAAGTCGTCGCGTTTCATTTCTATTAATAATCGCGTGCCACGTCGAAAGTTGCCAAATGAACAACCGGGATTCTGTTACTTGCGATGACGCGTGATTCGAACACCCAGTGCTTCTCGGCTATTCGTTTCAATTTGCAACACGATCGACGAGATTCACGAACTTCACGCGAGATACCTTGCTTCTACTTTGTTCGCTTCGATCCGATCTCCCAAAGTCTTTACTTTCGACTAATCCGTAATATTTTGTACGAGTTCGATTTTATGGTAGCCTTAAATTAATTACGACCGAGTATAGCTATAACCGAGGAAAACTATCGAACCCTTCTACGCTAGTTGTTCCGAGAACATCGAAGAAAATTGAAAAGGTCCGGAACAATAGAAATCCTTGGAGGTTAAGGAACAAAGCAAGCAGAACCAGTACACTCGATTGCTACGTCTATTGCACGTAACGTTCGGCAAACACGGTTAATCTACGTTAAAGGTATTGATCAGTTGACCTAGCAGTCGTAAGCAGAAGCTGACTAAACGCAGATTATGTCGATCGGACATCGAAATCTCTGGTTGATCACCTAACGTGTTCGATTGCGTACAAGATTGGTCGGCACGCGACTTTCCCTAGTTTCCGTAGAATCGCACAGTTATCCGGATTATGCGATGCGCGTCCATTCGACGTGTCTCACTCGAATAATCCAATACATTTGGCAAATGCGAATGAAAATTTATGGAAGTAGCGCGTCGCATCTACCACCGACTGAATCTTACAAGCTATTTTACGGTGAGCAATTCTTCGTACGAAATTCGCAGAAACTTACAGAATCCCGTGGAATTTAATACGGTTGATATAGTTGACAAGGAGACGTTTTAACGGAGTTTCGGTTCGATTGAAATTTCAGTTCCTTCGCGTTTCAGAGATCAAGGCGAACTTGTTTACTTTGATCCGAAGTTTCTATAGCGAAATAAAATTTCGCCTTTTACGAATTGGTTACGCGTTTAGTCATAAATATTCGTCTATTTCGTTTCTTCAAAGTGCCGTCCACATTTTCGAGTTTCAAATCTCACGAAATTATATTTCATTCTCTACGAAGCGGCGAAATTCTTTGCCCCCTTTTCCATTGTGCATTCTCCCTACCATCGACCAGTGATAGCGTTTCTACCAATTAAATTAATCAATAATGCATCAAGTTGCATCGTTACATTATCAAAGTCATTAAATGTCCCATCAATGCCATTAGTACGGTTATTAATTATGGTTATTAACATCTGTTCTCTAACATCGATGTACTCAAGCGTAAAACGATGCTTATTGAATCATCTATTTTGCTTCAATAGTAAATTCTATGGTCGATGTATAACGACTTTGATGCAATCCGTGGAAACTGTTTATCGCGACGTAATAATCTCGTTATAATATTAGCCGTATAAATCGCTGAAACTGTAAACGAATCGAAAGGAATCGATATTCGACTCGTAGTTGTCAATAGCACAAAAGTACGTCGCTTGAACGTTTTTGATCGTCGAATACATCGGACAACGAAAATGTCAGCGTGGAAATAAATTGATTCGATACCGTCTTAATACGTACCATTTCTTTCCGTTTGTTTGATGGAATTGTATTAAAAAATTGGAACGATGGATACGATCGATCACGCAGCTACGAGTACTCGAATTACCAGACGTCTGCTTAACGATCGATCGGTTAATTGAAATTTCACCATGCACCATTTCACCGCACAGTCTGGCGCTATTTACCTGCACGCCACAAAGAGACAGCGATAATGAGGAAACACGTTCGTTGCTCGTAAAAGTACAATTGTATTAAATCGTTTCGTCCATGGAACACCCATGGTCACGAGCCAGTGTGGTTTAATTATGTATACACGAACGAAAGTAGCAAACTCCTCGGTGTAAAATGAGAATAAATATTAAGTCTCTTGTAAAATGAAATTACTCTGTGTATCGAACATTTTTCCAACCAAATACACGTTCTTTCATATTTTACGTTTTCGTTGAAATAATATCGCGATCACATGCAAATATTGACGAATGAATATTAGTAACGAGCGAATGGAAGTAACGTTTCATCGATGGGAGATTTTTTATTACACTTCGTTTACGCGCGATTTATCATTAGCAAGAATTTTAGGACCGCGTCAATTTGCATCTGCGATCTGTTAACGGTGTACAGCTACGTTGCGTCGTTTCTTCAACACGAATCCGAAGGCGTTATAAAAATCGTAAATACGCTTATGTTTCGTTCTCACGCGCTCATGTAAGTTGACTCGCAATCCCTTTTCTTTTCCCGAGGTAAATATACAAGACTGGCGTGACTCGTATCGTTCCTCCGTGACATTTTATTTGCTTAATGTCTCGCCAACCGAAGATGCATTACTTTCCGCCTCTTTCCGTTACTCTTATCCAACTCGAAACACCTTCTGCGAAAAAGTTTCGTCGTAATCGACGAGACGAGATCCGAATGATATTAAGTTGGGTTAAGGTTACTTGGAATCGTATTCCGGAAAAATACCACGTAAATCGATATCGCGAAGTTTCTCAGTTTCTGATAATCGCAAATCCTTCCTAATCGCATCGTTTGATTTATATTACTCTTGGCTGTATGACGAGTAACTATATCTTATTTGTATCTTCTATATTATAATCGCGTCTTCTTCGACCTCGTTGCTCGGAAAAGCAGAAATTTCCGTGACGAATGATCGGCTCATTTCGATCATTTCGATCGTATCGTATTGTATTTATTTGTCTCAGCCTGGCGGCCTAGAAATTGCACTCGGTTTTTCACAGTGATTTCGATCGTAAGATCGAGCGAAACGGAGAAAATAATTTGCCGCGGGGTCGCTTTAAAACGATGACAGCCACGTGCTTAATTTAAAATGTTTGAAGCCGTTGGAACGTCTCACGTAAAAGTGAAATCACATTTGATAATGGTAATATGAGCATGAAAAGCGTGAAAATAAAATGAGAAAATTGTAAGAAGATGTTGGTTTATTGGAACGTCGCTGCTTTAAATCTAAATAAAAGCTACGATATTTGAAAGCGGCACGAGTCGTTAAGAACGTTGCTGTTTTACAACGGAATATCTACGTAGCTGCTACTCGACTTACATTGAAAACTTTTAAGGAAGCTCAGACATAGGCACAAAGTTGGTCAATTAGCGATGAAATATGATATTTCGCTTCTAATTTGATTTCATTGGAGTTGCTCGTTAACGCGTGGCTGATTTGCTAAATTACCGCATGACTGAAGTACAGGTCCGCGCCTACGTGTCCCTTCTCTTTAAACTGAAATAACGTAATTAAGCTGTTCTCTCGCCAAGATGAAACGGTATTTCATTAAGAGCGACTGCCATTCATTCGAGAAGTTGATTGAGAGACAAAAGAGAATATTTTTTCAACGGATAACAAATTTTTCCCGAGCAAGCTATTTTTGCGAAAGAGGCGACGCAATTGAGAGACCAGATGCTGTCGAAATTTATGATTTTTCATCGTTCCTCGAACGAAAATAATTGCATAATTTGTGACTCTATCTTCTAACTATTTAATTATTTAACAAACGTGAAATACTTTTTAATTAATCGAACGTTTCGCATACGATCCTGACTCGTTCGATCCTGTTTCGATCTTACGGCGAATCTGTTGAATACGATGTAGGACGTAAAAGTCTTTTATGTTACAACGATACTAAGCATATTTATTCCGACTATTAATGAAACGATTAACAACGTACTACGCGATATTGGTAATTGATGAAAACGTAACAGTTCGTACTCTATTTTATACAAATTTTTATAAATTTTGCTAAAACTGGTGTTAACGCGGTGTTAATACGTACTTACTACAAATTTCACTATTCGATTCGTCTCACGAGAATTTTTATACGCCTTCGTTTTATTCAACGACAGATTACCAGACTCACGGACGCTCAAATGCGAATATCCTTGTCTCTTGCTTTCAACCAATATTTTACACTTGCCGATTGATTTTCTTAGTTACTTACCGAGATGTGGCAGTGTTCCATAATTAGGTACAGTTGCCCTACATACTTGCAGTACATACGTTTTATCGACCTAAT
Source organism: Bombus vancouverensis nearcticus (assembly GCF_051014615.1). Lineage (NCBI taxonomy): Eukaryota > Metazoa > Arthropoda > Insecta > Hymenoptera > Apidae > Bombus > Bombus vancouverensis. Next base: position 10,891,030 of record NC_134923.1, read on the forward strand.
TGTTCAGCTTCCATCAGCGTCCTTTAGCATCACATCTCGAAGCTAATATAGGGTTTATTAAATTCTATAAGTTAGTTACTGTTGGCGTTCTCTTTCGGAAGCATTACGGTATACCGAATCTTCGGAATGCAGTTTGTCCCAACTGTTCGTCTATAAAACGCGAAATTGCTGAGGTAGCACGGCATGTAGAATTTCCATGATCGTTCACTGCGTTTCGTGTAGTTACTAATTCTGCGCAAAGTTTGTCGAGAATCGTTAAATTCATTTCGAACAACGTGGTTTTAAAATCATTGATTCTGTTTCCCCCTGCTCGACCAGCATGGAAATTTTTGCAAATGAGATTGAACGCGCGCAGTCGAATTTAAAATACCGGACGGCCGTAGTTTGTCGTAGGGTTTTAACTAACCAATGTTCGTCGATCGTTCCAGCAATCCGACCAATTCTATTTCACTAAAGCACCGCTGATTTGTATTTGGCATGTTTTAATCTCCTGCTTCCATTCGAATTATTCCGTACCGTTAATTTGGCACTGATCCCATTCCCTCGAACGATTAGTATCCCTGACTAAATCTGACTTTACGAAACGATACATTACCGTTGATATCGTCTAAGAAAATCCACGCCTCTGTTAGACAACGTAACGATCATTTTGCAATATTCCCGCTTTTCTTTACGAAATTTAGATTTACATGCACGTACATGGGCATACTTTATTTAGAAAAATACTAGCAGCAATAAAATGAAAAAATATACGTACCATAACACGTGGCAAATACATACGAGCAAGCTAAACTATTTTACGAGCCACGTTCGCTCCGAACGCTCTTTATATCTGTCGAGTGTAAGGAAAGCCTACGTTACGTCGCCTTTTATACTCTGTAACCCGTTTGTGCTTATAAGCGAACTAATCTACACACATACCATACTGCCACGGCCACAAACGCGAGTACACATATTCTAACTGTACACGCGATACACGTTACAGCTGTAAGGCGATATAAGTTTCGAACGAGCCAGCCTCTTCTCCATTACGTTTTGGAACATAACAAAAACCTGTAATTAATAGCTAGCTTTATAGTAGCTCGCGTTAAAATATTCGTTATAAAGCGTAACGAGACATTTTAGCGTACGTTTTATCCGCGCGTTCGCCAAGGGAAGAATATAAAAATGGAGTATCGATCGAGAAAACTTCAACTAGGATGAGATAATTTTATGTAAAAGAAAATAAATAAGTAGGTATTAATTGGAATATCAAATTTCTCTCTTCTATTACGAATATCGTGCCTTAAAAGCGACAATACACCGTACTCCATTCCAAGTTTCACGTTTTTGATTTATTTTTCTTCAGATAGTCACCTTCCGCCAACCTGAACCACCTGTTACTGTGGTTTTGTCTGGTTACGTTATATTGGAAAATCAATAAAGCGCGTTGAAGCGCGACAGCAGAGAAGAAAAATAAATACGCTTGGTTTGGGAAAAATTGATTTGTAAAAATGTCGTATAGCTAGAATAGAGCGCGCTGGATTGAAAGTCGTTCTGCTTTCCAACGAACCCTATAAAGGACGATTTCTACGAGACGGGGAGGGGGAAACGAACGACACCGATAGTATCGATACAATCGGATTCCTTAGAGCATGCCATATATTCCGTTCATGACTACGTGCACCCTGATATCCGTCCAGAATGGCACGTGAACTTACCTTCGTGGAGGCCATTTGCTTGGTGGACGACATTGGCTGGCCATTTGCCAGCAACGAATATCGCATAGCGGAGGAACGTCGAGCTAGAATCGTTGAATTACCGACGAATGCCGGTTGCGACGATATTAGTACCTGTTTCACGATTTAATCGTGGACCTGGCGTTGCGTGTCCGTTTATTATCTGATCCTTGTGGCAACAAATAACGAAACAGTCATGCCGTGGGCGTATCCTCAAGCTTAGATTAGGGACGCAAACTCATTCTCACGTGTCTATTTTCAGCACCCACGGAGTGTCGTCACTTGTCACGTTTCGCTCCCCTGTACCCTACAAATATACATTCTATGCATAGTAAATCTTAATTGTAATCGTCTGGTGGCAAGTGTAAATATTCAATTACGAATGTTTCCTCGGCAGTGGATAATACAAAGGGATGCACACGCCAGCTGACTCGGTGAGTTGACATACGTACGATATAATTTGAAACGGCGCGATCGTCCACATCGCCTTGCAGTTAATTAGCGAGAGGATCGCTTGTCACAATTGAAATCTCATTTTGTAAAATTTGCCAAGCAATCGTACGAAATTATTCGACATTCATTCAGAAGTTTCTTTCGTTTTATAAGGAAATAGTTGACGCATTTTCTCTTTTATGTTATTCTATTGAAATACGCGCGATTCATTTTGATCTCTGTTGAGATAAAAACCACAACATTCGACGGATTAGCCTTCACGTTTGTATAAAGATGCGGTGTCGTTAAAGACACGTTTGTAAACGAAAGAAAGAAAGAAAACCTAATACGTCCAACGATTGTAATAAACAAGTGGAACGAGTAAGATCGTCCCGATCGTTGTGTCACGCTGAACTTTTATTGTAATTCGCGTTTATATATTTCTCAATACGTCAAAGCTGCGCAAGCGGTATCATTATTTGTCAAGCAAACACTCTCGGATGCATCGGCAGAAGTTTTAACGGCCCCGTCTAAAGACTGCATGTCGAGAAACGTATTTGTTTCGTGCTTGAAACAATACGAGTTGAACCACTCGTAAAGACACGAGAAGGAACAGTTCGAAGGGAGAAGAATAAACCTTGGGAAACGGTATGGAAGCGGGCCGTTTGCGTACCTTTCTTTCCGCTCTGCGCTGATGGAACATCGATTCACGTGTCGCATTAGAATGTCGGGAACACACGACGGCAGTCGCCTCTCTTTCGCTCTGCAAACCAACGAAAATCTCCACGAGAAAATATACCTCTCTTTGACTCGACGCCTTCGCTGCATAGACAAATGGTTTCTTGCACACACTCTCTATCCGGAGACGTTTCTTTTTCCATTCGTGCGCTCGCTTGTATCTTTTCCTTTATCACTGTATACCCGAGCATGGCGAATCTTCCTCGTTTGATGATACCTGCAATCTCTACTTGGTAATAGATCTCTTCTTCGATAGCAGTTGATATTCAATTTAACACACACTGCCCGAGGCTACTGCTTCGATCAATTATACGATAGTTTAATCCGTTACGCTTGGGAACCGAACGATCAAACGTAATCTGCATCATTTTGCAGATGCAGCTTGTCGCGTGTTATATTAGAAAATCTGAAGAGTATGATACAAAGAGTATGATCGATGCGGATCGAAAGATACGGTACTCGATTCTATCTGGCAATTTAGTTATTCTTAGGTCGGCACGTGAAATGACGTTAAAATTGAACTTGAACGACGAAGGAGTGAGCTTGGCAAACGGGCGATAGCCGCGAAAAACGAAACAAAATTCGATTGAAATTTCATAGATCCGTTGCATAGTGCGACGATGTATCTAAGGAATTAATCGTCACCGAAGAACCAATCTACTTTGCTAATCGAATGAAAATTGGACAGAAGCGATTCATCAGATCGAAGTAACGAGGACGGTACTTTGGAACTATCGCTCGATGATACTCGAGGCGAGCAAAGATAGGAAGAGAGAGAGAGAGAGAGAAATAATGTGTGTATGAGGAAGGGGGTGAATAAGTGAAAACGAGAGAAAAGGAGAGAAAGAGTGTTGGACCGTTGGAACCACTGATACGAATCTATAGGCTTCTGTCTCTTTCTGTATTTCTCAAACTATCTCAGTCGATTGTTCAGCACAGAGCAGGTAAAGAAAAAGTCGGATTAAGAGGAAAAAAGGTCGAGCTTCGATCGATTGCGCCCCCAAGACACCGACGCGACGCGACCGTCCGACCTACTGAATGGGTTCTGCCTCTAGGATAGGTTCATTCCTTTCAGTATCATTTCGACTAACCGTAGATAAAATCGCATTTACGTTCAACCGCCTCTGTCCAAAAGGAATGTACAGGCAAACCGATTCTCAGCCAATGTGTGCAACCTATCTCTGCTTGCTGGCGTTTTGATTCAGATTTTCTCTGAGACCAAACACGTCTAATACAACGTATATGTACTATGTTTGCATACGTGCGTTTCGTTCGACTTTTTCTTACGAGGATGCAAATTGTCTTGCGCGTGTCACTCGCCAATTACGATAATTAGTACGATGAATTTTTAGTTAATAAGGCGCTACATCGTCGCAAACGATCGAACAATCGGCTCAATGGCCCCTCCTGGTAATTCAAATATTTCTCCTCTTTTTTTTTTTCATAGTTACAAAATAGATAGGAAGCGTCACAAGTGTAGAAAAGAATTAGTAGCATAGGATGAAATATCATAGTAAATGGAGGAGTAGAGAGAGAAATTGTTTACATAGAGGAAATCTCGTCATATCGAAGGTAGATATCGTTGGAGAAAATAGAATTCAAGGGGACAACGTTCCTCCTCGAATCGAATCGTTCTCTATTCCTGTACGAGAATTAATTTAGAAATAATCGGTGCGTAAAGATATTCGATAAAGGTATTCGAAAAATAAAATTTGCCAGATGTCTGTAATTCTCACAGGGCAGATATATTTTGCTCAGGTATATTTTCAAACATTCCATCTGCCATCGTACCGTAGGAATTTTATAAATTTATATCAATCGTTCGAATGTCGAAATGATCAGGTTTTTTTTAGAGTATTTCCAAAGTATGAAAGCAAACCGTATTTCGAAAATATGCTTCTTCGTACAATTCGCAAGCAAACATCTATAACGTTTCGTCGTGTATGATGTTTTCTATACGTTCGCCTAAAATTCTATTTCGTTTCGACCGTGAAATCCGGTTATTATGCGAGTATAAATAACGAAGCGTGCATTGAACCTGTGCATCGAAATGGTAAGTACGCACGATTGAATAAAAGCGATAAAAAGTCGAGTAGATTATGCGAGTCTAAATTGCTAATCGATTTGCAAGCAACGTTATACGCGGTTCGATATTTATTATTACATCTATATCGGCAAGCAAATAGGCGTCGTTGATAGCTTGCTATAAATTCATTCGACGCTTGAATCGTATAATACGATAGAAATTGCTACTCTATCTTCCTAGCGTATTAACGCAGCCACCTTAAAACGCATGTGAGCGCGATAGCGATTATTAATGTTATTCGAATGTAATTTGCTAGTAATGAGATTTTAATTATACTTGTTATAAACGAGATACTTATAATTTTAGTTCAGTAACAAAACGTTTGATTAATTGGTCTCTATTTTGTCCGTAGTGGTTTTTGATTATGTACTTATACCAAGTTGGTGGAGTTAAGGGTACTTGATTAATTGTCCCGAGGATTCTTGTATCAACTGGTTTATCGTTTGAACGAAATAGTAAGAAAGGACGTACAATCGGTAATTCGATATAGCTATGGAAACTATAGGGTGGCAAAATACACCCATGGCCCGAGATAAATCGCTGAAAATGTATATCGTATTGGGAAACTTAAATGGAGGCGTAGCTTAGATTTCAATTCTTCGATGATAAGATGGTTAAGTAGCGAAAGTAGATTCTTCGTTCGTCTATTTAAATCAGCTGATTTATTTACTTTTTTTTAATTAAAAAAATGTTCTTTGAGAGCTGTTCTATCTAACAGTCCTTTCATCTCGTTCAGAGATGACAAAGACCAATGAAATCGCTGTGCTCTTTAAAAAATGTAGGTAAATTTTCTGAAGATCATAAATTTTCCCTCCAACTCTATTTATGATTGCAATAATACGTACTTGGTGGGATAAAATTTTCCTTTGTAAAGTGTAATGAGCATACCCTCACAGACGATGATATATACTCTCTTGTCCATTTTTAGAACTTTCTTCCGTGCACTGAAGCGGTCAATAATTTCCTCTTGATTTAATTTATCTTTTAATTTTATTAAGTTTTCATCTTCTCTGGGAAAATGATAAAAGCGGCCAGTGTCATTTTTATATGCACGACTGTAACAGCCTTACGTACAGTGATATACAGTGGCCGGCATTAATATTCGGATATTCTTTGAAACAGGATAACTTTTGAAAAATTACACCAAACGACTTAAGCTCTTTTCCTTTTTTCTTTCTGAGAAATTAAACGAATTAATTTACTAGATGACACGTAAAAATAGTTTTTGAAAAAGTTGCAATTGGTCGGAGTCGCGGAGAAGATAGCGAAGGTTGCTTTTTGCAGCCTTCTTGTCCAAGCCTCTAACGAAAATTTAAGCAATGCGTTTCGTAGAGATTTATGTCAGTTATACACGAGCTGGAAAATCATCCAGACTTCGACGAGATTCTCAGCATGTTATATAACTGTCATAAGTCTTTAAAATGTATTGTTTAAAATATTATTACCTGTCCCAGATAAAAAATCATAAAAAATGACTTTTTTTCATAATTCCGGCCAATTGGAATTTTTTCTCAAATAAATGTTACGCGTCGATAATTAAATTTGCAATTTCGTTTAATCAATCAGCCTGTCTGCCAGCTATACTCGCGTTACCTGGATTCTATACCAAGAGTTCATGTATATTCCTAATAAACGAGGCACGTCCTAAAGTAACTTTCTACCGAAGAGTTGCTCTTGACAGATCTCATGTCCTGTCTATGCTTGAAACTTCTTTGCGAACTTTACTCAAGTTTCTACTTTTGTATCTCTTTGTTCCAAGCTTTTCCCATGCTTATCTTGTTATATCTGTTTCTCCTTTTACGCTTTCAATCCTTGTCCCTTTCTTTTGTTTTTTATTATTATTTACCTCTTTTACGATATAATACGTTATTTCTAATCGCGCATTTCTTGTTTCGTGTTAGTTTATTAGTATTCGAACAAAGGATATTATGTCGGTCGGAGGTGCCGTGGCTTTCAGGAACGCGTTCTATCGTGGCGGATGTTCCTGTACGCGCGTTCGCTTTGAACAAAGAAATGATGTCATCGTGGCCAGAGACAAAGCCACGCGTACGTATATCTGCCAACGCCATAAATACACCCCAAATCAGGGTAAAAGTTAGCCGACAATCGCCACGAGCTTTGATCCGAGAGCTATGAACGTTCGAGCTCGGTATTCGTGACGCGTCCGAATGAGTTTGCCACGAGTCTAGTCATTTCGTGAAAAATAGATCTGGTACTTGATTTAATTCTAGAGACGATAAATTATTTAATTAATTGTATCGGGCATCGATAGTGTGCATCATAGAAGATGGAAGGTATCCAGTATCGCGCTAATAGGAGGCAAAGTCTTTCAACGAGAAGAAAGGGAAGAAACGAAAAGGAGAAGGTAACAACTTCGATCCATCTGCATTGTATAATATTAAAATGTATCGCTATTGTTTCGGTATCTTTCGACCGCCCATTTCTCTCGCGAAGAAGCAATCTCTAAAGAAATAATCCATCATGTCGAAGAACGTGCTTGTCAAAGTATAGTTTTCTGTTTCAATTCCATTCTCTCGACATCTCGATATATTGCACGTAAATGTCTGAATCTCAAAGTTTCGAATTCAATCTTCGGCAAGCGTAGGTAAATCGATCAACTAACTGTGGAAACCGTAAAACAGGGTAAGCGTGGAACCGTGATTTTAGAACTCGATGGAAACGACAGTACACAAAGAAGCGTTCCATTAAGGTTTTTACTCCAAACCAAGCAGATTCTTTAACTACTTTTAAACATAAAATCGATGTTTTGTCGTTCGTCTACTTTTTTTTCTTCTATTTCTTTCTTTCCTTTTTCCTTTTTTTCCTCTTCTCCAAAAGGCATTAATCTCTATAGCGTTATTGTGCGTAGAATCGAGACAGATTCCGATTATTAAGCTGCTTTAATTACGAGTATAAAGCGAGAAACATGATATTTAATAAAAGATCTTGTTCGTAATTATCTACGCGGAATTATTTAAAAATTTACGATGGTCGAGGGAAAACGGATTCAAACAATAGAGAGAAATAAATGTCATCGAATCGCGTATTAAATTGCGCATTCCAATTTTATGGTTCGTTATTGACGTAACCCTTCAAACTAATAGCGAAGATTGGAATGAAAAGCGCGCTGCAGAATTCTTGTTTTTATCGTTTCTATTCAAAGACTCTCGCAATTTCTTGAGAATAATTGTTCGCGTCTGATCGCTTGTTTATTAAGCGAAGGTCGATACATTTTTCAATAAACCAGCCATAAATAACTCGAATAGCTGCGCTATTAAAATGCAACATATTTATTTTAACCTTTATGATGCTAATCATCAAATGATTTAATAGCTTGTTGAATTATAATTTATTTTCATCTAACAGTTGATTCTTGTCGATCTTTCGTATTCGCGTATTAATTATCATGGAAATGAAAATTTTGACTGATATTAATTTCGTGAAAGAACCAATCACAGCCGTATTCCTTTGCTTAATCGTTAATTCATCTCCCCACTTTTCTATTATAGTTTCTTTGTCCCTTTGTCGTTCCGCTGATCATTTTCCAGCTCTGAAAATACCAATCATTCGATTCTCTCTGTAGTTTAACGTTTTAGTTCAAATAATTTTGCATTGTTTTCCCTTGGTTTTCGCATAATACATTGCTATTACTATTATTGTTATTATTATTATTAAATATCCCGTAGTCAAACTATCACTGTTATTATCATTATTCCCTAATATGTAATTCTATATTCAACAACCATTTCGTCGAAAATTATATTTTAATTCGTCACAAAAAGTCGTGATTTATTATACGCAATTTGACAAGTTTTCGTAAAGAGAGTCTCATAAAACGAACGAAATTTAATCAACGATACAAAAATGAATCATTCGCCTGTTAAATTATTCGTCGAATTTGCCGAATCCGTCAAACAAATTGAATATACTAGTACTACAAAAATAACAGAAATTGCGTTCGATTTAAGCTAGCGAAGATACATAACGGAATAGCAAACGATATTTTATGGCAGTGGGTTTCACGTCTACCGGTATATATGCATTGGTACGCGACAGATATACTCATCCGCTTTTACCGTGCCATGATCTTCGGAATAATCTATCGCGTTAAGAAGTGTCTCTAAATTTTGAAAAACGTCAACCGTTGTACTCGCACCTTTATTCCAAATCGTATCTGCCGGCGAGTCGGTGCTTCCTTTAGTAGAAACTTGGAAATAAATGGAAATATGTAAGAAGATGCGTTAAAATTTCATAGGATGTAATGGGATGAGAAGCTACTGGCGGAAACGTTGTCTTTTAAAGCTCGTGTTACAGCTATTGCAGGCAGTATCGGTGTCTTTATTAACATTTCTTTGAATGGAATCCGCGGATATTTCACTTTTGTACACCTTACAAGCAATGTTTTTGACATTAGTTCCGCATTGCCACGCTCGTATGCACATCGTTCATTCGTACACGCTCGTACCGTAATATGGGATGGGCAAAAAGCTGGGGGCACAGAGCATGGAACGTTATATTCGCCGGAGGCATTGTTGGCCGACTAAAAAATCCAATAAATTCCCTGGCTATTACTATCATTAATGGCATGTACCGATCTCCGAGAGCTTTTAATGAAATTTTATTATAGAGAGGCCGGCTGAATCAACGTGGTTTCATAATTTGGCTATTGAAAAAGCTTAATTGAGAATTTGCACGGTAAATAGGGCTGATAGCTGATAATTTTCTACGGTACTGCCATTTAAATCGTACGAATTCCGTTAACAGCGAAAGTACCTCGTTTATTTCTCCGATCAAATTCCAGACGCGAATATTTTTTTCAGGGTCAGGTCGATGTATCGTAAGCGTATAAATATCTATTGCACGTTATACGAGTGTAATTTAACGATCGAAAGTAAAGCAAAACAAGGAGCGTTAATGTTCGCGAACATCGGGCAAAGTCCGTGCGAAATGAGTTTAATAAAATTATATACATCGTAATGATCATATAGTTTTTAGCTCGAACGTTGACAGACGGGTTACATGAAAATATCGTTACGTCGGAAGCTGCGATATTTCATGAGTTTTTTTTTTTTTTTTTGTGACAGCGTTTAAATGGTCGCGACACCTTCCAAATACACGAAAGAAAATGAAAAAGAGATTACGCCATGAAACACCACTGGTCGTCGTTCGGTTCCACGATATTGCGTTCGTATCGTATATAACGAAGAAGCCTGGTGAATTCAATCTTTCTAGCTGTTGCATACGTGCAACAGTTCTTTAATCGTTTGTCGTTTAATCCACACACGATCACAGAGGTCAATTTATCGGAATATTGGAATTTCTCGCTAACAACTGGCATGAAATTTCATTACGTACAGTAATCGGAGTCATTGTCCGATGATGCTTCGTAAAATCGGGAAAACAATTACATCAGAGAACATTTCAATTTCTGTATTCCATATCAAATCGCGACGCCAAAGGTGGCATCGGTAACCAGCTAATAATTGCAAATTGCTAAGCGTTCTAGAATGCGAGATCAACGCTCCTTCGTGCATTCAATATCAATTCTATTTCACGACGAACTACGTGAGATTACGCTATGTTCTAATAGTTCCAGATTGGCAAAAGGCTTTGATATCCTCTAATGGATTTTTGTAATCAAGCAGATTTAATCTACGACTTTTCTCAGCAACGTCGTATTCTTCTTCTCTTACGAACTGTACGAAATAACCTGGCAGACACGTGTCAGCCTCGAAGATCATCGAGTCCCCTGTCGATTAGCTTGGCCTACATTCATCCGCAGACTTTTTTCAGGCCACAGACATACCTTAATCGATTTTTAAACGTCGATAAGTAACGAAGAAAACTTGAAACGCAATTTCTTTATCCTTCGTCTCTGTTTTATCGTAGATTATATCAGGAACCGTTAAATTTCCTACCAATATCTCTTGCTTGACACTCTGTATCTTTAAGATCTACAGAAATGTCGTTCAGAGTAAATGACATTATCGAATTCTTTATATATGTTGGAGATGAAAGAACACCGGAGCCTTCGGAATTTTGGATAATCCCGCAACATTGTAATCTAGAGTCTACTATAGCCGTAATTAAACAATTGTAGTTATTCAATCCGATTGTAATTGTTCGAGAGTTGTGATAATGAGCTTGGGCTCGAGGCGACAGCCAGTCGCCGAACGTAGCCACGGTCACGGGATGAACGCTTTGTCTAACAAAGGCACGGAGTAATTCTATAGCTCTCCTTAAAAAGGAAATAGTTGTAACACTCGACAGTAAACATTCGAACGGTCTCTGTCCCGTAGCTCGCCACACGCAGATCCTATTCTTCGAGTAAGATGATTGCCAGACGTCGATGCGTCTCCGCAATACATGTTCAGCTAGCCCGAGGGCCCGTTATAAATCTTAAGATTTAGTTAAATAAAGTCCTTCAAACAAACAGTCTTTGTCCCAACTACGACAAGATAGAGGAGACCTATTTTTCAACGAACGACGTCTCCCACTAGCAACTTTCCCTCGAGGGCATATTTTTCTAACCACCGATATGGAGATTGACCAATTAGCAGCAACGCCAATTTCCCTTACTTTCGGAACGAAGGCTATCCTCGACGAATCCGATGATCTCGTGTCCTTAGACACACCCATTATAGTTTTCCTCTGTGGCATCATCGGGTCGGAAATTCATTCCTTCTTGCGACCCCATCGACGAATAGAGTAACACCTTACGATCAGTGAATATTACGCGTCCGACTTAGATTTTGTGAGCACGTTCACCTATCATCCCGTCGACCGCGGATTCGTTATTGAACCTAGGATCATTGTCATTAGTTTCTCGAGTATCTAATTACCACGGCTACTTGTCCGGTTCTATGATAATCGTATTTGCACTAGTCAATGTCTTCCCTATTGCATAACGACAACGAGTGATCCAAACGAAGATTCCCTAACCCTAATTCTAATGTAAACCCGATATATAAATAAAAGGTCCAACTATAGGATCTTATAAAGTTTCATATCCTTATAAAATATTTCCAACAACGAAACAACGAATAATTAAACGAACAGCGAATAATTAATAAGAATTAGCTGAACATTGAGAAAATTCGTTACGATGCATCGCCGTAGCCAGGTTTAGCACAGAATTTTCGATGTGTGTCGCGAAAGTTTAGGAGCCGAGCTCCGGAAATAAATCTTACTCGCTGAAGTTGAAAGCACGGTAAATAAAGTTTCCCTCGGATAACAGATTATAGAAAATTTCATTATTAATCGTATTAGATGCATCCGATGAAATACAGTATATTTCCATCTGTACGGAGTACACAGATTTCAAACACCTTATACATAAAGACGCGAGCTCGCACGTTTCTTTCGTTGCTGTAATTAAATCCTCGAAGATCCTTAGTCGCTTACGGCGTTCTTTTCAAGCTTCTCACTTTTCTCCAACTATCCTTTGCTTAGCTCTAATTACAATGAAATGCTTGTATTTATCAGGCGTTTCATTTGCCATGGCAAATTGAAAAAGTTACAGGAAGGCTTTTCATTCGAGTAGGATTAGGAGATTCGCGTCGATGCAACGTCCACTATTTAAAAATCGTCATTCTTATTTGCAACCGATACTCAATTATATCCGACGTTCGTTTCAATGGACAAAGTTTCTCGTAAATCGAGTCTCCTGATCGTTTCGTTTTCGTGGAAACAGAAATGTAATTAGGTTTTGGAGCGCGAGACCACTCTTATCGTAGCTGCTAGCTGCTGACGCTAAAACCCTTTTTCTCTTGCGTTTATCGTCGATTCGTTGTTCGTCAAAATTGTTCGTTCGTTCGTTCGTTCGTTCGTTCGTTCGTTCCACGTAATTGAGATCCTTTACTTCCAATTGCTTCGTCTCTCCGTTCTCGTACCGATATCCGTATTTAAAGGATGTAATCGGTTCGAGTCGCTTTCATCCTTGATCGATCGCGTAGCAGAACGTTCTGCCCATCGATTCCTTTCAAACCACGATACTCTAACGTTTATCGCACGAGCTCCCGTTTATTTGAATTTGGTTCGTAATCTTTTACTACTTTGCTCCTTTCAAACGGTATATTTTAATCTCTTAATCGCATTTTTTCTTCGTTAATTTTAACGTTCTTTCGTATTAGTAACTCGCCGAATTAATAGATGACACGTCGATAGAAGTTTCGGAACATCGGGCAACGTTCACAAATGTCAAAAAAACAATCTTTTTTTTTGGAAAGATAAAGGGAAGAAAGTCGGCTACCGTCGAATAGAACGCTTTAACAGACGCGACGATATTTCGTACGTTGAACGCAAATTGAACAGAGAATTGGAAACGAAAGATACTTAGTCGGACTATGTGGAAACTGCACCTTCGTGAACTCGTCGTCCCGAAACAAATTCGAAACCCTTAAAAACAATTGTTCTGCTCGCGTGACATTTCACTGTCCTACATTTGGAAACTCCTGGGAATTCGTCTTGTTCCTTTAGAGATTGAATCTGGGACAGCTGGTTCATTTTCCGCGAAGGAAAAGCGTTCTCTGTCTTTTTCTCTTTTTCCTCTCTGCTCTCTGGTTTATCGCTTTATAGCGACGCTGTTGGATAGTACATCTTTGAGAAGTCCCTCGAGTTGCGAACTTCGCGCGCTAACTCTACGACCATAAACAGTGTATGAATATGCGCGTACAAACACAAACGGATAAGGTAAAAATTCGAGTAAAAGTTGTACACAAACGATAATTCAATGAAGTAAGAGATTTACAATTTTAGAAGTAATTGCCTTTTCTTTGCGAGATTGAAAGTTCCCGATAGCACGGTCAAAGAAAAAAATCATCGATGACGTATTTGTTCACGCGTCCGTGTGTAATCGACAGAGAGTAATACAAGAACAAATGTTTTGATGTATGTACACGACAGGATAAATTTATCGTGGAATAGAAATAATGGAAAAAGCTTCATTCACGCGCAATTATGACGCAGCCAGCTCGATTTAAAAAGAAAATTCGATTTACCGATACTCGATCAAAATACCACGTTTCCAGCAGCATAATTTTTCTATGAAACGCAAACTGTGTAACCGTGTTATTTAGGGTTTCGTTGAAAGTCGCACGACGGTGTCTCGTTACCACGCGCCAATACAATCGCACAATAATTTTCAATTATGAAATAAAGTTGTTGGCTACATCGTAATTGCAAATACAAATGCGGATAGCGGAAATAACGTGGAACGCGGTAGTATAACGGTAAAGTAGAATGTAATCTAAAAAATACGTTCTAACCTTACCTTTATCGTTATTTCGAAAGCTCATTTACAAGTGCAAATACAAACGTTATATACTATAGAATATATCGTAGAATAATATACAGAGAAACAGTTTACCACGTAATGAGTGGGGATACACACGTAGGAAGCTAATCCGTTTCGCATTATCTTTTGTACATGCGAACATTATACGTACGTACGCGTGTGTTTGTGTGTGTACACGTTCGAATAGCAGTGATATTTACTCGAATATTTCTTCAATGGAATATCTGATTCAAACTGATTGAGAAACTAATTACAAATTCTATAAACCTACATAATTGTCAAAAAAAATATGAATATTCTCGAGACGGGCTTCTTACACTCGTACTGTCAATATGAGAATGACTGACAATTTCCCAAAATTTCTATCCTTCTTTTTCCTTCTCTCTCTCTCTCTCTCTCTCTCTCTCTCTGTGGTTCCTCCTCTCGTATTAGTGGTCAGTCCGCAGATATCAAACTGAAACATATACAAAACGTATGTGTATATTTATTGCTTTCAATATTTATTTCACCTGAAATATGTATGCAGCTTAATTGATTCTGTTAAAATATGTCAAAGTATGGCAGAAAATATTGCACGTTTCAAGAGTTTTATTTATAGAGACGAAGCGTTCAGTTGAAACGCATATAATTCAAATATATATTTCAACGTTCTACGAAATAATTATTATTTTTAAATGAAAATCATCGCATCTGTAAATTAAACGAATATCTTGAATGTTTGCGAACAAGTTTATCGAAGCAACATCGAAACCGATATTTCCTTTTCGGATATTAGCGATCGTAAAATAGATAAAAATGATCGATAAACGTATCAACGAAATACTTGGGAGATGTAACGCGCTTCGACGAAGCAAATCCAAAAACGATACCCGCCACTGTTAAATTCGGTTAGATTTGTCGAAATAGAACGCGACTAGCAATGACTTCAGGAACGCCTCTTAAGTCGCTGATAAATGCGCAGACATGCAACGGGTGTGGAGGAGCAGGTGGAAACAAGTAACGTCGTGGAATTTATGATGACATCGATCACCAGCGTATAGAAGTAACTATAAATGTTCATACTAGTGTATCACACGTGCGAGTGCACCGTGCGATTGCTTATCAGTCATTTGAAATTCGAATTAATAGCATGGTCCCTGTGTTTGCTGTGTCTACAAATACGTTGCGCTATCGAGCTATACAGGGTTCAAGCGAATCACACGCGAAAGCGAGTACGTCGCGATTTGCAGCGTGAAAGTAAAGAAAACACGTAGAGTAAGATTTTTTCATTCTCGGCATA
Source organism: Bombus vancouverensis nearcticus (assembly GCF_051014615.1). Classification (NCBI taxonomy): domain Eukaryota; kingdom Metazoa; phylum Arthropoda; class Insecta; order Hymenoptera; family Apidae; genus Bombus; species Bombus vancouverensis. The sequence continues at coordinate 10,906,578 of NC_134923.1, forward strand.
GTTTTCGAGAAAATCGAATTTGAACATTTATCGTACGTACGTACTAGGCCGATTGTTCGTTAAACGCGTTCAAACGCTATTCCCTTTACTATCAAGTTTTATTACGATTTTCTACGATTTACTACGATAAGATCTTTAAAACGGAGATGCTACGAATGATAAAACGCAACGTAAATGAAACGTTTGAAACCATTAGGAGCGAGATGAAATTAGGTTTCGATATCAAGTAACAAGTTTTACTCTTTCGCTTGGGAAAGCTATCGCTCTTTTCCCTCGATATTCGATATCACAAATCTAAAGTTTAATTTACGAGACGAGAAGTTGCGAATGTAAAATACAGATAGGAAGTTTAACGCGGAAAGCATAGCTATGCGAATGACCTAAATAACGTCGCACTTTACCGGATCATTACTAAAACCGTACAAATTACTACGAAGTAGAAATAGAGGAAAGAGTAAATTAAAAATGTTCTCCGTTCAAAAGTGGTAGCAGCAAAGTCCATAAAATATCGTGGTAACAGTTTATACTTCGTTAAGGAAAATGTATATATCATCCTGTTGGATTGCTTCCATTAACGAGGCGAAAGTACACAAGAAGAGACCCGTAAAACGCGAAAACTCCTCGTTGGTTTTCCATGGCAGATAACGGTAGAAGCCGATCGAACGCTCTTGCGAACACTTCTGGTTAAAAGAAGCATTTATTATCCAGTGGTACCCATTGACGTTTCCGGCTGATTTAAGAAATATCAATATGGAAAACGTACCTCCGGAAACTGAATTCGCACGATCCAGTCCAGTTCAAACGATCAAATATTACCACATACGCGTTTTTCCTTTGTAATAAAAGATAAAAATCGTTCTCGTACGCACGCGATACATTTGAAAAATTCAACTCGACTTTGTTATTCTAAACGGAATGTTTCATTCTGTTTCCGCCTAGAGTGTTGCCTCATTGCGACCAACCATATCGGTGATATCGAATTTTTATCGAAATTATAACCGTTCGAATCAGGAAACGGGAAATTTTCATAAAAAGATCGCGAATGTTGCCTTTCATCGTTACGTTTAATCGTGCGGGCGAGTTCGTGAATCGGCGTACGCGTTAATCCTTTCTACTTGGAAATTTCATAGCGCAGACTTTGATATTTCCTTATGGATTTCCATGAGTAGGAAAGTTTCACGTTTAATCTTACTTAGATTCTTAGAATCTTCGTAGAAAGTGTCAGACGGCATGGTCTACGCTCTGCGGCACCGAATATCATAGTCTTCATCCCCGTGATTTGTAGCTTGTACGAGATACGCTCCATATGTCGCGTTGAGTTTAAGGATCATGTTCGTCCCTCGAGCTGCACTAGATTCGTAGTTCGAGTTCGGTCTACCGGATCACCGTGATATTTTTGCGATTTTTAAACGTTACGAACCGATACACGATATCTGAAGCGCTATTTCGATGCTGCAGAACTATACATAGTAAGCGTGGCATAATACACATAGTCGTAGGATATTCCGCGATTTGATTGATTGTACTGGGAAACCATGTATTTTTGGAAGTATACGTATATTTGAAATTCAATACTGTACGTTACTGTATATTAACAAGTATCATCCTTTATAGGCGAATGCATAATCAGGATATTGATATTGTTAGGAAAATTAATATTATCGCGATGTTGGTATTATCACGAATTAGTAATACGAGACAGACGCCTACGTAGTGTCGAACTTAACATAAAATTCAAACAAAAGTAGTAAATAGAAATTGGAGAGTTTTATTCGTATGAAACAATTTACGCGAGCGAAACATATTTGGCGGTAATATTTCGGAACGATATTCGTTTCGGCATAGACGCTTCTCGTTGCAAAAGACGAGGAAATAGTTTCATTGAAAACGTAACCAGAATACTTTGTGGTTGAATAACTATGTACGAGCGTATCACGAGAAGCGCCCCGTGGAGCTTTAAAACATAAAGCGCTGCCTAAAGAACAAAGTTCTTAGTTTCGCCGCGAAATGTGTCGTTTCGAAACGATCTGAATAAATCTTATTTAATTTCAGAATCAAATAAAACTTCCTGTTTATGCGCCATATATTATTCTCTCGCTATATGTAATCCGTTACAACTGGCGCAAAGTATTTTCTCGTGTTTCTCTACCTTTCGGTTAGTCCGGCTGGAATACCCACGCAAGATGAAGAAAATCTACTCTCACTGTTTATCGACTACGCTTCCTACATTTTCATGGTTATATGTATTTGCCCGATATTCCCGCAAACAAGAAAATTCTTTTGAACCAGCACGGTGGCGGTATCGCGAAGAAGCTCCGCCTTTGAAAGCGTTCGATAGATCTGCTGATTTCTTAAAAAATGCCTCGGAATTCAATTCACCGACGACAGCAAGGAATTACGGAACACTGAGAGAAAGACAAGCGGAGAGTAGACAGAAGAGGGTGGAAGAGTATATCTACTCGTAATACGTTATACTCGTGGCTTCTTGAGCCGTAGTCCTTTAGTCGTTGTGCGGGTGTTTCGCGAAAGAACAGGAGCCAAGTTAAGACGTGGAGTTCGACTCGAAAAAAGTTTTCGCATTACGGCAAGCACTTGCGCCAAGCACTGCGACAGATTCCAATTTAAACGTGTTCCACAAACGTGAATCTTCATATTTTCGTTAGAGACCTGTTTTTCGCCTGATAAATGCGCTCTGCTCTTACGTTTTCTGATTTATCACGAGCTCCACCTCGCTCGAAACGTTATCGATCTGACTGTCGTAATACACGGCGGTTAACGTTTCGCCTAGTTATATATTTATATTGCTATTATATATCTGTGGTTTTGAGTTCAGGGAATATCCTGATTGACCACGACGTAAGTGAAATATCATTGAAGTGGAAATGGCATTTACGAACCTCGAGAATAGTAGTTTGGTTCTGTTGAATTTACTTCCTAAGTCTTCTATCACGACGCTTTTCCGATATTTTGAATATCTCTTTCTTTCAAGATGTATTCTCATGCAAAACCGACATAGATATACATGTGTACATGAACGCATGTACATAAGTAAGTCACCGATGTTCTAGATTCGAGAGGATGATCCAGTGAGGAATAAAATTGCATAATTCGGAAAGATAGACCTTGTGATGCAGATGCTTCCTCTCGGACTATTTTGTTCTCGAAGGAAAATCTTTTATTTATTTATATATGTTTCTATCTTTTACGTGTATATGATATAGGCATTGATATTAAACCTAACTATCTGCTACTTTAACTTACGATAGAATAACGGTAGAAATAAAAAAACGGATACGTATCTATGATATATGTTAAGCGATCGAATTTTTTTACGGCGATATAAAATTGCATAAGGTTAGTGTTTCGCCACTGTGAAAAATCGATATGACGCGAACGGAACCTAATTCGTTGTTGCTTAAACGTTTTCCCTGAAACGCGCTTGAAAGGGTGCGCCGCTGATTTTGAAAGCCTCGGGGTGAGTTTCCTAATTTGAGACTACACCGGTGGTTGTCAGATGATAAATTTCGTCGATAGGTTGAAAGATGTCTCGTAGGAAAATCTGTGATGGCGGAACTGATCGTACGACTCGATTGCCTAACTCCCCGTGCGGATAAGTCTTATTGTATAACGATATAGCGTCACAGGAGTTTACGAACAACTTTTCTACTACGTTATATGCAAGTTTAAACTTGTATAACGAAAACAAGATTTGAGTTTGACCCATGATTCACTCTGATACTCTATTTCCCATTCTATGTTAACGCGATTCGGCTACTTTCGAATATCAAACTCTTCCACCGAACGTAATAACAAAGTTAAAACGTCGCTTCGATTTCACTCGATGCAACGTGTACGATCGCCAAGAGATCTCTTCTTTCGTTTCAACTTCCCGCGATAAAGGTACAAGCAACGACGATCGACAATCCTGTTGCTCGCGTTTAATTTTGAAAAACCGAACGACTCGAGTAAATTTCGCCGCACCTCTCGTAATACCGAAAGTTGAAACCGGATTTAAATAGAAGCTCGGAACGATAGAGAATTTGCGTCTTTACGTATTACATTTGCGACACGAAGAAAATTAACGACCAGAGTGTTTCTTCTTTAGCGTTATATCTTCACGAGGGAAAAAATAAAAGAAAAAAGAGGAGAGGAACGAGAAATAAAAGAATTCTACCATTCTCGTTCTTACTTTTATGAAGTGACAATAGTAAAATAATAAAAGAACTATCTCTCCTGGTGTTTTATTCCAGCGCAGTAAAAGAAACGAAACGACGAAAAGTCTTCTTCACTCGGCGTTTCACTTTTACAGGAAACGAGGGAGCATCGTTTCTAAGGTTATATAGATCGTCTCTCGTATAGCGCGGACCGTTCTGCGCGATTTACGTAACCCGGTTCTTATTTACTATCGAAGAAAGGCACGTTCGTTTGAATAAACACACTCGTTAATCGCGGCAACTTACATTCATCAGCTCGAAAAAGATTGGACGAAGCGCGCACGGTTGCTCTTTCAGGAGTTGCAACTTTTTCATACGGCGGAGGCCAGCGAACTCTTCCACGGTAACAAGGCGTGTTTAGCAAGTCAACGCGTTAAGTTTTAACGTAAGATTAATGGAAACTTAGGTAGACGTGGCTTCCAAAATACGTATAGAGACTTGTACCTAAAACGTTCGCGTTTCACAATACGAGCATCGTGAAAGAATAACATCGTAAGAGAAGACGAGTTAGATCGTTAGACGAATCTCTGGTTATCTACTATTTCCTATAGCCAATAGGTCGGTCTTTAGAGCCGAGAGTTCAATTTATCCGTGCTTCGAGGCTAACGTGTGCCAGACGTGGTTATCAAGATACGAAGAACCTAACTCATATCGATTTATCAAAGAATCGTTTAGCAGTGTTTTCTGGCCGAATCCTCGTCTACCGTCCGATACAGTTTGAAGTTTAATTTAAGATCGGACACTGACGATCTTATCGCATCGAACAGCGAGGAATATTCTTTAACGTAGAAGTAACCTTCGCGGAGGAAAATTAGAGGACAGAATGGAAATGAGTCGTTCGTTTATCATCGTTAAATCGAGTCGAAGAAGTTTTATTTCCCTGGTTTAATACATTTTTGATAATTACCCGAAGGGGATAAAATCTCTAATTACACGTTAATTAACAGAGAAATCGATGATGTACGTCGGATGTACTCGTAGCTCGAGGCTTGAGAAATTTACTTGGTCGAGTTAGCGTCGAAATGAGCGAACGAGTTACTGGCGAGATTTTCAACCACGTAATAACAGACGTCGACGATACGTTATCGGAGTAACATCCGAGAAAGTGGAACAGCAGATTTGTGACATATTTGTAAAAATGACATTAGCGTGGAAGATATCGTATCGTGAAGAGGTTTGTGTAGAAAAAAGTAAGCTAGAGAATGCGTGGAGTGCACTACTTCCGGTATGTGCTAACTTTCAGAACGAGCAAGGCGTGATGTCGAGGACACGAGCCACTCGGATTTCAGCAAGAGGTTTCGCATTTCATTCTCACTTACCGTTAGCAACGAGTGCAACGAGACATTTCGAGGATATTTTCCTATCTTCTTTCTTACATTCTCTTTAAACTTTGTTAAATACACCCGCGTGGTCTGTTATGTCTTCGGTTTGAGAACATACATCGCCTTCAAACGTACAAGCCACTGTCTATAAATACAACGAGCGTTGACAACAAAACGGAAGTAAACTGCGAGAGTGTTGTACCGAAGAAGAAGGTGGAACAATAGTGTGAGATTAAAGAAAAGAAAAGTGTATATTTCAGCCTGGCTCTGTTAGACTCGTCGGTAAAGATAACCTAGAAACGTAAAACATTTGAAAACCTTCTGTAACAGGCAAGTGGTTTATTATTGGACATACGTGTATAGTATCGTTGCGTGTTTTTGCGTATTTATCGTTCGTTATTTTTAGTTATATCGAGTTATTTCATCGCGTGAACAATAGCAATTAATTAAACGGTAGAGAATCGAATTGATCGACAATTGCAACAAATTCATTCTGTTGGAGGCTCCAGACGCGATTATTCGTTGCTGCTATTAAATTAATTGCTTTCGTTTCGTTGTGCACAATATGATAAACAAAGATAGATGCAACAAGTCTACAGCGAGATCCGTCCACGCTTACCACAGGCAAACGTTTCAAATATATTTCACAAAGACTCGTATTGCCTTCTCCGCTAAAACAAGAAAGTTTCTCTTTTCTGGCGAGTACTGTGAGACTATCTCTCGTAACGTAGATTATCTCTCGGTGGAATTATATCACGATGTTTACGTGTAGGTTCGATGGAAATAATAACGTAACGTTGTGTTACAATTAATGAAATAACGAAGCACGCGAAAGAACCTGATTCTTCTCTATCATATTATTTATTCGTTGCAAGTATTTCGTAACTGATATTGTAGGAACAATCAGGTGGCGCAAAACGCGAGGGTCTCGTTTTTAATTTCTCAACTAGAAAGAGGAAAAGGCTTGGTTCGTTATCTGTAAAAGCCTTTGTTGCGAAACAGAACGCTCCGATATGTAAAAATTCTTCTACCCGATAATTGTATTATGCTCGTTGCTGTTCTGACGACGCGGCATATCCATAGAATATCCATCGCGTTCTCGGTAATTCCGATCGCAACCATCGACGGACAATACCGTGCCTCCAAGATAATTGTAACTTGGCGAAGCAAAGATGAAAACCGATGCGATGGCTCCTTTAAATCCCGACTTTCCTCGTTAAATATTCTACAGATGTTAAAACATTTCTGGCATAGTTCGGCACACAAAAGCATCCCGTGAACCTTCACTGCCGATGCCGATGCTTTTCTTCCGAACTATCTGTCGGCGAGGAAACGGAAGCTAGGTGTTGGTAGAAGTTGGTACAAAAAGAAGCGCGATTCAACGAACGGCGCCTATCGACGAGTGGTTCGTTTCAAGCCATTAGCAAGCACCTCGAGTTTTTTTCAAAGCATTCCAAAACCAAAGTTCAGATAGAACAAAGAAGGTTAACGAACTCCTCCTTTGCAGCTACCATCTCGAGACGACTTCCGTTTTAATGAATCTGTATAAATATTCTCGTGCTGCGTTCTCAACAGACGACCATTATCATCCCCTCCACGCCTCTCGGCTTTCGGCTCGCTGGCCACTGAGCCTTCTTTTGCCAATTGGTCGCGAATTCTCAGGAATAAGATGCGTAGCGTTCAACTTACAACATAATATATGAAATATAAGCAAACATTTATGTTTCCTTCGACTGACGACCACTATCATCCCCTCCACGCCTCCTCGGTCATTGGTCACTAAGCCTTCTAAGAATTGTTTTGCTAGCTGACCGCGAACGCCCGGGAGTAAGACGCGTAGGGTACAACTTATAATATGTGAAAATAAGAAATACGAATGTTTCCTTATTTTAAACTATTAATGAAATAACATAGTTTCACAGATTTTTTCACAGATTCCCAAGCGATTTCTCGTTAATATACCGAGAAATTCGCGTTCACGCCGATAATAATTTATTTGTTCGTACACAGTTGGATAGAAAGGATGCATGGCCATTACGATGCAGTTAAAACAGTTTCTCTTTTAACAGATTTACAAGCGAAATAAATTCATCGCCAGCAGATCTACGTATTGTGCGATGCAACTAACAAATATCGCATGAAGTATTTTTCATTGCCAACTATTTATTTATTGCCGCGCTGTATTACTTTACCGTAAGCTACGTGTACGCGTTTTTGTAACACGTTCGGTTTACTTTGTTTTACCTTATTCCGCGAATATACATATAATGCCCCGTTTGTTATAAAAATACTGTTCTTCGTTTTATCCCAGCCATAAATTAAGTTACAAACGTCTGTATCATTTCTGCGACGTTATTATTCATCGATACGTTACAGTTTGTTGGGTAAAAAGTCTATTATCAGGTTATACTATCGAAATTAAGCTGCAATTTCTTATTGTTGTTTTATCAAACACGCTTTATTGGATCTTGTATTATCGTTAATCATTTAAGGCGGTTCGTCAAACGTGCAACTTTGTCGAATAATTCGAGATCTTAATAACATCGTCGCGTTTATGAAAAATCGACCTGCAAGTTACGAGGTTCTGACGCGAGAAACTTCATAAAATTTCCAACTTCACTGAGGCGTGTAAAGAAACCCTTGGAGATATAACGACACGGTATTTCAGTGAAAACATCATTAGCCGGAAATAAAGTCGTTACGGCGCGGCGGTCATAGTAGTCTGAGAAATAGAATATAAAGTTACGTTTGCTTTGAATTTTAACCCGTGAATGTTTCGTTTAATAAATTTACGTCGCTGAAGAGAGATATTTAACGATGCTGCTTGTTGTTAGTTATTTCGATCACGATTAATTTTTATTTTTATCAACTAAATAAATTGACAAATTGACAAATGATCGAATCGCTAAAATTCAGTTTACTGAGAAGAGAAATATTGCTCCGTACGGAATATGATTACCGTTACAAAGACAATAAATAAATCGGGAGTAGAAACACATATCTGTTATTTTGAAGCAGAAAAATATTTGAAGGTTGGTTTAGGAACTGCGTAAATACGCGGAAACTAATAAAAATTGAGAAACGATGTCGAAGCCACGGTGGAAAACGTTAAAACAGTGATCGATTATTTGAAAATCACAGGTTGTAGAAACGCAGTGGCATATTTTGTTGTAGTTATCGTTTCGATCGGAGCAACACGACGATCGAACCGATTCGAAGCAGTAACGGGTGGCTTTCGATGCGTTCTACGCGTTTCTCACGTTCGCTCGAATATAAAAACTCGATGACGATATTGATCAAAAGCGAAGTATTTTTTCGCATGTGGCGTGTTCTGGTAGAGCGCGACACCAATTACGATCCTTTTTACACGAGTTTATCGACCGGCTAGTGCTCGAATATCTTATGACTGGACGTTTCGTGTAACGTGGCTCTCTAGCAAAAAGCTAACAGCGAGAGCAGTACGACGAACAAACTGAGTGACAGGTGAAAAAGCCAACCATTAGAGGACCCTTGAACGCGAACACGCGATTCTGTCGCAATGCTGGCTATACGACCGATTAATTATCGATTCAAATTTTAGTTGCGTCCGATAAATCATGCCGCAGCTGCGCGTGCACTTAAATTCGTTTCTATAATTTCGTTCAAACGAATTTCGCACGCTCAAAAGCAAGGAAACGCCGCTTCTGGCTAGTCTGCAAACCATTTTCACGAACGATCGAACGAATGTTTCGCTAATAACGAATTTTATCGTTCTCCGCGATTTATATATATTCCTGTGCGAAGGGGAGTTTTCAATTCGTTCGAGTATCGTACAAAAAATTGTCCAGTTTTAGTTCGGTTTGACAATGGAACTGAAGTATCGATGTTATTTGAATGTTTTCGAAGAAAATTCCTATCACGTGAAATTTGTTAGATACGTTTCCTTCTGGTAGCACGTACTATCTTTCGATTTTAACTGAAACGTGGAATAAAATATGCATAAAGAGTAACGAAAATGAAAAAAAAATTGAGGACTAGTGAACGTCCCGTCTAGGGAAAATACAGAGAAATAGAATCGAAGTAAAATCGATCAACTTGGGTATTGCATTAAGTCAACGTTACAAACAGTCGTTAAAAAAAAAATATTCGACCTTTATCAGAATGGCGAAAAATTAATTTTCCAAGATTCGACCTAGATAAAAAATGAAAACATGAAATTCTCTCGAAACAAATAAATTCTGCCCGTTTTCGTTAATTGATTTCAATAATCAGTGAATAATTTGCGAGAGAACATTTTGCGCTACAAAAATTTGTCTATTTAAAGAAGTGCAACGTGTTTCTTACAATTAGGATAAAACGTGTTCGTCAGAGACGAGGAAAGACGATGGAAAATTATTTTGTCGGAATTTTAAGCCGAAGCTAAACCGATTCGAAAGTACATTCATACGTGTATCGATCGCTATAATTTGAATATATGAACATATGAATTTAGAAACACGGAACCGAAGAGCACAGAACGTAAAGGGGAAAAGATACATGCTAAATGTATCCACGATAAGGATGAAAAATGATCAACTTCCGCTCTACAAATTTGTTAATTCATTTACAAACCTTTGATTCGGTTACCAAAATTATTCCACTAAAAAGATCCTGCTGCCACATTTGCGTTACTAATGAGTTATCGATTATTGATCGCGTGAATTCTTTCAGACACGTTTTCATTAAAATTCAAATTTCGTTTTGCGGCTCTGGTGAATAATAATACGAACAAAGGAAATTCATATAATCGTACTACACCTTCGTGACGAATATGACAACTAGTATTTAAATTCAGTGGAATAAGAATTGCCTGAATATTTATATGTATATCCTTACTTTATCAAATGATATATCATGACAGTATGAAAATTCGTTGCATGACTAATTCGTAAAAACGACTAGTACTTGTACAATACTAGGAATTACCATGCCGAGATAGAGAAACTTTCTCGTTTGTAGAAACTCTAGAGACATTTCATTGTTTTGGAAATGTTGAGAATCAAATCATTCGAGGGATGCGAGAAATTTTGATGGATATAACAACAAACTGGTTTTTTTTTTTTTTTAATAATTTCGTCGAATGAAATCGGATGGATTCAGATATCAGATACGGATATCAGCAACCGTGATGTCGTCAACGTGCTTCGTTTAATAAATTTCACGGAGTAGGATTCGAGTAGAATCGTAGTAGCAAGTTGAATTCGTGTTACGGAAGAACAAGAACTACGTCGATTTGTGAAAATCAGTTTGTTGATGGTGAGGTCACGAGTTCAGAACTAGACTGAGCTATTAGAATTGCTAGAATGACTAGAACTATTACAACTTTATGCAGTTCTGTAACAACCAGTTAGACGTAGGTGCTATTTAATACCTGCATAAGTGTACAAAGTGAAAATAACACTACGAGGATATCGTCGGCAAACCGAAAGAGCTAGAATTTTTCTGTGTCAAGCTTAAAAATATAGCATCGGTTTGGTTGAAACAAATTTGAAAAATTGACAGTTCGTCGGTCGCAAAAGCTACGAAAGAAAGCACGGTAACAATACACCTTAGGGCGCGGTCTCTAAGCCATTACCGAGCTGTGATTTTACCGTGACATCGCTATTTTACTTCGTTTCTTTCTCGTTGCCCAGCTTATAAAGAGGATGGAACGTAAAACGTACTTGCCTTTCTGTTAGCAACGTGCATCCTTTGTTACTCTTGGCGTATTTTTTATATTTTATCGGAATAATCGTTCGAACGAAGATGTTGCTCCCATGAATGTGCGTAGATACATCGCGAATATACGTCATTTTTGTTCTCCGTATCACGCGACAACTTCAACTGTCCTTCGATCTATCCACGCAACGAAAATTTGTGCAACGCGAATAAACGCGTGGATGGACTAGCTCGACGAGAACGAAATACGATTAACGGTGTTTATTGCTTTTGGCAGAGTGCACGGCGAAGAGCGGAGGATCGGTGGTGGAGCACCATCCGTCTTCTTACTGGGAGCAACCCTTTAGCCAGCCTTACTTCGACAACACAACGAAGAGAGATACCACGACGACCGTCGGACAAACCGCTTTCCTGCACTGCAGGGTGCGCAATCTTGGTGATCGTGCTGTAAGTTTCCAGTTACCTTATTGGCTGACTCTCGTTGATGTAATAAAAACGCGCGAGACCCCGACCAGGTCGTGTTACACGAATGACTAGTCGCGGCTGATGAAAGTCCGGTTGTCGCGTTCCGTTCGTCTACTACGCTCTTTTCCTCTCGTTTCATCGATCCTACATTTTCTGACAAATTCTGCCGTGATTCCTCGATCCGATTTTAACTCTGCTTCCACGGCGTGACGTATTCCCTCTTTTTCTTTTGCCAAGTTTTATTTAACGTTTGCGATGAACCAAGCGTATCTTTGCACGATCGACCGGCTGCAAAATTCATGATAATTGTTTACGAAGCGGACGACCTCGCCAATTTCGATGGTCTTGAGATATTTCGTCAAGATGAACTTTCGAACAACTTTTCCCTCTGCAAGTTATCATCGTTCGGCCGTAGTTCCCGAGATACTCGCAAACAACTTCGCTTCGATTTACTTTACGATTACGCTTCGCTCTGGCAAAGACGGAAAGTCCTTTATCCGGCGTTTTTAACAAAACGTAACTCGTTCTCGATAATCATTTTCGAGTCACGTAAGAAAGAAGAACGAATGGATTATTATCCATAATAATTATTGGGATTATTCTGGATAATCATTAGGAACTTAAGGTATTAAATAAGACAGATATGATTCGTGTTAAGCTTTATATTATGTTATTGTAGTTATTCGAAATTGGAAATACTTTAGCCGTGATACTGAAAGAGACGACTATTCGATTATTAAAATCATACTTTCGTCGAGACGAGAAAAAGTTGTTCAGAGTGTCGTGACTTTGACAACACATTTCACGATATATTTCAAGATCGTTGAAATCGACGAAGTCGTGTGGATAATTGATAATGAAATAATAATCGATAATTCGTAAATAATTACCAAATTCGTTTCTTCTTGCAAAATCTTTGAATCGAATGCACGCCAAATGTAAGTAATCGAAAATTCGCAGGTGCAAAGACTCGCGATACGAGTATTCGCATTAGACTATTCTTTGAACTAGATTTTTAATCGAAGATTTTGTTACATCCACCAGCGTCAATGCCTACAACCGATTAGAAATGTCGATTGAAATTCGTATGACCTACGATTTGCACGATAATTCTTTCGCGTAATATGCTACAATTATACGGCTAATACAACGATGATCAAGCGATTAAGCAGTTTAGTTCGACGAAAGATATTTTAACGCGTAGGTTACGTTAGAAAGTAAGAAGAGCGTCTGTAGAAAGGTTTAATGATCCGAAATGTATATCAGAAAAAGCCGGTTTACATTTCGTCTCGGTACGATCATGGTACAAGCAGAACGTAGCAAACTAAGAAACTAGCTTTTTCGAATACGATATGGAATATGATATAATTGTAAATACTTGGCTCGTGTTTACGCGAGACAAAGGATCACGCACCCTATCCACGGTCATCTTAATGGAAAGTACTTTGACGGTTAAAGTGCATGGGTCAGCGTCGAGTAGTGACATTACTCGTTATCGACGTTATTCATGCATCACCGCATGACGCACAGGAACCCGTCAGAATCCAATCACCGATCGTAATCGACGATAAATCAGATTTCCCTTCGCTTCGACCCCACTTCAACCAGCGAGCCGCGTGCACGGTGGTGTACGGTTCTCTATCTGCGCGAAACCAGGCGTTTATATTCGCAGGCGTAAAATCAACCTAGCGACGTAACGGTAACACTCCGTGTATTGTTGTTTGGCGCGACAGCTTCGCGCCATTAGTTGTTTCAAACAGTGCTGAGAACTCGCTAAAAACCGATGAACAGGGCAATATACATGGATCACTTTTCCTCCAGGGATTATTATTGACGGACTATTTGTTATTTTCGTAAACGGGTCGCGATAGGAACGTAATGGAAAAACAGCCACGTTGCGTGAGAATATAAATCGAAAGTTCCAAATTAAACGAAGCTTATCGAAGCCTTCGTTTCGCGACAAATTGATTTCGAAAATTCGCATACTAACTTGATTGCGAATCAAAACATATTGCGATCTTGCGAGTTTACCTATACGATCTGTATAGTAACTGTAAATTGGATTAACACGTTCGTCGCCAACTGGAAAATTTTGCGTGTTGCGCGTCAGCGGCGCTTGCACGCGTGACAGCGGTCGTGTTAAATGGAATGTAGAAGCTGGAATGAGAACGCGAAGCTGCCACTGTTCGAAACTGTCGTTCGGTTTTTCGTGTCGTGGAACTTGGCAAGAGAGAGAGAGAGAGAGAGAGCGACCGCCGCATGTGCGTGCCATAAATTAGGTCCTTCTAGCTAACTATGTACGTACTTAAGTACATACTATGTATCACGAGCCAGGCGGATCGACTGCTTCGCGAACGGGACGCAGAGGATGGGTATTTCTCATACAGTCGTCAACGAGCGCAAACGTCCAAACAACATATATATATATATATATACAGGGTGGTTGGTAACTGGCGGTACAAGCGGAAAGGGGGTGATTCTACGCGAAAAAAGAAGTCGAAAATATAGAACAAAAATTTTTCGTTCGAGGCTTTGTTTTCGAGAAAATCGACTTTGAATTGTCGCTCGGTACGCGTCTACTTTATCACGTCTCGTTATAACGGATCTCACTGTAGATCGTTGTCTCAATGGAAGAATTAAAAAAAAATTAAAAAAAAAATAAAAGCTTATACCACCAGTTATCACCCTGTATATATGTACAGTGTGTCCGATTTATATCGAATCACTTAAAAATCTAGAAGAACGCGAACGATACGAAAAAACGTTTCAGAGAAAAATTGAGCAACACGAAGGCGGAAATATCATACTCTTGCGTAGTTGATGTTGCGGTGACCGTGAAACCTTCTATAAAAGTAATTTTTTAATGAATACCTCCATTTTTCATTGCATACTTTAGCAGCTGACGTTCTGGCGTTTTCAAAACGCGATCTACAAACTTGTGTTTTTTGCACCATTCGCTGGCAAACTTTTAAATTCCACGGAACAGTACGACGTACGTATTACGCCAAAGGGAGCGTTCGGAGAGGACCATTTTTTGAAAACATTAGAAAACTGCGATCTTGTGATTCGACAATGCCGTATCAGTAGCAGCGTTATGAAAAACATCTTTATGTGTCTCCGTGATGTACATCGGATAACGTTAATGCCGGTAACGCGTTGAATTTTAATGTTCATATCTCGATAATGGGTGTTGCGAAAGACACGAGCTCGCAGACTTTTGAAAACGTTGAATATTAGTTAGAAGAATATGCAACGAACAAACGGAGGCATCCGTTCAAAAATTTTAGCGTGTCTTTTACAGCAGGTTTCAGGATCACCGCGAGATCAAATACACAAGAGCATAGTATATCCTTCTCGATATCGTGCAATTTTTGTCCCCAACGTTTATTTGTATCTGCCATGTTTTCCGAAATATTCGGATTGATTTTATTGGAATCTTAACCTTACAAATTCACCTTATATACACAGTGCTGATATAATTATACCGCTTCGTTCCGATGACAGACCATTGATCATGTACGTATCTCGACATTTTGAGTTATACGGACATATAATTTACCGCGCAGTTATAAAGACGTCGGATACGCGATACACGTTTTTCCTATGGTAGTTTTCCGCAACAACCCCGATCCTAAGGATCCTAAACCAATCCTTATTGTAAGATAAGTACATCTCCAAAATTGTTCTTCGTTCGCAATCGATACTCTAGAGTAGACTATAGTATCGTAGTATACGGCACATGTATAATATACATATTGCGCGTTTGCAATGGAATTAGAATTCCAATATTTTCGTATTATTATCCAAGCGATGAATATAAAGTTATCAAGAGATATTTGTTACTTCTCGGAAATTGTATAACGTTTCCCTATTCTGATCTATTCAAGCTTGCCTATGTAAAGTTGTTACGTTTCGGATTATAAAGTTTGTACAGTAAACAAAGTATATTTACCTGCTTGCCTGCAGGCAAAAGTGTTTCATTTTAGATTATAAAGTTACACAGTAGTGCCTGTCAGTAAGTAAAGGTGTTTCATCTGAGATTATAAAGTTATACAATGAACAAAGTATAATGACAGTAGTGTTCGTGTTGGTTAATGAGTTAAAAGCTCGCATAACGTCGATTCTTAATAGATACGCGCGTTAATTTTACGAGGAATTTATTTCGCCAGCCTGAAAGATAAAGAATAAAAGGATCGTGCGTGTAACGAAATAAAGGAGAAACAAAGCGTAACGTTATATAAAATAACGCCGCAGTTTTTGTCACTTCGTCGCTATGTATGTACCATATACATATGTAGTTAGTTTGAAACTCAATAATGTACGAAAGATTTTTCTACGTTGATCATAGTACGTGATACCTATACCATTTCAATTATCGATATTCTCGTTGAGAGTAATCATAAATGGAAATGTCGAGATGCGCCATGTTCTCTGGAAAATCAGAATAGCATGAACGGTCAAGGGCGATTTCAATGAAACATGATTTTCCAATTATCTACAAATGAAATTAATTCGCAATATATTTTAAATGAGAATGGAATTGGACAAATGAATAATTATTCGATCTAAATTATCGTATAATTCCCTTTGTTACCAGCCTGATTTCTAATATTTTCATATGGACTCTAATTTTCTGGTTTGTCGAATAATTAAAGGATATTTAAATTCCTACACATTTTCAATTCTAAATCCGCTATTCTCGAGAGTTTGGTTAAGAATTCGCGTGGTAGTAGGTAACAGGTACTCGGGTTTCATTTAACTGAAAACAAAGGAAAAGGATTTTTCCTTGGCCTCAAACTGCGAGTTTCCAACATATCTCTGGCTTTTGTTGGCGAGCTGGATACGTTCGTTTAAAAATATGCTTGGTTTTACCGCTCTCACAAGGATACCGTTGCTTGTCATGCAGCATTAAAAATAGGATAGAAGTCTTACCTCGACATGATAAAAAATACTAAACTTACGTTATAATAAAGCTCGAAGTTATGCTTTCTTTTGTACCGTAACTTGATAATTGCATTGTAATTACTAACTAACTTATTCAACTTCTGGTTATCCTTATTATATCTAGGTTATCCTTATTACAAAGATACATACCCGATACCTTTTTATATTTTTTATTATCCTATGTGTGCACGACGATATACGACGCGATAAAAATGTCCGAGATATAACGAAATCGACGAGAAGGGACGATAAAGCAATTTTCTTTGAAAATGGTCCAATGATTCTATAATTGCTTTTAATATACATATTATATGTTATAGTAAAATAAGGAAGAGGAGTAACTAAAAAGTTTATTTTGTTCGGTTGGAAGGAAGTTTAAAAATGAAGCGAAGGGAAAGAAAAGGATTTTCAAATTGCGTTTCGGGAGAAAATATCGCGAAGGAAAGGCTGTTTACGCTTTCTTATCATTAATTTCGACGGTGACAAAACAAACACACCGTAGGACGGTAACGCAGTGTATTTCTGCATTGTTCTCAGGCAGCACGTAACAACCGCTGTCTTGCTACAATTAATTTTCCCCAACGACATTCGAGGTATCAATTCTCCGTTTTCAACACGAAGAATAAACGTTTCGCCGATAAGCCATCTATTTTCCAGGGTTGCCGCGTGTTCCGTGTTCTAATTATATCTGACCGAAAGTTAAATTGAACCGTGAACAATTTTTTTGTCGTGAAAAATTACCGGCTCAGCGTCCGTTCTTGGATAATTGAGTTCGATAGAAGCTGATAGCGTGGACAAAGATTATCGCGGATCGGTTAAATGTTTTCGCGTCGGAAGCTTTGTCCAAAGTTGATCCCTGTCCTATCTTTGTCTCGTTATCCGGCTCTTTCTCTCTCTTTTTTTTTCTCTCTCTCTGGTTGATTTTTTTCGTCCTCGGCGACAAAATGCGATTTCGCACGATTGAATGTAATACGAAATTTGGCGGACAAAGCGCATCGAATCTGCGAAAGATTTTCTCGATAATTCCGCGCTGAATTTACCAATGCGTACAATCATAAATTCTATTTCTGTTACGTTTCGCTTCATCCGATAAATATTAAGTTCGTTTTTGTAGAATTATTCGAGCGTAACAGTAAAAGATTATGAGAATTTATCGTCACTGGTACATCCCAATCACGATTAATTTATCGTTTCACGAAATTTACTCGTCCCTTGCTTTTCAGTTCTGTAATTGCTCCACTAACGCCTTTTTCCTCCCACAAATCGATATCCATATGGGTTCGAAATTCCAAAAATGTTACGAAATGCAACGATTTTCGTGGCTGTCGTAACATCTGCCAGAATTGCAAACGAGTCACGTAAAGATCGTTCTCGGTTCGTTTGCAGGTTTCGTGGATCAGGAAACGAGATCTGCACATTCTCACCGTAGGAATCTTAACCTACACGAACGACCAGCGTTTCCAGTCGTTACACAGAGACGGATCTGACGAATGGACCTTGAGGATTAGTTCACCGCAAGTTCGCGATAGCGGAACATACGAGTGTCAGGTTTCAACCGAATCGAAAATCAGCCAAGCTTTTAACTTGAGCGTCGTAGGTTAGTACACGCTTGACGCATATTCCGCATTTGTAGAGAATAAATTCTCTTATTGATTAAGGGAACGCGACAAAGTTACTTCGATAAACGTTTCTCCGTACACGTTATTCTTGCAATTGGCACAATAACTGGTTATTACGTTGTCGTTACGTTAAAAGGAAGTTTCAGTTTGAACGCGGCAAGTGTATGTCAATGCCGGTAGAATCGCATATTAATATTTCATACGAACGCTTTGTCGTTTATTTCCCGAAGGATCGGCGAACGAATGAAATGGGAGTTTAACGTGTCGCCGACAATATCACGACGTAATACGCTTACAAGTTGTTTGAAGATGCAACGATCTAACGTCGATTTGATTATGTTGTTAGTGTCGAAGGCAAAGATCAACGGTAACTCCGAGCTGTACATCAAGAGCGGAAGCGACATCAATCTGACCTGCATAGTATTGCAGACACCTGAGCCGCCGTCATTCATTTATTGGTAAGTTTAATTGGACTTTCGCGAATTCGATTTACTCGGGAACATAAATGCCGTGAATTCGCAGGATGGCGTCGCGTCGCCGCGTAACACGAACGAACATTCGTGAATGAGGGCCCATCATGATTCATCGAGACGGTTCTCGATTACATGCTAAAATGAACGTAGAACACCGCTGATGCTGATTGGCAGATGGAAAATTGTCGTTGAATCGGAATTGCTTCCTTTCTTCTCGTTGCTTTCTCTGTTGATTGAACGGTTGAATGATCGAACTGTGAAAAGTTCATTGTTTGATAAAGAATGGTGAAGCAAAAGGGGCCGAAAGTGGATCAAGGATTACAAACTTCAGTGTAAATTTAGAGCGCTTTAATTACCGATTTCATTTCGAACGAGGGCGTTTTGTAATATTCCTAGTTTTTTCTTTTTTTTTTTTTATTTTATTTCGTTACATTTGCCTACTCTTCTATTTTTTCCTCGCCGCATTGACATTTCAAGTTCACTGTATTCGTTGTCGCGTTTTATCAGCATTTATTAATATCAGTAACGCGCAGAGACGAGAGAACTACGCGTACGATGGGAATAAAATGAGAAAATTCGGTTTTATTTTGATCCAAGTTCCAATTTATACGTTGCTTCGTATCTGTTTTATTTCAGAACCAAACGTATATGTACGTGTATGTATGTATTATCGTGTTGCTAGAATGTAATGCGTTCCACTTAAATGGTCGCGCATCTTTTAAAAGAGAAATTTTCAGGAAACGTACTGCCAGTAACGTCGTATAATTACAAAATTAATATGCAGTTTACTCACTGTGAAATTTATTATAGTATAATATTACCATGAATTTCCAACGATTATTTTCGATATACATATATTACGCTAAAACAAATTGCCTTTCCATATAATAATATTTATAATGGAATTCACGACTCCTAACAAAGTATTACCTTTCCTCATAAATCGTCGAATTACAAGATTACGTAATCGAAAGGTAAATAAATTTCATACGTTCTTACGATGTAATTATTGGTATCTTTGTATAAACCCTGGAAAATCTCTGTACGTTTACGCAATAAGAGGAAAGTTGTCTGACGTAGCTAAAGCATCGATTGACATTTTCAAACAATTTTAATTAACAGAAAGTTATTACATTTGCAGGTACAAGGGTGATCACGTGGTAAATTACAGTCAAAGGGGAGGTATCAACGTAGTCACTGAGAAGCAAACGCGAACGTCGCGTCTCTTAATATCAAAGGCGTTACCTGCTGATTCTGGAAATTACACATGTGCCCCGTCTGCGGCCGAGTCAGCCAGTGTTCTAGTCCACGTACTCAATGGTGGGTGAGTCGGAATAATAAAAATTTCCCGGAGAAATCGTTTTCATCGAACGTAAATTCTTCGGCTAACGAAACCGCTGCAGCGGTCAAATTTATAGCGAGTTTCACAAAAATCTTGAAAGATATTTTTATTCCACCTTAAATGATCATACGAAGCAATTTTTTCGAACGAATCGAATGAAAGAATGGAACGAAAGAATAGGTGATTTACTCCGTTGTGTCGAATATACATATAGCATACGATAATCATCCTTTGGTCGAAATTAACACACGACAACGAATTACCATTAACATATCTGTAACACAGTATGTTGGAAATCGATATTGTCAAAGCTTTAAAATCCGAAAGAACGGTGAAACGTTTTACGAATTATCGCGCAATACCAGTTCCCTGTATTTCGAATTATTTTTAAGCCCGGCGTTGAAACGAGCTGAATGATACATTTTTCATTTGTTTATGTTCGTTTCGTTCGAACAAATCAAATTTTTCAAACGCGTAGTATCTCCTTCGACATTGTACGTAATACGGAGAAATATTAATTCTAACGTGATAAATTTACTTTCGGATAGGTTACGTTCTATATTTCGCGTACCGTGAATCATATTTTGTATATTGCGAAACCACATTATATTCTTCTGACACCTTTAAATGTACCCATATCGTGATTTTCGATGAAAACGTCGAATATTACCGTGATGCTATTCGAGTAGGAATTGCGAAACGAATCCTTGAATAGCGTGGAAGCAGGACTTGGAGAACGTCATAAATTCTCGAGATGAAATCGGGCCACAGATAAACTAAACGGTGAAGGTTGTAAAAAGGGGCGGCAGAATGCAGGCGTCGGTATCATCAGCTTCTGGCATCACGCGTGCTCTATAGGAGGCAATAAACTCAATACCACTGCCGTATGTCCAAAGTGGAAATCTAGCGGACCATTGTCCTTTTAGGCATTCGAAAGAATCGCGTAAATGTATAAATATACTCGCGTAGTATAGCAACAGAAAGGTTTCAACAGCTTTCTGTAATACGAGAAAAAATAAAATTGCAAGTGCCTGTTCTGTTTCCCGATATGACAATGGTACCTTTCTTTCTACGCGAGATACACACGAAGAATAAAAAGAAGCTACGAAGATATGAAAGTGGAAACTTCGTTGTGTAATTATTATTTAGGACGATTTTCGAACGAAAATGATTCGAATAATCCTCGTCTTCTCGCAAATACATTTTAACAAATGGCGGAACCATCGTCGATATAGTGAAATAGTCGATTTTTATCGAAAGGTTTGTCCGTTTTGTATCAGTTTTCACATTAGTAGGCTGAATGTTAGAAATGTGAAAAGTCGTAAACGAGTCAGTTGGTCAGAAGAGGGTTGGGATTCTAACGAGCGAGTTTCGCGAGGAGGATAAGAGTCTCGAGAAAGCAACGACAGAGCACCAGAATTTAACGAGAGTTCATAATTTAGAGAAGTTCTGTTATAAAGCAACACACACAAACCGAAGTGCATTTCTTCAATTTTGCGTAGATAATACAAGCAACTACTTTGCGATATGACATTCGAAAAATGTATTTGATACTTTGACCTATCCGGAATAATAATAATAATTATTATCATCATCATAATGTACCTATTGTATCCGTATCCATTTTCTGCGTAAATACCGAATAAGAATTGTTGGCTTAAAAGATTCTTTTTATGGTTAGTATAATATTGTGTGTATTAGATTGTGTACACGGTAGTTATAATATCATTTATAATATTATTTCTCATGTTTCGTTATTTGGTAAAGTTTAACTAGTAAATCTCTCTCTACTCACATTGTCGTCGCTAAAAACCACATAGGTGCAGTTGACGCGACGTTAAAATCTATCTAAAAAAAACAGATAATATTTTACGTTTGGCAATTTAGTTTTCCAATGAATGGAAATGTAGCAAAGTGCGTATTACTCGAACAACATTGTATTATAATATAAATAATCGCATTCTATCAATCGTTGAAAAGCTTTTGAGAAGCTTTCTCACAGATTTGGCAAAGCCGTGATCATCCTCCTTTCTTCCTTTCTACTTTCCTCCTCATTTTCCACCGTCGTTTGAATATTCATAGGTTAAGAGGTTAACCAATGAACCAATTAAAAATCCGACGAATAATTTTCTTCTGCTTAAAGTCGTAGCCTGCATTTCATCTTTGTTAAAGAATCGGATGTGAAGAACGAAATCCAGTGGAGAGACGAGTCCATTAGGAACTTTTAAGAAGAGCGCTGAATTTTTTCTAAATCCTGAAACGTTCCAACTTTAATTCGGTAAAACCGTCCGTGAAAGAAGATCAATCCCACTTCGCGTTGTGCAAGTATATTGCACATGTGATATTATAGCGAATAGCCTTTTTAAAATACTAGACACGCGAATCTACTTCAGCGTATGATAACGCAGATTTATTATGCTGAAACTGTAGGCCATCTGCCAAACGTAGATGTTTCATTCGTTTAGGAGCGAATTTTATGATATCGAATATTATTTAATTCTATCGTGAAAAATATTTCATCGAAATATTATTTTCTCTAGTAATCTCATAACAACGATAAATTCTATTTTTTCATGTTTCACCGAGAACACGTAGTTTCATCAGATCAACGGTATCTACCATCTAACAATATGTATATCTGTCAAGATATCATTACGTGAAAATCTCTCCTAATTGATCGTAGAAGGTTAGGCAGAGTTGGATGTATATTTACGTTGTTTCTGGTAGCTGTACACAAATTTAAATACCAAGCGACGAAGCACGCAAACGTACAAAACATGTACACCAACGATCGCCACGTTAAAATGATCGTGTGGAGCGGTGCTAATATCTTTCCACACTTTTTTAGCTTCACTTTCGACCTGCTTTTGCCGCTGTGGAATACATTAATGCCGTTAAACAATGCGCTAGTCACGTACGTTCCCTTTAGAAACGTTTTCATCTAGGTAAAGACTGATTCACGCTGCATATCGAATAGTTGCTCTTTTTTCTCTAGAGGACGCTTATAAAAAGTACAATTCAATGGAGATTAGTGTTCCCATGCGTTATGTTACATTCTTCAATACAGAAGGCACGGTGGAGTATAAAGGAAATACTATAGCCACTATAGGATTCAATATGTGTTTATCGTTGTTAATTTTCAAAATACAGTTGACAAAAAAAAAAAAAGAATAATCGAAACGTCAATACAATATGGAAACTTCAACAGTGAAAAATCCAACTCTCTCAATTGAAAAATAACGCATGGGTCTATATGGTCGACCACGAATTGTTGGAAAGGCTGTTTAGTAGAATAGTCTCATGTTACACGGCACTATAGACTAACTCATTGGCAGATTTTATCTGAGAGAAACATCGATGTTCTGTTTTATCCACTCGTTTCATTTTACCCCACTGTCCTCTATATTTAGCGTTGGAGTGCATTTTATAGCAAGCGGAATATCGATGTTTCCATCGTCGCAATGTTAATCGATGAAAATAAGAAAAGTGAAATGGAATTCGAAAAGGAAATATCAGTTTTTCTTAGATTTGTTTCTTCTCCATATAATATTATATATATATGTGTGTATTACATATACGTAAGTACGTATACCGTGAAACAATCAACTATGGTTTTATAGCAGTAGCAGCCGCGTGAGGATAATAGTCCTAGATAATATCTCTTGTTGCGTTTTAACGCGGACTCTCTTCGGGAAGACGCATTTCCTATCGAAACAATGCCGGGCAATGGATTAAAACACGCGCGGCCAGTTAATGCGCGTAGTCGTTGCAACTTGCGAGTTGGAATTACGTCAGTTCTCTGACGTTTCATATCGTACCGCTATGTGTAACTAGTTTACAGGGTGTGTGTACAGTTTCATCCGTTCTCTGTCAAAACCTATTAATTGGCAATCTGGATCGAAATTAGGCGTTGCACACGCGTGGAAGGTTTATTTGATCCAATCAAGCGTCTCGTAGGATTTCCATTCACATCGAGTTGTTCGTACGAGTTTAATAGCGCGATAATCCACGGAATTGCGCAGAAACTATCGTGAGTTCCTAGCACTTAGCATTGTCAGCTGTATATGCATTTTTGATATCTTTTAATGCCTCTATCCGCTTAGGTCTCATCCTCCATACGATGAAATAGTGGGATTTATACTAGGGCTTTCTCGATATATTTCGATGAAACCGGAACAGCGAATCGATTCATGGCGCGATAATTGTCGATGCTACGACACGTAACACGACGTAACTCAGTTTTTTTTTTTTTTTTTTTACGTTGAAACACGAATCGTCTGGTTTCTTAACCCTTTCCCTTTGATTTTACTTTGCAACTTCTTTTATTCACATTTTCTTCCCCCACCCTCACCCTTCTTTACAAACTCTGCTTCTTCAGGTGCACCTTACCAACATTCCTAGGAAACACGCAGTCACGTCCATCCAAGACTTTCAGGTGCCTGCATATTTTTCTTTTACGCTTTTCGAAACTTTATCGCTCTCGCATGAACATTCGTACGAAATTCCCGGGTTCGTTCATATATCCACAGCGTAATATTTCACTATCGAGATGGTATTGGTGTACGTGTTTCAATGTCGCTGCTATTCGTCAAATCGTTTGCTCAAGTTCCATCTTAATTTGTACAGTTACCCGGTGCAATCTGATACTGCTGCAAGATAGATACTCAAATTTTCGACACCTATTTTCGCTTGATATAACTGGGCTTGCCTGTAGAAGACACGTTCGAAGCATCGGAGCTCAGGTTGCATCTCCTATTCTATCGTTTGCTAGTATTGTGCAAGCGAAGGCAAACGACGTTTACGCGTAGTTGATTAAATGTAAAACACAATAATTTGTTTTCCGTGGTTCACTCCGCGTACAAAGTAAAAGTTTAACAACGAGACGCGATCGAGAGTTGAACGTCGGGTAAAATGTGTAAATGAGATTTTCAACTATTTCGATATTCCCACTAATCCCTGCAACATTCCCCACCGATACGTTTTACTCGACAGAAACGTTGCGTTCAATTCTATCAGAAATGATTTAATCAGAATTAATTCTCCGCCTATGAATCGTTACAATGAAGTTAATTTATGGTGTATAGTATTCCGAGAGAGATTCTACGTGTAGCAGAAGAATTATTCAAATTGCTTTACACGAAAGTTTCATAGCAGATGCGATCAGGCCGTGCGTGACTCGAAGCTTTCTGCGCTCACATTTTTTGCACTGTATGTGCAAGAATTATTACATTACTGGTATCCGAGCTTTTTTATATGGCCAGTAACAAGTCAGAGGCATCATACGGCCATACTTCGTGCCCATTCAAACGGTTTTCATGCGGAAAAATCATTTACTGTTTCATGCCCTAGTAAAGAGTATTGTTACAGCTGGGATTTATTTAGCGCGGGAAACATTGAATTTCAACGCGAAACAGCACGCACCCGGCGTAACTAAAACAGTCAAATTGCGTACGTCAGTAGCATCGATAGAGTGAAAGAGTAATCCGTGTTCATTCGTCCAATTTGCCGAATTTTTGAAACCAAATTTCCGCCGCTTCGTTACAGCATGGAATTTATTATTAGAAGGACGGTCTATTTTCCGCCGTTGAAAGGTAATCGTTTAACCGTTGATAATCATTCGCTCGATAGAGGTGTTAAAATCAGCTGTTTTTTTTAGAAATCGAAGGTTAAACACAGGATAGTTGAAGCAGCAACGTGATATTCCGAATTATGTGATATACAGCGAAGTCGCCATCGAAAGTGATAAAAGCGAACAGTTCTGAAATGAGGTCACCGCGAGGGATCAAACTGATGATAGCACAGCGCAATTTAGCGTAAACTGTATTTTATCGAAGTCGATAAAATCGAATATAACCTCCAATGGAATAATACAAGCGATCAGCAGCTATTAAATAATAATTCCCCGTGAATAATTGACACGGCAATAATGCACGTCGAGGCAATGTGTAATAGATTATACAACAAACGATTGTGTACATACAATTGAATGAATCCTGATAACGGTGCGGTTAAACATTAAAAATTTCATAATCGTTCTAATCTAACTCGATTGTCGTATATACCGGACGATTCGTCGTTTAATCGGTACGCTCGTAGCGTTCTTTGCTCTTTCGTTGAAACGTTTCTAAAGCAATAATTTTGTCCAGAACGCCGATAAAAAGTGCGACGGTGTCTAGATAAATCAACGAATATATACTACTACAGATAGAATGAAGTAACAATTTTGAATTAATCAATTTAATCCTTGACAAATGGAATAGGTTTGTTAAACGTGAACTGATTGGTTCACGTTCGATGTTTGTCGAGCTTACCTTGAAATCTCCGCGAACAATACGAAATACGTTTCAACAACGAGAAATGAGACAAACAATTAAGCAGATACATTCATCATGCTGGCTGTCTGTTGGATCCTTCAAATCCGCATTTTTCAAGTTGGAATTTAATACAACGGTAGAATATGAACGTGCATTTATTATCGTATAAACATATACGCTGACATGGAAATAATAACGTGCAATTTATCAACGGAATCGCGCGCGCAACCACCCAGTAAATGTCGATACATCTGCGCGAGCTCGGTTAACTTTACAACGATTTGAAACGATGCCAAATTTTTTCAGGAATCGGCAGGCGTACCACTATAAATTACTCTGGTCTGCCGTTTCACGTGGACATCAATTATCAGTTATAGCCTCTGAATCGTGTTAAAAATATTAACTTTGCGGATGTATCGATAGCGTCGCCCCAGGACGATCAACATCATCCTGATATTATTCAAAAAGTTGTAGCAATTTTTGCCGATCGAAGTGTATCGAAAGTAAATTAGTTTAGTACAAAGGATACAGACAGTGGTATCAAAGAATGGACAGCTTGAAGTTACTTGGAAAAATTCAAGTCTGGTGGAAAATGGCGGAAATAGCGTTTCAAATAAAAGTAAGTTATTTTACTATTACACGTCTCTCGGTACAAACAGAAAAAAGAAGTAAAAAGAGATAGACAAATTGATTTTGTAGGAGTTTAACTTGGACGAACGAGGCTACCTTGCTAAATCAGTTACATGCTATGCCAAAGTTACATCGAAGAAACGTATAAAATCCATCTTCAGACACACACATGGCACAAGCTAAATTAAAAGTACGATAATTGAAAAAGTTGGGAATTACTTCTTGGTATGCATGTGCAAATCACGAGTTAAGTTCGTTCAAGGAACACAACGGCGACTGATAAGAAACCATTTGCAAGAATTATTTATTATCGCTATCTACAACTTGAATTATATGGTAATATAAAAACAGAAATGCTATCGGATCGTCAGTGCCCTACAAACTCGGTAACCGTAAGCTCGAGTTATTTGCCTTCCCCAATGAGAAACTCGTTTTCGAATATATTTATTCGCGTTTGCAAAAATGAGGAAAACCTTTGATCGACAGCGTTTTACGTACGAGGTCGATGAAAGCGTCAACATAGCAGAGAAAAGCCAACTTCCTATCGTATAGGTGAACTTGATTTTTTAATACAGCAGCGTAAAAGAAGTTTCGCGGAACCGTACGAAAGGCATCGTCAAAAGTTAACGGTCTTCCATGGCGTAACGACGAGCCGAGATTTATTGTGCTCCATCCCGCAGAAAACGAAGAGCTATGAAATAGAAGAAGAGTTCTTGTTCAAATCCTGTCGTACTCCCGCTCTGGTTTCGTCGATACACCGAGAAGATTACGCTCGAGACTCAGATTCCGTTAAAAGAATAATGTTTCCTCGTTTCTCGTATTATTATTTCGAATTTACAGGGGCCAATGGCATCCAATTGGAATGTTTTATCGATATCTCACGAGCACCATGGCTGTAATTTTATCGGAAATTGTACCGAAACAAATGTTAGAAAGACGTAGGTAATTGTTTCGAATTATCTGTACGAGTGTCATCGTGTGATACGAAAAAAATATAGCGATACGAGATAAACAAATAATTAGGATTTCTAGTAATAACTAGAGTGTCCGTATCGATTGGTACTTCTCCTCCATCTATCTTCGCTGAAACTGTACATCCGCAAGCTTTTCACTTTAGTTTCTCGTGTATCGGTTCTATCCTTCTACCTGCGAAGAGTGGCTACGCGTAACAAGCACAATTTTCACGGTGATTTGTGCTTAATTACCGAGCGTTTTATAGGGTCGTAGTTTAACCTCTTTTATCTTTAATCCGTTTTACATGAACTTCCAACCTCCAATTAACCGCGCAAGCGCGTTTATTGACAGTTAATAAGCCTACGACAGGCCAGGCTTAAACTGCTGTTCATAACCATGTTATTTAGAACATATTATATGTATACATGGCGTTGTGTGCGTACCTTTGCCGATGGAAATTAACAATCCGTATGATATTTCCAAAATATTCATGTACTGTGTTGGCAACTAAGTGATTGGGGATTTTGTCATTACCACCTAATGTGGTAATATGTGTAACGAATGTCAGTCATAGACTACGTAAAATCACATACCTGCTACTTTGGATTGTTAATTAAACGTCAGGTGTAGTAGTCGAATTTGGTTCCATCGCTAATAAATCTGCTAAACGGGTCGCGATATTACCATGGGACTGTTTAAATATTCCATTTTGTCAGGATGCAATAAAGAAATCTCTGATCAAAGTTTCAAGGAAAAATGGAACATTTCGTTGAGAAGTTCGCAGCCAATTAAAATTCATAGCGTCGAAAATGCTATCTTCGAAGTAACAACAGCTTCGTCTCTCAACGGAGAAGACCAAGCTGCCCGGTAACAGGAATAAAAATCGATCATGCAAACTACACACATTTATGTACTTGTGTTTATATAAACGAAAAACATATTTCCGCGTTTGAATCGTGAAATTATGATTCCGAAAGGCGAATTCTCGAACGATCTACGCTCTTGAAATTAGTCGAGGAGACATTAGTTTACGGTAGATTTCTATTAAGTTGACGCGATCTTCGCCACATTCTCGAGGCAGTATCTGCTGGATCCTTGGCAATTACTCGACTCTCCATTTTGGGACACGAACCGTACGCGGTCGATGAATTACGGCTAAGGTGGGTCTATGCTCGATTTGCGTGAGAGATAATCGTGTCGAAAACAGGCTGGATGATAGGTCAACGTGCAGCACCGGAACGAACCATGAAAAGATTGCGAACGTATTTATGATACCAGCTCGAGCAGAGTGTAATTTAATAAAGGCGAAAGACTGCCCCCGAAGCTCGTACGTTTGGCACGTCTAATCCCCCGGGCTCGGTCCGATTACGTGTCTGATGGCCTGATTAGGATGAACGCTTTATTGTTTCTTTCGTTTCATACGCGGAACGGTTATTTCTATGCAAATCATTGGATCAGTGAGAAAGCAGTTTCGATTCTCACCGTATTCGCTTTAATTAAGGTTTTCAGCCTCTGCGACTTTATTCTTATAATGGGATAGTTATTTCATTCTGATTGTTTGCTTTAGAACGATCAGGTAACTAAAGAAAGAACAAAAAAAAAAAAAACAGAAAAATGAAAGTCGAAGAAACGTTGGATTCGAGTTTTCCATTTTTCGTTCGTATCGTATACGAATGGGATTAAAATTTTATTTAATTCGCTTTCAACGTGCTTACACCGAATTAGATTCTCCTGCTTTCTCTCGATTAACGATATTTACGAAGCAGAAGCAAATTAAATCGTAGTGGCCATTGCTATAGAAGGAAGATATTTAATTTTAATTTAAAAAAGGACATTTTAATTCGAGGAATTCTACGGGTATGAGCGATATATTCGAGCCAAATAAGAGGAAGTAAAGTGACTCGCAGTGACCACCGACAACGTGTCAAAACCGTTATTACACGACAAGATTAAGATCAACTGAACAAAGAAATCGAAACAGTCGCGAGCAGTAATTGGAAAACTTTAACTGCTTTAACTTGCTTATCGAGCCATTTTCCAGATATCTTCGGAAGCTCGCTGGTAATTTCTTGGAGGAAAGTGTTACAGCCTTAGCATCGTAGCATAGCAAATTGCATCGTGGACGATGCAATTGCCGCTTGCTAAGTGTAATCAGAAAGGCGTTGATCGCGTCATCGCTACATTTACGTCTGACTTGAAGCTCATTTTCAAACGAAACGCTGAATGATGTTCGTTATAGGAAGTTGAATCTCACAACGAGTCGATTCAACATTGACAATTAATCGATCAATCAAACTAATAGTGTTTGCTTAACGATCTTAGGATGCTTGTATACGAACGATTAAAACGTCAACGAAGGAAAGACATTTTCTAACAACTGTTTCTCGTATAAATTTTCTCCATATTCTTCCCTCGTCAGTAGCAGTATTATCATCGCTCACTATTCGATCCAGTTTTCTTGCAAAATATCGGATTACGAGCAACGTACGAGTATATTTAATAAAATCGGATATTATCCCGGTAGGTAGATTTCGTAAGGACTGTTATATACAACAGCTTCATTTACAATTCACCCCTCGCTTTAATCGGTTAATAATTTCATCGAAATTGCAGTACGAGATGTACTGTGTACATGAACATGCAACATTGGCGTAATATACAATTATAATGACACGAAACCAAAAAAGCGTCTAATAATACGATACGGCTTTTCAGTGTCTTCTATACTGTATATCCTACTATACACATTCTTATGAAAGATTTACAAAGTTTAAATACAATCGAAACGAATTCACGATAATTCGTTCATTGAGTATTCCTGGGTTAAATATTTAATGAAACAAAACTATCGTTCGATTCATGTATATATGTGTCTATCATGTTTATTAACAGAGATGATGACGATAAACGGGAGTACGTCCCCAATAATGGACATAAACGTAAATACAAAATGTTTACATAGGACGAAAGCACATATATGTGATACAGGGTGAGTCACGTAAGGTGTTACGATCTATTCTCCTCGAAACTCATCATAGATATCGATTTGAAATTTGAACACGCCGAATGGACCAAAGGAGCTAGCGTTTTACAGTGTAAGAAGTCGTATACGATTAATTTTTCATCGTATTTTAGCCGAACCGCCTACGACGAAAGAAGATACGAAAAGAAGAAGAACTCGTAGCTTGTCAACAAGACAACCGTCTACATTTTATGGATCTAGAGGTCTGAAAGAGTCTTGGCAGGTGACGTAGTTCGTTCTGAAGGGGTATACATACTTAGCTAAAGCCTCGGGGTACAGCAACCGAAGGAATCGCTAATTAATGCAAAATACTAGCCAAAGGTCATAATTATATTGCCTACGAAGGTTCATAAAGCTCCTACAAAACGATAAAAATTAAAACTCTTGGAAACAGTCACCCTTTTACGTCCGACCAATTAATTATCTACTTTGCTTTATTAGTTCGCCGTTCTTAGCGAATTCGACGATACAGATTTCTCATTATATAAAAATGAAACGAGTCGGAGAAAAAATAGGACATGCAAACAAAATATCTTTTTTCGCTTCTCGATTGTATATGCATGTACACTGTACACGTATATACGATATGTCTGTTTCAAGCGCATACATGCGACCATTTTTGTAAGCATCAAAAATATGGAAAAAATGTTTCAGACAAAAGTTGGTATCAAAGGGGATATGATCTGGTAGAATTAGTTTTTCCGTAGATGGTAAAGTAGAAGTCATACGAAGGTAACATATGCGTCTTTTTTAAATGAAATCGTATAGTTTTTCATAAAATAGTCTTGGCATCTTTGCAGAAAATTTATGTGACAATTCAATTTGTCAAATTGAAAGTATGAAAGACAGAGACAACGTAGACACGACAATATCGTCTCGCAGCTTTTCTGTCTTTTATATACGTTCAATTTGACAAATTAAAGTCCAAATATCTTCTAAACTAATGATTTTTCGACACCGCTAGGTTAATACTTTCTCGTAGAGAACGCCGAGGCGGATCGATGAGTGTCACCTTCCTACGACCTCTGCTTGGCCATCTACGAAAAAGGAACCAAGTACGCTAGATTCTGTCCTCTTTAATCCTCTTTGAATGTTTGAAACATTCTTTTCATATTTCTTTTTATTTGCAAAAATAATCGCGCGTATACAATAAAACGGACGTACTTTATATAATTAAACTTTACACGAAGGTAAGTACTTTATGAAATAGTGATCGATCGGAAGGTAAGCTAAGAAGCGAGCGATCTAAGAGGTGCTCAATGAAATAGCAAAAATAGGGATCACTGTGATCGACGATATCTCTCGGAATTCCACTTGTTCTGTTCGAGAAGGCGGAAAAAGCCAACTGTTATCCGCATTTAAGATGTACGCTGAGGGGCAGCGTGTACAGGTACAGGGCACAAGAGACACGGCTAACGCGGTGAAAGCAATAAATGGCAAACTTCCGTTGCTGCCGCAAGATACGCCAGTCGCATAATTAAAGCCGCGGAATGACGTCGACAAGCCGTGATAATACGAAATCGGCCCTCGTATTTCGTCGACGAGAAATGGTTGCTGTCAACGAATGCCCGCAAGGAGGAAAGAAAACGGCTGTTTCCTCCGACTGATATCAGATACGAATCACCGCCTCGACCAACGTCGATTCTATTAACTCGAATCTCCTCCTATAAAAGCTTCGTTTAACAAATCTCCGTCGATACAACGTCATGGCGATTTAATTGGATCGTGACGAGCCGACGTCGGTACTTGATAACACGCGCAAGCTGTTTGATCGGATCTCGGACGCACGAACGTGTAGGCTCTATGTTGGCCGGCCATTGCCTTTCGAAGCTCGTATTATTCGTGAATTTCATTTACCGTTGTCATTACTAATAGATATATAATGCGATACATGAATAATCTGTCATCGAATCTATCCAGTTTCAGAAGCTTCAGTCGATCGATTAATCCGTGCGATTAAGAGATTGATCGATCGGAAAAAATCGCCATCGATAAAATTTCAATGCTCTCGTTGGAACTTTTTTGGAACTTCGTCCTTCATTTCTTGTTAATTGATAATGAAACTTTGTTGCAAAACGGTGAACGGCTACCGTGTAACTAAAAGCCCGGAAGTTCTATTAAAATAATTAGGTGGCTCATTTAATACCGGATAACCGAAAATGCGGCACACGATTCTGCTGCAGCGTATCCTATGAAACGATATTGTACCGATCCACGTAACGTCGCTAATCTTTTAATGCCGCGGAAGCCAGGCTCGCGCGAACTGTTCGACATGCAGCCATTGAAATTAAAAGGGATCAGGGAAAAATGAAACGGGGCGTTTTGGATGCAGTAGCCGCGCAGACACTGTGCCACGATAACCATTAGAAATTGCAGTTTAACGTTACATTCTGCGGTGATGCCAATAACGCCGCCAGCTCGTCGATATTTCGAATTTGCGGTTCCCTCTCCCTACCGACGTTCCGCTTGGCTTCACGTTATTATTCCCCGAGCATTAGATTAATGCGTTGGCTTCATCTCCGTTGCAGTTTTATATAACCCAAAGTGCCTCCACCGCTAGCAAAACGACTCGCGTGCGTTCTACTTCCTCAAAGATTCGTCCGCGTTTTTTAACGCGATAAATCTTTATCTCTCTCTTACGATAAAATATATCTACGGATATCTACGAAGCGTGTCGTTGTTACGAGTTACGAGATGCGACGCGGTGAATTGAACGCAACTGAAAAATGTTTATCGCGTTCCTTTCGTACGAGCGTAAACGATGACGAGCCTTTCCGTTTGTTCCTACGATACGACAAAATTTCGCGTACTCGTATTCTCTTCGATTCTCGCGTTGTTAAGATATTAGTAAAATGTTTTGCTAGCTTATAAATAATGTTTACTAGTAGTACGTTCGACACGTTCGTTTCCGTATAATTAATAATATAATGATAATAATAATAGTAATAATAATTCGTTTCCGTACGAAAGAACAACGCGTATGAGAAGCAAAATAAATATGAACGCTTTTATGGAAAAAATAGGTCGGTGCTGTTTTTACTTTGAAACAGAGTCCCTATTATCTTTATGATATTTTACAAGCACGTAAATACATTTACCACTTTCCCTTGCATAACGCGTTCCTTCCGCATACGCGAATAAATTTTCGTTCATTCGCACTGTACGTTTCAATGAATTTACAATTCCTAACAAACAAAAGAGGTTTTAATTTATCGCGAACCGTGAACTTCTAAATTAATTAAGCTAGGATAAAAATCTGAACATGGTCGGTGTCCTATTTATTTTTACATGTTTGCATGTAAGGTGATACGCTTCACTTTCACACGATTGCACAGTAACTGCACACTATAATGCATATAGATAAAGCTTGATAAAGGGGGCGAGGGATGGAAGACGTACAATACTGGCTCACGAGTTTCCACCCCAGTGATTAATGCGTCCAGAGCAAACACTGTCCCTCGGCTCCTCGAACAGAAGGTCGATGTCACGTTTAAAGTATGCACAAAGTCATCCTTCTTTAATTTCGGTGCTTGCAAACTGGGTTGATCGTTGATCAATGCCTCTCTCGGTAAAACCGATGTTTCATTGTGGCCCCTTTTATCTTACTTATGGACAACAGCCTCTTTATCCCGAAATTCATTCTAATCCTTTCAAAAAAGCTTTTCTTCGTTACGAAATCAAAATAGAAAGTAAAATATGTCCTTTTTTATTCGGTGAAAGTTGCCTTCTCATACCTCGATGCAAACGCGACAAAAACGAAGCTCGCATACAAGAAATAAAATTAATTTGGCGAACGCCGGTTTCGAATAACCCCGTATCACCTACCAGCCAACATTCTATATATCCTATTCGCATTATGTCGCTCATTTTTCTTCCATCCGTATTACTTAGTTATACGAAAACTATATTTAAAATCGATCCGACCCATCCCACGAGTCTTTCCTATAACCGCGGTATGGAAAAGCAGGGAAAAGTTGCCGCGACAAAGCCACCTTTAATAGACTCATGGAATTCGAAGGTAGTGGAATAGTCGCGTGTATATAACGTAGAAGTGTGGCGCGAGAAGGAGAAAGAGAAAATGTATAGGGGATTAAGAAGAGCGGCAGGATAGAAATTGGAAAGTTGGCGGCGAAAAGCGAGGAAAGCAAAGCGATACCGCGTCCGCGAGTTCGTGATTCAGCCCGAGGATCCAATAACTAAACCAATTATCCAGGCTGCCGATGAGAAACTTTTAATCCATAAGTCCAGGCGGACTTCTCGCGTGGAAATTATTCTTTCATAGCGATGTATTTCGTGCTTTTGTGCAAGGAGCACCCGTCTCACCCTTGATCGTCTACGGTCTACAATCTCCTCCTATCTGCACCGTTCCATTCTCGTTGCCGCGCTTTTTACGACCATGTATCGCCTATTTCAGCTGAATCGTCGTGCTTGTTCCCAGTGAAAATATGGTTTTCCGGTGCCGACGTGCCCGCGCGGGTGTAATTAATTTCGGCCACGATGAAAATTAGATAAGGGACGACAGGGTTCGGCGGCTGTTGTCTTTGTTGGGCAAGGATGAAAAGCGAGGTAGAGGTAATAGGATCGCATTCAATGTATTCTCACTAACTTGAATCGATACCACGTTTATAGGTACATGCTGAATCGCTGATAGATACGCGTAACGAAAACCAACCGAACGAACCGTTTTCATTTCTTGTTAAATGTTCCGCGACGCGAAACGAGCAAGGATCGGCGAACGCGAGATTACAAGCAATTACGTTGGTAATTTTAAACGATTAAATTTTAGTTCAGCGAAGAAAGAGATCCGTCCGAAGTGACGGTTAACCCGCTGACCGATCTTTGCTGTTCTAGTAACGCAGAGAAATTTCTAATATTCGATATCCTGCATTTTGGCGTTTGGCAGGCAGCCAGAGTGAACATTTTCTGACTTTTAGATATTTATTTGAAGAGCGAATTTAAGGAAACGTTCTCAAATGGCTAATTACCTTGAATAATATTAGGAACAAAGGTTTATCGCAAGTAATTTGAGGAAAATGTCGCTGGTGGTTCAAGAGGCTGGACGTTAAATGGAGATAATAAAAAACTGTTTCGTTCAATTTATCCGAAATTCGTTGAGATCGATCCTAACATCCTAAAATCGAGTTCTTTAATTTGATAGCTCGTTGATAGCGAGAACGATTTTCTTGCTTTATTCCTCGCCGCTGGTTTTCAAACGGGGATAGTGTCGATTAAATTCCTACCAGCTATATTTAATTTACGGCGAGACTATTTGCGTTGTGTACGAAATACCAATCGAGTTTGTTGATAGCACGAGACAAAAACGAATCGGAACAATTGTATTCGCGATAGAGTTACAATGGACGGAAATTTCGTAGTTCGACCATATTATTGATAGAAAGTTTAGAACACTGTATTTCCCTTGCCTCGTCCGGGTCAACAATCGTTAAACTCCATTGAATTCCATGATCTGATTGGAGTCAATTGAATCCGATACAATTGAAGTA
Organism: Bombus vancouverensis nearcticus; assembly: GCF_051014615.1. NCBI lineage: Eukaryota > Metazoa > Arthropoda > Insecta > Hymenoptera > Apidae > Bombus > Bombus vancouverensis. Next base: position 10,943,057 of record NC_134923.1, read on the forward strand.
ACAAAGATCTATCGCGCACTGTGTTTATATAAACAAATTAAGTGCATACATAACGGTTATGATTCGTGGCGTAGAAACGAATATTTCGTTCGGAGGGAAAATATGATTTTTCGTCATTTCTTTCTCATTAACTCGATGTATCTATATACGTATATACAGGGTGTCCAGTAATTAATCGACTATACAAATTGACGATAAGTAGCGATTCTGCAAGTCGAAAATTTATAGTGACGTTTTTTCATACGACGCTTCGTTTCCGAGAAAATCAAGTTTGAAAATTTGTCGAGTATAGTTGGACTTGGCCAAGTGCCAACTAGGTACGAGTAAACAAGCAGCAGGATATTCTACATGCGAAAATAAGACGAAAATGTAAAATGAAATTTTTCTAAGCCTTTAAGGCCTCATCTGCGAGAAAATAAAGTTTGAACGTGCCTAGTCAAGGGCTGGTCTAGCGCACGCGCATGACACCCTTTCAAATTTATTTCCTTCGAAGGCTAACCGTCTTATGAACAAATTTTATTCCACGTTTTTCATTCATTCCTAGACGCAGTTTAACCTCCTATCGATTATTTACTGTTCAGTTTTAAATTAGGCAACTCTAGGTATAGTTTCGACCAATCGCGAGGAGAGACGTCAACGGGAGTCGTAAATTCCCGTTACGATTATAAAAATCGACACCACGAATTGATCGATCCCCTGATTTCCGTTGAGATAATAGGGATAATTCAGTTTGTATAACACTGTGATTCACAGAATTATAAGTTATATATTTCCAACACTTAGATTACACTGTTGAGTAGAGATAAATAGATAACAACTTATCGCACGAAGATAAGATAGATATGTACGTTAAAGCAGGGCTCTTATAATTGGATTTAGTGTATCAGTGGACGTAACACTATAATATATTTAGTAGAGGAGATGTATGTTCGACAATACCGAGAACCGACTAAAATAGTTGACTTGACTCTCCCGATGTCGGAGGAGCAGTAAGTTGACTTTTCCAACGGCGTAGAAGAAGTGAAGTTGAGTGACGATGCTGTGTCGGAGGAAAGCTAGCAGCGATGGGTGTGTCTAGCGCACGGGACCATCGGATTTGTTGGTGACGATTTTGGCTAAGAGAGTGAGGGAAATAGGCTTCGTTGTTAATTGGTTAAACGAAGGTTGGTGGACTAGGAAGGGTCTTAGCTGCCCTCGATAGAGAGTTGTTATTAGGAAGCATCGTACGTGGAAAACCCAACTTTCCCTTGGCAAGCCGTGGTAGACAGTAGTCTTTGGAAACTGATTTAGAAAAAGACATTTGTTGGGTCTGAAGGACCTTAGCAAGTAGGTCCTTAAGGCTATTGAGGGTACGCCGTAAGGATGAGCGGACATCTGGTGTCCGTCTGGCCCGCGGTGTATGACCTGGGCCAGGTAGAGAGTCGCCCGACGTAACACTAGGTATATTTGTCATATTTTCAACGTATCCTTTCACGTAGAATCGTCTCTCACCACCGATCGTTCCACCCGTTATCGAACACCCTGTATATTTAAGCTTACACAACGTACATGTACGATAATTAAATTTCTTGGTTTAATGTAAAACAACAGCGTTTAATCTTATATGCATAATCTAGAATTCGAAAACATTTGTCGTAGCGATTAAGGGTTAAATAGCTAACGTACGTGCAAGTAAGTACATTTACGCGGAGAACCTTTTCCGTCAAGCAGGCTTTGGTCCGCCCTGAGTGAGACTTCCGGTTGTTAATTTATAATGCGAAATTTCCAGCAATTAGCCGTACCTGAGTAGCGTACATTCACGTCGCAGGAGCTTTGACCCATGTGCAGAGATCGTTGGTTTTACGAGTAAGATTATAACGCGGTAACTGCTATCGAACAAGCGACAACGAGACCATAATTAGTTATTAAGGTTCGTTCGTTGCCCCGTCCTCGGATTCTGAACCTAATAGCATAACTGCTTTCGATATGCGATAAAGATAGGAAATGTCTGTGTCTGCTTTATGAACTTTGACAGTTATAAAGCTAACTCGACCGCTTTGAACGTTAGGTTTCTTTAGCGGTTTTCCACGCGATTCCTTCGTACCACGTAAAATAAAGGGAACGAAAGTGCTAACTAAGTCCACGGAATAACCAAATGAACGAGTTAAGAACGACTGAAATTGCAGAAAACGGTGCAGCAGGGAAACACGATATTTCACGTGCCACGGTCTTCGAGGAGTTTAACGTTCGCGCTAATTAATCTCCGGCTTCCAGGAATATGTGTGTTGTTTCGATTATTTGATAATCGAAAAGATATCGCCCTTTCCAGGAAAAACTCGAATCGATGCGCACAAATGCACCGCTGTATTTCAATTTCTTTAGAAAATCATCGATCGTATCTTCGTTCGTTCGTATCATCGAAATTATCTATTCGATCTTCAAGTACAATGACATAGGTGTACATACGTACGTGGAAACGATATTCATAGATATCGTTGAGAAATCCATTGAGTAAGTACGTAAAAATCTTGTTAGACCGCGCGGAGCAACTTTAATAGACGTAATAACGTAAACGGTATTTTCGAAGGAACAGTCTGCCCTCGCCTTCGCAAAGATGTTTCTTTAACCCCAATATATACGACGTTATACACGTCGATTCGAGAAAATAATACAACTATAAGACAAGCATCATCTTTTACATCCACCTCGCGATATTTTCCTTGAAATAAAACGGGTCGTCTCCGATGGGAATAGTTTCGAGACATACTTGCCGTGCTTCTATTCCTTATGTTTACGAGTACTAACGGATCCCAAAGTTCGCTAGTATATTTCACAAGTTGCACGCATGCGAGGAAATATATCGAAAATCGAAAACCATATAGAATCGGATACGATGGAACGAACGCTTTATGTTTAGTTCACTTTGAAAAGAGTCGCGGATCATATTTACCTGGAAACGAAAAAGTTACTCGATGCTTACACAGTGCCTATGTGCTTACGCATCTTTCAGCGTACGTCAGAAACCTGTGTTTTGGAAATAATGGTTAGGCAAATTCCTCTGTTCGTGAATAAATTTGTGGCGACGCACGATCGATCGATTTTACCACTATATTACGTATAATTTACGACTAATAGATCGAAGGATTGTGAACAGAATTTTCTCAAATATCTGCCTAATTATTAGATTCGGGACAAATGTTTTTTGTGAAAAATCGCAATTTCAGATTTTAACGCGGCTAGACAGATACCTGTGTCGGTTGAATATTTACGATCTTCTCGATGTTTTCGCGTAAAAGTAGGCTACATAAAAGGACTGTTTTGAGATTATCTTTTGTTCTTTTTCTTGTTAGCGGGTATTGATATGTACAGTGTGTAATATATATGTAATTTATAGTGGAAGATCGATATACATAGAAGATGGAATAATGAGGAAATAAGCAAAGGTAATGGATAATGCCGTAAAGGAATGTTAGTAAAAGGAAGTTAGTCAAAAAGAAGGAAATTTAAAAAAAATTAGCTGACCCAGTTCGGGTGGAATTTTGCTTCTGTTGTAGCTCATAAATCTAAAAGCTTTCCACTTAAGAAAAGAATGCGCAGTTGCTAGAAGTAGACGTTGCTTTAAAACGTGCGTGCTAAGCGCTACAAAACATAAATAATGTTGCATAATAATTTTATACTCCATAAATTCATCTATTACGTTACACTTTTTATCCGGTACTTTTTAATACTAAATATACAGATGTTAACGATCTCGCGAAAGAGTTTGAGTACCAATTGTCTTTAGTTTAATGATTTCTTTTGTATATTATTCGATATCTGTCCATTCGCGTAGGAAACGTGTAATAACACGAAGAAACGTTTTATCGCTACTGAATTAATTAATAACGAGTACGTTAGATGAAATTACGCGAATTATTTGGAGAAATGAAATTTTCAGCCTGGCAATTCGCCCGTTTCTCTGGACGTGTCTATTTCCTTAGTAACGAGGAGAACGCGATAAAAAATTAGTGTGGGCTACGAACTTTGCCGGCTATTCCCCCGAGTTCCGCTACGTGAACTTCTATAAACTTAGTCATAGGCATCTGCAAATATACAGCACGGGTTATGTATTTTAAATTCGATTTCTTCTATCGTCGTTAGAAATCTTTCAACGTCTCTTTTATTTCATGGAACCTCGCGCGAAATACGTACATACGCACCAGCCAGGATACGCGTATAATAATATTTAGCGTGTTTATAGTAACTTCTACGCGATATTGGATTTTGCGTTCAGCGATCCAATCGCTCGAGCGAAAGATTCCAAAGTTACTTGAAGCGGGACAAAATATTTCAACTGGTACATAGATGCGTAGCGACATACAGACGCGTCAGAGGCAAGTCGCTCGTGGAAAATAGCAAGCTTGCAGTCATATAGAATTACCAGGGAGCTTGGTTCTTCTCGCGAGAGAAACCAGGGATCGTTATTCTCACGGATTCAAGCACAAACATGGGCATTGCTTATGCACGTGCACGTGACGTATATACAGGTCGTGTCATCTCAATTTCGTCAGGGAATTATCTTTGAAATTGCTGATCCTGCAAACGCGTGTTTGCAATTTCCCTCAATTTGTCACGTGTTAGACGTTATTGAATTCTTATCAACAATTTACCAACTGTAATTCTGAATTAAAGACGCAACGTCGTTTAGACCAAACAATTATAAAAATGATGAAAACCTTATATCGAATAAAAATAAGAGGAAGATAATCGTTCGGGAGAATTATAGGAAGCATTTTTCTTTGGCCACCGGAGAGATTAAAATGGGACAGCCAGTACGTACTCGAAGCCCAGTAGCAGTCTAGTAGAAAGGATACAGGTACCTGTACAGTAGACAGCATACGTAGTCTACCTTTGGGTTAACGTTTCCCACTCCACGCAATGAACTTGGCTACGTATCTCGTCCGGGTTTTCCTCTTTCCTGAACCTTCATCCTTCCTCTTTTCGAGATGAATACTCGCCGCCGAGCTGGCTTTGCCTCATTCACGACGTGCCACGGTTACATTGTATTAGCAGCCGCCTATTCGCCGACCCGGATACCCACCTACTAATGTCTCGTAAAAAACCAGCAATAATTCTCACTGGTTGCCGGTGCACGCCCTCTTCTCATCCGTTTCGCTACGACTTGCTGCAAATCAGATTCCGTTTTAATGGGATTATGCGACGTCTCCCGCGTACTGCTCCGCAAGTACTCGCTGTATGATCAGAATTTTCATGAAAACCGACCGTTGGCGAACGAATCAGGCCGTCCATTAAATCGCTTTCCCCGCTGTTTTTACGTAATTTAAACCGGTCTCAGAGAATTTGTTCAAACGGCTCTAGCTACTTTCTCGGATATTGGAACAGAGCTTGCTACTGGTATGGTGTAAAGAAGGCTCTTATCTTCGAATAATTTGTCGCGGAAGCACACTGAAATGTCTATAGTATGAAACATATGACGTAGTCGAAGCATAGATAGCGTATATAAACAGTAATTAACAGATTCATCGGTCCGTGTTGTAGCTTGAATTTGAATCGATGTTTTTGATTTCTATCCTGTATAATATATTTTCATGTTTTCGTTAAATAATTCACTTGTACACAGATAATGGGAAAATAGACGTCTAATATCTAAGGAGAATGAAGAGAACGTATGGTACAAAATTATGTGCCTCAGAATACCTGGAAACGCATTACAGATAGAAAAGTAGGACACTCGCGGAAGCATAAAAATATTTTAAGGAAGGGTACCCGTTCTGCGGATAAAATGCTGAAAATTCATATTTTTATATGAGCTTTCGCGTTAAAACAAAAGGCATGAGAATGAATTTTGTAGTCAATTTTTTTTTTTACAATTTTAAAAACAATTTTTTCCTCGAAAATAAGGATTCCCAGATTCTATATCTGCACGTTCTTGCCAGAAAATATAGTAAATTTTACTTAAAAAATTTTAATCGAACGCAATCGAGAAGGAAAAATATTGATACGAGCGAGATTTTTAATTCTCGCTACATTTACTACATTGTAGTAACCTGACAATTTTGTAGTAGTAATTTTTGTAGTTGTTCCTTATACGGTGAATTTGTGTCTTTCGTAGGTTAAGGATTCGGTCAAGGATTTCCTTTTCTTTTAGTTAAAAAGTTCTCATAGTTTTCGATCACTCGTGCGCTTCTACTTCTTAATTGTTACGTATTTTTTGTATATTTTTAATGTGCATAAACGTGTGAGGTATAACTAATACGTAAGCCTTTTTTAATAAAATAAAATAAAGAACTTTTTTCCATGGTATTTTGAATAAACGATCCATTCTTTTGTAAAAATATTTTTCCGAATTGCAGAAACAATTTTGCTACGAAATAAAGCCCCGAGTCGTTTATTTCAGCGAAAAAAAATTATGTAAAAATGCGAATTTTCAACATTTTATCTGGAAAATAACTGGTAGCTGATTTTTGCACGAGTGTCGTCATAAAATATTGAATGAATATTAAAAAAAGCTTAAAGCCTTTGGACATTCGATGAAATGAAAAAGGCCAAAGGAAAGTAGGATTAGAATAGCAAATGAGAGAGTGCTTTTGCGACGTTAACTTAATTTGAAGGGGAAAAATCCGTGTGCTGTAACATCAACACACGCAGAATGCTCCAAAAATAATTGTAAAAGATACAGGCACAGATACAAAAGTCTCGTTCATAATGATTTTTCATAAAAAGCAGAGCCGTAAAATTGTAAAATGCGTCGTGTATACGTATACAGGGTGCAGTCGAATAACATGTCAAGGAGCTGCAAGATGATCCCTTGTGAAAAAAAAAAGAATAAAAAATATAGAATAACATTTTTTCATAAGGCGCTTTGCTTCCGTGAAAGGCAAATTTGAAAATTTTTCACTTTGTAGTATTGTATTATTACGTAAAGCTTTAAACGAAAAATTTTTACTCTACATCTGTTTCTTATTTCCTCACAAGGAATCATCTCTCTGCCGCTTGACATGTTATTCGGCCGCATGCCGTATGCACGTACGTGGAACAAGAATTTCGAGAAGGAGTAGGAGAGATGAGCAATAAATACCATCTTCTAAGCTTAATTAAAATAGCGTCTAATGAAAAGAATAAAGGAGCAGATGAAGCGAGTAGGTAGTCCAGGCCAGGAGTTGAAGGTGACCATGGTGCAAAGTAGAAATTGCTGGTTTCAGTGGTGAAAGATACCGCGATCGAATGCATATATCACACAGATTACATATGAACGTAACTAGAAATTAATATGAGTAGATAGGACATCCCGATAAATTATTCTCGTGTCTGCATTATTCAAATGCATCCTCATCCCGATTGGAAATTTATTCATTAGTGACACAGGAAACCTTACGCATCATTCCTCTCTGATACCCGCTTGCCGAATTAAATTCTAATCAAGCAAGTTGCAACGCTAACATGAAATTCATTCACAGCCATTGTCGAATTAAATACCGAAGAATATCCATGTAACGATGAGAGGGAATGGAAAATGGAAGGCAAGGAAAAGCGTGGTTGCAAATCTTTCTACTTTCCTCAGAATGATTCGTCCATGATTTTGTATAAAAGCTACGTATCAACGAAAGCGGTTTGGAAATTTGGCGAGACTGTAGCCAATTATGAACGAGATATGCACATGATCGCCAAAACATTGGTGCCTTCATCAGTCACGAACAAACATTGGCGGCAGCTGATTTGCTAATTGCTTCCATACATCTGAGGCTGGCTTTCGGAATCTGGGCACAGTCATACAGAACCGCTAATGTGGCCACAAATAGCCTAGATAAATTGACAATTCCATGATTAATCAAATATGATTGGATCTTATGGGAAACTCGATTAGAACCGCAGATCGGCTTCTCGTCTCGGCCGATTATTTCAAATATCTATCGTGTTAAACAAACCACGTCTTCGTGCAACGTGACGTTCGTTTCTTTACGATAGGGCGATGCTCGTTTAACGTGTAAGACACCTACTTCTTCGTTCGTATATACAGTCTTGATTACGTAGCGAATAAAATAATTTATTCACCGGCAGAGAGTTATAGTTTTTGTAATAACGAACATTGATCGTAATTTTCACGAAAATTGCAATTACGCGTGAGAGGGTAATAGAAATGAAAGCGATCGATCGAGACAAAACGAATAAGATATCAAGACATGGAGTATCAAAAGAGATACAAGGAGGAGGTAGCTATACGCCCAAACGTTACTTGCAAGACCTGTAATATCGCGTGTTTTATACGTACACTAACGTTTTCGCCAGAGAGTATAATATTTTTCTGCCTTTTTCGAAATACAAAACTCGCTGTACATACACGCTTGCTCCTATTTCTTAAGTTCGCACTCTGGTACATCTTCTACTTTGCCAAGGAAAACTCTCGGCTTGGCTCAAACAGCGCGATCGTTGAAATACAGCAACGATCACTTCCGCTCGAGTACCTTGGCTAATACACCGCAAATTGAAATCACAGTCGATTTCTTCTTCAACGCGTCTCCCCGTTGCGGCCAATCTACGTCTGGTTAATTTTTCATTGTCAAGGATGTTTTTCCAGCTGCGTGTCTTGCAACGAAGATTTAAAAGGGCCGCTAATGTTACGGGAAAGAAGGTTACGACTGCAGGATAATTAGCCAACGAAAATAAGGAATAAAAAGATCGCCAGATAGGCCAGCTTTTCTCCGATACTTAAGCAAATGTGCCGTGTAACAGGTTCAAGCCGCAACATACCGGTAAGATAAATACTGTATGCTAAAGCGGCAACCCATTATGTCGTGCATAACGACGTTATACTTACACCGCCCTTTATTCGTTTTAAATCTCGTAGCGAAAATTTCGTGGAATAGTTCCTCGCTCTGTTCCTCTTTTATTTCGCGTCATTGTTGCATGCACGCTTCACGCGAGACGGTCTTTTAAAACGGTTTCCGAGTTTTAACGCAGTAATTGAATGCTAATTGCTGAGCCACGGGTATTTAGAGGCAATTTTCGAACGAAGTTCATCGAACGTATTGATTTTGACTAGGAAAGTGGGCGAGCTAACGTGTAAAAGACCATGTTACGCACGTAAATTGCTATTATTTAATTTCTGTCGACGAATATGCCGAAGATGAAATATTTTCGTATTGACGACACGTAGCTCTTTGTACGCGTAACAAGGTCTCTACTGAAATATCTAATTTTAGTTGCAGGACGTGTAACAAATCGAGGTTCTATCAATCGCAGGATTATCGTTAAACGTTAAAAATGCTGCTGGGCAAATAGGAAAGCTCCGAGAGGTTTTACTTTAATGGTTCATTACGATTATAAAAGGAAAGATATTAAAGTAACGAAGGCATTAAGCTAATGCAAATTGATTAAGAAAACTTCTTCGCTATCTCTAGATAGTATGTAGGAGATAGTAGGAGGAACGATAGATCTCGTAAAGAATATCTTAAGAAGCAACATGATACAGAGTAAACTTTAAAATTTCTAATAAAAGTAGAGCTTAAGAATTTTAAATCGAATTGTCAGAGGAGAACAGTTTTAAAGTTCTCGAATGGTAGAGCAAACTTTCACAATTTTCAAAATAACGAGACTGCTGAAGTTAAAAAGAAACAAATACAACTTTTGTTATATCAAGATGGGATTTTCTATGAGCGTTTGCTGCTCTTATGGCTATAACATATTTATTTGCTGCATTATCGTTGATCAAACACACAGATGTTTCCTGTTCACAAAGCACAATAAATCCTCTAGATCAGCCGGAATATAATTTTAAAGTTGAAAAGCAGTAACAACAGGTGTCTGGAAAATGTTTCCTCCATCTAATCTCAGGATTTATCGCGAATATTTTCTTCAACGATGACGGTGTAGCGACGCTTTCTACTATGCCACTACGACGCGTAGACGTTTTCTCACAAGCGATAACTCCGACTAGCTATCTGTTCTCCAACATAAATACAACTTCCGATATGACCTCTCCTATTCCGGTGTCTGAGGCACGGGTTTACCAGATAGCCTTACCGCCGAGGCTCCTCCCTTTTTCCATTTTTCTCTAACCCTTCATGTTCCCAATCTCCATAACAGTACTACCAGCAGCTACAGGTTTGAGGCATCGCTATGTTCTTACGTGTTACATGAATATACTCGTATTAACGATATATAATATGTCGCAACGTTACAATTGTATAATAGAATGAACACGCGTGTCACTCTTGGCTAGATTAGCAGTCAGCTTCGGCAATATAGAGTTTCGAGATACGAGATAAATGATACTACGTGCATGTGTATGTTCATATACAGCCATAGCTTGATTGTGATATTGGTACTGCATCGAACGTTCGTTATAAAGGTGGTGCAATCTACCGATGGGCGCAATTGTTTCACCGCTTATGACTATACGACAGAGAAAGTTGTTAACAACGATTTATCCGCGTCGAATGACCGATACGAAATGAAGAAAGGCACTGCCAAGGGCTACTGTTCACGCAATAAAATTTCTCAACAAGACCCATTTTCTTAAATGGAACCGTTTTCGTAGCGCGACACAAATATCAATATTGTTCGAATCAATAAAGAAATACGCGTATAATACCAAATTTACAGCAGCGATGGTAATAATAATCGAAGCATGTTCGAATTAAGGGGTCCTCATAATGCGACGCCTGAGGAAAACCTATTTTTTTTTTGGAAATTTAACAAAAAATATTTGTTTATTCTATCGTCATTTTATAACACAATATTTTTTCAGTAAGTAAAAATGTAAGTAAACATTCGTTGCGAAACTGCACCATCGTATAGGGAGAACGCCTTGAAAAATATCCTTCCGGGTGGCACACTCGATATCAGAAACAAAAAACGATTATCGCGTGAGCTACATATTTAGAATAAGAAACAAATATTGAGATTTCGATATGTATATTTATCTATACATATAAAATCGAATGTCCTGGCTCATCGATGCACAGTCTAAACTCCTAAGCCTAGGAACATGAAATTCGGGAAATATATTCCTTCCATGACGCAAGCATCCACTAAGAAGGGATTTTTTGAAATTCATCCCCTAAAGAGATGAAAAGGGGTAAAATGTGTTTTTACGGATTCTTCGATATCTCTTTGACCGGATGAGATTCCGATTTGGGTTTAGCTTAGAAACGTTAGCCGTACAAATGCATAGAAACATAATTCAGGATTTTGCCCTGCTCAATCCCTGAAGGGTTGAATTTAGATTCGGACGTGAATTATAGAACCGTCCCTTTGGAGTTACAACGCTCCTTTTTGACGCATAGGTGTCTTTTAAAAATCTGTACGAGTTTTTCAGCGGTTTTGAAAAATTTCATCCCTAAAGGGGTAAAAAGGAAGCAACAGAGAAACGGGGTATCTTTTGCTCGGTAGAGTACATTTCTCCCCTAATATTTTTTTGAAAGCTAATCCATATCGTTATAAAAGTGAAGCCAAGAAACTAAAAAACGTTAAATGGATAGGTAAAATAGAAGAAAGAAGAAAAAAGTATGCGTTAATGAAAATACGGAAGATCCAGTGAAATCATTCAGGCAGAATAATTGGACAGAAAGTGATGAAACAGGGATAGAGAGCGTATTAGATCCTAGAGAAGTAACAGCAGGAATTGAAGGAGGAACGTAATCAAATAGAGACACGGTGTTTTAAACGAGGCGTGGAAACAACGCAAGTGTTCAAGCCGCGGCTGTTGAGAAATTTAATTAAATATTTACTTGGCTGGTCAGATCTCGACGGAACGCTTGCATACTTTATTCACTCTGCAGATTCAATTTCGTCTTTCGCCGGAAAATTAAAAACGAACGCTACGAAACTCTCGACAGTTTTATTTGCGAGAAAGGCTCGAAACGTTATTTGCTTGATGGTACGTGAGATCCGACCGAGTGTCAAGAATGGTTTCCTTCTCTCTCCCTTCCATCTCTCCTCGTTTTTTTTTCTTTTTTTCGTTTTTTCCTTCGTTCACATTTTCGAATTTCGAACGATACGGTTTACGTTGAAACACGAGGCAAGTCGACGGGCTTTTAAACTTCATCTTAAACTTGTTAATTACCGTGTCCCAGGTATCGATTTTCGCTCGAAATTCGATAGAACCGTACGCTAAGACTTTTTACAACTGCCTCGAGCCACGAAAGAACTCTTTAATTAAAAATACTTTTACCGTCGAACCAGAAACGAAAAGAAAATATTCCGAACTTGTCTTTTTGTTTTCTTTACCTTCTCTCTCGTGATCGTTCCTACGATGGCGTTTGCTCGAAAATTAGCCTCGATCTCGTGAACTCGCAATTTCCTTTCGTTGGAACACTTTCCGTCCACGAAACATGCAATAATCCACAATCGAAGTGTTTAATACGATGTAGCAAGGAACAAGTCTATAAATCACATCGGAAAAATTATCAAATAATTCGATGATACGGTAACTGCGCTTACTATGAAACGCTGCAACATCGCGGCAAGTAACTAACGAAATCAATAATGTAAAATATTAGAAAGCGAAAAATTCAAATAAATTCTTAATAATATTAAGAGCAAAAGACAAGCATATTGGTATTTGAGGTTTGCTTATTTTTGATCGTTGAAAGGAAATGTACCGTTAAATTTTTTTTTTTTTTTTTTTAGTATAATTATTATTTTTTCGATGAAATACGCGTGTATCCGATATGGAACACGTTGAGTGTACTTAACACGCAACATATCAATGGCGCTGCTACTGACTATAATGATACAGAATTGCATTTATTTTTATATTACAATAGCGAAAACTGGGTCCAATGCGTTCGCTGTTTTCATTGGAATCACAAAGGATATGCTTTAGATACGTGATTCGCGTATTCATGATACAAGAATATGTATAACGTATACATGATACAAGATAAAACAAGATACAACATGATACAAGATAAAAAGAAAGGATGATATTTGTTTGCATGTCCCTTTTATTCAAATATAATTTTTATAATAAAAATATCGTTTTTTGAGGCTCCTTGCAAATTTCCTAGGTGTTCTATACTAGGCACCATTTTTTTAAGTCGCTGCATTTGACCTTTTTTTACGTCTTTTACTATGATTTTAAGCATCTTAAACTTTTGCATAATTAACTACTAACGTACGGGTATCTATTAATGTCGTCGTCGTCGTGTTTTAATTTCATTGAAGGAAAAGCATGTTTCCTCTTTTGGGGAGCGTTCAAGATGATTATTCAGATGTTAGATATTAAATGCAGTTACTATACGCATACATGTATAGAGTTTACAGTACATTTACTATAAACGCGATCGTATCTGTGACTAGAAAAATTACTCGAACGTACAACATTGCATTTGAGAAAGTTATTGGCCCGGAATATTGTCGAAGAATCTGTTCGCAAGAAGTAAAATAATAATTATGTATAATGTATTATGCATGCCGTTGCAATTTATAAATCTAAAGCGGAATTAATATTTATGGAATCACGCGAATGATTCCGCGCCGTAATATCATTGATTGCCTTGTTACAAGAATTAAGCGCGTATAAATTAACGTGTCCGTAGTACATGTGTTCGTTTTACGAACATAGGATTAATCATCCATTGAGGATGACATAAATTATTCAACGGCGTGTATTACTTATATGACAAAATTCGACGCTTCTGAAACTAATTGCAAGTGCGACCTATACGTTAAGTACAATTTTACTGATAATACTTGTCCATATATTGAGTATCACTCGCGGTGACATAAATGCGACCATACTATGAATGATAAACATTAGCATTAATATGCGTAGTAATAATTTCGCCGTAAAGCTAATATTGATTCATACCACGCCGCAACTATTCACTATAAAATGCAACTGTCGGTTAGTTCCAGCAAACTTGACGCGAGTCGGGCCATGATTTATATAACGTGTAATTCAAATGCTTACGCGGCAAAATTCCCTACCTGTAATTATAACGGAACTCGAATAATTAATTCTTGAGACAATAAAAAAAGAAATATGAGAATTAAATGTACATTTGCTCAAAATTTGATTCGTTTATTTCGTCGATATGTAGCTTTATATCGAAATTACATAGACCATCTGAATTCATTCTTCGCGTATAATTACAATTCGTGATTCTAATCGGAACAACTTGTTTCGCGGTTGAACGTTAATGTCGCAACTGTGAGGTAGGTATTATAGCATTACAAGTATTTACCAAGCTTCAATTCAAGAAACTTCTTGGTTAAACGGTTTACCTGTAATCCAGCATCTCTTGGCTACAAAATTACATTTTGATTGAAACGCTTTACGCTGAAAAGAAATTTCACCTTCGCCTTTCTTGCTCCCTTGCTCCGTTTCAGCGTATAATTATCTTCGCTTTCAAGCCAACACCAACTTCTTCCATTCGCTAAAATAATTCACGCTTCGCAACCGAACGTTATTTTCATTCGTTACGTCGAACAAATATAAATGCCAACGACACGAACGTAGCGTTTGTGAGATTTATAAAGTGGTAAAAGTTAAACGTTGAATCGTTAAATCATAACGCTATACGCACCAATTGTATAATCACAAGTTTTGAACATAATCTACCTAAAATGGAACACCATCGGCCGCGTCGATCATTCTTCTTTATGAAGTTTTTCTGTTTCTAGTTGGAGAAAGTTGTGTGCCCGTTCTCGACAGTTCTGGTTAGATTGCTCTTTCGCTGAAAGTATCCTCGACTCGACTTTCGTGACGATTTTTCCAAGAGTCTCGCTGGCGCCCAAGTTTTTCCGATTTCGAATGTTTTTATCATCTGTAAACTCGGGCCAGTGCAAACGCGGCAAGACTCTCTTTACGTCTCCAGATTTGATTGGATTACTGGAACTCAAACCGGGCTACGTGGTAAAGGCACAGGAAAATTGCACTCTTTGAACTTTTCACGTACGATACGTGTCCAAAAGTCCAACCTTTGCCACCACTGATGTAATTCGATACACCTTCATCCGGAAAGTATTTTTTGGCCAAACTAATTTTATCAGAGTACGTTATTTATGTGCCTCGACTTGAATCCACGAAAAAAACACAATTTTTTACGACATATCCACCGTTTATTTTTCTCGCAAATATCCTTGTGCGTATAAACGTAACGTATAACGCAAGTTTATGCCAATTTCAATCACGCTGAATCGCCAAACCCGTGCGAAACGTATTCCACTATTTTCGATAATCGATAATCAATTATTCAATGAAAGGAATATCGTAACGAAAGAATATCGTAGACACGTGTGACATCCGCGTTCATTTTCCATTTGGTACGGACGATTTCAGTCTGCACTGGCTGTGATGCGCGCAAAATTATGAGAATAGCTGCGTTTGTCCTTAAGTTTGCCAAGTTAAATTAACTCCTTGTAGCCTAATATCGATTGTCGCTGGTTCTAACAGCGAACTGCTGTGGTACGCAACATGGGAGCGAACTCACGTGCGATTTCACTGAAAATTGATGATGCTGTTGAGACTGTGCCACCTGGATGTTAGCATCCATCAAATAAATACTCTTTTCTACGAGAGATCTTTGTCAATCTCTGCTGCGCCATCGACGAACGAAATACGTATCTACTTATCAAAATAAAATATACTTCCAACTGTATGTTACAAATAATTCGTCAAATATCGTCAGACTTATATTCTACGTAAATAGCGAACGTCGCAAGTTGCTAGGTAAAAGTCTCCGTTGTAAATTGGAAAGCGTTTCAGATGTCGCGAGTCTGTCGCAGATCGGCGCCTTTGTTACCAGTATCGCATAATTAATTTCGACCGTGTTCGCGTAGATGCGTGTAATAAGCCAAATCCTCGATGTTAACGACAGTCGTACGTATGGCAAGGATCGTGAGGAGACGGCGTAAATACACTAGAACGAGCATGACACGTAGTATAAGGAAACCGCAACATACGCAGGAATGTGAACTTGGCACCAAAAGGAAACCAAGATTATGCACATCGGTGTAGAAGCATTAAAACGAAGCATAAACCGTGAGCCGACAGTCTGCATACGCCGATACACAGCCAACGTTACGTAAGCTTCGGTTACTTCGCTCAAACCCTCGAAATCCTAAGCACTTTCTCGCGATTTCCAGCCTTGATTAATGCCCGTGGAAGCGCAGTTTGTTCTCTGCCGTTTAGTCCTGCCGCCACCGTGTTCCAACCTTTACTTTACAGAGTTTCCCTTCTCAGCTACGTGCTCTTCTTACGGAGGAACGTTAGCGCTGCCCCATGCTACGCCTCCCTTTTCCAGCAAGGAATTTTCTTCTACGCAATTGGCGCTAGGTGAGCTCGCATCTGTTATTCAACAGCATGCGTGCACAGTGTGCAGTGTACATTCAGGATGTACATTAAGAAGTTTATGCCGAGACTGCTTGGGAATACGCTAGATGGATTACGTAACGTATGCACGTTATTCTAACCAGCACTCCAGCTACTATGTAATACTTCGATCGACCAACTAACGATATCATCGACATAAATTATCGCGTCGTTGCATTTCGATTTATACACCCTATACGCTCTATTATTTCATTTAAATCGATTTTGCATCCATCGAAGTTGCATCCAACTTCTTACTTTACGTGTTTATTATTTACTTAGTTATATCTTACGTGTACGTACGTATACCGTTGAAAGTGCGCCAAACACTTTATGTATAGTAGGTAATTTAATATTATCCGAGTGTCGCTAGGTAACGTAATAGCCACGTAGATCTCTTTCGTATGGCGGATTACTTTACCTGTTAAAATCTTGAACGAGCTTGCTCAAGAACTTGATATTTTCCAGGATAATAGTCCCGTGAGCCGCGAGGCCGTCATAAATCGCAAACGTTTTCAAGAAACTTTCTCGTAGATTTGACAAAGCATTAAGTAACTTTTCCCCTGCTCTTCCGATTTCTATATATAGTTCTCTATATAATAAAATTCGACGACGTTTCTGATCGGTTTTCGAACGAGAACGTACGTACGTTCTTTAATATTGTTTCTTCGCGCATCCGTGCAAAATGCATACGTTCATTCAGATAACAGAAAGACATTTCGAAAACATGTATCGCAATTGTCAAAATTGTCTCGTAAATTTCCAGAGGAAAGTCGCAGCCTCGACGCGTGTTGAAAATGTCGTGCTCCTTCGTAAAATACTTGGGACGAGTTGGCAGGATGCAGTGTACTTCTCTGAAATTAAAGCGAGACAAGTGTATTTTGCCGAGTTGTTGTGTTCCTGACGGATTCCATAAACTTTTTCATCCTTTTAAAAAGAGACTTCAAGAGACATCCTACCCGAGAATTTCGAAATTTCCGTAGCCTTTCTAATTTAACGAGATCCTTTGTGCTGAACTGGTGCGCGAAAATGCTTAAAGCTTATGATCTTCCAGTAGCCGCAAATGCGAACAATACCTAAAGCGATTTAAATGAAAGAAAAATACGTATCATCGTATAAAAAATACGTACAATTTGTGATTATTCCTTTACAACAAGAAAGAAAATATTCTCAGACGCAATATATATCGTGCTTTTTATTCTAAACCAATGATCGTTCATCTATCACGATAAATCATGAATATTTAGCTGACCTGTTAAATATTTATGTATATTGAATATTTATAGGTAATATGAATCAAAATAATCAATAATAATACTTCGAAATCCTTCTTTATTATATGTATTTGCTTTGATCGTTCAAGATTCTTGATATCAATCGTTAGATATCGACGTACTTATTTAAAAGCCGTTCTATTAAATTTTTATCAAGACTTGGCAATTGCTATTCGTCGAGTACCACAGGGTATCGTACGATATGTTTCGTCTACAGTTACGACAAATGTGAACAGTATACAGATTATTATTGGTGTACTTAATAAGAATAGCGAACAGTTGATAATTTAGGATGATAGTTCGAATCTAATTGCTCTTTGAAAACTTTACAACCGAAGCCTGATTGCGGCAATAACTTTTGCCGAATCGAGCTGCGCTGCTCTCTGATTCTGTTTATTCTGTCAGGGCAAGTTGCAGAAACTAACGCGGTGTCCCTAGACGGAATCGTGCAGTCTCTGCTCTGTCCTCTTTCATCCTTCCAATGGGTTTCTCAGAAAAAGAGGGTAAGTGGACTATTCTTGTCCTCGGAGATTGGTGCTCGACGGAATTCTGTAAGAGGTTGTTTTGCGACAAGACCCATGGCCCTGGCAAATGTCGATCGACGCTTTGGACAAGCCATAGGAACTCTACCTGCCTTGGTCCGTGTCCCGTTATTCCGACAATGCAACGTCTACAATCAGACGCGCGTCTAAACGTTGCACTCTCGACACTCGACACGAACGTACGACGAATACGGTCTTGTTACGGTTGAAAACTTTTGCGAATTATTCGTGAGATTTCGCCTATTTACTTAGAATCGAACGAAGAAAACTGTGGGTCGTTCGACGCGGTAATAAATTATTCGACGTTTAACCGTTGTCCCAAAAGTTTTTCTACCTTTTCCGTCCTCCATTGGCTTCGATATTAAATATTAGTAGCGAAGTTACTACCGCGGTGATTCATTAGACGTTCGACTATGTAATCGATATAGAGAAAAATAGGAAAGACAGGATAAGCAACGAAAGACGAGGAATGGTGAACTCTCGAGACAAGCGAGCTTTCGTCAACAAATGAGATTAAATTCGATTCAGTCAACGTCGGGAGTAAAAGCTGACCGTTCTTGTTGCCAATACATTTGCAACGACAGAGACTCGTCGCCGCTCCGCAGCTGTGGCTTGCTACTTTTTTCCGTGGAATGCTGATGGTCGTTTTCACTGAAAAATGAGTGCTTCTTGCAACGCGCGGCCGTTCGTCGAATCGCCCACCGTAAATTAGGCCGAGTCGCCGCGGAACGTTCCGAGAAAAAATATATTCGAGGAAAGGAAAGGCGAAATCGCGGAGGTGTTCGTCGAAGGAACGCCCTCCGGCTCCGGTTACATGCTGCAACGGATATTCGAATTTTCTGCCCGATACTTTGTATAAGCCTTTCCAATTTTCTGATAGTCGCGCCGAAACTGGGTAAATTCGGTATGTGAACTCGATTCTCTTCCGCCATGGATAAATTTCTTTGAAAAGTAGCGTTAAATTCTAGTTCAAATTGATAGAACTTTATAAACATTGACGAACGCGTTCCATCATCAAAGAAAATATAAATGTAAAAATTTATATTGCGATATGTTTCTTTTATTTGAATTCCCCATATGTTTAATCGTCGATATCGTGTATTCGTATGTTCGCGTATTGACGTTTCGCACGATCGTACATCGAAATTTCATCTATTTACATACTTTTTATAGATGTCGAAATATTTATCAGTAAAAAAATATGCTCGTTGACGGATACGTTGACTAACTTCGATGCGCGCGATCATCAGAAGTTTAAATTAAATTGTCCCGTTGATACGTAATAATTAATGTATTATATCGAATACGCCCTTAATAATATGCAATAATGTTAATAACTCGATTAAAATTATTTGTATTCCATGATTTTCCAGGGTATATCGTGATAATTTTCAGTATCGGCAAACCACCTCTAGAGAGAACATAAATTAGCAAATTAAATTAAGGGGGTGTATAATCGTAGCAATTACACGAATAACGTCAGAAATGTTATTAAATCGCTTTGTACGCTAATGACAATTACAATGTTTACATCGTTTGTATATTTTATACGCCACCTGTGAAGTTTCTAAATATCGTATAGTCCAGGCTACCTTCTTCAAGACGATCTTCGAATGCCATTGAGAAATTTGAAACAACAGTGGCGTAAACTTCAGTTCTTTGTTGGTTAGATGACTAACGAATGGATAACCACTGATAGTATATCTTCTTCGTTTATTCAAATTAGCTCATTTATTTACGTTCCAAATACTCGGTAACTTTTAACGATCCAAACTTGATCGGTCAACTATGCAGGTCTAAATTCGCTAGCTTTAAAACAAGTCGGTTCTAAGGATGAAATTAAAACACATCGATCGTCGCTAAAAGCCATTTTATTACCTTAAAAGCAAACATCGTAGAAACGCGAGAAACTTTTAAAATAGTTCCAATATACCTCGATCTTAACCCATCGATGGTCTGAACCCATCGAAGACAAAAACTTACGCGTGGGTAAATAAATTGGTCGGATAATTTTGAAAAATGTGTCTCGTCGTTCTTTGACAAACCGCGAGGTTCGCCCGGCGTAATCCCAACGCGAAGCTGCCACCGTCCAATAACGATACGACTAACCGTGCGTTTACGTTGCTGGTGATGGGGGAAATTTCCTCGACAATACGCAGCCACGTAACTTTCAATCGGAACTCGGAAAATTCGATTCGAAGCAACGCACACGTTCCCATATACATTCGGCAGCGTATTCGATTCCCCCTGGTCGGAGTGCACGATAACAACGCGTTCCTCCAACTATTTGGCCAAAAAGTTGGTCGAAGCATCGTAAAGTGGAACGCAGCCGTTCTCAAATTGATAACGTGCACGTGCACGTTGGTACGCGCCTCTCCAGTGTACAGTGTACACTGTATACACCAGGCGGTACTCCTACGAGCCTCTATATTTGTCATCCCCGAACAATTCAGTCGGCTTATCCCCTGGTAGCCGATTTTCTCGGCATTCTGCGCCATCCTGCCGCATTTAGCAGGCAAGAATATACGCGTGACAGAAATGCCATGGCGTTGCCCCGGGCCGTTACTCGTTGCAAGTATAAACCCAAAGACACACATAAATGCGAGGAACACGAGACGGTAGGAGAGAGCCAGACCCGATGAACAGCCAACGGAGTAGATCGAAAACAGAGTCGAGCGCTGTTTAATGAAACTCTTATATAAACTATCGTACGGGTAGAATACCACGTTGTACCGCGCGCGAGCTTTTCTTCCAGTTATTTATTAGTATTTCTCTTTGTCGTTTAATGCAGCGTCGTCGACGACGCGGTGTACTCGCGCGCGTGTTGAAGAATGAAAATGCGGGAAAAAATGTGTACAGCATCCTTTGTACTCTACCGATTCGTAGCCATTGTTGGAAATTTCGTAGGAAATCGATAACGATATTTGTTTCGATAAACGCGCGCAATTTCATTAAACAACGTTGTACGAAAGCCAACTCGTTACGCACGAACTAGTTGCTAGTAAAACTAGTAAAATTCCTAGATCGAATCGACAATTTTCATTTCGTTCTTTGTAAACACTTTCGACGCGAGTAACGGTTGATAGATAGTGGTATATCTTGCTTCTATATTTGATCTCTTTGTTGTCGATGCTTCCAATTTTCTGATTGAACGTCGACCTCGGGAACAACGTGATTTCACAGTCTCGTTACAATCGATTATTCGTAAATTCGGGCAACGTCACCGACAGACCTTGCAGAAGTAGCTGATAAGCGAAAGAAATAATCGGTGAACACGCGTAGCTTCCCCGTAGGTTAATCAAAATGTGTCGTGACTGATTTAGTTCGCAAGGTAATTCCGGGCTTTTTGCTTGTTACAGGAGAACATCCAGCGGCCATGCAACACGGCAACTCGAGCAACAGCGGCGCGGCAACGAGGACACTCGCGTTGCTCCTGTTGCTTCTGCACGCCGGTTCGTTCGCGAGGTGACTGGTCGATCACGAAGCCTTCCTCCAATAAGGACACGAGCAAACATCGCTTTTCCTTTACGTAATCGAACAGAGGCAAAAGACGAAGAAGAGAAAAAGGGAAGCGAGCGAGACCGAGGAAAGAAGCGTCGTCTTTACCAGCAGCAACCACCTTCAACCCTTTATATATCACCCTCGATCTTGCTTTTAACCGAACAGCGACGAGAAAGCAGCCAGGCCAGCGACCATCAAAGAGACTCCTAACGAACGAAAGCTCCAGTGTATCGGGCATCTAGTGACCCAGTGGAACTGACTCCTCGCTGCTTCTGCTCTCCGTGGATGTATCGATCATTTTAGCTGGTGCAAATCGTTTCCATCTGGGGAATAGTAAATCTACGGTGTCTCCGAGACCGATCGCTCGGAAGTGGCCACTTTCCGTTTCTCTTTTGATATCCGTAGATGTTTCGAGTCGATCACGACGACGCGACGCGAGTGAAACAGTTTTTCAGTGGTGGTACTTTGTCCGAGAAGACGTTGAGTCAGTTCGCTTGTAACGCGGCGCGTACGAACTCGCGGACGTGATTCTCCTTTCATTTCGTGCAGCAGGAAGAGGGGAAACGAGTCGAGCGAAATCTCGAGAAGAGCAGGACTCGACACATGTAAATGGCTATTTAGTATGATGCAGTTGGACTCGGTGCGATCCAAGGAACTCTTAGCGTCAGCGATAATCAAGGATCTGCACGGCTCGTTCTCGTAATTAACGAGTACAACGAGTAACTGCCAAGTTGGATCACTGCCACGTTCTTTCGGTAACGTTCCTTGCTATTGCCGTGTTGCGAAACGAAACGAAACGGAACAAAACGAAATGAAACGCGCACGCCCTTTAAATCGCTCCGCATTAGCGAACGATGGCGAAGTTGTGCTTTAAAGAGTGCGACGAACAGCGACGAGTTTGTCATTAGAACAAACGCAGAGAGCTCTGTACTCGAACGATACCCAGAGGAGACGAACTTTTGTTCCAGAACATCTTCGCGTACCGATCGATCCCAGTCTCGTTAGATTCGTAATACAAAAGACCTTGTCCGATGGAGAATATTCCCGACTTGTGGAACTTGGATTATTAAACCTTCGGAACGCACATAGAGATCTTGCTTTGTATTTTTCTTCGAGACGCGTTGTTACTGTTACGCGATAGGGTTCTTTCAGTCAAACGCCTTATCTTTGGTCGGAACCATTCAGAAAAATGAACCACGGAACACTGTGTTTTTCTATTCGTAACAGGTTTAAAGTTTACGACTAAATATTTTTTTAATTAAACCACACGTTTCATTTCATGGCGAGGGCGAAATGAAATTAGGGGGTGAACGCTCTAACTGTCTCCCTCTTTCTCTCTTTCTCTCTCTCACACACACACACACACATGATTAATTGCAACTGGCAATATTTCTCGATGGAACGTTTTTTGCAAGAAACACGGTCAAATTCACGATACTCGAATTTTTCTATCGATAAATTTCAATCGAACGTTACTTGCTCGTGAACGACGTAGCGTTAATTTACATATATAAATCCTAAGAGGAAATTTCCGAGTAGAAGCTAATAAAATCGTGCATCTAGGCGTCGGAGTTAACAAAATGATCGTTTCCACGAACGCTTGTAACCCAATATCCTCGATTGCCTCTTTATTGCTGGTAATGCCGCATGATTGCCGGCCTACCTCGTCAAAAATGACTTATTTTTGATCGAGAACGTACACGTACACGGGCATCTAGAATTTGCGAGTACACGTTAATGTTGTCACGACAAAAGACGGTTCCTCATGAGCGCTACTTGTACCGTGACAATTCCACATGCAGCCGCAATAATTTTCGCGATCAAACGGCACGTAGCAGCACCTGGTTTAATAGTATCGCCTGACAGTGACAAACGACCAACCTGCGAAAGGAACAGAGAAATTAATAGGTGTTGGTGTATCGGTGTGCCCTGCGTCGCCACGCGTCCCTTCGTTTCGGCTATGCTTGTGCCACGAACCGGCAACTTTTTCGAACAATCGATTCGAGGTATAAGAAAATTTGCAACGCTGCATAAAAGTTGCTCGATTTTTGCTCGTCTGTCGGGCAAAAATGGAACGGATCGCAGTTACAGTCTCGTTTGAAACGTGTCGGAGGAAGAAAGGAAATTCTTCGGATTCGTGTCAGTTGACAAATTGCTGGATTATAGCGGTTCGTGCTATCTAATGTGCGTGGGATAAGAATATATCTTCTTTTTATTAACCCAGAGGTTTTACGGATTCCCACGATTTTCTGTTTGTTCCTATCGGTGATGGGGGATCGGATGAACTGGTGCGACGGCAATATTTATGATACTTACTTTTGGGGGAAAGCTTGTTAAGTGCATTAGACTGCAAATATTTGTCGATAGTAACTTGATTAGCCAGCTACTCGGTAGAAGAGCTGCTACGTTTAGATTTATGAGCTAGATATGATTAAAACAGATAAAAAGAAACCTGTATTTGACAAACATTTCGTCGTTAACTATAAATTGTCCAAAATTCAATTTTAGTAAGAGGATCAGCAAGAAGCAGTTAAACAGGATTTTTTGTTTTTTCCAGATTGATAAACGCCGCACGGTAATTTTTATGTTTCGCGAGCGTATAATAAGAGCAAAAAGTAATTTTTTTTAATTCGATGAAACAGTGTTTGAATTACGAACGTATAAATAGGATAATCTATGTATGTAACTAAAATAACAGATACTTCAAGTGTTTTTTTATATTTCTCAACTCAAAAGCTTTACAAATTTAAAAAAAAAATGCCCAAAATTATATTATGGAATTAAAGTAAATTAAATTGCACATTCGTAGAACCCTTCGGATTTTCTACATCGCGTTCCTAAAATTGTTTATTTTCGATTAAAACGCTTTGTTTGTAGCTAAAAAAATGTCGAATAACGTTATTCGAACCGTGTTTCGCTTCCAATTATTCTCCTTTCTGTTTTCTCATTTGTAATTGTTCATTTCTGGAAGATTTTTCATAACAAAGTGAATTTAATCGAAAATTGTTCTACGACTCACGAAATTTTTGCTTACGAACATTTTACATAAAATTTCATAGAAATGCGGTGGTCGTTTTGCGGGGCGAACATTTTCGTAGCCGCTTTTGTCCCGTTTACGATATACTGGCATGAATTTCTGCATTTTTCGTGTAATTTTCGTTTCGCGTAATCTTTCATTTATATTTTCTACATGGAAATATTTGGTTTCGTTGTTTCCAAAACGATCTAATGATCTTTTCTATGTCGTTTGAATTACAACGATACAATAAGTTTGCATGCTGCCATCGATAATAAATTATTTGCAGTTAATATTCGCAAACAAACAAAATAACTTTGTCTTTCTCGTTGTGCGACGTATATTTAATTGCGAAAAGGTTTATTACAACGTTGATGAACTTTTTAATCACTTGCGCGTTATTTGTACATAGTGCAAGACAACTGCCGTATTCAAAGTGCGCTTTGTAACTTTATTTCGAAGTTAATTACGCGCTTTTCTTTGTGAAATAAGTCTGTTGCGTTGATGTTAATTAAAATTGTGTTTTATTAAAGAGACTCTTTCGGTAAATTTCTGTCGTAAATAAGCTTGAAATTCATAGCGAAATCATGAAAGAAAGATATTCCTGTCTATGTTATCATGTGAACGTTTGAAGAATGATTAAAATTATAGATCAAAACCTTATTCCACTTACATTACGTGACAAGATAAACGTCGAATACGGCAATGATGACAAGAAAAAGCAGAAGTCTATCTAATGAGACAAGCAAAATAACAATGTGGATATGGAAACAAATGAGAGGGGAGACTATCGTGCGAGTAAAGGAGATAGTATAAAAGGCAGCCTGTTGTAACAAGTAGAATAGGAAACTATCTGACGGACAAGTAGAACGCGAGTACGCTCGAGGTTAAAGTTAAAATGAAATATTTCCTTATTACCTCTAAATTGTAAATAAAATTTATTATATATATATATATATCAATCGTATGGCGTATTAATTTTGTATATATCATATAATTTATTATTTGTATACATATGTCGATAAATTTGTTACATGTACATAACTCTTTTTCTTATTTTGAATCGTCGAACGTTCTGACGAAGATCGTGCAAACATTTATTTCATATGCGATACGTGTGTGCACGGAAACTTTTACATTCGTTGATTGACATTACATATCGTGGTGAAACGTAAATGACGTTCGATCGACAAATTCATGAAACCGATCCGAAAAGAAGCACGAGTTCCCTAGCATCGAGAATAACGTTGTCAGAACATCAGTTTAGTGTCCATCGCGCTTGCAACGATATGCCAGTATCGTTGATAGGAAAGTCGAGAAATTCGAAAGTACAGCAGCTCGAGCAAAATTTTACACGGTAATACGCGCGTATACCAGTGGTACGAGAGTATGGGAACGCGTTATTTCGCTTATCCTCAACATGCATTTTATCAAGCGTAAACACGAGTCGCGAATAATTGGAAACGCTTATGCTGCTGGAAGTTGTGAACAACGCAACGTGGTCTTCGCGGATTCTTGGATAAGAAGCAACATATTTCCCATGCTCCGGGATCCACCGTGACCCGAATATTACGACAAAACCTCACGGCACGGTATTCCCTTCGAATACCGGAAGCTAGAGTTGCTGCTTTTCTTTTGGCTTGCGTTCGCTTGAATTTCCAGCAGACAAATATTTAGAACTCCATCGAAGCGATGGTTCCCTCAAAGTCCGCCGATCGACTAGTAGCAAAATCGACGAAAAGCAACGCGCACGATCAGTTCGTGAGTAGTTTTTCCTAATTTTACGAAATCCTCGAGCTTGCACGCGGCTAACGATACGCACGTCGAGATGATCGGTCGAAATACGTCGATATTTTTACAAATTTTACAAATTTTATCAATATTCTATCTGCTTTCGTCGTTCGATTGCCCGCAACCGTTTCTATATGTACGTTCCCTTCAATAAAAATATTTCCAGCGTCCATTGCAAGCAATAATTTGCATTTTCGAGTAATTATAATTTTGTAACGTAAACCATCGGTCGTTTTCCAGATATCTCCACCGATTATTCAAAAGTTTCTCGTAATTCGTCCACTTTCGTAATTCCTTGTCGGTAACTAAAAACGTTACGTATGTATTTCGAATCGTAAAACCTGTACACTTCCACACGCGGTATGTTAAAGTAGCGAAACAAAAATTCCAATTTTTTTGCAAAATCTCCGGCCCGAAAAAACATTTTTCAAATCACAATATATCAGGATAGAGACACAAGAGAGAGAGAGAGGAGTTTTGGAGGGTGGGGGCGAGTGTTCCTCCGATAAATATTTACTGAGCTGTAAAATCGCAGTGAAAAGATAGAAAACAGTTCGAACGTGGACGTCGTGCATCGTTCGAACAATCAGAGCTCTGTTACGTTCCGCTTCACCGACGTAAAATTTATCCACAGATCCCTGAAAAAGTATCCGCGCGAGAAAGAAACGAATTCCATTTGTCTGGCACTCGTTCATTCCAATATTCCACAGTTCGAATCGAGTCGACCGGTTCTCCATCGAATCCGAGCCGAATTCGAGAGATATACGAGAGACCAGAGTTACCCAACACACAGTTTACCGTGGCAGACCGTTGATCTCGGATCGACACACGAGACCATCACATATCCGTGTACGTATAATAGACTAGATAAGTTCTAGTGCTAGGCACACTGCCGCTCGCCTGCAACGAGTGATCCGCGCGAGTTTTCGAATCGTCGCGTTTCCCGACTTCAAGTTTCCCGACGGACCGACTAGTTGGACTGAAACGAAGTCGTATTTTACGGGGGGGGGGGACATCGAAAACGATAACGACCGCTCGCTACGCCGCGCCACCATGTCCGCTATTAATTTTACAATGTTCTTGATGTTACACTCGATGCGATTTCGCCAGCGCTAACGCAGCGGACACGAGCAACGGCGGACTTGAAACGCTTTGAATTGATCGAATTCGAAGTAGAGAGCGCTTTGAAATATTGCTCGGAATTAAGAAGACTAGAAATATCGAAAGATTTTCGATACATCGTTTATACAAATAAGCGTTGGATCGTACGCCATTTATTTTAGACAGTTTGCGTTTTACTTCACTCATCGAGGAAAAGTAAAATCACAAGATGGATAGCGGAGTACGTTCTTGTATATAGTCTACCCTCGGTGCGAAAATTCGTGCAAACTTTTCAAGTAAAAGCGCTTTTTCGTCCAGACGAATTTTAAAGAAAATCTTGCGAGTATTTCAACTTGCATAAATCTGTACTTGGAAATATCGAACAATTCCAAGTAGATATCGATTAAAATTTCTAATTTCGAGCAAGATTCGAAGCTTTTCGATGTTTTGTAGCACCGCACCGGTTGAAATTTATTTCACGAGCAGACCTGAATCCGATGCCCATCGCTAAAGCCGACCGCACAGTAAACTGGTTCATTGTGTTCATCTGAGGTCGGGGAAACTCTACTTCAACGTGTTGGCGTACGGCGTACACCGGCACCGGCTCCGCGTCTCTCAGTGAGTTTATACTGGGACTTCCGCCGCTCGAGCATCCGGATTAACGAGTCGAAGGTCCAACTGATTGATTCCGAATACAGGAATACCGTATAAATGCGAAGTCAGTGTGTGAATGAGTAATTATCTGTAAAATTTGTACACGAGGGTAATTAATCGTCAACATTTTACGGCTCTATCATGAAAACTTGAAAAACTGAATGACGTTGCGCTTTCGAAACTGCATTATTTCTTTCTTTCTTACGCGAATAGAAACAAAATGGACAATTTTGATTGCTCTTCGATATAGCGATTCGATCAAGCATCGATAATAACGATACGATTTATTACTTTTTTTTTTAGTAAACTTTGATATTCGAGGTGTGGAAATATTATTCGGATATTATTTGTTCGTCTGAATCGCCTTCCCGTTTGTGAAAATAATCGATGACCTACAATACGGATCGTTGTATTAGAATGTCTCATAAAATATCGTGCGATCGCTTTACTTTTCGTCGCTTTGAAACCTCCTGCGTAAATAACGCGTATCGAAGCATCGTTTGAAAAACAAACTTTTGTACGCTGATTACGATATTTTTCACCTGTTTATTCATCACGGCTTAATGAACTAAAGTTTTGAAATGCACGATATTCTCTGCGACATGGTAATATCTGTGCGTTTGAAAATTATCTGATTCACCAAGTTATATTTACTATATGTACTATACTGGCAGACGGTATAATTTTGTATTTTTCTAATAAGATACATTTAGCGATATTAATTTATCGATGGCATAAATATTTTCACGAATTTTTGTGCCAAGAAATACTATGCAATAGTCTCGTCTTTGCGCTCTCATTCTCTCTCTCTCTCTCTCTCTCTCTCTCTGTATCTATCTCTTTCTCTCCGTACAACTCGGATTGTTTGCGTATGGATAGGTGATTTTTCTACGATATCAGCTGTTTCTACAATTCATGGAAACCGCTGTAATTTTCAATCCATTTTGTTTCTTGTATATTCAGTTTCACTAACATTTTACGTAAACAATCGAAGCTGTTTGACGTAGTCCGTAATTGGTATGGCGAACGCGTAAAGTTACGTGATCAGCTTGAATATTGACGAACGTAAATACACAAGATTGATTGCACGTTGTTGTATGAAAAAACGATGATAAAATTCACAGCAGAGAGTTTCAAGGAAAGCAGATAAAATCTTTCGTTTCTGATAACTTTGATTTGTCTATTTAATATGTACATATGTATCGGTAGTGAATTTGTTACGTGTTAAATTGTTTAATCACTGCCATTAGCTGCCACGTATATATGTACATGTATAAAGCACGTTCAGTGTACGATACTTGATAGAAGTTCTAAAAGAAGATATATCTCCACATGCCGACTAATTACGTTACTTTCGATTAACATTTTGTACTAACGTTCATCCTTTTAGAACAATAATAACGCGTCATCTAATGTACGAACCTAATAAATAAGAAATGTACGATAATTATCATCGCATCATCGTGAAAATATGTTAACTGTTACTAAACACGAAGTTTGTTGCAGATGTAAAGAATGTCCATTCGTAAGACCGTATGTGTTGTAGCGGGAATGTAATAAAAAGTATGTATTACGAAAAAGTTTCATTTCACTGATTCACCACCATAAATCGTTTTATTTCGTATATTCATTCTCCCCTTACGACCTTACCACGCAACCTAGCATAATCACCATAAGTTTTTTTTAACGTAGATGTATACGTAGTTGTTGGTTGAGCATCGACGTGACATTCACATTCACATAACGCTGTAAAAATGTCGAAAACGCATGCACGAGCACCCCAAATTTGTACTCTTTCGCTTAAAAGTTCGCTTCATCGTTCAAAAAACATTCGTTCGCTTCTCTACTAACAAAAGACGATTACAAGGAGAGACGTTCGAAGAATGTACTGTCCATTGACCAAACTAATCGTGAGCGATCAAATATTCGTACTGTACTGGGTTATCACGTTAGATAACTCTTTATAAAGAAATGGCAATTGATCTCTTATGTCGATTAATGCAACGTGTTTCGAACGTATCGCAGGGAAAGGCTAAAGGGTCGACGTTTCGTAGTTTACCTTTTCCTGTCGGGAAAGCGAAAAATTGACTCGTTAACCCGTTTCATCGTAACAAGCGACGGAACATATGGAAACGAGCAGCAGGAGAAAAGATAAACGCCCCAATTTTCTAGCTCTTTTTTTCCTTTCTCTTTTTTTTTTCATTGTTGTTGTTGTTACAGAAACACGAAGCATCGACGAGATACAGATCGTATCGTGATGGTTCTGTGCGACCGGCTGCTGCACAAGTGTATTGTAAATATTTAATCGAAGCGAGGAAACGTTAAGAGGGAGAAGGATGGTGGAACGTGTGGCGGTTATGTTACTTGGTTAGTCGAGCGAATCTGGCTGAGTTTCGGCGATTCTCGGTATTCATTCGGATTCACCAAACGAACACGGTGGCCGGCGACACGATAACGCCGCGCTTTTCCAGCCAAATGGATTTACGGCCGAAACATTTTTACTATCGTCGATAAAAATTTACCGCGATAAAAATTTATAACGACCATCGGCGGTTGCGACGTCGACGTCAAAGAGGAAAATCGGGCTGCGCTGCGCCGAGCCGAGCCGAGCCGATGCGATGGAGCTGATACCTAACTT
Organism: Bombus vancouverensis nearcticus; assembly: GCF_051014615.1. Classification (NCBI taxonomy): domain Eukaryota; kingdom Metazoa; phylum Arthropoda; class Insecta; order Hymenoptera; family Apidae; genus Bombus; species Bombus vancouverensis. The sequence continues at coordinate 10,973,871 of NC_134923.1, forward strand.
AACGATCACGATTCGATCCTTTGCTATTATGTAGTCCAAAGCCATTGAAATAACGCGAGAGGAGCACACGTTTGATAACGACGTTTCGTACAAATCACGGCTCGATATTTCAAAACCGAATGAAACGCTGGAATTATCGTAGAGACGAAAAATATTCTCGGTACTTTCCATTTTTGTTGATGAACCTGCAAAGAAAACATAGCATGGATAAAGCTATCGAAAAATACAGTTAGAGATCGAGCAGCCGGATGTAAATGTCGAAAGAAGGGTATAGAAATTTGTATACAAATAAAACGAACCTACAATATGTAAAAATAGCGTAAATATTATTGTCGGAAGAGTAACGTTCTATCGTTAACATTCCCATCAGTTGTATATTTCCTGAAAAAAGGATTTTGCATTAAGTAGAACTGTAACACCGATACTAAACTCTTTTGGTAGGAAACTGATACATTCCGATGCTTTTATGGTAGTATCAAGCACGTAGCTGGTTGGTTTTATGTACCCATACAGGCAAAGCCATGCGATACAAAATAATTCTTTGCACAGCATTCGATTCCAGCATTTTGACAGAAATAATACTTATTGGAAAAGCGACGGAAAATTAAACGAATCCGATCAGAAATTGCAATCTTTGTAACAAGAATAAGCAATTCGTCACTCTATTCGTTACCTATTTTCGAAGAAGTATGGTAAATTTTTAACAAGAATATTCCATTAGTAATATCCATTTAGTATCGACAGTTTGCTCGGTGACGACGTTGTATCGTTCGGAATAATATCAAAAGTCGAAAGTCAATTATATCAAACTTGAAACAAGTATTATGTAAAACGAAAGAGCGATCGCTTATCTATCACACTATTTCTAATTTTATGTCTCTAAGTTGAAACTAATTTAAAGCTATATATGTACGATATATTAGTTCACTCGTTGTTCCACTCTCCTGTCGATTACAATTACAGAGAAACCTCCGTATTCGTTCGTCCCTATATTAGTCACATCTTTTCGGCAACAAAATGCTTCGACTTTTACTATCTTCTTTTGTAAAACTAAAATCGAGAATCCACCAAAGAAAAATGTATTGTTCTATTTAAGAAACTAGTGGTGGACTCTTCATCGAAGTAAAACTCTTCTTGAAATTCTGAATATTGCAATTTGTAGTCGATCGAAAACTGATTAACTTTTATTCGAAACATTCCTTTGTCCGAAGTACCTTAAAACCCCTGAAGACTGATTTTTGTCGCCTGTTTCTCATTCCACTGTTGCTAGCATCTTCTCGAGTTCCAACATTCGAAAGAAAGAAGATTGTTCGGAATGTATCGTTGGTAATTCCAGGATACGCCAAAGAAAGAGTAAGAACGAGAAATGGACAAAAGACGAAACGCAGGACAAGCAAAAGCCCTCGAGTTTACAGTCGCAAAACGCAATTAGATCAAGATAACTAAAATGACAAAAGGATTTAAGCTGACGCTAAACGCCGAGCACGGAAACGGAGAGAGCGTGGGAGCACGTACGATGATTAAGTTTGACCATTAGGGTCATTTACCGACCCAATTCCAGGCTGAGTACCAATTATTTTCGTTTTCCTTCATTCTTATAGAAATAATTGATCGAATACTCGTCCAATTCGATGTTCGTCGATTCTTCAAGAGCGGATTAATGACAAATATCGAGGTATAAATATCATTGCAATTACGTACGACTTACAGATTTAGTTTTTGCAGAATAAGCAGTGCCATCGTAACACGAATACCACAGTATGCATAGGTATAGCATACCTTTAATTTTACGTTTACACGGAGAACGCATGATCGTTCGCGATACCAAGTACCATTTCCAAGCAAATGGACGTTTTGGATTTGGAGGAAAAAATTGGAAATTAAAGCGCATCGAAGGGCAAAGGGTTGAAAATGAAAGACGAACGCTGTTCTAATATTTCATCGGAGATACAAACCGCATCGCATCTTGGCGTCCGCCAGATCGATATCTCTGGCAAGTTCCGTAACCGTACACTCGCCATTTCTTTCGCGTCACTGAATTCTGTGGTTTTCTTGAAACGGGATCGATTCTCCGTGGAAATTTGTCGCGTATACATATACAAGAGACTAACCCAGGTTGTCTAGTTCACGCCATTTCCTCAAGATCTTGAAGCGTAAAGTTTGCTCGCTAACGGAAAGGCACGCGTTGCTTGGCGCCATTTGGCGTTTTCCATGGGTTCGCCTCTCTGTCTAATCGTAGCGAAGTCTAACAGTTGGCTGGACGATAGACTCGATCTCGGTCAGGTTTCGAATGATCGATCGCGTCGAACACCGACAGAAATTATCCTCTCGCGAAATGATCCGTACCTTTATCCCACTTTATATCGTACGGATTCGATTATTCTCAATTCTCGGTACCTTTTTGGAACGCGGACATCGTACTTTTTCGACACGGACTCAAGTTAAACTGGTAGCGAGTAAGTTAAAACGAACTTGTAACGTGATCGATAATTGATTGTCAGGGAAGGAAAAACGTTTGACGTCGCTAATCGAGAATGTTACGTCAGCGAGTTCTATCAGTGTATATGTACGTACATATCCGAATCAAAGATACCAATTGATCGTTCACGTAGAATCCGATCGTCGTACCAAAATTCGTAGGCCAATTAGAAACGACGTAACGTGGGAATCGTTTCTCGCGACTTTTTCCCCTGTCGAATAAAATTCCTCGAGCCTTCGATTCGTTGTTTCTCGTAAAAACTGCAAACCAATGTGACGCGACGGTCCAAGTCTAAACTCTAACTCACTGTGGCGTAATCTCTCTGAGGACAACGATGCCCCAACACCTGTCTTTTGTCTATGAATGTGTATCGTCAATGTGATATAGCGCAGTCATTTGCATCTCTGTTGGTCCCTGGAGTCAGAATTTAGCCTCACGTCGATGTCGATAAACAGTACCATGGGTACCTGTATAAGCACGTTTCGGTACACAACGTTACCGTTGTATCGCCCATTCACCTGTATCGCCGATGAATACACGCTCGTTCCTCATACCTGGCGCGTCTACTTAGTGGCACTTAAGCAAATTCCCTGGTTCTTGCTCGGTGTCGCTAACCAGCCATGCACCATCGATGAGAACAGTTTTGACGTAAGCTCCGGCTTAGCGCAATAACATTAGGATCGATTTAATCCTTCCAAACTGATGGGATCCAGTGGAGGCAGTTGCAGCATGGTAAATGTTTGCTCGAGCATGTACTTTTTAAAATATTTTATCGATTTCGGAATAGGTGAATTCGATGTGCGTTCAGTTTTCTATGAGAGAAAATTTAATGGGGTAGCGTTACGGACCGGCAAGTTAACCAACGAACGGTTATTCGCCAGAGTAACGACATAGTTCGAAGATAGGAGATTCAACTTGGATCCTGAGTAATGTATTTGCAAGTAAAACACGTATTACCGCGTGCTGTTGCCGATTACGTTTAAAATCGTGCACAGATATAATTATAACAGATGGCTGAACGTTTGTTTCTCCGTGAAGGAAACGTTACGTTTGTAACAGAGGCCGATAGTTTCGGGCAAAACGTTTTTCCTAAATAAGAAAAATCACCGGTACTTTAATTGAAGTCTTATTGCGAAACATTGAATGGAGTCGCGGTTACAGACTACGTTGGCCATTATCAACTTGGGAATCTTGTCTGCGCAAACGTAACGCTTAATTCAAATCTGATTGCAATTTAATCGTGACCCCGAATCTAATGTTCTTTTAATTGAATCCGCAGTTAACCTCTACTTTATCACCACACTAATTTCAACGGTGGTCCTGCCACAATTCAAACCTCGGTTAAGCTTAGCGTTACGCACCGATTAGCATACACGTTGAATATTATATTCGAGCAGAAACGCGAGCCAGTTTCATTACCTTCCTACGCTAAATGCAAAAAGATCCTCCTGGACGATGCTAATTAGTCGCGGCAAGAAGCCTCTAGTACTCTAGTCTGTGCATTATTTCACAAGCGCAAAGCGTTTAAATACTTCAGAGTGCGCAGTGTGATTGCATTTCTTGCTCCAGTGTTTGTTTTGATTAACGAGTACATAAACCCTGACCTAGGTCTGACCTAACTCGAAATACGGACCAAGATATTTTCAGCAAAAGTTCAGACTTAACAAGCTAACATTACGGATAGTATACGTAATTCTACGACGCCTTCTGCCTAATCCGATGTTAGTTGGAAATGTTTCAATCTCTTTCTTTATCATTCCGATGCTTCTTACGTTTCTACGATGAAAGAACTTTCATCGAATGCGAATTAAACGCAACGAAGTGTAAATTAGTTGACAAATATGGATAGGATATTTTGCTAACATTTCCTACACGTTAGTTGACACTTTATTGTATTTTTGTTATAATTTAGACGTCAATTACAAAGGATATTTGACAAATAGTAGTTAAAATATTGCCGCTTTAAATCGCAATTATCATATTAATTTAAGCATAATTTCGCTGGTAACTGTGACGCATAGTATCTCGTTTAAATGGACGCTGAAAATTAACAGAGTTTTCACGTATATTATTTATCTTTAACTTAACGTTCGTCGTAATTAGTACGTAAAAGCTAGATTTTTTAAAAATTAAATCTTTCCGTCGTTTTAAATAATTTGATTAATGATCGATTCACCCATTTTTATTTTGTTTCATGGTGCGGTAAAATCACGAGAGTTCCTGCAACATACACATATTAATTACTAATTATGCATGCTAATTGTGTGGGATATTTTCTCTTCTTTTTAATTAATTATTTACTTACCTACATTAATGCTATATGTATTATTTTTCATAAATAATCAATATCGAACCATATCTTTCATTTATAGCGGATATTAATTATAATTCGAAATACAGGTACATCGATCGTTACTCATAACTATGTACGCGATATGCTCTGATCCATTCTTATTCGACATGTTTCTATGTTTCGGAATAAACAAAGGTAATTAACATGAAAAGCTTCGTGAAAATTTCTATTTAGGAATATTTCCAGGAAAGATATTCAGGAAATGAATCATAGTTTAAGAAAACACGTACGAAAGCGATATTAATGATACGTATTTAGTTTAGTAATTAAGACCAGGTACTCCGCATCGTTTCTAAAAATATAAAATTTATACGCTGATTTCGGTGGATGGAAACTGCGGATATGGATCGTGCATCGCGTCGTTGTAAAGCGTACACTGTACATGGAGTATTGTATAGTGTAGCGTATAGACGTAGCGTATAGAGAAACACTGGCATGCGGTAAATCCACGACCAATATCGACACTTTCTATGTTCTTTGAAATCTACGTTTTGTCGAATCACTGAAAACATTTTTCCGTGATTCATTCGGTCGACAGAATAATAGATACGCGACAAAATATCGATTTAAGCCGTAGAATGACAGAGATTTTTAAACACGCCACGTATTTACACTCACGTGCGTTGAATTAACCTGTGGTCAGCGTGGGTAACCGAAATTCTACCAGGCGAATAAATGTCATGATACAGCGTTTCGCGTACTATGAACGCCACCACAACAGTTGCATATGTAGTTACGCGCTCGGCTGTTTTGCAAATATATGGATATTGGAAAAATCATGTTAAACAGCTTTTAACTTGTTCAAAAGCAGTTCGTTTCGAACGAAAAGGGAAAATAAATTTATACTACGATGCTATCGCGATTATTACGCTGGAAGGAACAAGAATTTAGATTCGATCTAGTTTCCAGGTAAAATAGAAATTAATCAAAGCGAAATAAGAAAACTAGAACGACGATTCTCACTTTCATTCTGTACTTACAATTGCTTTATTATCTGTAACGGAAGCAAGAGTGCCGTTGAAATTGACGTTTCTGCACTTTAAATGAGCAATTTGTAGAATAATTCCAACCGTTGCGTTGGAGGAAACTCAAGCTTCGGTCATCGTACAGGCGGAGCGTAATTTTACCGGAGAATTGAAAATTTAGTTTGATGAGTCTTTTCATTGTTCTCTTGGTACAGCGAGATGCTTTCAGTCCCTCTATGCAGAGTTATATCGGTTAATGGAAACGAATTCCTTGACCTTTCAAATTCATGACCAACTTTACCTTGATTAGAACGCAAATAAAAGTTAAGAAATATTATTTCTTGTGTAATTTACTTCGCATATTTGACTTTACGATACTTTAAAGGCAGTCAATCGTGGATGTGTAAGATAAACGCAAATAGACGGAAAATATTTCCGTGCATTGCATAACGTTGTGCGTGGACATTTTTATCAGTGCCAATTAGTTTTCAAGCGATGCGCTTTAAGAGCTAAAACATGTAATGCGGTTTCATCGAACACGCGCGCTAATTAAACTTTAAATACAGACCAATGGTTAAGGTTAAGGTATTTGCATCTTTTCCGCTTTGTGCACCGCGGAACTTGCAAGGAATGCGTCGTTTAATCTGTTTTTATCCTTCCGTTCGGAAGGCAGAATTTATCGAGAGAAGTTATTTCGACTTTTGAATTTATTTATTATTTAACGAAATACGCTACTTCGTGGATACTTAATTTTCTTGTTAAAAATACGTATTCGCAGAGAATAGCGACATAAAATTTGTTGCAATCGTTATAAGCAGTATTTAGTTAACATTAGTATAAGAAATATTTAATGAGAGTCCGACAAATTAACGGTATGATCGCGTTGATCTGCTAACTAGGTTAGCACCGCATTTGTCGGATTGCTACATATTTAAAGATTCCATTACGCGTTATAGAGTACGTGCGCAATGTTTCACGCTGTAGTTTACTACTGTGCCGTTTCTTATGTATTATATCGCACATTTGTAGCTCCATTTATTATTAACAGTCGCATTTTCGCTACAATTTTCAGCTTTCAGTGACCTCAACGATTATCGTAGCAACGATAAAACTTAGCGCTTTTACTTTGTACAAATATCTCAGGCAACTCCGCTGGTCACGCTATCTTATAAAAATATTTAATTCAACAGAATCCAAATGATCGTACTTATCTAATAAATCAACCGTACGCGCGTGATTTAGAATTAACGTGCACGAAAATTTCCCAGGCATCTTACAAATGAGCTCGCGAACCGAGGTATACACTGCTGAAGTATATGGATTTGAAAGCTTTGTAAGGAAAGTTGGAAACTACGGCTAAATGAAGTGCTTTCGTGGCTCAAGACCATAACCGGCCGCTTGTAATTGCCAAGATATGAGACGTTGTATCCGCTGAAATTACGAATGCGTTGTTGTTCTTTAACGCTCTTACATCTCTTCGATCTACGTTTCTCATAAATTTTCTTTTCGGTTGCACATCGGTCGACATATCATAGGTAAATGGCGAACGGCGAATCGTTAATTTTATTTCCAATTTTTCGTCAAGCAGACGTTCTTTTCTTCACGCCGAGCCGATACGATAGAACGAGACCATTCTACGGGGCAAGAATCGTTTTCGTTGTCGGTGAGAACTCGATCGCGAATGTCGTATAAAGGCATTTTCTTTTCTTTCCTCGAGTGTTCTACGTTCTATGTACGTACGAGTGTATCAGGCGTTCTCAAGAAGCAAACAGTCCCACTCCTGCTCCGAATTTCCGCCAGTTGGGATAAAACGACTGTTCACGGTCGCCGTTAACTGTTGGAAAACGTTGTTGGACAGGATGGAAAATGGTAGCGATCAAAGTCGCCGAAAGGGGGCTCATCCTGCAAGTCCGCGCCGTATCGCTGATGAAAGCGGTACTTACGCAGCCATCGAGAAGTCGGTTTACGAGAGAACGTAAAAGTGGACCAGTCGTAAAAGTGGTGGCGGATGAAATCACAATTGCTTAATGAATTTGCGGGGGTGCACGGTGAATTGGGGTCGGCGCCGCCTAACTGCGCTCGCATTAACCCATTGCTCCCCGGAGAGAAAGAGAGGAGACAAGAGAGGCAGTTGAAAGGGGCAAAGGGAGAACAGGGTGAAGGAGAGAAGAGAGGCTATTACATCGAATTCGCCCAGGAATTTGCATATATAACACGAGCAGAGACCCGACTGCGGCAGAGGAGACAGGAGAGGCCGGATAAGTGGCTGTCTTTGAGTAGCTGAAACCTTAGGATTATTCAATTAATATATTCATTGAACTACGTTGGCCTCTACTGAATTCACCGGCTGCTCCACGGACAGGAAAAATGGGTCGAACATCGGTTTAGCGCCAACATCGGCCGTAATCCAGCGTATTACCTGCACCTGATTGAAAACGACGCGCTTCTTGGCGAATTGTTATTAGATGCAGTAGCGCCACGATCCCCATTCCCGTAATGCGAAATGTATTATTAGTATTAGCCGAGCGAGGCGTGCACCTACCATTAATTGACTAATTGAATCGCATATTCCAACTTGTCCGTCTGCACCTGTACCATCCAAATCGATAGAAAGAAAAGGATTTCGTCCGTTTCGGTTAACTATACCTGTACCTGCATAATCCTGCTTATGGGCCGGATTATACGCCAACCGAGAGGTATTACGTATCTGGGAATACCGGAATTTATACCATTTATTTTTAATTAGAAACAAAGTTGTATAGATGTGCTATATAGGAGTAAGCAAATTTGCGAAAGCGAATATTCCGCGAGTCTTTATTTACCGACACGCTGAATTCCGCTTTTCGAGTAATAAGGTTAAACGTAATTATTTTTTAAAGGCATTCTTGGAAAGTTATAAAGTACGAACAGAGTATGTATAAGAGGGCGGAGGAAAATTTGGGACGATTTTCTAATTATGTAACGCCTGCGAACCTGCTGCTTGTGATCTCCAAGTATAGTGTGCAAGGAATTTGCGGAAAGGATTTCTCTTCTCTGACAATGAGAAAAGCGATCCTCAAAATTTTATCTTCCCTTCAATCGCAATTTCTCGGAAATTATTATACGTCAATTACCATTCACGGTTAGTCTACTTTCCAGAATCGATACTTTGAATTTTTCCTATTTTGTTTCCAATTTGTTCGTGCAATCATTTTTTTCTGCGATTAGGCGGCAACGCGACGTCGATTTACAAATACTTAATTTTCTGAATAATATTTGCGATTCGTAGTTTCGATCAGATATAACGTGATATTTTGCAGGAGTACAAATTTATTGAGAAATTTAGATCTTACGAAACAAGAGAAGCTGCGTGTCTCAAATTGTTACACGAAGAGAATTTGTATAATTTAAATTTTCCTCGCTTCTCGTACGCTTGCTAATGACGTTAGGGAATAAAATTTCGTTTCGTCATAGATGATATATCGCGCTGCAACATTTGATCTGTCTATTATATATTCGATATATTCGACCTATCCTAGAAGCGAGGAAGGTCTAGGATAATGGCAGTTGCGATTACAGCTAATTAATAGTGCCATAATTGACTATTCTCGCATTAATATATTTGATCGATTACAATTCAGACACAAATCATGACAGTTATAGTCGAATTACCAATGAAATCTTTGATCGAACACATCTGAACTAGTGTAGCTGGTGACAACGTTGAAACGTATCTTCGTTAAATTGTCAAATCATTCCAAAATAAGTAGTATTAATTTCAATTACTAATAAAAAACGAGAGAAAGTGTAACAAAGATATAACGATGTTAAAGACCCCTCGAAACAGGGTAATCGGACGATGATAAATTTAATGTGCATTATTATGAGAAAAATTGCATATTTCATCGAAACGGATCCATTCGTTACATTAACTTATTAAATAATGCAAGTTGAAATATTTGCGTTTTCTCAATTAATATGTTAACATTCGAACTGCGAACTCGGCAACAGAAATTGCAAAAGTTGCACGGTATAAACAGTTATAATGCACGTCAAACCTCACACTCGTCTCTCTCCTTTACCCACTGAAATGAAATTTAATGCTCTCCGAGGAATATCGTAATCAGACAGTATGTATGCGGTTGAATCGTGAATGTTGTACAGCCTGCTAGCATACGAATTTACGTATGATGGATTTATTAATCGACATTTTTCATGGAGATGCCAAGATGGTTTAAACACATTTCGCTTTACGCCGAAATGAAATGTTGAAGTTCAGCGTGAAAAAAACATTTGATAAATCTCAGTGAAATTTTGGTTGAAATTATATAAAACCTGCAACATTCTGTTGCAACGAAATTATTATATTGAAATTGTTGATGTAACTATTTGCTGCGCAGCTTGAAACAAAATTAATTCGTTAACACGCGTTTTGAGAAGGATGATACTTTATTAAATAGCCGAGTAATTCAATTTAAATTTAATCCCGTTAAAAGTGTTTAAAGTAACTCAAACTCCGCGACAAAGATTTAAGAAATATAATATCCGTTAGACGAACACTTGAAACGATATGCAAATTTATTTAAGTCTATAAAGGATGGTAAATGTGGATGGTTAAACGCAAATACGTTTCCATCGTTTAGTATGGTAAATAAAATTGTATCTTATAAATTCTCCATATTATACATATTTTTAGATCATATTCAAGTATATCGTGATATTCTAATTAAGGGCAGATCACTTTTTTACTCGTTTGGGGAAACTCCTCGCAATTGCATCTGCAATTACTTTTTCCTCGTTTGTCAAGTGTTTCGTTCAAGAACGACAAACGATAGAGGCAGTTAACGTAACAAACCAATTAAAAAAGAAATAGTAAAAGACGCGTATTGGGCCATCGTTGCACAAAATTAAAATATAGGAATAAAGAGAGGTGTCTCGTGCAGGCCTATGCGAACCATAAAAATACTGGGAAAAACAACGAACCTTAGGCAGCGTTTTATTTCAGACCTGAATTTCTCGTTTCTTAAATTTTCCGCTTAGTGTTTTGTGCTATCTGTGTCCACTAATTGTATACATACGCGTTTCGAAATTGTAATCACGTTTTCGCATTCTCCATTTCGTAATTCGTACGATAATTTCTAAATAGCTCGGTTCTTGGATATGGCTTTTGCAATGGTGCGATCAACTTGCGATGGAAATAAATTCGTTCGTTAAGTTACGTACTCATTTATGCGTTTAATGTCTATTTGAATTAATATGGATATCGACAGGTGAGATGTTTAAATCGATTAATCGATAATATTCATTCCACCCAGTTAATTCGAATTTCCATCGTAGCACTGATTGCTTTTTGGAACGATTTGGCTGAATTTTAATTATAATTGAGAAATAATTATTATACTATCCTATAGTTCTGGAATTATTTTGCATTCGCATTTGCAGGCGATCGCGTTTCCATCGCAAAAGATTAAGATCGATCGTGCCAAATATCGTGCATTTTATATTGTGACGTGAGTTAATTTGGAAACTTCGCAACCGATTTCTAAACAAAGCAATAACTTACGTACCTTAACTTTGGCAATAAAGTCAGCTTAACCCGCCGAGATGCGGCATTAACTGTAAGCACTGCATTACGTATCAAAAGATGCGTCATCAGTACTCATCAGGGCTAAGCACAGATTCGCGCATCAAGGACACAAGTGTGTTTTAAGCGTTAAAACGACACGTCGTTATAGCGAGCTTGCCGCAACGCGCTAACGACTAATTCCTGCTCATTGTGAAATAGCACAGCGATTCGTAGCAAATAATTACAGCATCGTGATTTAGAGAAAGCGAGGACGAAGGAATTCGTGCGACGTGATAATAAAGTAGATGAAGTAGTTTATACTAGTCGATAGCGAGTGGTGATTGTTTCGAAGAATGTACGCGTATGCTACTATAAATGAAATTGTAAAAGTAACGCAAGTAACGAGATAGTTAATTATAAAACGTATTAAATAACGATGATAAAAATATCAATATCGTTAATTAATTAAAATTTAATTAAAAACACCGTATACGCATCTACGTATGAATTGCGCATATGTACGTATATCGCAACGAACGAAGATGAACGAGGAAGTCGCATATTATAATTAACCCTCGTGTCTGCGTCAATTATTCCGTTCCTCTAGAAAACACGATTTACGTTGATCTCTTTGGCATAAAATTTTCTAGTTCAACGTATCGAACATCCACGAGATAATAACATTTATTCATCCAGAGTCAAAATTTAAAGCGGTGAACGCACGATGTTTGCAACATCGATAAAAACCATTCGATTTATCGGCGTTGTTTCGCGAACAATATCTTTTTTATGATACATTCGCAAATACACCAGAGGAAAATTAATACACGAATATTAGTCCGCTTCGTCGTTCAATCAGAATTCGTGTCACATGTAGTAATTAAGAAAGTTTTAATCGTTATATACATATTTTACACGATACCTTGATAAATCATTCATTTCGTTAAATCTCATGCGTATTCGGGACCATATTTGACTTTAATCCACGATGATAGACGTTAAAATGTCCATCGTTTATCCAATATCGTTTTATCTAGATTAAAATCAAGGCAATTCGTTTAAAGTAGTTCGGTAGTCGATTTTCATTTAATTCTTTTATTTCTCTCTCTCTCTCTTTTTTTTTTTTTTTTTTGTAACTAGCAATCCTCGCAAAAAATAGATTCCAATTTTTGTACGCGCAATCCTGTACAGAGCGTATCAAATTTGCGAATACAAATACTCACAACTATAAATTACAAGGGAATAATTTCTGCATAATCCCGCGATAACAGAAGTATCTGGGGAGAACAAGCAATACGAGTGTTGCCAGAGTGCGGATGCACGAAATGGTCTAAATTGCACACGTATCACGCAGCGCACAATTGCATAAAACTAACTTACTAATTTGTTAGTTTGCGATTTGCTGCTCTAGAAACTAAAAACAACGAAATACTTGAGCACCACGTGCGTTTCATATGCCGGCAACGCATTCCGAACGAAAATTCTCCACTATAATAACGTTTATTCTTCGAATAATGTTTATTATTTCGTGAAAATCGAAATATACAAAATAATCGAAGCTTATGGGAGCAACATAACGATACACGTTGCGCGTGTAACAAAAATCCGCATCACCTACTATGTTTTGCTGAATTTTTCGGGATTCGTAAAGTTAATTTCATTTATTAACCGCTACTCGTACCTGCAATTGTATAGTATGCGTTACAATTAAACAACGCCGTTGAAATAAAATTGAAATGAAAACACGTTGAGCGGATATTTTGCTGCATCCATGTGCTATTGGCGTATTAGAAATTTCTTTCTGTTTTATTTATCTATCTCTTCTCTGTTACTAGATAAATTTTCGTTGTCAAAGTTCCGGCGTAAGTATTGCTCTGTGCCTCGTACAGTCCGCTTGCCAAACTGCTCGCTACCTTCCTCACTCTGTACAACGCAGTGACTCTAGATATTGAATCACGATCTTAGACAGGATACTTGCATACGTACTTGGCCTGACGCAGAGTATAATACCATTTTCTCTGCTCTTTGTTTCCTGTTTATAGGAGAATCGAGAAGTAGAGTTATATGAATAACGCGTGCTCACGCAAGTGGCCTCTTTTGCCTTGAAATCTCTTGAAAACTGTTCCGTGAAACTGTTTTCCTTTGTACGCGATACGAGATTACCCAAGAAACGTGAACGAATTTGACGATAAAGTTATACACGTATTTTCAACGAAACAGCCATTCGTCCGTTAAATTATTTCGTTAAAGAATTACGCATTCGTATTTCGCTTATTCTAAAAGAAATATTTTACTCGCGAAGGAACAGGTAATGTTGATAGTTTTGCGCGGATAGCGCGGTGAGTTATTGTTTGAAGAGCTAATTAAATTAGATTAATGGAACTACCATCGTCTATGGGAACAGTCGATGTTACGTTTGGCGTGTGCTTAATATACACGTGTCTATATATTTCACAGCGCAGGAATAGAAATATTAAATATTTGAATTGTAATTGTAGTTGTTTCAACAACTATCGCTTAAACAGCCCAATTTTCTTCGTAATATTGCTGCAAGTTAAAATATTTGCGTCAGAGATATCGTCACGGTTATAACAAAATCATCCTCCACGTATGTGACTATTGAGATATGTATAATTTTGTGTGCTGGACTGGATTAGACGCGTAGTAGAGATACTTGTATGTGAGTATCAGTGTGCGGATGAACGTAAACTGTTCAGGCGGTTAACAGTCGGGTATGGAAGCAAGTGTTGAGACGCGTGCAAGTTTGTATCGACGAATATCTTAGAAATCGCTCATCAAATAAATATATAATTATTCTAATATTAATTCCAAGTGTAAATTTAGTGTTTCTATACCATTATTTCGGCTATTAAGATCCACAATTCTCAACAGTGGCCATCCGTACAAACAATAACGATACGCTCTGTAATTCGACGCGTTTCGTTCGCGAATCGAATTGCAGATAGTTACAGTTAGATGCATCCTCGAGTTCTCACGTGTAGTTTCTAAAACGAGAGGCACATACTTCCTTGGTAGTTAATATACCTCAAGGCGATTTGAAAGCGCTAAAAAAGGAACACAGAAAGGGGAAGAGCATCGTAGAGATTCTTATACGACTGAACACAGGACAGCATCTGTGGTAGGCGACTCATAATTATGATCTTAATTAAAAGAACATTAATTAAAAGCGTGCACAGCCGCGATTACAATTAATAACGGTCCAACTTGTTCTCATTACTTTGGTGTACGCGTTGTACAGAGACATTTGCCAACTGAACATTTACAACGAAGCGCCAAATGTATGCAAAAGAATGTTCGTTAGATTTCTGCATTGCAGTGCGATGTTCGTAAGGTTTGTGCGAACTAAAAGCTATGAATAACGGCGGCTGTTCAAAGTTGCTTCTCCGATTGCGGTTCACGTCAGCCGTGATATCCGTTCCTTTGATCGCATACAATATTATGGCTGTTACCTAATTACACAAAAGTGCCGTAGGTATTGGGGCGCGCTATATCTCACCATTCTTACGGTATACTACACTGTGTGAAACGAATCACGACTATAAGCACGATGCTTTGACTCTAAATTTTTCGTAATTACAAATGTAAGGAGAGTTAGGACATAGAAAGAAGTCAGGTTCGTAACGGAAACAATTTTGTTCGGTGTTGGTCGATGACCTGTATCGTAATTTGCTTACACATACGATGTTTTAGAGGTACGATACAGCACGTTTGAAAATACGTCCAATCGATCGAGTAACGATCGATCGTGCGAACTAGAAGTCAAAGTGCCGGGATTATTCATGAACATAGAGCGAGCTAGGTAAAGGCCATTGCTTTGAATTTTGAATCCGCGTTCCGAATAGCGATTAATTAGTTAAACGACAGATAAGTGGCCTAATAAACAAAATACAAAAGGGTAGAACTTCGATACATTTAGCTCTAGTTCATCCATCGGTGATAACGAAACGCGATCTGATAAAGACTGAATTGTAACTTTACCTAAAGTATCTATATGATGTAATATTGAAGCATCTATGTAATATAAATACAGTCGACACACATTCATCAGGTCCCTGAGTACTTCTCTCAATGCTCTATCATACTTTATTATTACTTATTATTATTTCACAGAGGACCGAGACCAGAGAACTGAGGATTTTATAAAATGCTAAAAATTCTCGAGCCAATTACGATTGAATCACGATATTAAAATGAATGCCAGTGTTATATTTGCGTTACATTAAGTAAAATTTGTCAAAACTAATAAAACACGAAGCAGAGGACTGAAAAGCTAATTGACTGCAACAGGTGATTGTCGCAGAATTTTCAACGTCAGCTAATCAAAAAATGACCAGAAAACGTAAAAAGCGCATTAGCTTCGCTCGATTAATTTTCACTTACTTCGCCTGCTTTCTTTCCTAATATCGTAGATATCGTTTTTCTCTTTAGAAATAATTTCACACGGATTTGAGACGTTAAAGTGACGACAAAGACTGTAGATAATTTTTGTCAATTAACTAGAATCGATCAAAGTAGAAAGAAACGCGAAAGATAAATATGTCTATCGTAAAATATATGTAAAAAAGAAGAATCAGCGAATAGTTCGAAATTCATTCACCGAGCGTGGATCGTAGAATAAATTTTGTAGCTGTGACATGGCAGAGGACTGAGAATTTCACGTATAAAAGATAATTCTTGTATATACATGAATTAAATCGACGGTCATCGTAGTGTGTCTGCGAAGTTACGGTTATTATTTTCCTCTGCTGTGCAAATATAATACAATTTAACGTTTTTAAGAGTGTTAAAAAGCGAGAATCGCAAAAAAATTCCCATTTCTATAGTATCACCCGTACGTATATCTCATCGCACGACGAACTGCACGAAGAACGATGTCGTCGGATATAAATTCGGAATTTCAATGAAAAACTGCCCCTTGCCTTTTTGCTTCGTCGTACAACGTATCACGTTCTGATAAGATAAACATAGAAAATTTGAGTTCGGAAAACTTCGTTTCATTTACGATAATCTTCCGCGTAGTATCGAAAGAGTGAAACTTTGAAAAGATACACACATGTCGGAGAGTTAAATTACCGTAGATAAAGGATATTTGTCTTTTGACTTTGGTTATTCTGCTCGTCTAAAAGTCATCGTCGAAATTAACGCAGCATGTACTTCTACATGTAAATATTCCTCACTGGCCAAGTTTTTATTATTAACCATGGAAATTAATTTACTTCGTTAACGAATACCGATAAGGAAAGGAGGAAGATACGCAAAGAGGAAGATAATTAGCGTAATTAAACATCTCCTAGAAAGTAACGAAGGTACGTAGTACATAAAATAAAAAAAAAAGAAAGAAAAATATTAGCTGGTGGAAGAATTATACATATCCAAAGAGACTGGCTAACTACAATAACATCTTACTTTAAATGAATCGTATTCGAAGGAAATTATTCTTAATTAATTAACGGTTGTTGCAATAATAAACGATATTGCCAGCAAGTAATAGTAGGTACATTAACACAATCGGAAATAATAATGAAATCTTATACCGTTATAGTTATGGTAGAGATTTCGAGGCTCAATACGCCAAGCAACCCCCTTTGATGTATATAATACGAAAACCATTGTAATCCAGGGATTTGGTTCGCAAACTGATCAATATGGGCATTCAAAGGATCGGTAACAGTTGTGTTATAATTATCTTCCATTTCAATGCGATGTAATGATTTCTGCCAGAACGTGCAAAGGCAGCAATGCGTATTGACAATGTTAACGAACCAAGGGGCAAAAAGCTGGCAGTAAATGCGGCGATTCTAACCGTGGGCATCATTTCAAACGCAAACACGCAACACCACGATACACCAAACTGTTGGCCATGTTATGAATGAATCACGTTACGCCGTTGTTCTACATGTATCGTGTAAATACACAACGAAATCATAAGCTTTTACACACTTACTCCATTGCTACGTTACATTCGTCTGCTTTTCGATATTCCATGCATTGGCCAGCATTCTTACGTGATATTCAGATTTTCAAATTCGCCCCGACATCGTGTTAGGTAGATGCATAGATCGAGCATTGTACGTACCTCTCTATCCCCGTAACAGAGTCCATATTTGCTGGCACACGAACCGATACAATAACGAAGCTGTAAAGTAGCGAGACAGCAGCGAGGCAACCAGGTTATCGGCCGAGGAAAATTACGCGTAAATTGTGCTAGTGCGGTAAGCAGTACGCATTAAATTATTATACTAATTGGTTTTGTCATTACCTGAACCTACAATTGCGTGCACATAGGAGCCGTGCGTTCGGAATCACGCGTCACTATTTAGGAACTAGAGGAAAATAGATAGGAAACGCAATCGAAACAGTTAAGTAAATAAACGTAGTTTGCTACTTATCAAAAATATGTTTGAATAAAAATATTAGGACGCACCTAATCGCGAAACGCAAGAATAAAACATTGCCTAGGCGAATTCGAACAGATCGTTTAATAGAAATTCTTTGATCGAAAAGTTCATGGAGCAAATAATTAAACAATCACGACACAAATTCGAGCAATTGACGATATTCGCGCGGAATTCGCCAAAGTAAAATTAGGCTCGTCGTTATTATTTCCTTCGATAACTCGATTAAAGTTGGAAAATTATGTTCCGTAATCCATACGCTTTGCATGAAAATAAACTGTAAGCATAATCTCTCTATACTTTTGTTGCCACCATACGTTTTCCAGCAGGCGTAAAATAATGCAGAAAATATAATTGCAATGGCCGTTACTCGTTCGTATTAAGCCCTCGAGCTAATACCGCAGTAAGTATAATTCATGTCTATTACATTCACGACTGTTCTCATTAACGTACAAGTTATAAAAATGTTTGTTTCGCGTGGTTACCACTGGCCGAGTACCAGCGACAAAACTGTTGCTTTATGTTGATGTTATTCGACGTGTAAACAGAGAAAACTCGTGGGTAAATTTTAAGACAGAAAATATATATAAATAGAAGTGTAATTATAAGTAAGAATACAATTTGAGCTGGTCCAGATCCTCACGCTAGCTGTGTTACCCGATAACTGAAAAGCCCGAAGCCAACGTCGCCTGTCTACTGTTTATGCTTTGCCTTCGTCGCAGTCTTTTGTCTACGCGCTGTCGATGGCTTCGGTGCTTGAAAAAACTAAAGAGACCAGATGTAGGATTTTCTTAGAAGTGGTAACCACTAAAACGCTTTAACATTTATACATGGCGTTATTAGGGTGAAGAAGAAATTGAAATTTTTATTGATGCGGGCAAGAGCGAGAAAAGAAGTCGCGCAACAGTCGCGTCGTCGAACGCGCGTACAACAAACGAACGCCTTTTTCCTAAAACGGAGAAAACTGCCGCTAGCGCGCGACATTTCAACGTCCGCCAAACAACAGATTACAAATCGAGGTATCAAATTTTTATAATCGCGTGGCCGACAGCAAGTTTTATGCCGCAATTTATAGCATAATCGATTATAATTAATTATAGCGATTTTAAGATACTCGTATTCTGGGAAACGTGGAAAACAGCGTAGCAATCGGGATCGCGGACAATAGGTGGCTCCATAAGAATAAAAATACACGGACGAAGAGTCGCACTGTGTGTAAAACAATGCTATGTAGGTAAATGTGAAAATCGTGAAAAGAAAACATCGTAAGACAGTGTGTTCGGCCGAATGAATTATTGAAATCGCTTTGAAAACAGAGATACTGCCATTAGTTTTAAAAGCAGCTAAAGTTAAAAGGCGGTTTTTTTTTATGGAAAGAGGGGAAAAAGAACCGAGGCGCAATAATCTATGGAAGTTTTCTTTAAAGAGCATCCGCTGCTATTCTCGTCGGATTCGTTTAAACGCGACAACGGAGAATAAAATATTTTTTCTTATTTCTGGACGATGTTTAGCTTGGTATTTTTAATTGTGCCGCGGCATTCAATTTTACTGGCAGTGCTACGTGAAAGTTTTCAGTCAGCAGCAATACAATGTTACCACGTTCGTTATCATCTTCGCGTATTTGTAATTTGTCCGAGTATGTACTTAGTTGCGTACACGACACCGGCGAGTTCTCGTTTTTTGACTGGTCTCGGTAAAAGAGAAAAGAAAGAACGAGGTTGACGGAAACGTTCGAAAATAATTCAGGAAGTGGGCAATTGTAATAAAAATCTAAACGAGTTACAGAAGAATATTTTCTATTTAATGTATACAGATCGAGAGAGAAAAGATATAAAATGTTTGATAGATAATAGACAGCATTAACGATTAATGTATAGCATTCAAATTGATATTTGAATAGACATTGGCCTTCTTTCTTAATTATTCTTCAACAAGGAAACTCTTTTCTTCGTCGTATTTGCTTCTCACCAGTTTATAAAAACATATGTGACATCGAAGTACTCGATTGAATCAAAGATGACATACAGTGTTATAACGAGTGAGATCGCAATTACACGCTACAGAACATACGTATCGTCTCTCTTGCATGTTCTTTGACTCAATCCTGCAAGCCACTTTTCACAATCTCAATAGTAATTCTACGATATTTACATTGAACGTTGCGATAAAGTTAATGCAGAAGTTAGTTATTACATTGCATCATTTGGCGCACGATGCCTAACGTTTGTCCGTTAGGAAAATTATTGATCCGTGATAATTATCAAAATGATATGCAATCCAGTTTTATGCGATATCATTGGAAGAAGTTCTGATTATAATTTATATTTACGATAATCGTTTCTTAATCGAAGCAACGTTAAGATATATCAAGCGGGCATTTTGATCTTAAAGTTACGGTAAACGTATATCTCGATGGCAACAAATTCAAAAATTTGGAACAATTACGTTTCTTTAAGTATAACGATTAATAAGAGGTTGTTATTTCTCCTCGTAAAATGTCATAATTTAAATGAAATACCGCGTATAACTTTGAGCGTGTAATTTAAAGAAGAGGATAAAGTTAGAACCCAGTTATTCACGGTAAAGTAAAAAAGCTCTTACGGCTATAACTTTAAGTTAGGATAACAAAAGGTGCCCTCGATCATACTCATTGCGATTGTATCGATTTCGTGCTTTGTTATAATTTAAGGATTTCCTCTGACAATCGGTTAACGCATCGTAATTCTTGCATCGGTGTAAACTACTCGGTCTAATTGCTGACATCGTACATCTAAATGTCCACGTCGACGGTGGATATATAATTAACATTTACTCACAACCAGCTGATGATTTGTGATCGATAATATTCCGCTTAAGTTTAACTATGTTAAAGGAACGTAGTCGCACGCTACGAATGTACAATTATCACGCAAATTCATTCGTTCGTATCTCATGTGCACACGCATCCACGCGCAATTATAATTTATAGATATTTTCGAACGTCTTAAACGTAATCTTAAATAGATAACGTATCGATTTTCTAATCGAGATAGCTGCTCGAAATTTCCAATCTCATCACCGTCCACAAGTAAATTCTAATTTTTAACAGTTGTTCATCTTCACCGTTGCGTTGCTGAAAATTTTGGGAACGACACTAACCGTTATACATCGTTCTGAAAATCTAAGCTTCTTTTTAACGAACGAAACTCGTCCTTTAAAGATTCTTAGGTTTTATAACGAATATGTATAACGCGCTTCAAAGACTTTGTATACTCGTTTCGTGAATTTAACTGGCATCTTTAACTGGAACACGGCTGTTTCCATTTTCATAAAAAAGTACAGCGCGGATCGCTAAAAATTCAACGATCTAAGTTGGAGTATCATACCGATGAAATATTCTCGAGTTATGGTGATTCAAAACATTAAAAGAAAATCGTGTGTTGCACGGATTTCAGGCTTTCCATGTTCCGTAAAGTATACGATGCTTATTCCGTTGATGTACGTTTCCCATGTACCTTCCCATAGATCGAGCACTTGCCTGCGTTCGTTTTCAACGTTTCTACGTAAATAGTAACTACGTGAAATATTTGATAATTTAGCTCGATTAGTTTTAGGCTTCTTATTAGATCGATATTGTTAGGTGAATCGAATAAATTCGAACTTCTTACGATTAGCGCGCGGATTTTCATAAATAAATTCACAAATAAAACGAAAATAAAAGAAGCTTACTTTCCATTGCTAATTTATTGATTTGTCGACATACATAACTGAAAAATTATAATTACGATAATACAAACCTTGCATCAAGTACGAATATACAAATTTATCGATTGCTCTTCCGAAGTTATATTTTACTTTGCGAAAGAATTGATTAAATTTTGCTTTCGATCGTTTCCTTTTACTGTCCATAGACGAAAATTTCAGACGTATTAAATTTATCTTTACGAATAACTAAAACAACGTCTGTGATATACAGAATAAACAATTAAACATTTATAACGCAAAATACGTTGAAAATATTTGATTGCTTTATTTCGATATAATACAATTAAAGATTAAGATGAAGTACGTAATTGCGATAAATAAATTCAAATGAAACATAACGTTAACTAAGTACATGTAATTACAACGTACGTAATATAAATATAAATCATGTGAAATCATTTTGTTGTCAGACACGCTTATTGTTACAAGATCTAACGTTTTTAAAGGAACGTTAAATTAAATAATGTTGAATAAAATTGGACACTTTACACGTATACATCTACACGCATGTACGTACACGTACATACGTGTTTAAGAGTTCTTTCATTACGCTACAGAGTACGTATTCGGATTTGTTTTGATTATCTCTCTGATTGTGAAAGTTTTGTACGGCAGCGAGCCATCGGAAATTCGTTCGGTCGAATAATGTAATCCTTACGAGTGTCCTGTGTTACATAGTAACAAAACTATTCCACGATACTTTCGTTCTAGGTCATCTACTTTCCCATTATGAACATTATCCTTAAGTCGAAACGTTCAACGTTCCATTCCATTGGTGAGACTTTTACAATTCTTTTTTTAAGCGAACTTTTAACGTTTTCGAACGAGTCTCAAAGTAAAAAAAAAAAGAAAAGCTGTATTTATCGAGTGATTAAATGTCGACCGTTTAAGGTATCGAGTGATTGACGTTAAATAAATTAATATAATCAAGAATTTTATAAAGATTGGATTCGTCAAAGCTCACCTCGTTTTCTCATCAAATATTTTTAAATCCCCGTCACCTCTTATTCCTTTTACATCTATGTTCTGATTATAGGTACGAGATTGACATTTCCTGTCACGTTCTTTTTATCTGATTAAAGAATCGTACTAATCTAAGGTTCACTAATAATCTTAGAAGTGCCCGTTATCGAGAAGATCTTATGCGACATTATTCACACGACACAGTGGCATAACAATTTATAGAATCTATAGACATCGTTTGCTTTGATGTTTAGAGGGAAACGTCGTTTAATTTTACATTTCTATAACGTTTGTCATATAGATAATAATCCATTTACATCTGCATTTATCAATAACAGTAATAGTTACCTAGTTCTGTCTAAATTGTCATTTAATATTATGTATTCGCGTGTGTGTGTGTGTGTGTGTGCGTGTGTGTGTGCACGCGCGCGCGCGCCTGTGTATACAGAAAAACACCAGTGAACTCGACATTAGTCTTTCAAATAATTTATGCAAAGCTGCAAATGAAACGCGCTCCGTGACTGAGCGTGCAAATTTGTGCGCAACATTACTCGAAAATTGAATATATATTCGTTTCAAAATACCTGGAATTACTCGACAAGTCCGTGGAAAGAAAATATAGCTCTACGTTTAGAAAAAGCGTATGTAGGATAATGTACAAGCGAAGGAATTTAATTATAAATACGATAAATGATAAATCATTGGCAGACTATGAATAAGTAACTTTAGTAGAGAATATCTTTCTACAACGTTACACGAGCTTCGCTATGAATCGATCGTAGGATCAGCTTCCTAACGGTTTATCGTGTCTGGAAAAGAAATTGGCACATATTTTTTACTGGTCTCGATCGATCAACAACGATACATTTTTGGAAATTCCGTGGATTGTCTTCCGTGGATTGATATCGATAAAGATGAGGGAAAGTAAAAGATCTTTTTTTCGTTTCTCGTGATCTTTCGGTGATTCGAGATATGTATGAATCGTGTTAAAATTATGTTAAAACAAAGCTGATAATTTTAACGAGATGTATCTTGGAACGTAAGATACGAAATCTCCTGCAACGCAAAAGAGAATCGATAACATTTTGATTACGAGAATGACATGCTCCGCAAAATTATCCAAGTATGTATCAATTTGTACAAGTATGTTTGCTTCGACGTTTTTTTTATATTCCATCCGGAATCTGTTTAAATATAATTCTGTTTTTACAGAAGCCTTTGCTAAAGAAAGTTACACGTGAACACAGATTTTTAAGGTAATTCGTATGTTTCTTTTTAAGAGCGACGATACATTGTTATTAATAAAATTAATAACGAGATCGGGGCTTTGTATTCAGGTACTCTATTCCTGACCCGTAAGAGTATTTGACGTTTAAGATATAGAAACTCCAGGAAGAAATGACTTTCGATGAAAGTACACAAATTCGATCGTTTTTAACCCGATCGGTGTTAACAGATACCACAAAAAGTAATCGATTTGAGAAACAGCAACACGTGAGATTTTCATGAAACGATCTATATAAACCTATCGAATTAAATGGCATACGGTTATTGTATAGCGAGTAATCGAATAGAAAATTAATCGAATATACGTTTCCTTTGCACGAAACATCCGAAGAAGAAAAGAATGGAGAATTGCATTTGTGTACTTCACCATGATATTTCATTTTGAATTTTGTCACAGACGAATACATTTGTCCTCGTATAATCCCTTGGAATCGATAGTTTTGTTTTACGAGTGTATTCGACGTTGACGAAAACATCGGTGTTAAAATTTTACGCATGGTTTACGTTAATCACGCAGGTTATAGTCCATTTGACTTTCAACAACATTTATGAGCGATACGCTTCGTATTTACAATAACTATTATTTTTTTCCATCACAGATATTTATACAATGTAAATTTACAATCAAACAAGCTACGATCAACAGAAAAAAAAACACGACTAGTTCAGGATTTACAATTGTTATGGAAAAGTGGCTCGCTATAATATCCCGTTGATCGTTTTACTCGCGTGAAACTTGTGCGGGGAACGTGCTAGCTGGAGAATATGTTTCACGTAGCCCATACGTCATGTTCCTTTTTTCTCATTCTCGGTGTACAGACTGACTAGAATTAGTATAATATCGTATCTAGATAAAAGAGAGGTAAATAGAAATTCGCGAAACGATATGCGATACACCTAAAAACAACCGAAACGTTTCGAATACAAGGCATAGCCAATACCGAGATCCACGTGACTATAAACTATAAAGTGGAATCTTACATCGAGGAAAGTATAACGAAGATTATCCGTGGAATGTCCTTTTGACAATTGGATAAAAAAAGGATTACGAAGGATGCAGCTGATTACCGAAGCTTATCACTAACATAGTTTCTTTTTAAAAGGCGAAAAAGAGTATAAGAAGAAGAGACAGAGAATATTATTCTATGTATATTTTTGGCTAATGATTCTTGCTTAAAGAACATCTTCCTTTATTCCATTATTTTGCACGTATTATATATCTCGATCTGATAAGCACTCTGTCATTGAATTCGTTACCGCGTTCGGACATTTAAATCGATGGTTATAAATCTTTTTCATTCTTCTTCGATTCTTTAATAACGTAGTAATTTTCGTAACACGAGCACCTCTGTTCTTGATTAATTATAATAAATAAAGCAAGACCAAGTATACAATATAACGTAACAAAGCGTAAACTATCCAGTTTAATGAATAACCCGTTTGTTTCAGCGAGATGACACGGATATTAATTTTCCTCGTATTCGTTACGACGACTTTAACGATACGATCATCGAATAGTCACGCTAAAAGTGTCGTCAAGTATGGCGGAATAAATATTTTTGGATTACATTTAGATACATCTTTAATGATATGCGCGTTCTCAATATGCGAGTAGACTTTACACGACAAATGTGTTAAAAATACACGAAATAGAAATCACACTTTGCACTGTTATCGATCGATCTTTCGATGGAGAAAAATATCGATACGATGGAAATTATGATAGGTCCCGCTCTCCTAACGAAACTCTTCGGCAAATTTTCTTATAAAACATGGTACTATCGGAAAAAGAAATAAAAAGATGTAAAATTAAGCACATACTATATATCTCTACGACATTGTTGTAACGACATTAAGAAACGATAAGAATAGGGAAGTTTGGAAAAAGGGAGTAAAAGTTAGATTAGGATTAGGAGCCGATCGAAGGCATTATATCATTACTCTACTGATTGTCAAATACAATCTTCGATCTTTGCTGCTAATCTCCGTCGCTAGCATTTTTAATATTAATATTCGTTTGCACTGGCGCGTCTCAGGGATTAATACTGCTCGATTCAGCGACTTTAACTAAAAATCAACGATCGAAATCTCTCCGGTTTCGTCAGCTAGTCTACATTCCGTCGAAATAAACGATGTCACCGGTATCGTCCATCGCTTTAACGTCGTCTCTCGACCGAATTGTAAGTCTCGTACATGCCGACGACAGTGATCGACGCGGTTTGCTAAATAAAATAGAAATATGTTGGTAACGTTCGTACAAACTATAAACTTTTCCTCCGCGTGTACCTGTGACCGGAACGATCCAGCGTTCCAACAAAAATATTGAAAATTTCGATCGCGCATCGTACGCGAAGATGGCACAGCGCGATCGATATATTCAGAAATTTTCCTCCCTCGTTCAAATTACTCGTTCAAGTAGCAACGAACATCGCTTTTCTCGGATTCCACGTAAACACACATTGAAATTCACGAGTGGAAATATAGGGAAAACGGACGTTACTGCGACTGTGACGACGAGCGAGACTGGACAGAAATGGACGGGGTTGAAAACACATTGGCTCGTGTCCGACATAAACCGACGCCGTTCGTACTATTTGCAAGAAATATTGGACATCTACTTTCGAAGAAACTTGGGGAATATCAGGATACGCTGGCCGGTTAGGCTTTGGATTATAACTTCGCCTAGACATTTATTTCGTCCTTTTCTCGTGATGAAAAACGAGAATGCTACTCGTACGATTCGTACAGAATCAACGAGTTGAGTGCACATTTAAACCCGTAAACGCTTCTCATAATCACAATTGAGCAATTGAGATTCAACGCTCGGTGTGAGTATTTCTTTCCTTTTTTTTTCTCTCTCTCTTTTAATGTTTTCCGTATTATCTAGAAAATAGCCCGAGGATAAGACAAGGATAATTACGTATCGATAATTGAAGTGGCTTGATACTTAAGATTACTTTGTGGATGTATGGCTCACAGAAGGTGGCAGATTAATTAAGGTTGAACTACTTAGCCTGGATGTTCTTGGCTCGATCTCCAAGGACATGCGATATAGATCCTTCTCGTTTAGCATCAACGACGGGTCCAGCAGATAATTCGTAACTTTCGTTATCAGTTCGATCTTGTAGGGTGTCTGCTGGAAATGTCGTATCTCTCGAATCACGTGGGCAATCTGGAAATAAATCGAAAAATTTCCTCCAAATTTCAAACTCGATTTAAAGAATTGGCTCGAGCTAAGCAAGTTTATACGTTTTCAATTCGCGATATCTCTCTCTTCTCTCTCTTTCATTTTTTACAGTAACAATTTTACGACATGACCGAGTAACGAGTAAACCGATTTACCATTCTCATTTTGGAAAAGTTTAAAAGGCCATCTTCGGTCATAGTCGGTGTACCCTCTTCTATGAAAGAAAGATCGGTCAGATATAATCCTAAATAAGGAATGCAAGGTGGATCGCATCGATGCAAAGCGTCCCGTAGGTTTCTAAAGCGACCGTCCGAAGACACGATATTCTGTAGTCTCTCGATCGTTTGCTTCGTCTATAAAACAAACGAAACAGCTCGTATATGTTCGTCATTCGGCATTTTAATATCGCCGAACTCGCGTGATCGTCCCTTACCGTCTTCGAAACTTTTTCCCAAGTCTTTTTCAATCTGAAGACGCTGCTGTTTGTAAAAGCTGCGCAAATCTGCAGCACGCCGTTGTAATTGTGCAAAACCCTGCTGATATCCGCGACTGCGGCCCATTTCTCGATCGCTGCAACTCTCGCTGACATGTTCGAACGTCGGATAATCTCGGAGACGACCAACTGCGACACTTCGTTGAATCTCTTCGTCATCAAGAGAATGTGCGGTGCGCGTGTAGCCTTGTCAGTTTTCATCCACGCTTGTCCAAGAAATTCCCTACGCAGAAATAGAAGCGGATTACAAATACTTTGGATGTCAGCGTTCCTGTATCGATGGATACGAGTCGGACGAATCTTCTTTATCCAAAAACATTTATTTTCACGGTGAAACTTCAACGATTCATAAACGGAGCAACGAGTTAATACGTTTGGATAACTTACTCGCTTGAAATAGACACGAAGATCTTGTGATCCAAGTACGTCATTTGCTCTGCGATTTCAAGCGCCGATAGCGTCTCGATGCTTTCTTTCGTTTGCACCTGAAATCGCATGACGATATTTTTCAATATATTACGGTTTGTAGCACAATGTTTTTGACTAGGAAAAATACAAAAGAATTAGCTATGTCTATTTAGTATCGTGGGTTATCGATGTTTCTTGTATACGTACAGTGGGAGATGCCAACAGTTTCTTCAGATCCACTTTGTTGCTCTCTGGCTCTTCTTTCGTGATCAATCGAAGAAGTTGGCTCGCGGCTTTGTGTTCAGCCGGAAGAAGATTCGAGCAGTACATGATATCCTCGAGAAACTCGATCGTCAGATTTTTCAACGTCTGATCGGACTCGAAGTCTTGAGCGTGTTTCGAGACCCAATGCCTCAAAACGTTTAACACTCGCATCGTGGCTGCAGTTGACATGACCGACTCCTTGCGCCTGTTTTTGTCTCGACAAGAACCACTGCGATTATTTCCATCGATGCCTTTGTCCGGGGGGTTGCTCGACGCAGATGTTGCAATTGCGAATGCAGTTGCAGCCGTCGAGGTACTACTCCTAGATATATAGATTAGCAACGTTAATCCTTTCTGCTTTGAATTTGTTTTTGTGCTGTTTGTACATATTAAATGGACACATAGTGTTTATCTTTTTACCGTTATGATTATTCTTTTGAATAGTATGAAACGTTTCGGCTATGACATTACACATAATTCGTTACATAACATGCATATCTTTAGCATCTGTAAATTGTTATACCATTTAATATATCATTCCTCGTATTATTCAAATAAATAATCATAAAGTATATTATTTAATTAGTAGTTTGTTATTGGTTAACATACTGTTGCCTATTCGAGTATATTCGTTAATAAACATAATATTGTTTATTCTACCATATTTTTTAGGAAATTCCCTTTCGAGAATTATCGTGATTCGAATCAAAGCTTCTTCTTTTCCAGAGATAGGCTTTTAATTTGAGCGAATATCTTTTACGTTGAAAATCTTCGGTGAAGCACAGATATTAAATTACTCGACAGTTTCGTAACATCGGATGATTACTGTTTATGAACATGTTTGTTCCCCACCAACTTTAGGCCGTACAACATTTCAATAATCAGTAAATTTACATATTATAATTTGTAATATTAAAATATAAATTTACTAATTAAGACGAGAGAATATCAAACTTTATATCGTTCATCATTTTATAGACAATAGTGAACATCTAAGTGTGACGATTAAAAGACACATATTTCTTTCTTTGTTATCTACAAACTACTCAGCACATTACGAAGAAAAAAAAGAAAAGAAAAATCTAAATCTTTTTCTACTGATCATTCGAAATACGCTGAATCTTACAACTTCTTTATCACTTGAATTTCTATTTTGCAGTGTCAACCGTATTTATCTTCCGCCACGGTATTCTCAATGAACTATCGAGAAACGTATCGACAAACGTTTGAACATCGAATTATACGTAGGAAAATATTAGTTCAAGTTTATTCCTTAAATTTTTATGTCACATACATATTGCGTATGACGAATTGTATAAATAAAAATAATAACACTTTAATTAGATTTGAATTTTAATATTGTTAATATCGACGCTATATACACATGTATATGTATAATATATGCATCGTACAATTTTTTGCGACAAAAAAATACTGATTATTAAATAAATCAGCCTATTGCGAATGATTTCTCTAATCTAGAATCTAATGTGCACTAGTGTGCGCCTTGCTGTCTAGTTGAATAACAAATACCGACAATGCAATAGCTGTATCCAGCTGCTGTACTAAACTATAGCCACGGTAGAGACACTATTACCGCGAATATCAATTAATACAAGACGTCTAAACAGTTCAAACTATTTCTATTTCGTTTAGCTCGCCCATGATGCAGGATAATTAGTAATAAAATGAAAGTAGGTAGTACGAAACATAACAAATGTTTAAGAAATATATTACAAGATATCGATACAGCTTTGATTATTTCATTTGAAAAATAAATATTGAGATAACAAAAACATTTGAAAAAATATTATGCCATTATAATATAGAATCTTGGTTTTAAGATAGTCGATATTTAGAATAAATCAGGTTCGGGTATTCATGCATTCAAAATCTTGTCCATTATTCGAGAAAAGTAGGTTTGTAAAAAGATTTTGTACAAGTTATAGTTCTTCTGAAATAGGACTTCGTACCGTCTTGCGATTCGTATTATGCGTTACTATAGTTTAAACTATTTGCGACTTAAATTATAAAAAATAACTACGTCGAATTACATGACGACCGATGTTATATTCTTTGTAGGCGGTGAATTTTATTTTTAATAAATTTAAGAAGATACCTAGATACCTTTCGGGATGTATGGAAATTTAGAAATTTTGCAATGTGCTTCAAGTGAACGTGAGCAATAAAACGACGAGAGAGCATACACGTGAGTTTGTGAAAGAGATAGAGATCATCATGCGCCACATAGAGTGAAAAATAGCAGTGTTTCAGAAGCAGAAACGATGACACTTACCAGATAGGTACAGGTCCAACGCTATAAGTGACACAAAACGTCATATGAAATACAGTTGCATTAAAATAACTAAAGTATTATCCTGGATTGAAAAATTCATTTGGTGAAAATAAGCATGTCGAGTTACGAATAGAAACGATTTACGTCGATATTGGAATCGACAGTACGTTCTTTCGAAAGAATATTATTCACGTACTATCGTGTCGAATAATAAATATCGTATAAAACGTACGAAATCGCGAAAGCGAGCTTGGACAATCGATTTTACAACTAAATTACAATACGTATACTTTCGAATCCGCTCGTTCGTGTCACTGAAAAAATATAATTGTCCAATTACCAACTCAAACCTGAAATCTTGGAATTTCGATGTATCGCTCGATCTCCTAAGGATAAACGATATACGTAGAGATAAAAGAAAGTGATATTAAAGTAGAAGAATATCAGATATACGATGGTCGTTAATTATAATAAGGAAAAGCTATATACTTTGTAGTAAAAATAATATAATAAGATACACATAAATTTTCCAATCGTTACGTATGCAGTACTTCATAAATAATAGAGATAATAGATGATAGTGTTGTTTAAACGAGGATAGAAAAATACGAATATCTCTGTCTACAAGAAAAACAAGGAAGATTTATTTGTAGGCGGAAGAAAACACGTAAGAATACCGAGACAAAGCACTCATGCGTAAGAAAGTGAAAAATACCTTTATTACAGTCAACATTCATTAGCGATACCGTGAAACGAAATAGAGATAATTTTTTTTCTTTTTTTTTTTTCTCTTCTGTTTCAAGATACAAACGTCTGTACAAATTAGTTCCTTAATTATATTCGCGGTACACGTTCGATAGAATGATTAATCGTTATTTTAACGTAATATTATGGTATCTCAATTAGCTCGATACAATTTATACATGTCCTCGAAGTTGCATGCTAATGTTTTCTTCAAATGGATACGGTAGATGACTATAAACGTTGTTCGATCGTATTTTCTGTATAAAGACGACGATATCGTATAGTTTTCGGGAAATGAAAACCTCGGATCGATCGACATGCGCACTTTTTTTTATGATGCGTACAACAACGTATGGATATACATAGACAGTTAAACACGTCAGGAATACTCGAACGAACCTTCGATGACTCTGCCGAAAGCTGGTAATCACTACTCCAGCTTTGCTGGAAACCTGGTCATGTTGGAAGTTGCCTTGTTGGGAAGACATTTCGATTTCTTGAATCGATCGCCTGCTCATCCAATAATTCTGCAAAACGCAAATAACCTATTCAATATTTCATTTATATTTCAACCAAAAATACTATTAGCGTTACGTAGTAACGTAGCTCGTTGTACGTTAAATCCTTTGTAATATCGGCAATAATACCTCGATTAAAAATATTATTAATTTAGAGAAAATGAACTATCACCGGCCTTCTGTACCATATACTTCCCTACGTTCTACTTATTTCAATTACTATGACACGTTATGCACGTTATGCATATGTATCTGTGTGTATGAATAGCATTAAGTGTATCAAAGAAACATATTTCTCCACATACTCCAGTTATCGTAGAAATCGAGCTACTTCTCGCGGTAGCCGCGGGAGCAGAGGCGATGGATGCTCTATGTTCGTTATGATGTAGATGTTGCCTCTGTTGATTCGGCTGATTTTGTTGAGGAGACGGCGGCTGAGCCGATGGACTGCTGCTTTCACTTTCTTTCGCGGGCTGTTTCTCTTTCTCGTGTTTGCTTGCTTCGTTCTCGGTTGTTTCGATGGCTGTCGCCTTTGGCGTTGTAGGAGTTTTCGTCGGTGTCTCCTCTTTCGCTTGTTTCGATGTTTCAGACTCGGCATCCTCGTAGATAAACTGTTCCTCTGATAATTTGGAAATAATTGTATGAGAAAGTTATAATGGAACAGCCTGTGTGAAGGAGCCATGCGACAAGTGGCGTGTTAAGCTTTAATTTCGTAATCAGCGTACCCCCTTTTGGCGGATCCGTTGCTACAGGTGTATCGGTTTCTTCGGAGACGCCACGCGAATAAGTAACCCCATCCTGTGGACTTCGATCCGATCCTGATCCTGACCCTGAACCAGTTGACCCAACCAACGTAACAGAACTCAGATTGCTAGGAGAGGACGGTGCGCTTATTACCGTATTATCTGAAATTAATTACGCTATTATTTAATATCAGCTATCGCGAAACGCGTTTGTCACGGTAAGATATTATATGATAAAAAGAATTTTTTTAATAATTTACAGTCAATTTTCCTTCAAGTGACGTAATTTCTTACTGTATCCGGATAGTTATTAACGGAGGTATAATAGATTGGAAAATATTACCTTTTTTAAGAGTAACGCCGCTTAATAATACTGCATGCGTAACATAGGTGAGACGAAATTATTTAAATAATATTAATATATATATATCAATGCAAAGGCCTCGGTAAAATGCAGGGAAGAGTGGGGTGAAACGGAACGCCGGTGTTTATCTTTGATAAGAAGTGCTAATGAGTTGCCATTACGTGACACGAGACTAAATATTCCTCGCAATAATTCACGATCGACCATAAACCCGCGCGCACATTATTTCTTGGTTTAGAATTTAGAGAGTTGAGGAAATTCTTGCTGTCGAAGTTTAATACGTCAAGTATATTAAATGTTTACCGAATCATCTCATCCGCGGCAAAACGAAACGCTTCAGTATGGAATAAACTGCCTATGTAAATACGTATAGGCAAGAATAGAGATGTTTCTTGGCACGTGTTATTCTTTCTTGCAATTAGATTGATTGCAGAGTAAAGTTCGAATTGCTGTTCTGGTTTCCCAGAAAATTTTAACTTCGCACAGAAAATTATGACGTACGAGATACGTCTTTCGTTCGATCCAGCTGTCAGTTGAAATTTTAATAATCAACGCACTTATCTCATGCGGATGTTATTCACGTAAAAATCCACGTGTATTCTTCGAAATGACACTAGTGCGTGTCCGTCAAGTTCGTCGAGAAAATATAGAATAACGAAAAGAAAAAGAGGAGAAGAGGAAGAAGAGAACGAGCCACTATATTAACATCGACCTATATGTTGGTTTTAAACGAGTGTTCCGTTTTATCCCATCACTTGAGCCAAGCGGATATTTCAATACATCCGGAAAATCATATTTTTCGTCATGATCAACTACTTCTCTTCGCAAAGTGCTTCATCCTTTCATAGCTTAAGGCCTAGTGAAGACTTCTAATGGAATCCTATGCCTATCGCCTTCTGATGGTTTGTTCTTGCAATCTAAAGTTAACCGTTCTATCCTAGTTTTTAAAATAAATTTTATAAAAGAAGAAAATAGATCTTAATTATTGTCTCCGAACAGAAATTCGACTTGCAGTTATTCTATGATTTCTATTACCTATTCCTTGGATACGATTAAAAAACCGTGCACTTTTTCCGAAATTTGATCTTACCCGTGAGTGTCTCAGAGCTGGACGAAACACCAATGACCTTTGGTATCGTTAAATGACAGCCATCGTCTTCTTCTTTCTTTTCTTTGTCCACGCGAATGCTGATTTTTCGTGGTGTTGCAGGAGATTGAGAACCAATGGACGCAGTGGACGATTGTATAGTAGGACTTCGTTTTATAATTGAAGGAGCTTCCGAAATCAAACCTAGTTGCTGCTCCTCGTCCACTAAAATAATTATTAATCGACAGTTACAAATATTTTTAGTGATACGAACTGATAGAACTCATAGAATAACTTTCGCGCATATTTCGTGGTATTAACAATGGCAAGTTTGTTGTTATATTGTGCGCTTATTAATCACGAACACTGACGCATATTTGAATAGACATTAGCAATACGTAATCGTTTATTAGCAGACAGAGTCGTTGAATCGTTAACGTTGATAATATAATAACGTTAACGCGTTAAAAAACATATCGCTCGAGTAAAATAATAGAAAATGCGATAATTCTTCTAATAAAACTAGATATATGCTATTGCGTCATGCAACAATCTTCAAAATAATTACGATCTACTTAACTGCATACCGTAATGTGAAACAGAGCTACTTAAAAGAGAAATCTTAAATAATTTGCAAATATATTATTTTAATACATAATTTGCCGCTTGAACTACTTAAATGCTTCGCTATAAATACTTCGTGCGATTTGTAACGATCGAAAAGTATTTGTACGTGACTCGTAATTATTTGACAATACATTACAAACAGAGGAGCGTTATTCTATGCGTATAATCTATAAAACTATTTTATCTAACTCTGCTACCAGATTTTACTTTTTCAAGACAGTGGCCATCTAAGTACGATTTATCGCTTCTGCATACGCAAAGGAAGCTAATGCTACGCTCGTTTACTTTAATAAACGATTTACCCTTTTTATATCCGCCACTGCGCCAATATCCCTTTGAATTGAGCGTGTATCCGCCGCTGCTAGAGTCACAGGAACCGTGACTCTTCGCTTCACGGCTGTCGCTTATTTCCGATCCGTATCCTATATACGAAAAAAAAAAAAAATGAAAGGTGAATTTTTCAGAGACAATTTATCGATATTTTCTTCCGTGAAACCACTTTTTAATAACGTAAGATTAATGTACAAGTCGATAAATATACCAGAAACTGAACTAGCCCCGCTGGTTCTTCGTGGTGAAACGCTGCTTCGTCTTCTATCGTCCACGTGCAATTGCGAGTCCGCTGTGTTTCCGCCCAATACGTCTAAGGATCTGGTGGACATACACATTTACATCCAATTAGAAAAGTCGAAGTTTCTCATATTTCACGCGTACGTTACAACTTGTTTCGCGGAGAGACAGGATTATCACAATCCAGTACGCTCGGTCAGAAGGATGCTTTCGTATGAAACAAGAATGGGCAACAGATTCAGAAACTTACACCAGGGAACCAGTAGGCATCTCGGCATCGGGTGGCTCAGCCTCGTAAAACACTTTCTTCAGAGCTTCCAGTACAGTAACGCCACTGGTGAATACTCGATACGTTAACAAAAACGTATTGAGAAAATCTATACTGAGAAATCTGAGATCCGTCAGACGTTGAAGTAGTCGTTCAGGAGTGGCTGATCGGATTTGCGGCACCTTGCAGGAATTTAAGGTCCTACTGAATCTGATATCTACGTCATCCTTGAACAGTTTCGGGTCGTTCCTGATGGATTGAGGCATCGTGACGGAACTAGTGTCCGACAACGAGCCTCGAACTAAATCGTTGAACTGAACGTTGTCCATACACTGGCTGATATCGCTTATCCAAGCAGCTTTCTCCTTCATTCGTTAATTAAAAGTTTCGTTAATTTGCCTTTCCTCGCAAATGGAAAATATAAAATGTAATTAAAGAGAGATAATTCAAGAGATTCTGAAGAGAGAATTTTCTGAGAGAAAATTAACAAGAACGTAGGTGTCTATGGCAGATGATTCTTAATAAATAATAATTATATATTATATGGATAATAATCGTTGTTATAATCGTTTTACGCTGTACCTGAATAGTAGGAGCTACGAGGTGTACGGTAACTTGAGATCCGCCAGATTTTAAGTCGAGTATGATTTTGAAGTCACGGTTCTGCAGTTGGCTACTGGCACTTCCGCTACCACTTCCGCTGCTCTCGCTGATGCCGCTGGACATCGAACATACTGACAGTTCTAAAATCAGTTTGCAATCACGGCAATACAATATTAATTATGTGTAAAGTATTTAACACACTTTTGCAAAAGACAGATCATCCACTGCTTGGAATGTCGCCGCAGGCCCAAAGTCGAAGAAGCTTGAAGTGTTGCAAATAAATGCATAAAAAATTAAAAATAGAAGGAAGGAGCATTCTACGTATAGGGAAGCAGCTGGTCTATTTAGAGATCTAAAAATAAGACATTTTAAAGGAAGATACACGATAGTTGACTATTTTCTTTACTACTAGGAACTAGGAGCGTTAAAAAGTCCTCGTGTCGAATCCGCTGATCGATTAGTCGTTTAAATACTTAACAAATTTGTGGAAATCAATTTTTACAACATATTTTCAAACTAAGAATGATACTTGTTGCCGTTCGAAGCTGCTAGAATTTCGCAAAAATCTACGTTTAGTTACAATTAAGAAACCACCTACTAAGTGCAAAAGATTAAGCCGATTGCAGTAGCATGAGATTACAAGGTAAAGCACTAAGAAGCCTTAGTCGAAGGATAATAATGTTGTAATACCATCGTCATCTGCGGTACTCTGTTCGTTAGGGTCCTCCACTAACACCGCATCGGAAAGAGGTATTTTTCCTATTTGTGGGACAAGATTCAAACGACCATCGTCGTCCGATTGACGCGTCGTTAGTAACAAATGATTGGAAAAGAGAAAGCACTGTCTGACTGCTTCCTTATCGCCACCACCTTTGCCTCCAAACGTCGCGCTCAATCTACTTCGAGCTCCTTTTGGTTTATCTAAGATTTGGATGAGCGTACCTGAAAAACATAAAGTAGCAAGTTAATAGGAATGGACAAAATATGACGAATCGGTGAATTAATTTGTTCAAAAACTTTGCGCGCAATAATATTTTCAAATATATATACATAAAAGTATATAATTAATTTTAGCAAAATACCATTGCCTGAAACAAAATTACGAAAGTTTGTTATTTACTCGTACCTTGCTCGATTCGATACGTATATGAGTTATTTTGTTGACAAGTCGGCATAGAACAACAACAACAAAAGGCAGGAAATTATCCACCAGTATTTTCGATGTATCTGAATATCCTTGATCCCTAATACTATCATTTGTACACCTCCTTGGTCCCCGTTAATTCGATAATACCTCCAACAAATACGAGTCACCTCTCGATAAAATTTACGTGATCACATCTTCAACACACGCTGAATTGTTCGCCAATCGAACTGCAAAATGGAGCTCGTATGTGCTCGTATATATATATACATATATTTGTTTCTCGTCCCGCTAACCCCATGATACAACTTTCAAATTATCAGTCGGTAGTTCTAGAAGCTGCAATTTCCTTCTCTGATTCCTTTAAGCGTTATTACAAACGTAGAAAATTTACAATTCTGGCGATACAAATGTCAGGAGAAAACCATCCGCGGGCGGGGCTTTTCCTGCACGCTATAAAGACGGAAGGACGTTTGCGTGGTAGCCATGTGATGCGATATCAAACACGAGGGATCAGGGCTGTGTTAACAAACGATCCATCCTTCTCGCAGAGAATTCCAATTTACGCAAACGCGTGTTCGTGCAGAACGAAAATATCATGCACTAGAGCGTGAAAATTTGTCAACGAATATCGTTTTACAGATACAGCAGGTAATTTGCGTAATCTTTTATTGAGACGTGAAAGTGATCTAACAAGATGACGAGAGTCGCGTTCTACCTCAAAACGTGTCTGCACTTGTGCCCTATCGAGCACGTTGTTTGAGAAACATCTCTAAAGAAGACTGCTTCTAAATATCTTGAAAATGTTTTTAAGCAATTTTTGCCATTCCTACGACGGCCCTGACGATACTTGTTGCGCATGATCCAGCAGTTTCGGCGTAGATCACGTGCATGCGAATATACAACCCCATCGATTCTGGGGCACGTAGGGACGCGCTTGCGCCACGTACTCCGAATTTTCATTTCTCATGGACATTCCGGTAAAACCTTGGACGAGACGTTCACGTGTAGCCAGCTCGACCGAGTTGACTTTACCGACTGCGTCCAAGAATTTTCCATCGATTTTCTCGGTTCAAGGTAAAGGGAAAGCGAAGCTTCGATAGAATCTCGTTACCGACGTCATTGGCAAAGGAAAATGTAAATTTCTACTCGGTGAAGCAATTCGTGATACCAGTAACCGAAATAAAGGAAAAATGTACGTACGATGTGCTTGTAAGGAATTACAGTAGCTGTGAAATATTCAAATTTAGATACGCTTTTAGTTATTATCCGATCGACCATATCAATCGTATACTAATTCGAACATGGAGATTATCGATCGACCAAATTGAAAGTAACTAATTCGCAACTTTAAACTTCTTCCATCCTTTCCACAGATATTCGCACTACCATAAAAATAGATGCATAGAGAAAATGAGTAACGTCGCTCACCCTGTCTGACGAACACTTGATTCACGTCGAGTAAAATATCGCAGCCCTCTACGATCATTCGTTCTACGGCTAAGTTTTTTCGTAAATTTTCTGTTTCACTGACCTGAAATAACGTGAATATATTAAATCCTGAATATATCAATAATCAATAGTTAATACTATATTACGGAATTAAGCAATCAAAATACGTTGCTCTGGAATGATTAACCAACAGATTAATTAAATATACGATTAGTACCTCGTCGTGCATTTGTCTCGATAAATATTCCAATTGTTGCCTCGCATTTTGTAAACTTTTTCGTTCAACGTGATCGTAAGGAGTGTGGGCCAATAATTCGTGCAGCGTAATAATGTATCTTGGAATCTGAAAAATATTTGCAGAAAATTATCTCCGGTCACCTTATTATCCTCGAAATTATTTTAATTAATATCCAATTTAACGTTAGTCGCTTGCAGTAGAATTCATCGATCAATTCTATTGGATGTCAGATGTAAATTACAATATTAATTCACGTATCAGGCAATTTCTAGGATAGTATTACCTAAAACGTCGTTAATCGTTAACCCCAATCGTATTTAAACCCAAAACACGTAGGAAACAAGGTCTTGAAAATGTAACTACGGTATTAATATTCAACGATAGCAGTCGCTTATCGCTTTGCAAAATTTAACTACATCGTGTATCATGCACGACACTGCAGATAATTCTCTTTAATCCGATTAATCGCATTTGAGGTAAGGTCATGTTCGTACAAATATTAGAATTTCTTGGTACTCCTCCTTGCCCCCCTACTTTACCGTTCTCTCTTACTCCTAACTTCTCTTGCCCTTTTTTCATTCGTCGCGTATAAAAAAAATACTTAATGAGATTTGTCTCGTTATCCTATGAAGAGTTGTTGCGATAATACACGGTATAAAGCGCGTATAATCCCTGAAAACGACGAAACAAAAAAAAAGGACGTATTATACTATATTTATAATTCAAGCGCGATAATGGAAATTATTTGTGGAATATTTATTAGAAAATGGTAAGACAGCATGCTGCAAAAAGGACTAGTGTAGAAAAAATAAGGAAAAATTGGAATATTCTAATACGTAAAATCCCTCTAAATAAATTTACCTTCAAAATATTAAAAAATTTGTTTTTCATGTGCGCTGCGTGGGAAAGTGGCCAACGCAGTTCCTATGTATATATCGATTTATAAAGTAACGAAACAATTCAGCCATTAATAATAAATGTTAACCCCTAGCATTTTTTTACGTTGTTAGTAAAAATAAACTTCTCCACGCGTAATTACAATTTACAGATACCGTAACGAGCACAGCGTGACAAAAATTTACATGCATTATAAGAGAAAAATAAGACGACGCGCGACGTCACTCCGTTTAATCACCAACGCTTAAACGAAAAGTGGAAAAAGAAATGAAACCTATTTTGTTCCGAAATGAAATTTCCACATCGAGTGGTCCTTTACCTACGGGCCACAATTTTGCTGATCGGGGCACGCAGGATTTTCTAGAATTATGACCGGTGATCACAACTAGTCGGAAACTGTTCGCAACATTATTACTCTCTTTTATCGTTAATTGGTCAATAGCTGTGCAACACGTGACAAAAATATCGGCCGATGAAATAGAAACCCGGAAATATTTCTCCAGGCATGTTGTATACGTAAAGCAAAATAAAAGCCGTTAATTAAAAGCTCGATTAATTCCTATCGATAAGTGACGGATAGATTTTCAAGGTTTACCGCTGTTAATCGACGTTCAATCAATTTGTTTATCGAAACAAATTGAATAATAATAATGTGACGTACCTGATGCATAGGATACGTTAAAAAGGTCTCCAGTGAACGTCCTCCGCAAGCAGTCTTGTTCTCCAATCTAGTGAGCAATGCAGCGAACGAAGGTGATGATTGCTTGCATTCAGTCAACACTTGAAGACTGTAATGGTGGTTCCTGACGTATTCTTGATAAATTGACAACATTGGTAGTAACATGTCGAACAAATCGCCTGAAATCACCGAACATGATTCTTTCTATCGCTAGCACAGCAACATTCTAACGAAAAATTCTTCCATATTGTTACATAATCTTATATGGTACATTGCCAATTAATAACAAATAAGAATTAACCAGAATGTTACCTAAACGTTATCTCTGGATCGAATGGCTTAATAGAAATGAAACTACGTACCTAAAACTAAAGTGGGCCAGCTCTCCATACGAGAAGTGAGACCCTTCAGGAAGATCTGATGAAGGAACAACACTGTTTCGCTATTCAAAAATATGCTATTCACATCCTCGTGACTACAAGGGGGTTTCTTTGAACTGGCAGCCATCTTAAAAGGCCTCAAGAAACAGCTTACTAATATCTCCATCTGTTCCGTATATTCTTCTTCGGCTTCCACCATTTGAAACACTAAGCTGAAATATTAAGAAAATCCGTTTTGTCTTCTGTCTTTCTCCCTGCTAGGCAAAGCAAAAGATAAATACACGGGGAAACGGAACACATATATTTTGAATTAATCGAATATATGAACGAATATTTCCACTTATGATAATTTAGCCCGCTAGATTGAAGAACAGTCAAGGATATTAATTTCATTTTGCCTCTAATTAGTTGTTGGGATAATTATCGCAGCTGCACGTGGAAGGCATAGTACGATTAGCGAATCGGCCTCCCACTCAAAGCTAATGAGTTTCCGCCTCGAGAGATCATTACTTCCAATATGCCTGGAAGGAAATGACGCAGCGTTCGCCAATGAATCTTCGTGTTTCACGTGAAACTAAAATTACAGTCGCTTCGTACTCTGGTGATTGTAGTTTCACGTAGCAACTAACTAACAATGTTTTCTATGTTTATATCACACCGAGTTGTCATTCTGAATGGAGAAATTAAAGCTACCTGATATTACGTACGTTAGTGGCCTTTAACGAGTTGTAGGTAAAATCGTAACGTTAGGAGATATAAAAGCGAAAAGCCAGATCGTAATTACTCCTCCTTCGATCGATATATGTTATGACCTAATCGTCAAATCCTAGCACCGAATGCAACAGACATTTGAAATTAAACGCGAATATATAGTTTAGCCTATTTCTGTTTCTTCGCGTCTTTAGTTGGTACAAACGTGTAGTAGCCAGTAGCAAAGTTTCGATGTCTACAATTGGCAAGAATGATACTTAGACTAACGTGAATACAGAGCCGGATGTAGAGAAAGAATGCACTTAACGATCCTGGACGAGTCTCAACATTTTCTGGAAATAGGTGCAAAGTTTACCTGGTTTAAATGAGCGAAGCAGAGGAACGCAGAGAGAATGTGGCAGCAGACAAGCGCAAAGGTACATGTACATGTACGTATACGATGTTGCGGTAGAAGATGAATACCAACAAGATCAATTTCAAAGTACCTTTGAGAGAGTAAGTCTAACAGGAATTTAGGATATGTTTAATGGCTTTTATATAATTTATACAAAGCTTTGTTCATCTTTCCGTGCTCCCATACCAAATCCAAACTAAACACAAACAGGTGTAATTTACTATAAAATTATTCCTACGATAAGTAAAAGTTTTAGATTAAATTCAGCTGTTTGATCGTCGTTTAAATATGGTAG
Source organism: Bombus vancouverensis nearcticus (assembly GCF_051014615.1). NCBI lineage: Eukaryota > Metazoa > Arthropoda > Insecta > Hymenoptera > Apidae > Bombus > Bombus vancouverensis. The sequence continues at coordinate 11,015,985 of NC_134923.1, forward strand.
CCGAAAATGATTATTTAATAACGTATCGTCTCGTTTCGCTACTTTTACATAATGTTTCAAATATGTCTGCGTATAGGAGGTTAAAATTAAAGCTAAAACCGCGCCAATTGTCTGAATGACTAATTAATAATGAAACTGGTCGTTAATCAGCGCACATAGCGTACTAAGTACAAAATTCTATCAGGCAAATAATGCTCTATATTATTTATCGAAGCAAAGTTTGCTATCTGCAATTGTTTTGCTGTGAGACAGCGAGCGTGAGACTCGAGGGACAGAGTGCTGCCTCTGTTTGTTCTGTTCTTTTCCTCAATCAAACATTTATTAAGCGAATACACGTCTCGGGAGAGTATTTAATCGAATGAGAACACGAGCAACACGAAACAAACGTAACAAGCTCGATGGTGACAAACATGTACCGTAATAAACAATTCGTCTAAGTACTTTTCGAAACGAACAATGTTGCATAATCAACGTCGCGTTAAACCACTATTTAGTAATTGAATATCATTTAATATTACACAAATATTAACGCTGTCATTTCACAGATACGTACGAGTCGTATTACCCCTATTAAAGCGTAATTGTTATCGATACAGTACACGGTTGTTTCGATTATTCGACAGGCTATTTATTTGCAAGTAAATCAATTTCAATGTACACCTGTTTCAAGATCAACGTATACAGGGTGGTTGGTAACTGGTGGTACAAGCGGAAAGGGGGTGATTCTACGCGAAAAAAGAAGTCGAAAATATAGAATAAAATTTTTTTTTAATTTTTTCATCGAGACAACGATCTACAGTGAGATCCGTTATAACGAGACGCGATAAAGTAGACGCAATTCAAAGTCGATCTTCTCGAAAACAAAGCCTCGAACGAAAAATTTTTATTCCATATTTTCGACTTCTTTTTTCGCGTAGAATCACCCCCTTTCTGCTTGTACCGCCAGTTACCAACCACCCTGTAATGTACATTACGTATAGTAATCGTATAACCAACATATACAGTTAAATCAATTAATTGATCAAAACTAATTCACATCTGTTCCCTGTAAGATAGCGTCAATGTTTGAGATACTACAGGATAGGACGCTATATTAATCCCATTTGAATTTATCCCTTGTTCCATCTTCCATCGCCGTCTTTACAAAAATATTTAACGTTGAAGTTTTCATATTCTAAGAATTTGATCTAATAATCGTAATTAGATTCGAGAAAGCTTTCAGCACCGTTGCTATCTTAGGTGATTGTTACGTGTTTATGTTAAAGATTGAACGAATAAGGACAGTAATTCCTACCTGTTCCGCTTACGCATGCTCTCAGCATGAGGGCTTTTAATGTACTGCTCGACGATCTGCTTCCAACGCCTGCGGCACAGCCAACCCCTGAAGAAGCTTTGAACCTTTTTAATTTTCTGCATCTCGATCGAGCCTTCGCTGATATCTCGTAATCCAAACGCTGAAATTCCCGAACCATGTGCCTCGTATCCAAAAGTGGATCCCGACATGTATAAACTGCCAGTGCCTTGGGACATGGTCCTTTGAACTCCCGGTCTTCCTGTATACGACGAAGCTACAGGCCTTAACTCTTTCTTCAGGGCGCACAGCTGCAAGAACGCGAATCACACAAAATAACGTGAGAATAAAGCGAGAGAAACTCGAAAAATTCGTTCTTCGAAATTATCGGAAGTGTCGAGATAGATTATGTCACGATATCATGTATAATGCGTGATATGGCCTTAAATCGCTTTAATAGACAAATACTGAAATGTACTATGCCGATTTAATTAAAGGGGAACTAACAAAGTAGAATTTTCATTATGATACGAATACGCGAATTCCTTCTTTTTTTATTTTAAGATATAAATTAGAATGGACATTCTCGTATTTAATATACGGGACTTTTCAGGTCAAGGAATTTTTGTAACATCGAGCTACCTATTCTTCTAATGATCTTTATATGCGTATACTCGGAGAGGAACGAATATCTGTTAATTATATTAATGGAAAGTAAGAGATTATACCGTACACGATGTATATATATATTTTTCATTCCAATTGCCATCGCTGTTAATACTTTCTTCGTAGTACTTTGTTTCTTGGAAAAAGGTAATTCATTTTATACGCGAAATTAGATTCGTTGTTATAACATCGGAGAAAGTTTTAACGAAACCTTATCGTATAGCAGACTGTAACCATAACGGGCCATCCTTATCTCACGAAATACTGTTGTGGCAAGGGACGATCGGAGTTTAGGAAACGTTTACGACGTTTCCCATAGCCGTCATTGTTAAACCGTAACGAAACCCAGGAACCTGTTCACGAATGTGACGATAACGTTTCGAGAGTAACTACGTTTCCGTCATAGTTGCAACAATGTGAATAATTTTGTCTCTCTTGTTGTATCGTTTGTATTATGTGGAAAATAAGTACGTGTCCAATCGTTTGAGTTGTTATGCAAATTGATGTTTGACGTCGTGTCACATTACGAAGAATCGTGACAACACCCTTCGGGGTGAATTTCCTAGCTAATTGAAATAATCTTAGCTCCAATTCCACTATTTGAAGATTAGGCGAAGCTAGTGTTTAACATACTTCTCCTCGGAGCTTCTTTATTTCTGATGCGAGCTCCTCGCATTGCTGTGTGTACTGCCACTTGGCCGTCTTCTCGGACTCGACAATCTGCAACAGGTGCAAATGCTTCTGCTCGAGCTCCTCCTTTTGCAACAGCAATCTGTTGAAACTGCAATGAATAATCAAGTTGCTAGTGGAACAGATACATATCTGCCTCCGTGCTTACGTTTTAATTAGGTCAAAATTCATCGTAATTCCAGCCAAGCAAAAGATTTTAATACAATTCTGACTATCTTAAGCCTTGATAGATTTAGTCAGAGATTGATAAACATACAGCTACAGCAGATGTTAAACTATGAAATTACAAATAGAAAGCTAGTGTTGTTCGTCCTTTTCTATCGCTAGTTACGTATTTTTGCAATATTTTTTACAATATTTATACGTAATAATTTTAGAATGGCATTCCATCTGACTTGTTATCGTACATCTTGTTAAAGCCGATTTTAGATACTACAGTGACTCGTGAAACTGTTGCAACCCTCTTTATTTAAAAGTTAGGAGGATTAGAGCTTACCACATGACGCATAAAAAATTTTTGAAAAAATTGCAATTTTTGCGAAGGAAAAAAGTAAACGTCGCATTCTTTAACTTTCTTATCGTATGCTTAAAATTGTATTCATTCCAATTGCAATTTTTTTCAAATTTCCTTTATACCTCATTTAGTAAGCTAACCCTCCTAAAATCTGCAAAAGCTTCAAGACGTTTGGTACAATTTTAAAGAACTTATTCGATCTCAAATTTGCAACGAGTTCGCGAATCACTGTAGACGGTACAACTGTAAACGAGCTTGACATATTAACGAGTTAAGAATCACTTTGGAAAAGCGTGCAGTAGTTTCAAGTAGTATCGAACCGAAATTGATCAGACAACAGAGTCTGAGCGTTCTATGTACGCTACTAGATAGTTTGTTTCTTTTATATCTCCATTGGGTAATTTCATATTATTCCCGTCTTTCTCGTGCATTCTTTTCGTATGCACCGATAGCTTAGAATATATTGAAATTTCCGATGAAAATGAAAGTTGTCAACAGCGTACCATTTTCTATTTAAATATCTTTCCGTATCATATATCTCGATTCGAACAAACGATTTTTATTAGTACAAGTGCAAATACCTCCAATTCCCCTACCAACTGAAATTTAATCGATAGCCACTAGTCCTTTCACGCGATGACAAACAGCAAACTCGGTAGCGTCCCAAAAACATGCTATTGGCGAACGTAATACGAGTAACATTACATCGTGTCGAGTCGCAAAATGTGAAATGATAGTAATCAGAGAAACCAGTAACTCAGAAGAGCAAACGTACGTATGTATATAATATATATGTTGGTAATATAAATCCACGTTGATCTAAGGAAGAAGATATCCTTTTCGTACGTATCCTCTCCAAGGATTATAAAAGTCGGCTTCGATAAGAGAGAACAATATTAAAATATAAGTCTGCACGTTTTCTCCGGCTCTTTATCCATTTCAGATCTTACTTGATCCTATTCGGACACGGATAAAATTACTTTTATGTTAAAATACAGGAAACCCCGATTCTGATCATTGAAATTTCGTTCAAATTTCGTTCAAATTTTGTTAATAACGGTCGTGAATCGATAAAAGAAGGATCAGGGGCAACGGTTGGTTGCCCGCTTGCTTTGGCAAAAGAAAAAAGAACGGACGATGAACAACATGCGATGTTAGTGACGCACGTAGAGAACGTTATGGTCGTTTGACACACCTGTAGGCATTGCCAGCGCGATCACGTTTGTCACATAGGCAAAACCATTAAGGCACTAACGTGAAAAAGAACAGACAAGCCAACCACGATCTAAAGATCTATGGCAGCCGTGCGAGCTACGGAAATAAAAAAATGAAAATAATCTTATTGCTATCTTAGAAAATACGAGAAAGGACAACGCGTAAGAAGTTATTTTATGATTTATTTCTCCACTCTTTTCATATCGTTAAGCTCTGCTTCTTTTGATATTTTAAACACCTTGGACCCGAACTATGCGAAGATATCATCGTTTTAATCACGCTCATTTCCACCTATAAATTACACACATAATATATAGTTACCTAGCTTCTCGTATAGCTTCGATCCACGTTTTGCAGTCTGACTCTGTAGCCGCTTTTAGCTCGTATGATCGTTGATTCTCCCTTCTATAGGATATCGCGAAACAGTGCTGAAACACATCGTGTAGCAAAAGCATAATTAATCAAATTCCATTTCGTATCTGTGGAATGATGCGTTTACGGCGAAGTTCGTGTAAACTTAACTTGTTCGCTATGCTCGTTGTCGGTGATACGGCTAATTACGAGAACAAGCGTAAGAATTTGAAAGAATCTCGTTCGTTTATCATTCCCCGATAGATCGACGAAAATCTTGAAGAAACCGTGTTTCAATATAAATCGTTGCAATAGCAACCGTAGCGATGGATAGGGTCGTTGCGTGGCAGCTTCGGACTTGGAAAATTCATTGAAAAGTTTCAATGAACCAAAAACAAATATACAAAAGGCAGAGATGTGGGCGTGATAAAATATGCGTCATGTCGAGTCAGGCGTTAAATACATTCCGACCGATCAGGTACTCGTAATTGTACATTTCGCCGTATTGACTCAAGCGTTTTATTATAACCCGCGACATCGTACTGCGGGTATGTTGTCAAGCGTACGATCTACACGAGAGAGCGAACGCACGAGAGAGCATGTGGCCTATTGTAAACGAAACCTCGGTCCGAGGTCGGCAACTAGTGTACCGTACGAGCGTACAGTATGTTTGTCAACGATCGAAGATGTGTACGGCCAGTTGCAACGAAATTATGCTGACAGAGTGTCCAAAACTCGAATCCGCTGCAACTTCCAGCGACACGAGCAATAATCTAGATTCAACTGATGCAACTATTTAGGTCGACGAAATCGATGTCAACGAAATTCTTGATTAATTTGAAAAACTGTCGTGAGAAGACGCAAAGATGGGAAATTGTTTGCGAGGGAGATTTCGAATTCGTTGCTTGGTCGTTCGTATCGAATATTGAAACAAATAAGCTTTCAATTCCAAACCGTATTTACGTGTACAAATAAAACGATATTCCTTGTACGAAGTGGAAAGCTTTTACGAAACATACTGAATTATTCTAACAGTAATAGTAATTTCATGAAGACACACGAAGATGAGAACGCAGTAGTGGAAAGGAAATATTTTACGACATGTTACGAACAGATTATGCGTTTTATACACGAGAAGCGTATTATTAATACAAAAGTGAATGTTATCAATAAACGAAAGTGTAGATTTGTCGATGCGATGAGTAGCGTTGGCGTTGCACGAAGAATTTAGTTCTTTTTACTACAAACAAATTTTACTGCGTTTCGATTCTCGCGCCACACGGATAGAAGTTTTCTTGCTACTGCCTCGATTTTCAGTATCGCTCGACACTCTCTGCTTCGAACTTCTAATTTCTCAGATTGCGAAATCGTGTTTCCATATGTTCCATGTTGCGATACGTCATTGATCGTGTTTCGTTTCTTCCGTAGACGTACGACTTAACCGAACATCCGTAAACTTCACGACAAATAGGTTCGCTGCTTAAAAAAAGGTACGTTTCAATGGAAAGAACGAATACAAAGGTAGCGCGATAAGTTCGCGTAAAACATTGCGGAACTGATCGAAAGCGTTGAAACAAAGTGACGAAAAAGACAGACGTTTAATAAATCTCTGAGAGATCTGTCGTCGACATCGGTATATCTCGACAGAGAAAAACATCGGAACCAGAAGTTCTTATTATCGAGTCGATTACGGTCCTGTGTACAAGGCGAGCCAACGGGACGCCAGTAATCCATCAAGCGGTTGTCAAGCACGTACTTTCTCCACCACGAGGACGCATATTAGACGTTACTTACAGACAATTTGCCGCCGACTCGGCTACGAAAGTTTCTCTCAGGGGAGAAAACGGTTCTTGGCTCTCGCCTTTCCGCCCGGTGCTCGAGTTTCAATTTTTTTCTTTTTTTTTTTGCGATGCCAATTAAGGTAGGGAAGTTTTATGATAGGATCCCTAGAGAAGAGCGGAAATAATCCCTTTTCTGTCTCACTTGACCTATTACGTCAGTGTTTTCGCCGCGCTCCTGCTTCTCCACGAAATTCTCAGACTGCCGCAGTTTATTCATGCGTTATCCGCCTCAAAGATCTGTCCTGCTTTACATAACCTTTAGCGGAAAGCCTGACACGACTTCGCCATGATTTCGTATAGCATCAAATTCATAATTTCTCACGTTCTACCTTCGCGAGAATAATTACGCGTTTATCTTCGAAACGCGATCGTACGATATGATACAAGTTAACGGTACGAAAGAAAATAAATATCGAATGTTTCCTAATCTTTTATTCGCACGCGAGGCTTTACAAACGTAGCATTAGTTGAATAATGTTTCTCATTAACGTCAAAATCGTTCAAACGCCAACTTTTCTTGCCCCATTTATATTTAGGTCGTGCTAATTGCTCTCCGTTTTAAAGTCAGCTAGGTTTATGACAGAGATCCTCAGGCAAATGGAAATAATTTCTTCCGTGTCTTGGCAATCTATCGCGTCACGATTTGCTTCAGAATTCCGTTTCAGCGTGGGATTGCAAGTTCGAACGATCGTCGATCGCGCCTAGCTGTACGATAAAGTAAAGGAATCGAACGATTTTTCGTCGAAATCGTAGAATTGTGGAAAGGCATTCGACGCGTGATATATTCACTAATTTACTAATCAAATATACGAGGAATTGTAAATGTACATGTAGAGCATCTTTCGAAACTTGGCTAAACTGTGAGGTCGCGATTCGATCGAAATTCACGACAAACAACGCGCGAATATGCGAATAGGTATACTGTCGTTTCGACGAAAGAGAGACTATTAATAGTAATCATCGCTAGGGAATTAATGTTCCTTTGGCCAACGTGGATTAAAGTCAGCCTCCAACCACTCCCTTTAACTTTGATACTCTGCAGGGGATATGCGGACAAGGCCATTCTGTGTTTCTATCCTACCTTTCTCATTTGTTAGCCTAATTCGCGTGGTTCTGCTTGTTTCGTTATCTTTTCATTCGCCTAATTACGTTCTGCGCACATGTCGTATGTTGGTACGAGAAAATAGTTCTCGAATTATCGCTCTTTTCACAACGTTGAATTCGTCCAACTTTTATAATATCGTTCAACTTCTAATTGCATTAAAAATATTAGTAAGAACGCAAAGTGTGGCAAAATTCTTTCGCGAATATCGTCTGTTCTCGGTGAAGGATTATTATTAAGGGTATTAACGTTAAACGCTTTATTTTCTCTGAAAAATGTTCCCCGGCTATGACTTTTCTAATAAAATTATCCTACAAAGCGCATCAGTAACAAGTTTTATCGTGGATACAAAAACCTTTGTTCCCTTGAGCGGATAATTTTTAATTATTCGATATCCGATCGTATGGCATTCGTTGCTCAATGCCATTAAACAAGACTATACCTTTCAGTGATTATTACATGACCTGACCATGTTGTTTGAAATGTTTAATTTCTCCATCCGACGAAGTCAGAAATTGTCACAAAACGAATCAGATCTGAAGAAACTCGATAGCGGAAGGTACCTACCTGCTGGATCGTCTGTATCCACTTTACAAGAAAAAGTGATTACTTTGATTGCTAGCTGTGCGAGTATCTCGTTACCTATGACAGGCAGCCAGAATTAACTCGCGAACAAAACGAGCTAAATCCCTGGCCAATTATAAAGGGACACCTTCCCTGTCTCTTAATGACGAAAAAGACGAAATAATTAATCTCACGATATGACAATGCTTTTATTATTATTTCTTTCGAGCATTAGAAACAATGATAACGGATTATTCCTTTTACGCATAGATTCTGAGAACACTTTCTCGAATCGTGAAATATTTTTCTAACCAGCGGTGTTTCGTTCATAAAATTTTCGCGAGCATTTCCAGATTAATATTTCAGCGTGTTTCTGTGCCTAATTTAAATTCATGCGCGAAGGGTACTCCAGATTCCAACGAAAATACTGTATTCTTTTTTCACCGCCGCTTGGACAACCACGAAACGCAACTCGACAAATAAAAAGAACGAGGAAAGTACAGCGACGAAAACAGATTTTACGTGGACGATACGTGGAAATAAAAATACAAACTATCAGCTTCGTTCGATGTGTTTTAATCTGGCGCGTACTAAATCCAGCACAGATTTCACAGCATACGTTTTCCTGTTTTTAAACTACGAAATATCGGCCAGGCGTTATCTTCTCCTACGTGTATTGGAATCGAAGAAAATCGGAAGCGGACGAGCGGCAGCGATACGTAGGGGCAGCAGTTTTCCGTCTCGATGAACTAATCGTACCTTTTCAGCCGTCGAATCCGACTGAACAAATACAGAAGTATAGTGAACGAAGTACAAATCCAGATACGGGCCAGCCACTCTTACAGCCGGATGAAATTGGAACGGACGTCGACTGTAAATATTTAACGGAAGCGAGAAGGAAAACAGCTCCCTGTCCACCGCCTAGCTGGTGGAAAGAACAACTTCCTAGGGACGTTGTTTATGCCGACGATATAAAGAATGGATGCTGCGGAGACGAGTTCTGCCACGAATGAACCAAGGTACCCGCTGAAAGGAATATCGTGCGAGTTTTTTTCAAGATGAATCGTTTACTTATATCGCCACGGCTTGCTTAATCTCAACGTCTATTAATCGAAAGAAAATCAGCGAAACGACAAGGAAGCATCTGGTCGTTTCAAGTAGAAGAGATTAGCTTTGGTCAGACGTAGGACGAGTGTCGGTATCGATGAATCGTCCGACGAATCTTTTCCTCTATTTCCTGCACGCTTAATTTTTCTCGCTCTAACGTAACGATCGAAATCGTAGATATTACAGCGAGTATCGTTAATCCTGCGCGCACATACTTGGTGACATACTGTGTGTACACGTGAAACGTGGAACAGTACGCATTTATCATTATAGCAGGGAAAATGAAACACGTAGGACACGTCAATTTATGTTCAGATCTAAAGT